>NC_133217.1:18831561-19472275 GCF_040436345.1 Pagrus major
GCATCAGGGTACTCTGCTCTTCCCGTTTCTATCTTATTGAAAGTTTGGGGATCTGAGATTTACGTGGAGAGATCCATTACAAATAAAAAAAAGACAGATTCATCGAAACTTATTACTTGCCAGCCTTGTTTTAGCGTTAGTTAGAGTTACATGGGTTTATAATGAGCAAAACAGGACTTACATATCCCTTCACAGTTGCCTCATCGAAACCGTCTTTTGGTTCAGACGACTCTTATTTGTGGGGCTGAAATAATGTACTTCTACTTCTTTCTTCTAACTCCGTTCATTTTTCAAAAACTTCTGCATTTTCCCAGGAAACTGCCCCCAGTGGAGGAGAGATGTCCTTGCCATCCCCTTATCATCACCGCAGCATTATTCTCAGTCACAAGTGGTAATTAGTCGTATGCGAAGTGCAGGGGGGAAAAAAAACAGCAGCCACATGAGGATGCAGGTGTTTCATAGGGGTTATTTGCATTTGCATTGCTGTCATTTAAACTGCAATTCTCTGCAGCAAACACCTCATCTCATCATAAGTGTGAGGGGATGGAAGGATGGAGGAGAAGGGAAGCGTCCTTCCTTCGAACATTCAGCCTCCCTCTGCGCCTCCAAAATGTGTCCAATTATCTCCATTTACCCCCCACGAGCCTCTGCAAACCTACCAGAGCCTTCCTCTCCTCGTACCCCCCACAGTGCACGAATTATTCCAACTCCACCCTCTCCCATCTCAGCTGTAACCCACCACGTCTAGACGACATCCATCCCCACCCTCCCTCCCCTGGGTTTCGTCACCCTGCAGCTCATCAGAACGGAAATGAGAGTTGAAAAAACAGGAAAAGAGAGGAGCTAGGACGAGCGACCGAGTTGTCGGAAAGAGTGATGAAATCTGAGATGTTTTTCATGCAACGACGTGTCACATCTTTGTGTACAAAAGGTAATTTAGTCTGAATGGAGCAGCGGGCGCTGAGATTTAGGGAGTTCGCAATTTCACCAGGTAGGTGAAATGGCCTAGGGGGAGGCAATGGGGCCTTTTGATGTACTCTGCTCTGACGTTTATGGAGAGCAATTTGAAAAGGCATGCATTTATTCAAACACAACAGATGGAATCACACACACATTCACACAAACACTCACACAACCACTGCAAAAATGTGAGAACACACACTTTGCAGTGGCACGTATGAGCACATCCTCACCTACACAAGAGTTTGTACACACCTGGATCGGGGAGATGTGAAAATACAGACACTTACACACAAATACAAGTGATAATCCCCAGTACTTTCCCTTCGCATACGTATCTCTTTGCAGTGAAAAAGGATATGACTGAGTCTGGCATCTTGAAATGGCAGGATGATTTTCAAACTGTGTAACTATTGATCTTGTGATGCTCGAAAATGGCTTCTAAATGAAGCAAACAATCCATAGCTCTAGTTACTGTGTCATTTCATTTTCAGACTAATAACAGCACACAGGCGAAAAGGGAAAAGACTGTCCAAACATTTATGGAGCTCAATAAAACCTGTGTGAGCCAAATCAAGGTGGGCTTGGATTGCTCACAGCGGGTTCATTAAGGTAAAAAATGCTGCTCTCTAAAAACTCTGTGTCTGGTTGCTTTATCGTAGGAAGAATCTTTTGTTGCAGAGAAAATGATGCATTTCAGTTTTTCTAGTTTGTTTGAAGTATATTTAACTGTGTAATTCTCCTGGGCAGTAATACAGCACAGCAAGATTACAGGATAATTCTGGTTTATTACACTTCCCGTCTTATTTTTCATCGACTAGCCTGATTACCTCAACAGGTAGGGCAAAGTCGTTGTTTTCCAAGACGGAAATAAATGAAGTCACCAGTCAAGTTCAGAGTAAAATCCATTAAGTGCTAAGTCCCCAGTTACTTTCTACTGGTCCTGAATCGAGACCATTATAGTCAAGTCCAGATATGTCCAAGTCAAAGACAAGTCCCAAGTCAAAGACAAGACTAACAAGTCCCAACTCAAGACAGATGAGTCCCAAATCAATTCCCAAGTCCAAAGTTAGTCCTCAGTCAAGACCAAAAAGTCCAGAGTCAAGAACAACAAGTCCTAAGTCACGGCTTACAAAGCCCTAGTCCAAAGTCTGACTCCCCTGTTGCAAGACAAGACAGGCAAGTCCCAATTCAATGTAAAGCATAGAAAGCATAGTATGGATGTAATCATTTGAGGTATCACATGTTGTCTGTGTGTTGGCGTCAATGCCAAACACACCTACCATCCAATCTGATCGCCTGACAGCTCGTGTTTCCAGCCCGTTCCAACTCCTTTATAGCAGTGTTTTAATGTTCCAAGATCTCATCCAAAACTACTAAATTAGGAGGTGTACTGTACATCTCCAAAAGTGTTACCACATACTGCATGTGTGTGTAGGGGGAAGGATGCTATTCAGAAATAAGCTGGTGACAGAAAATCACCAATTATGAAAGCCCTGCATGCCTCATACTCACAAACAATGAAAGATTCCCCGGCATGAAAAGCAGTTTAACTGAAGCGTTGTCGCAGACAGACAGGTTGACATTAGCAGACGGAGACAAAGTCCCAGGCAGCTGAAGATTTGAAAAACAAATGACAGCTAGATTCTCCACCGCAGTTTGTTGTTGCATTTCCTTCCAGCATTGCCATCTGTGCCTTTCTTAAAAACCACACTTCCCTACAGAGTTTACTGTAGTTGCTCTCTCACAAGTTCGGCCTTCCCTTTAAAAGAAGAAAAAAAAAAAAATGAAACTCAAGTGCCAGGGCAGATGAACACGACACTTAGTTTGCCCAAGCAATCGAGACATCCCTTGCCTGTGGAAGAGATTGCAAAATCTTCATATTGAGTCGAGAGAAAGTAAACTCCAATCCTTCTCCTCTCTCACATCTGAGGCCATTAGATGTCACCTAAAAAAAATCGTTAGCGGTCTCTCTCAAATCCCTGTGGTTCATAAAATATTCACCTGTTACTGTCGGCAAGGTGGCTGGGCACGGCGAGGTTATTTAAGGGCAGGGACAGAGATGCCTCCTGAGGCCCTGTGGGTGCACAAAGTCACACGGCCTCAATTAATCTCTGTCAGGCCTTGGACAATGTGACCTGTACCTATCCCTCCTCATCATGGGGTTTAATGGGAGTAGGTGGCTTTGACTTGGCCGCCATCATCCACTCAATTTATGGATATCCTATAGGAGCTGCTGAGCTGAGCCTGAAGGTGGGGCAAAGTATTGATTTAGTGTTCTGAAATACAGGCATTAAATCAGCCATTCACAGAGTTAGTTTAAAAGTCTATTACTCCCCTGCTTTCGCGTGTAGTCGCCGCAAAGGATAAGAGGAAGAGCAGAAATAATGTTTGAAATAATTTAATAATCTGACATCTCCTTCTCTTTATCTCTGTGGGTCTCAAAACAGACAAAGCATTAGCTTGAGCCTCTGTGCCGCACTAGCTGCCCGCCGTCATTAGACGGGCCTGCTAAGCAGCCAGAAGAATACAAATAAACAAGATCAAAGAATGAGGTCAATGAATTAAGTGAAGCCCCTGTCATGCCTACATTGTCTAATGCTGTCTGAAGACATTCAGTTCACGCCATGCCTGAACAAAAACAAGCCACGCCATCCCCCCGCATATTAATATACACACCGTCTTTACAGTACACAGTGTCGATAGTGAAGTAATGAATGTTTTTCTTTGTGTGCATGGAAGGCGCACTGTATGTGTTATCTAATGCAGACAACACAAGGACCCCTGGGACCTCACTGGAAACTCTGTGAAGGAGAAACAGAGGACATGTCGCTCTGTAATGATGTATCCCCGTGTTGGGCACAGGACCACGTCCTTTCTTGAAATGGAGAAAGTGCAGTAGAATTAAATCACGTTTGTCACTTGAAAAAAGCTTTGGACACCATCACATCCCACTAATGACCTGCCTGAAGAAAAAGGCCATGAGGCAAACAGCATAATGATGGCAAAAAAAATAAATAAGAAATGGAAGCAACATGTACTGCATCATTATCTCTGGGTCTCGCTCTCCCCTGCTGCCTTGCTCGAGGATGTAACTACTGTCCGCTGTCACACTGTTGGTGCTGTGCCACCCCGCAGACGACGAGCCTCGTGGCCGGGCCGTTCCGGATAGTACTTCACCTCGTGTTAGCATCAGGTTGAGATGCTCGGCGCAAGTCAATGCATCGGAAATATATTCCAGCATGTGGGTCTTTTCATGCTTATGCACGTGCTTGTTTGCAAGTGCTTTGGTTTGTTTTAAGGGGAGGGGAGAGAGATAGAGAAGCCGGGACATGCAGGTTTTATAAACCAGACAGTGGATTCTGAGCGTGTGTGTTTTCTAATCCACTTATGTTTGCACCCTTAGGCTATCACAGGGTGAAGTTCCAGAAGGGAGCATTGCATTAGGCTAACCTGCCAGCTAATGCTTTATTCAGGCGGAGAGCCCCGACACAACAAAATGAATCATTCACTCTTAGAGAGATGAAACGCACAAATACATCTGGACCAGATGGGGTGCTCTAAATGGGATTACTCTCTTTGGTCACAATCTTGAAATCCATAGGTTCTGAGATATGGGAGGAATGAAGGGAGATTAATCGAGGTACAGGCTGCCCAGTAGCTGCTTCCCCTCCATTGGTGGTCTGTCATAGCCAAAGGGTAGATTAACTACCTGTTAACTGTTCCATCTGGCCACAAGCCCCAAAGAGTAAGGAGATCCATGGAGTTGTGCACCGTGCAAGCCCCCCACACAAGATTCATACTTTCATCTAAGTCTAGGAGGTGATTTATGACACTCCCTGATGCCAGCGACACCGGCCGTGCAGCCCATTTGAAGACGGACAGCGTCTTTTCTGTCCTGATTAAGGGGAGAATAATTCATCGCCGACTCAACGAACACGGGTGTCACCTTTGGGAACAGCCAGATCTCAGTGTTTGGCAGCCTGCAGAGTTTTTGTAGCCTGCAGTCATGCTGCTGGACACATCTATGTTTGTGTTTGAGTGTAATCAAGACTGACGGGACTTGCACTTACAGAAACACATGCCTTAGAAGATGAGTGGCGAGACGGTGTGAGTGCCTAGTCAGTGCCTAATGCCGGAACATGTTGCCTTAGTGTAGAGGGCTAGATCTGCTTGGGTGCCTGGGTCAAAGGTCACCTAACAGTTAGCCAAGAGGAGTGTAGTCTCTTGAATTATGCATCCACATTAGCATGGATATGGTATCTTTCACAGGCAATCAGATGTGTGAAAACCCGTTGAGTCCATCTGGAGGTCAGAAGGTCTTGGCGAGCTGGCGTCCAAGAAGTAATCTCAGTCATTTGCCCCAGGTGAACACTATCAGATGCACCTGTCATTGCTGAATGGGAGTGAGACTGGGGACACATAAAGCTAAGAGGAGCTCAGTCTGGCGATAGGGATATAAAGCTTTCTCCAACCCTCGGGCTAGATTCTCTAGACGGGCTGAAGTGGATTTCTGAGGAGAATTAGGGCCTCTTAATCTCTTTTGTCACTGTTCCGCAGAACTCAGCCAGGAGACAATGACTATTTCAGAAAGGAAAGGGGCTGATTTTCCACATTAAATTCAATAATGGCACTGCACGCTTTAATTATTTTGCACCCTAAATAACAGAAAAATGAGCCATTGTCAAAGCTGGCAAAGTCGCACAGTGCAGAATCACAAAGTGGAGAAATGTTCCACAATTGCTGCAGTGTAGTGCTTATAAAACTGTATGTTTGAATGTAAGAAGGCATGTCTGTCACTGATTCTCTAATCTAGCATTTATAAAACATGGTCAAGACTTGGGAATTTTTCCTACAGCAAGAAAAGCAGGAAATGTCCTTGCATCAAATCTGAATAGACATACCTTCCCACAGTTACTGCCCCAAATTAGAGCCCAACAGATACAAATTTTTAGGGCAGATGCTGATACCGATATAAGGCGTTGAAATATTCCAATATTAACATATAGGCCAATACACCTCCCACAACATCATTGGTACCCATCTACTGAGCATTAGTTATATCGATTCGGGGTCTGCACAGAGCCCGAAAGACCCTGCTGCCATCTGGCAAAAGATACAAAATTTTCCACTGCCATACCACCAGACTACAGAGCAGCTCTTTTCTATAGGCTGTGAGACTCTCACTCCATCATAACTTATTTTAACGTAGCATAAAGGGACTACTGCTTGCATTTCGTTGTACATCCCTGTGCTGTAAAATGACATTAAATGAACCTTGAACCTTAAAAGAATAAGGTTTTAAGTCATACTGGCACATATTGAACAACATATATATTGATACCAATACATCTGTGATAGACCAATATCAGCCAAGAATATCTGTATATAGGTTGGGTTCTACCCCAAAAGTATAATATATGGGAATTCTCTACATTCATAAGCACTCCTACAATCATCTAGTGCCGAAATTTTGCAGATGCTGCGTCTCAGCAGTGATTAGCATGTAGTACTAGGCGGGCGTCTTGGAGACCGACCAAGCTGCAGCCGATAGGGAATGAATGGATGCGATCTCCAGTAATCCCGGATCATCCAGGCCTTGATTGAGGTAAGAGCCTGTGCATCTCTGTGCATCACCCATCCTGTTTAGCTACCCAGACACATTAATGCCCGCCATGCATGGGAAACAATCAGGGCCCGCGGACATAATCCTCACCCGAAGCTGTGTAAATAACTCGGCACAGCTCAGAGGGGGGTTACGATAGCAAAGTCACATACCGAACGGGAGGGATACAGTTTTGGCATTCATGAATCTTTGTATTCAGCTGACGGAGCTTTGCAGCAGAAAAGCTACTGGAAATCACTCAATGTGCATCAGCAATAACGCCTCTCTGAAATGATCCAATTATAAAACATGCTGCATTTATGTATGTGTGTGAGGACATGCTTGGGTGTGTGCATGTTAAAGGGTGTCTGTACTTTTTCCCACTCTGTCAGCACTCTGGTTTGACAGAGAGCTGGAAGTGAAAGGACAGGGCAATATTACTGGCTGTTTGTTTGGCGCGTTTCCCCCTGTCGCTCTGTCACTCTGGCTCAGCATCAGAGTCTCTGACTGAGATGCTCTGACGGCTCCTCTGTCACATCAGCAGCGCGGCAGGAAGGCTGACTGATGGCCAGGACAGGCAAGAGGTGCGGGCTGGGTGGCAGGTGGGTAGCAACGAAGCACAAAAACCCTGTGTGTATTTGTCTTTGTGTGGATTATAAGAGCACAGGGAGGAAGAAAAAAAAAAGTGGGTGACAGTGGGATGGTGCATGAGTGTGAATGTGCATGCATGTCTGGGAGGAAGAAAGAGACGCCTTCAGCTATTCCTGTTTGTCTGCTTCTATGGCTTGTAGTTCTGAGGCTTCATGCTGCTTGGATCATGCTGGAGCTTCAACCAGTGTTTCCAAAAGAAGAAACAGAAATCTCTTTGACATGGCCAGGGTTTGAGTGGAGGTGGTCATGCAGGCCCTAACGCTGCTGATGAATTAGCAACAACACGCTTCTAATGAGCAGCTGATCCTTGAGGAAAGCCAGCGGCAGAGGGTTTTGCGTGGGAACCAGCGCAGCTACCAGCCATCTCTGTCTTCATGTGTTATTCATACAGACAGAGCAGTGCTACTGCAGGGTTGCCAACTATGTTTCTGTGGAAAAAAAATGTTTTTTTAAAAACTTATGAAGCCCATTGTATACATTAGGCTTTGAAACTGCATGAAGCAGTCTGACTTCTATCGACCTCTACTGGCAAAAAGTGAGACCTGAGGCGATGCTGACAAGTTGAATGTGCTGCAGATAGTATAGAAACAATAAAGCCATTGACTAACTGTAGCTGAGGTCAAATAAAAATGTGAGGTTAAGAGGTGCTACGTCACCATGCAAAACATGGTGATAAATACTGTAATAAAATGCTGCTTTGTCTCTGTCATTTTCTGGCGTGAGAACAAGGCGTTTTAGCTTTCGTAGCTGAAGCTTGCTCATTGCACCATCCATCAGTGAGCTGGAAATGCCAGTAGCTGAGGGAGTGTGTGCGTGTGTGGTGTGTGATGTGTGCATGTGTCTGTGTGTGTGTGTGTGGTTCTACAACAGAAGGCAGGACTGAAAGTGAGTTCTGAAAGTCAGAAATCTCAACACCTGCCTGACTAACTGTTGAGTCGCTGGTATTAATTAAAAACTCTCTCACTCATTTGGAGGTTTTATATTATGCTAATTTCATAGATTCTCGCTACACCTGTTATTTTTGGACACGTGTCATTTTCTTTGAGTAAAATAAGTGGCAGATGAGAAAAAATGACACATAGAGCTTTTGTTTTGATGTGCTAGAAATACTAGCACATCTGATACTTTACTGTATACTCACATCAATGAATTTAACTGGAGTATGATTATTTTCCCCATATGTTAGTAGGTTTTCTCCACTTGCTCCACGACCTCAACAGTCCATACAGGGCAGGGTAGATAAACTGGAGACTCTAACTGATCATAGGTGTCATTAGACAATAGTATTAAGAGATACCAATACCATTTTTGGCTTCCCGATACTGATTCTGATACCTGAATTTTATGTATCAGCCAACACCAAGTACCGATCCAATACCAGTGCAAAGAAACGACTAAACTACTAAATGAGTATTCATGTTTTGTTATGTAAATGCTTGAAGTTACACAAAAAAAAATTCTGTTAAGTTGAATACAGGTGTACGGGTCGCTGCTAGGAAGTAGGAGTTTCCAGTTTCTGATCAATAAATTGTGCGGTATTGGATTGGCGCATTGCCAATGTACTTACTAATACCAAGTCCATTAGGCAGTATTGGAGGAATTTCCTATAATGGTATCAGTATCAGCACAACCCCAAATAGAATGTAAAGAAAACGAGTGGGAAAAGTTATTGCCTGATAGTTTTTACGTGACTGAATTTACACTTCCGTATTCTTTCTGATCCTGTTAACAACACTACAACACTGGACATTTTTCATTTTCTGTATTAGTGCACCTGGTCTTTCTTGTAAGATTTAATTTTCACACCATTTGTTTTATTATTATTTTATGCTAAAAATAGAAATAAATGGTGTACAACACATTCTTGACATAAGAGAAATAATGTAGTGAAATAATATTAATAAAAGGCATAGCGCTTGTTGAAACAAGTTCTTTTGCATTTCAAACATGTTGGGAGTTATGTTACAACACAGAGAGATTTTTTCACTTATTACAGGGTTTTGGGGAGTTTAATAAAACATGTAGTAATAAAACAGTGATTTTTGTAGTGTAAATCTTACAGTAAGTCTTTTATGTTAACAAGTCGATTGCAATTCCACTAAATATCTGGATATTGTTTTGGGAAGGAGAAGGTTTTGATGAGAGCTCCACAAGGTGTGAATGTCATCACGGCAGCAGAGACATGAACTAATGCAGATAAACAGATGCAGACATGTGCACACACATCCTCACACACATCCCAAGTCTCATCTGAGAAGACAGGAGAGACTAAGCCCTGAGGATAATGGGCAGACAGCGCTGTGTCTTCTTTCATATTGGCAGTAAGAGAAGAAATAAGAGTTAAGACACTCAGGAGACACATTCTTCAAGTAGACAGATCGCTTCTACAAATACACCCGGTCCCCTGTGGAGGAGCACATTCCTCAGAGAAGACGCTTCTCTAAAGATATTCAGTCGAATTTAGTAGAACATCAGAGGGAAGCGGAAGGGGGGGGGGGCAATAACCGCCCTCATAAACCTGTCTTTACTTTAGAGTATTGACTAGAATAATCCCGCCCAGAACCTAAAAAGCAACAGGCGGCGTTCAGCATTGCAGAGTCTTGGGATCTCTCTCAGCATGGGCAGCCTTCTTAGCGATATAACACATTCCTCCAAACCCTCGAGAATGATTATAATTAGAATCTATTGTATATGAGTCATTGAGAAAGTGGGTAATTTATTTGCAAGAGGAATGGTATGCCAACTATTGGCCAGCAGCTCCCTTTCCTGCTTTAAAAAGAGGCACTGATCATCAGTTTGTTAATGAAGCATCGATGATTGCTGGTGCATTTTCTCTCTGTATTTTTGGGGGCTAGAAAAGCTGCTGTTGGGGACAGAATACCACCAATTTTCTCATTTTATCCCCGCCACTCAATAAAGTAAAGTGTACGATCTGTCAGAGCAGGACTGTAATTATCATCCATTTGAAGAAGAATCTGGAAATCAGCACTACATAACATGGAACACTACAACCATAGATTACATAGTGAGGTATTCTCTGATAAATGCATTTTTTACACTTTGGATAATCACTCTTCTTCATAGCTGAGGGTCTTTGCAATCAGATCCACTTGTGATATTGGCTGAAATAATCAAGCCCATTCCAGTGTGATCTGCGGAGTCAGGTTTGGGGACTGGAACATGGCTAACACAGCACGGTTGTTGGGAAAATGTATCGGTAGAAAATAGCGCACTGGCCGGGAGAAGTAGAGCAACAGCTGGACCATAAAGTTATGAGTTCAGGAGATAAATGAAAAGTGGGAAATTGGGATTTTATTCCTATAATTTGGAAGCTGTTGTGTCATTTACATTGTCACCAAACTGCCATCATCAGCTGGTACTGTTACGGTAAATCTGCTCTGACATGAATGCAGCATTAACCTGACTAATATATTTACAGCCTCCTGCTCACATTAGATGCACAAGTCCTGTTTGTGAAGTCTGTCAGTGTTGACAGTTTACCTTTATCCTAATGGATGCACTGAGTGACACCGATGACACAATGGAAACAGGATATTACTGATATGCATTCCAGGGAATACAGTATTTTTTATAATCATCTGCCACTTCCTGATATGCTGCTGTGCCACTGTGCACTGACTTCAACATCAAGAATTTAATGTTTTAACTTAACTGTAACTTTAACTGTATGGTATTCTTGTCAGGATGAAAATGTATTGCACTGAGACTATCATGAAAGCACAAGACTGAAATTTTAAGGTAAATACTGCTATTGATATTTGTCGAGTCTATAAATTCCAAAGCGGAAACAGAAAACTTTTCAGCCCTATTGTGTCCAAGTGGTATTATTGTTGGCGCCACTGTTGCAAAGACAACTAGATCGTTTCCTACCAACAACACAGGACAGACCGTGAGTTTATTCATTCATTTAGTCTCATGAGACATGACAGCAGATGGAAATGGTGCCAGGCCACCAGCTTGACTGGATCTCCAGTCTGCCACTGGGCACAATATTGGGAAAATGAAGGCTGACACCCATCCCAGCCACAGTCTGTTCACCCTGCTGCCATCTGGCAAAAGATACAGAAGTATCCAATGCTGTATCACCAGACTAGAGATCAGCTTCTTTCCTCAGGCTGTGAGACTCCTGAACTCATCCTCTGCACTTTACCGTAAAAAAAATTAGCATTTAGTTGTAAAAACCTGTGTTGTAGAATGGCAAGTAGATACAACTCGAACCTTGAATAACAAATGAATGCATACTTGAAGAGCCTGTTGGAAAAAGCTTAGCATTAGAATCATGATGGATTTAGGACATCTCCTTTATAACAGGTGAAGATCATCATTGTACGCATTGTGGACAGCTCTATCTGTCTGATACTGATATTTTAATAGAAGGCCTGTATCAGCAGACCAATACATCAGCATAATAGCCGCCACATGTCGCTCTACTCGGCAGCCACAGAGTTTGGAGGTGAGAGATCAGGTCCACAGATCATCAATCAGACCAGAGTTGTGAATCTTCTTCATGTTTGCTTCAAGGTCACACTGTACAGTCCTGGAAAGTCTCTACTCCAGGACACAGTCCTTGAGATCGTCCATTCATCATCTGTAACCCTGGGGCAAGCCAGCAGACAGGCCCATTCAGCCATTCCCCCATGAAATCGCCCCAAAGTCGCCTCAGATCTACGTTTAAGATGGACTTTTGGTTCGTTGTGCTACTTGGAGGGTAACACTTTAGGGAGGATGCCCCAGAAAACTTGCTTAGCTACTCCCCAAGTCTAAAGGGGCATCTTTAACTGAACTCATATATGTATAGACAGACACAGTTACAGCGTTCACACAAACTGCTTCCTGTCCCTTGCACCTGGTTTACAAAAATGAAGCATCTCCCTTGGGTGTTGTGAATTCTAGAAAGAAGGCCGAGACGGCAGAGGGCCAGGAGAATAAATAGATTGCGCTCTCTTTAACTCACCCTCTATGTATGTGAAGACGCTCAGCATGGATATTTTCCACATGGGGAATTACGTAGACCCAGTTTTAAACTATCTGTGGACTGGGTTGACTTTGCAATAAGTGCAGCAGCACAATAAAGAAGACAAATCAGACGTGACTCCTGCACTATCCTGACAAACGAGCAGTTCTTACGAGGACGTAATGGTCTCTAACACGAGCCTTCTGCCGGGGCGCACATTAATGAGAAGCCTCCCTTTAGTGCGACTTCTCTCTATGTGCGTTTGTTCTGATACACATAGTCCCACAGATGGAGCTCCACCACAGGGTCCATGCAGCTGCAGACAGTGTCTCTGCTGTGTGCGAACAGTGGACAACAGGCTCTCTATCCTTCACACAGTCACTAAGTAGCCCTCTCATCTTCCTCCTCTCCTAATCTCCTTCTCTCCTTTACTCTTCTTTCAGTCTGCAGCTGAAGACAGGTTTATTGTCACTGAGGCATCACAAACTTTCTGCTTTGTTATTTCTTCCTCCATCTTGTACTTTTTTCCATCGCTGTGACTCTTTGTTGCTACAGCTCATTCTGCTTCTCTTTCTGCAGCAATCATTTTCTGTCTATCCCTCTGCTTCAGTCTCCTGTAGACTCTGATAATGAGAGTATACGGTCTTGCTTCCCTGCTCTCGTTTTTTCTGCGAGTAGCATGCTGCTTTGCCGTTGCGATAGGGGTTTAAATCCTCCAGCGCAGCCCGTCGGCACCGCTGCAGCTACCCACTGGGCCGGAATAAATCCAGGAGCCTCCAGTCTCGCCTCTGAATGGGCCCACGCCCCTGAAAGCGAGCCCAGAACAAACCCCCCCATGCATCAATCCAGCAGCAATGAACCCAAAAGGCCTTCCTCTGGGAGGTTTAGCTTCCCTCCCTCCCTTGCCTTCACAAAGGATGATTTCAGCTGCCTAATCAACTAGAAAAAAAACCTGTGCCCTCCTCCCAGTTCCTGCTACAACCACTTCCCCACCTCCTCCTCCACCACGCAAATTTCACATGCCAATGATTTTGTTTTTCATAACATGAAGGGAGAGGGCGACTGCTGCAAATAACATTTCTCCCAAGCATATTTGAAATGTCAACATCATTAAGACCAACTGTCAAATTTAGTGACAGTGAAAGGGCCCCTACCTACCTAATCATTATAAACTCATGCCGGGTCTTTAAAAAATCTGGGGAAAAAGGTTGTTTTTCTGTCAAAGCTCTCCAGGCTTACATCCCCGTCTGCATCCGCAAGGGCTCGAACACCTGTGGTAATGATCTCAGTGACAGAATCAGGCAATTACTGGACATTTTTATTCATGCCCTGGGCTAGGTCAAACCTCACACACCCAAATACACCCACAGGCTTGCAGAGTCCTTTGTCTTTTCTGCCTCTCCCGCCCACTAGATACCTTGTCAGAGTCTGGGCAGAGCAAACAAACCTGGTGCCCTCTGGCTAACTGCACCACCAAAATCCACACAAGCCCCTGGGTCTTCTCCCGCAACGGCAGGAGTTAGAGGTCAGTCCTGAAATCAGGTGTCTAGTGGTCCCATCAGCCAGAGCCAGGGTTCCATATCCCAGGTTCAAGGCTAGACAAGTCACAGCAGGGGCTAACACATACTATTAACGTCTTCAAACCATGGTTAGACAGATATGTACAGAGAAAGAGTGAAGTTAATGGTTATAATTAATTGTAGACTTTATTAATGTGTCAACAGTTGTCTTTGGGGGGGGGGGGGCAATGTTAGCAGCACAAGCAACAGCATTAATTCTAGTCATAGAAATGGGAGTAGCACTGAAAGAAGCAAGTGTTGTAGTAGTAGCTTCAGCAGAGAGAGTAGCAGCATTAGTAGTAGCAGTATCATTACTAGCAGCAGTGGTTGTAGTAGCCCCTGCACGTGCATCAAGAGCAGCTCACAAGTGGCATATGACATGTGTTGGTCCCCTCAGGTTACACCAATCTCCTATTTCCCAGTCTTGACTCAGGCCAATGCTCCAGCAGAGCAGCCTCTTAATAATATTCAATTGATAAATCTAGGTTACTGTAATGTGACTATGTCTTCTGTCTGCATTAGGGGTGCAACTAAAGATTTTTATTTCTTTCCAATTGATCACATAGATATCATTTGACCAATATTATCAGCCAATTTTGCCATCATGCGCCAATGTGACAAACTTTAGTTTTAGAGATTGTAATTCAGAAAAAGATGCTTGGGGTAATTAATAATTATTTAATTCCCAGTTAAGTTTATTGTTTCAGTGCACTGATGTCATTTCAGACTGAAGTCTATTATAAAACTGTAAAATATTCTATCTCCGTTACATGTCTTTGACACAAGTATTTGACAACGACCTTTGAGGGATCATTGCAAAAAAATGTGCATATATCTACCGATACATTAATATTGGAAATTCTCACTCCCTAATATTGATATCTGTCCGAGCTCTAATTAAAATGTCAAAAAATAGTGAATAACATCCATCAACAATTCCCACAGTCAAAGGTGTCATCCTTAAATAGTTAGCTTTTGCTGAAATCACATAAGGCAAAGAGAAGGAGCAAATCATCACAATTTCGAGGCTGGAACAAAGGAATTTGGCCATTTTGTTTGAAAATGAGTAATTGTAGCTAGCAGCATTAGTATTATTAGTAGAATACTAAAATGAGCAATATACCTACATTAAATCGTTATATTGTGATATGGCATAAATGTTGTCTTTTCCTGGGTTTAAAAGCTGCATTACAGTAAAGTGATGTCATTTTCTGAACTAAATGGACTGTTCTATTTGCCATTACCCACTTAGTCATTACATCCACATTACTGATGCTTATCTATCAAAAATCTCATTGTCTTAATATGTTGTGAAAGTACCCACGGCCATCCATACAATATTGTTGCAATGTGAATATCGAGGTATTCGGTAAAATTGTTGTGGCATTTGATGTCGTCTCCCAGTCCTAGCATTTATGAGGTGCTTTTGAGGAGTTTTCAAAATATCAAGATATATGTCGTGCATTGCGATATAGTCTAAAAATAATGCATTAGTAAGGCTGTATCACGCAGTCCTAGAAGTATAGCAGAAGAAGCACTGATATTGGAACATTCATAGTAATACCACTTAGCAGCATTGGCATCAGAGGTAGGAGAAGTGGGGACATTAGTAATAGTCATGGTAGCATTAGTAGCAAGCACCAGGAGACGAATTAGCTGTAGCAGAAGTAGCAGCATTAGTAGTCGATGTAGTTGTAGCCTTAGTACAAAGCAGCAAAAGCTTTAACAGTTGCAGTAGCTATAGTAAAAGTAGTGGCAGTGGAATTAATTGTAGTAGCAATGACTAGTACTTTGTAGCATCAGCAGCTATGAAAGTACAACTAGTACAAGTACCAGTAGTAACAGAAGAAGAAGAATTAGTAGCAGGAGCAGCAGCGTAAGCACTTCACAGCAATAGGAGTAGCAGTGATGGTGGCTCAGTAAAGGTGGTGGTCTAGCATACCTCAAAATTATTCAGTGACACATATGTGAGAAAAAGGATTTTACACTCAGTACTCTTAAGTGTACCATTTTCCTTTTTCCCCCTTACCTACGCATGTGCCTGTCACTGTTTGTGTGTCCGTGTGCACTTTCTCTTTTGGCTGAAAGGCAAGAATTGTTGCGGGGCATTCTTACATCGGTGCTGCAGTAAGCAGTCCAGTAAGGTGAGCGAGTCGAGCATGCCTCTAGGCCAATTAAGCCCAAACAAATCAACTTAATTATGCAGAAAACCGCTCAGCTGAGGATTTACAGTAAACCACCTCAAAACATGCTGGCCATCCTATTACAAACTTGTTAGGCTTCACTCACATGGCTAGGCTGATGCTTTCAGTACCCCAACCCCACCCCACCCATTCTGTACCCAGCCAACCAGCCACACAAAACCGTCTATTAGTGATTCTACTTATGCTCTCACTTCTTTGCCTCTACAGATTCACCCAGCCTGTTACTGTAATCCCTCTCAAGCGGATTCTTAATTAAACATGGACAACACATGGGGTCAAAGACATCGCCCTGGTGGCAAGGACTCGCAGGCATAAGGAGGCTCAAACTCGTGTTGGACTGTGCTACAGGGCTCCTTACTCAACCTCTCTTCCTTTCTCTGAAGACAAAAAAGAAGAGCTGTCACTTCTGACAGGAGTCCTAATCTCTGGTCCTCCATTAATTACTCCACCCTCCCTGAATGCACTCATGCGTATACAGATTGAGGACAAAACACACATCCACACATCCACACACACACATACTGTTTAAGTCAACTGCTCCTGTCCTTGGCTACAGCCTCTAAAATGAAGATGTGACTGACTCTATTACCATAAAGTAAGCACTGCCGTAAATCAATTTCTGGTAAGTGAAGAACTCTTTCCATCCTCTGCTCCCTCCCCCACTCTCTCTCTATGATTGGCAGGTTTAATTAACAACAGGTCTTCCGGCCCGGCAGAAAGTGGGTGACAGAGTTGGTGAGTGGTTGTGGGGTGAGCGTGGAGGGGGTGGGGTGAATGTGGAGATATGAAAACAATACATAGCCTACTTTCCTGTGCATATAATTAGAGATGTCTGGGACTCTGTGGGCGGGGCTGCACAGATTCAGGCAGAAGCCATTTATGTGCGAGCCGTCCCTCCGGAGTGACAATGACAAACATGTCATACATTGTTCTACAAATGCATTCCTCTCTTCTGCCAACCATATTGGGGCCACTGTAACCCGTTTTTTTGTTTGAACCTGAGCTCGACTGGCATTCTGTGTTTCAGCCCCAATACAGACAGTAGGTCCATCACTTATTATCAGTTCTCACTTAATATCACTATTCTACATTTTTGTCTGAACCGGCTTCGGGTCGGGTGTCCAATGAACCGGTTTACCTGTGGAATGATCCAAACAGGTGTTTTTGGAGCATTCTACAATAGTCCTAGTCTTTTGTTGTTTCTGTCCCAACTTCTTTGAAAGCTGCCATCAAAGTCGGAATAGAATATATTTACAAAAATCAATTAAGTTGATGAGGCAAAACAATAAATATATTGTCTTTGTACTGATTTCAATTGAGTGTGTCAAAAAAGAAAAGCAAATCATCACATTCTGTTTAATTTATGTTTTACACAGCGTCCCGACTTCTTTGAAATTTTATGCTGTAGTTGTTATACATGTCATACGATATGAATGGAGGAGGTAAAGAATGGGGATGTCAGGTAGCACATTTGCATAACTAAAGGTGGAAAATGACCTTCCTCTGGCGGCTGAGTCAGGACTTTGTACTAAACTCTCGCTTTAAGGCTGAAGCACAGCCTTTTCCTGCCGTGTCCCCAAGGTTTGATACGTCTTAGCCTCTTTTACACCTATATATTCCCTTTAGGACACATTATCCACAAGTACAATATTTCTTTTCACAGTTATGCTGACAACAACTAGCTTTACCTACCCTTACAGCCCTGTAACCACAATAAATTAAGAGACCTGAAAAACTGCCTGGAGGACATCAATTCCTGGATGGCTCAGAACTTTCTCCAACTTAGTTTGAATAACGCTTAAAAAGTTATGTTAACTCAGAGTCCATGGCTCTTATAGCAAGCCTATGTGTAGCTTCTGTATGAAGAAATTGTTCAGAATGCAAATGAGAAATGACATAACACACACAGGGGTTTTACTGTTACTTTTAAATGTCACACAGTTCGATTCAAGACAGTCAAGTGAACCAAGTCGAGTTGTATTACGGGCAATGCCAGGTTTTGACAATGAAGACAAAAGTGTGGAATAAAAAAGACGATGTCTCTGGTTCCGCTGCCTTGATTTTGATCCTCTTTTTTTTTTAACTGTCTACTGTGAGTCCGAAGATGTCAAGAGTAGTGCAATGCTTAATCGGTGGAATGCTCTTTGAAGTGCAACGCATACCGTTAAGTTGCATCATTTGACAACTGTAGCACACACTGAGTCTTCCATGCAAACAGAAGAGGTAGCTGTGGTACGGATGTTGGGCTGTATTTCGAGAATGCGATACATTTGTCGACATCAAAGTTCTCATGTGTCTGAATACTTAGACACGCTCCCGTCCCAATGCATTTACTGCTGTTGATTTTAATGTTTACTCCTGTTTGTCTTTTTCTACAGATGTTGCTTTGTGTCATGCCTTGATAAGTGATTTGCATTTTTTTCTGTAGTTTTTGTCTCCTTGCCTTTGTTATCTTCTCTCTGCACCGTAAAGCACATCATAGATCGACTGTGCTGCTTTTAAAGTGGTATATAAATAAAGTTGAGTTGAGCTCAGGTGAGCGCTCTTCCACCTCCTGACTTTGTTTCATAAAGACTGTTACATCAGTTTGCAGGTATTGAACACATGCTATAGGCATTGCCCATAGCACCCTTGGGAGTGCTCCCCTGAAAACCTTGATGCTAACACCCTGCCTGCCACTTCACTTGGCTTTAAATAGAGAGTTTTAATCGGCTGAAATGCTATTTCAGAGGCTTTTCTATCCAGACGAGAGTAAGATTTTGGAATAAAACTAAATATTTAATATAGTGGGAATAGTTTTGGCATAAGAATGATCAGCGCTGGCATAATATTAATATCTCCCCTCAAAAATCCACAGTGGCTGAACCCTACTTTAGACACCAAAGTGATCAAGCCCTAAAATGAATTTTAATTACCTTTAGGGAACTGTTTTGGCAATAATGTAGCCTGAATATAGAACAAAATCAAGTAACATCTATCCTAAAATATGGCTGCCAGACTCAAAAGCCAACATCAGTTTAACTCCATGGGTAACCTGTTTCCTACAGTCAAGAGCCAGTGCTCCTCCTGCGCCAGAGAAACTACTTTAGTTTCATAATACATTAACACCAGCGAGGAGCTTCAATATGAAACACAGAGTTGGAGAAAAAATCAACTGCTGCAGCCTTTTGATGGCAGGCTTTCTGCTGCTCTCATCACATTTCTAGGTCAATATACAGGAGGCTGTGTTTAAACCAACTCACAAACAACATATGTCAACTGGCGCCTTATGCAAGGACAAACAAAGTAGATCTGTTTTCAATGTCTGCTCAGGTCATCCCTGCATCATCCCTCCAGCGTCTGGGCCAGCCTCATCATCCTCTCTTGCCCTATTATCATTGTGTACGGGCTCAGTGACCCCGGCCACAGAGCCATCTGCTCAGACTCTATTGATGCTGAGATTAGGGGTGTAGGCCAGGAGGGCACAGGGACACACATGTTCCATAGCCGATCTGGAGACGCCTCCCTTGAGTCACTTTCACTTCAGGCCGGCCTGCTACATCAGAAAGTGGCGAGGAGATGAAAGGTGATGCTCAAAGTTGCAGCACAGACAGAAAGCCGACCACCAGCTGATTTCCATGCTGTTTCCCAACAGCTTTCACCAATGAAATCAATAATCCCCCCCCACCCGCCGCCTGAACTCCACACACTCCTCTCCTCTCCCACTTTCTTCACTTCAGTCTCAGCCTCTTTTTCTCTGCCTCCATCTGAAATGCTGCACCTGCTCTTGAGGGTCTTGCTTATTGAATCAATGATTCAATGCCTCCTGTAACGGCAAGCTTATAAAAACCACAACATCATGCTCCGGGCACCGGCTGCGATACATCTCATAAAACAGAATGAGGATTTTAGAGGTATATGCTTCCAATCATTCTTGGCTAGGCTAACGCACTCCTCTGTGAATGCAAAGATGCTACAGCTCTCTCATTCCCAGGCGGGACACGATCCCTCGGCTCCTTGCTCATGAATGTAATCCTTTACGTTTATCTGTCTGAGTTCAGAGGCCACAGGGGCCGCAACCTCCACACTCGCTACTAAAGCAGACGGCTTTTGGAGGGCAAACACAGCAGATGCTGGCCCAGGTGCTACTGCATCTTAGAACTGCCAAAATACCGCCATCGTCTGAATTGCTGCCAAGGTGGCCCCACTGCATAGAAGTTGGGAAGGTAGGAAGAGGAAAGAGACGGAGTTAACAGAAAATGCGCATGTGGCAAGTAATGTCTCGAAGAAGCAGAGAAATGACAGATGGGTTGAGGGGCAACAGGGCCAAGATGGGGAAGTGAGGAATCAACACTCCCGAGGTTAGGGGTTTGATTCCCAACAGGAAGCCAATGGTGGAAGTGTTGAATTCATTTCACTGTCAAACCTATCTTTCCAGGAAATGTCAGATTGTTTCACACATCCTGCTGCAAACTGACACAGTTCTTCCCAGTCACAACGGGAACTGCTTGGTGTTAAGGTGTAAGCATTAACTGCTTGTAAAGAGTATGAAACCACCCTTCCCCCCCACACCTTTCTCAACTGATGTCACTCAATATGAAAATGAATGCTCTAATGCTAGTGCTGGGGGAGGTTCTGTGATGTTTGGGAACAGAACCGCCCCCAGCACTGGTACCAGATTGTTACTCTGTCCACCCTGACTTAAAGTGTTGGACTTAGGGTCAGGAGAAACAGGTTGGATCGATGCACCTCTATCATCATTTGAATGGTTATTACCTCTCACCACTCTTTTTTAAAAAAAAAAAAATAACAGGATAGCTATTCCGAACAGCCATAAACACTTTTGCCTTCTGATGTGGTGGAACAGCATGCCACATGAACTGGCCGACCACAGAGCAGCTGCACAGGAGAGGTTGGGGGGTTATGTGCTCAAAAGCACCTCTGGAGTAGTTGCAGATGGAAAGTATTACTCATCGCGCCCTCCCTTCCTCCCTCAGCCTGCACTCTGGAGCTCTGACACTTCATGTATTCGGTTACAAAGTAAAGATGCTCCTGAAAAGGGCAACACTGAGCCACCAAAAGTGGCGCTGATCCAAATTTACTTAGGGAAGGAGGAAGTGAAGAAGGCGGTGATGAAGATGTCCCGCAGTGATAGCAGACACGCAGGTGTTGCTGCTCATGCTGCATAACCTCCCCTGCTGTGCACAGGAGGGTCACTGCTAACCTTGACAGGGGTGAACAGGCGCTGCCGCAGTGCCCTTGTTCACTCCGCTGAGGGACATGTCATATTATTTATTTAATAATTTCACTTTTTTTCCCCTTCAACTTTTAATATCTCTTGTGCGCCACAGGGACACTCTGAGGCCCACAGGTTTGATAACTTTAAACAGCTACTTTTTAAAGTGTAATATCTACCGCCACCCTGGGACCTACACACCCCGGGTCTTGCTCCACATCGCAGACTTTTTTTTTGTATCTTACGAAAATGAAGTGTAGGAAGGACTGAGTTTGTAGTTTGGCAGTTAATCTAACTCGAGTTTATCAGCACCATGGTCTTCCACTTTAATGACACGGAGGACTAAACATGTGAGCCCAAGAGGGAAGAGTCTGGGAGATAAAGAGTTGAGGAGGAAGTAGCAGGGCTGAAAAGAAATAGCTTTTGGCATCATGCAGTTTTTTTATTCCGCAAGCCGCAGAGAGGAAAGGAAGCAAGAGGAATGCTATTCCCTCAGTTTGGCGCCAGATGTCATCTCAATCTAAAGCGACACTTGCTGACAACATCGCCCACAAAATCATCTTGTGGCTGAACTCTGACCCTGTCTGCTGAATCTGCTGCTCGGTCATCTCATGCTGCAGAAATAACCAAGCGACAGATTCCCGTCCGCTGCCAGCGTCACAACTCACATCAACCTGTCATCAGTAATGACAGGCCCGACCACAGGTTTCATGGCCAGGGAATAGCTTGGACAATTGGTTCAGCCGCATAGTGTAAACACACCGTCGGCAGGGCAGCCCAAGCGGTAGAAGAATATTCATAAAGATTATTCATGGCTGGCTGTCAGAGGCGGTGACAAATCTGGGCTGTAATGGCAACAAGGCGGAATCTGACGGAAAGCAGGCCTGGGCTGAACGGACAGGCAGCCGTCACTGCAGAACAGTCATGCTCCTGCATATCTCATATCTGTGCCCAGCTCATCCTTAATACAAGCACACGGACGTTGCTACAACCAACGGAATCCTACATCATCAATCTTACCTGCCATTCCCAACAAGATGGCCATGCAGTGTTTCCCCTGTATACACCAAGCAACGGCTCACCTCCGCTGCTGAAATGTGACCACCGCTGCTGAATTCATTTTGGAGAGGAGGGAAAGAAAAGGAGAGGAGACAGGAGGAGACGGAGATGGCTGCATTTTCTCTGAGCGCTATATGATTTTGCGCTTTAAATGCTTCATACCTTGGTCAATTAACACACCTGTGAGTAAAGCATATAATCGGAGAAGAGGCGACACGTTATAATTTAAGAAACTAACTTTATATTATTTTGCACTGTAACACACTTGTTAGTCAAGTTAGAAACAGAGGTGACTCCATCTTATGACTTAAAAAACTGAAGATGTATTTTTTTTCGCTACTATATTCAGGCGTACAGTTCTCACACATATGAGTAAAGAATTAAGCATATAGGTTAAATGAATATCATGATCATCATTCTCGCAGTAGGGGAAAAAAACTGTCCTGCAGCTTCACGTGTCGCGTAGTAACATTACAGCAAACGCAGTCATTTGACAGGAATAATGTTACACGACTAAACACTTATTTGTGAAACAAACAGCATTCGGAGGATCCACGTGACGCGGGACATCTGTCAATCAAAGACGATCCACAGAATCCCTCAGAGATATTAACGATTATTTGGATAGGATTCCTAAAAGATCATCATAAATATTAGTTTTTTATCACTGAAAATGTTGTTAAATTTAATTAACACTGTTTGATAATACAACAAGGTGGTGATGCAAATTCATTTTTAGAAAAAGGAAGAGTTAAGAATGAATAACTGGAAGACTGAATGACAGCCAGCTAGCCTCTAGCTAACACTCAGTTGACGGGGGTCACACATAAACTAATAGCTTGTTTGTTAAATCACAAAGGCGTAAATCTAATTTGCGCCCCCAGTATATCACTGTAAACACAACTAGCGGTGTTGGCAGGACCAATGTAACTTCCTTAGCTGGTGACAGAGTGTTCGTTAGCAGAGTTACGACACTACTTTGTGCGTCTCCCTCATATAGCTCTCTCCCCTCCAGAGGGAAGACATTAGGGTTTTGCCCACTTCATGTTTGACTTTTCAAACGACTTTAATTGACTGGCACATCACACACCTCGCATGTACTATAAAAACCTCCAGGATGGCACACTCTGGAAACATACAAAAAATTTTACAGCTCCATCCAAGGGGAAACACTGCCCTGTGTGTGCACCGATTTCAATACCACAGGGTAAATTATCCTTGAAAGCAAAAATCCTCCCTCAAACACTGTTATCTATCATCAATGATGTTGAGTGCATTCCAGGACTTACATTTTGAAGAAGTGCTCTAATATAATTATTCTGTTCCACCCATCTTCCCTCAACCTGCTTTGCCTACTTCCTCTAAGCAGGGCTAGTAGAGTGTCATTTGCAACCTTTTTGATGATGATAAGCTGAGAGGATACAGGACGTGATACTTTTGGATGCCTCACATTTACTTTCTCAAAAAAGCCTTTTTTCATTTCACAAAAGACGCCAAATTTCGTAAATGCTGTGTAAACACAAGCAGCCAAACAAGAACTTAAAGCACAAACACATTTCAGTCTTAGGGTTCAATACACAGCCATACATCTGAGTGTGTCTGAATGAAGACCTGAGCTGTGTCCCAATTCCATACTACATATAAATAGCCTGGGATATGTACTACATAATACTTAGCAGTCACTTGTACTTGTTTGTTTTGTACAAACAGGAAATAAGACTTTTACATCAAACAATAATTGGTTGGCAGAAAAAACAACTATTGTGGTGATTAACTGATCCGCACCAATGCAAAGGTTATTTTTGCAACTGGCTGGCACACTTCCATCGTTTTCCATTCCCATTTCAAGACGTGATATCTAATTTGATTTCTAATTGAGTTACAATTACATTTGAAATCCCCGAAACAGGAAAGAACATAAATGTATACATTCATTGAAAGGCATATATTGTCAGAATTCCCTTTATTTATTTAATTTAATTTTGAATTTGTTATAGACACCTTAGTCTTGTTCTTAATAATTTACATTACAGATGTTGCATGTTCCTTATTCCTTCCTATTCCACATGTAAATAAAGCCAGAATTACTTGCAAATGAAACTTATTTCAATAATTTATTGAATACACTTATTCAAAACGACTGTCCTTTGTCCTTGTCTCACCACAGCCTGTAATTTATTTGAATGTTTTGCAGCTTCCAACAGTCCCTCTGCATTCTTTGTGCTGTCCATCATTTGACAATAGTGTCAATCAAAAGCAGAGCCAGTGGAATTTGTATTCACTTTTTTTTTGTCACTTTTCAAAAGTCTACACGCAAAACCTGCTTAGAATTACTGTGTTGTTTTTTATGTTTTTATAATTAAGACACAGCTCCAGTGTTCTCAGTTAGGCAGAGTCCATATACACCACCAAAGCAACAAAAGAGGCCCAGGAATGCAGGGCACATCACCAACTGTTACCCGTCGGTGTTTAAGTGTTTTAAGGTGAAATTGTGCGAGGTTCATTCTTTCAGCTTTGACAAGATAAGTGTTCATGCCTGGCTTGATGATATTTCCGTTCTTAGAGGAATTAGGAGACACTTTCCAGACGTGAAATCTAGTCAAGTTTTGAGGGACAAATATTGTTGTCAGTGCAATTGCTCGACCGCAATTGGGTAAGCTGCCTCTGTGGCTGCTTTCAAAGCATTATCCTCGTGCTCTCTACGCTCAATGGACAATTTGAGACATGATATGTGGCAGACGGTGAGCTCTTGTATTTGAAGAAGAGAGTGGTTGGAGGAGTGCAGACAGCGATCTCAGGCACTTGGAGGTTTTTCTAAAATTTGCTAAAAAGCAAGCTGAGTATAGTAGAAAAGTCTGGATGCTTCACACTCCTTCGCTTTTGTTGCCCGGCAGCAGATCAGCCTTCTGAGACTCTATAATCATACAATTAGTAGCGTTCTGCATACCTGCAACACACAGCATCCAAATTCCACCAGCAGCTGATTCTCAAGCAGCTGATGCGCTCACGCTATGTGAATTTATTTTCCTTAACTATTTTAGTGATTTCATGAAGCGTTCCATGCAGCAGATCATTATAAAGCTTGTTGAAATAAAACTGAAAGCTGTGTAAGCAATGAAATGAGTCACTGAGGGAAGAGTGAGCAACTGCAATCACAAACCCAGCAGCTTCTTTAAAAGTAATCTAAATTGAATACCGACATAGGCATTCACCAACAGGAGAGGATGCTGAAAAGTGAGCAAATTAACTTTATTGTCTAAACACGTTGAGCGATCAGCTTGACAGGCAGTGCGGTGCCTGCTGGCACAACTCCATCTGCTCAGTAATGATTTGTTGTTGATGGGGGGAAAAACAACACATTTCCAACACCTGGAGAGGTGAAGACTGTCTCCATTCTCCCCACAAAGACGCCTCGTGGGTCCGGGCCACGGCGGTCTGGGAGCACTGTCAGCACCATTAACAACGCATTTTGGTGACAGGCACACGTGAGTAGCTGGTGGATTAACGTCACAGACATATTGCACAAGCCGATAATGGTCAGGGATGGTGTGATTGCTGCCACCATGAATGACCAACATCTGGTTTCCAAGACTGAATGGTACATGGTAGATGGATTTGCATTTATATAGCGCTTTTCTTGGCTAACACCTACTCAAAACACATTGCACACATGCCACATTCACATACATTCATGCACTGATGGCAGTGGCTGCAGTGCAAGTTGCAGACCTGCAGGACCACCCCACATTATTTCTATGCTCAGTCATTCACATCCACACACTCACACACCGATGGAACAGCCATCGGGAGCAAATTGGGGTTCGGTATCTTGGGATTCAGCTGGGGATCAAACCACTGACCCTCCAATTAATGGACTACTTCCTGAGCCACAGACATCCAATTACCTGAATAAATGAGTCAAGAAAATCAAATGTAACAAATATGGCCACCAGTACAACTCAGCCCAGCTCTGTCCACATCACATCTTGTGTAGGAACAGAAAAACTGACATCATCAAAAATAAAATGGCCTGTCAAAAGCCATCCCAGACTTTGGACATTTACTGATCAGTTAGCTTAACTAGGTAGATACACCAGTGGCTGAACCTAGCAGTAGAATGTGGAAGCAGAATGCAGCTTTTTGGGCGAGACACTGGCAACGCAACAGTCAGTCTTTCCTGACGCTGGTTCTCTGCAGTCAGTTTGGTGTGTTGACGGTCACAATAAGCTCTGTTGAAGTCGATATTGCATTCCACCAACCCAACTGTCTTGGAGAAAATTGATTTCAGTGGCCCTGACTCCTCCCTTGATGATAAGAGAAAATCATTTTTATGATCACGCCACAGTTAAATAAAGCCACTGAAGTTTGTAGACTCTCTCAGCTATACACAGGTCTCAGAACTTCTAAAAAAAACCCATGAAGTATTCAGCTGTGATGATTAAATGTACAATTTTTAATTCTGTGGAACACCTTTACAAGTATGCTTTCGCCACACTGCCAGTAAAACTCTGAGACGAACAGAATGACTGGCAACTAACAGCAGAGGCAATTAAATTTCTCGAAAGCCATCAAAGTAGTGAAAGATAGGGGAGGAAAGGCCTTATTGACTTCTATCTTAGTCCGGCTGCTTTGGCTCCATCTAACAGGCTGCTTTGGCTGATTGAATACGTCCACGCATTTGATGCTTGACCCATCCATTTAAAAACCTAAGAGAAATGGGCTCGGGGTAGACTGTAATACGCAGTCCGTCTAATGCTGCATCAGAAAGGTGAGGAGTGAAACGTGGGCTGTACTTTATCACTTCTAATTGGTCATTTTTATCCATTTCAAGTTTGATTGCATCCATTTTTCTTCAGGCAAAGAGACAATTAAAGCCAGGTTGTTTAGTCTGTCGCCTCAGAAATTCAGTCCCACAGCTCTGAGGGCTTGTAACTGTCTGGTAAATGATGCGGGTTATATATTGATAGATTTCTGTGATTTTTCTTCCTTTATAAAATGGGTGTCGAAACAACCCTTGTTCCTTCCCATTTCATTATCATGAACTATAATTAGAGTGTACTCATTTTCTTGAACAACGTGTAGCTATTATGCAATTCACTATTGTTCTATTAAAGAATCTTGTGTTATTTCCTCCAGAACAACCACATTTCATCATAGCCTTTTGTGTGAGCACACGCTCCATTTTCTCCATTTACAGCCTCCACATTTGCCCCAGGAGAGCCGTGTGTGTCAGGCTATTTTCTGTTGGATTAACACTGAGCCGGATCCACACCACTACACACTGAGGACCCTCTCTACATCCTCCCAGCAGCCCGTGAAAGCCCACCTCCTCGTGTCAGCGCCCATTTCGGTGTGGTCTTTTCGAGCTAACCTCCTACTGACCTCCAATCTCGGAGTGTGTGGAGCTGCGTGTCAGCGCCGCTCAGTGTTGGGGTTCGCTCACGTGGCTTCATTTTGGGATTAAATTACCTTTTTGTTCTGACTCCTCGGAGCCCCCCCGCTAACAGAGGCCAGGTGTGCTTTAACAACACAGCAGGTTTCGCCTCACCTCTACAATAATACATTCTGTAGGTGAAGTTATGGAGCTGAGGTAAGAGACCTCTAAGAGAAGCACGCACTCAAGCATGTGCCTGAATACAACAGAAATGTAAAGTGCAGGTAGAACTGCATGTACAACAGCAAACTGCAATGCTCAGACTCAGACAGAAGATGTAGCTGTGTACTAAACCTAAATAGTATTTAAGTACCATCGACTAGTGACAATAGTCAAGAAGCGAAAGTTGCAGCACACACCATATGACACACATCAAAACACCTGCACACATAATTTTAATGTAAGCACACAGACAGGTGATGTCTTGACGAGCGTTAACAAGGGATGACCACACATCAGGATACATAGTCCTTGGGGGCTCTGGTGGCCTGGGGGTGAAGGTGCTGACCATGAACCATAACATCCTCGACAGGCCAGGACCTTTAGTTGTCATTCTCCATCTCTACCCTTGTTTCCTATCATCTGTCGAACAAAGGTATTCAACTCCAAAAAGATATCTTTTGAAAAAGAAAATCTGCACTTTATCACAATCACCAAAACCTGGCAACCATCAACTGACGTGCATCAAGTGACGCAACCTAATGTGTGTAAAAGGCCTCAACTAACAATTATTTTCATTTTCAAATAATCTGTCGATTCTATTCTCGATTAATCGATTAGTTGTTTGGTCAATAAAATGTCAGAAGTTGCTGATCAGTGTTTCCCAAAGTCCCCAATGACGTCCTCAAATGTCCTGTTTTGTCCACAACCCAAAGATATTCAGTTTACTGTCCGAGAGGAGAAAAGAAACCAGAAAATATTCACATTCAAGAAGCTGAAATCAGAGAATTTTGACTTTTTTTTCCAAAGAAAATCTGATTATCAAAATAGTGTGTTTTATTTAGACAAAGATCTTAAATTGTGATACACAAACTTAAATAATGAGTTAAAACAAATTAAGAGCTGCAACAATTAGAATAATCAGTTGATCAAAAGCTAAATTAGTTGCCAACGAAAATGTCAAACATCTGCTGGTTCCAGCTTCTGAGGATTTGCTACTCTCTTTGTCATCTCTGACAGTAAATGAAGAGTCTTTCTTTAGCACTGCCAGTTGGACAAAAGAGGAGATTTTAGGCTCTGGGAAATTGTGATGAGCATTTTTCACATGTTTTTCACATTTATAGACTACACAATTGATTGATTAATGACAAGAAAAATTGGCAGATTAGTTGATAATTAAAATAAACATTAGTTGCAGCCCTAAAACAAGTTCAGATTTCCTCAACTAAGAAAAAATAATAGGTACTGGGACCAAAGGTGGGTATTGGTATATCAAAAATAAACAATACCCACCCTGTGTGTGTCTAAGGATACTACCACAGATCTGACTTACCAAGCGTGTGTTGTGGAAACTACACGAGTAGTTAGAGCTGCAATGATGAATCAACAGACAGGAATAAATCAGCACCTATTTTAATAATAGTTTTGAGTATTTTTTTCATAAAAATGTCAAAATTCTCTGGTTTAGCATCTCAAATGTGACTATTTTCCGGTTTTCTTAGTCTTCCATGATAGTAAATTGAATATATTTGTGTTGTGAACTGTTAAGTCGGAAAAAACATTTCATTTGAATGCCTCGCTTTGGCTTTGGGAAATTGTGACAGGCATTTGTCATCGTCTACTGGCATTTTGTCCACATATGACTAATAAAAAAATAAGCATTAGTTCTATTAGTGCTAATATATGCACACCTTACTTCGAACAAAAGCAGCCAAACTACAACTTTGGGTAAATGTTAAAAAGAAATCTGCAAACAAGATTACATTCACTGCCAGCTTCCTGTTATTCTTCAATGCAAAGGTGGTGCAGCACATTTCAGTCGGAATGTGTGAAGCAGCCCCACCTGTGTCCACTTCCAACAAATAAACTGAATGCATGCCAGCTGGTGATGAGACAGTCCTCCCTGTTGTTCAATGTAATCTCATAAGACAGTTGGCTTGTTCCATTAAATCTTGCCTACAGAACCAACTTGATCCTGGAGAGCAGGGAGTGGCTCAGTGCTCAGTCTGTTCAGCAACTGGTTTGGGTAGCTGCATGTGTAACTGATACCGGTGCACCAGAGTATTTATATCGTCGCTCGCACCAGTTGCAAAGCATTCTTGAGACAAACCAACTGGTACTCTCACTTGACACAACTTGACAAAATGTGACCAGAGGCGCTTTCCCCCCCCCCCCCCCCCCCCCCCCCCCCCCCGTATTCCACAACATGCCTCAAAAGAAAAAAGGTTCACAGGTCTCAGGAATCTTCAAAAACTGCTCAGCCATTCAAATGTTAAACTCGCCACAGGCAAAGCAGAGAGGATTTGAGCTCCTCTCTCAGATACGCTCTGTGGATTTCACCTATTATGGTTTAAAAATCTCAGCGTTCCTCCTCTCTGAGCACACTTTAAAACTGTCTGCTTGTGTCTGTCTATCACAGTTTGACGGATAAACACAGAGAATATTTGGATCAGCTGTGATTTTTATTTGGGGCGCAACACTCACATTACCAATTCATCCCCACTGTATTGCTCTGTAGCAGCAGAAAACACACACATCCTCCTGTGTTTGTTCACAACATTTTTCCTCTGATGGCTCATTTTGCTCCAAACTGGAACCAGTCGAGCAGATTACAGCCTGCATCAGCAACTTCATTATGCAACATGTTCCATCAATACTGTTAACATGCAGCAAAGTTAGCAGCCCGTTTCATACACATCAGCAATTTAAAAAAAGACACACTAAGGGATGACTTAATCACTCCTAGGATGTAATTCACATTAACATGACACACTGGAGGAGATAATGGTGTTGGCACGTAGTGGAGCCTGACCAATGAAAACATGACAGTAAACGTCATGTTGCTGAATGCACCGGACAGATAGACAGAGACAGAGACAGAGACAGAGTGTGTCCACGGTGCTAAACAATGAATCCACTTTCATTCTTTCAGCTTATTATTTTTTAACTTTGCAGATTAAATCTGGAGACGGAGCGTCCTTTAGAAAAATCGAGCAATCACAAATAGCAGTGAGTCGTGTAATGAAACGATGCTGTGATTATATTCTGACTGAGGATGAAGGAGAACACATTCCCACCGCGCGCCCCTGGAATAATAACCTTCCCGTGTGCGCACGGAGGAGAAAGTTGACACCGCTGACTGCAGTTAAAGGACAACTTAGAAAGTTGTGAAACCTCCAAAAGAGCAAAACGCAACCCTCTGCTTCCACATGTTAAGATAAGAGCGACTTTAAACCCTGAGGATCAACTTTAAAACAGCAGTGTCCCTGTAAAGGAGAGGTACAAGCAAACATCTTTTTTTTTTCACCTTCTTTTTTACCTGTTGGTCCTTCCATGCTGTCTGCGTAGATCCTGACGGCCAGCATCAGTAGCAATGCTGCTGAATACATGTTGGCAGAAAGAAGTAAAGTCCAGCTCGTTTTGTGCACAAGAGGGAAAATCCTAAAGAAAACTCCAGCAGCAGCAGCAGTCAGCAGCAGCGACAGCAGGACTGGAGAGAAGTTGTGCGCTCGGCCCCGCTCATCGCTGAATCCCCGTGCCTGCTCCCTCCACAGCCCGCACAGGGAGCATCTGATCTCCAGCTCAAGCGTTCAAAAACAGCCCCCCCTCCTCCTCCTCCTCCTCCTCCTCTTCCTCCTGTAACGGCTCCGCTACTTTTTGCACTGTCAAGCGAGCAAGTGGGACGCAGGAATGCGGGTCTGCGGCGCCTCCATGTGGCCAGGAGGGGAATCGTCTCACTACTAACACCCGCACAAACCCCCCTTGCATATGATGAGCTGCACTTCCCAAAGGCAAAATTGATTATTAGAAATACTATAGGTCACCAGACTGTTTCATTAGAGGGGGACGTTTTTCCTCAATGTTCCGTTTAAGTGCATTCCTGGCTCCCAAAACAGACTCATTTCTTCTTGGCTGCTGTTCTCCAGTATTATGCTAAAACCCACCAGATTAAATTCTGACTCATTGGTGCAGGGGTATTGAGGGAGTCACACCTTGCCAAAGGCTACCAAATCAGTGTCCATGAGAGATGGCAGTTTATTTTTCACAAATGTCTCCCCTCTCTGACAGTTTGGTGAGGCAGCAGGGTGGCAATGTGATAAAACGACACACAGTTTTTTACCTGGACAGCTTGGGCTCAAGCCACAGAATAAACGCCTATAGCAAAGTCTGCTGCTGAGTCCCGTTCCCCAGCTCCAGCAGTGCTCTGCAGCCGACCCTGACCTCACTCATGGAGTTTCTCTTTAATTATTGTTTATTTTGCATGTATCATCTCGTTTAATGATGTAAATATATTCAGGAATAAAATGTTTGATCTATGTTCCTGTTCATTCTTAAGCACTGGTTTCTGCTTGTTGTACCTTTAACTTGGATTTGACCTCATCTGGCCTCAGATTCAGGGTCAAGTTCGAGCTGTGTAAAGTTGTGTAACGTGAAACAAATCAGAATGCAGTCCTTTGCAAACAAACAACCAAAACAACCATTTTACAAAGTGTTCCTGAGCCCATGTAGTAATATTCTTTATGCAATCATGTCAATCACCTTTCAAGGATGCCCCTATTATACCCCATCACGATACTATCACCTGTTACCATTGAACCTGTTCACCTGTGGAATGTTCCAAATGTTTTTGGAGCGTTCCACAACTTTCCCAGTCTTTTGTTGCTCCTGACACAATCTTTTTGAAACATGTTGCTGGCATCAAATTCAGAATAAGCAGATATTTACAGAAGAAATATCGAGTTGATGAAGTAAAACATTGTTTTCAATTGAGATATGACAAAAAGGATTCACAAATGATCACATTCTGTTTGATCTTTTACACAATGTCCATCTTTTTATTGAATCAGGCTTGTATATAAACAAAATGTATTTCTCCCATGTTGAAAACAACATGAAACAAACATCACAGAGTGGGCTTGGGCTAACATGCAAGGGGGCCCCAGGGCAAAAACGCCCTTTAATGCCCTAACTCAAGATTAAATTTACTATGTAGGTGTTGAGTTGATGCGAAGGTGGAGCTCAGCAGCCCCAGACCCACAGGAGGGTTTTAGCCCTCCTGTGGGTCCAGGGCTGCTGGGCAGTTGCCCACCTTTCCCAGTTTCCCAGTTAGCAATCCAGCCTTGCCCACAACTGTTGTCATGTTGAACCACTGATGCAAACATTGCACCAACTGGAATAATGAAGGTATAAAAAACAGTTTGAGATGGGGAGACAGGACCTAGATCTAGATTGGATAAATGTGCAGGAGCGTGTTTAGGGCTCATCACAAGCCCTAAACAAGGGCATGTTAATCATGATAGTTAACATTGTGATTTAGTTGTGCATACAAAGAAGCAAATTAAAATGAATTTACATCACAATTTAACTGCTACACAGAGATCCTAGAACCTTTGGGGAGACGGGGAAGTTGCCACGTTTGCCTGTTTGGTAATCCAGCTAAAAAAACAGCGCACATTTAAACACAAAGATCCAAAAGCTGTTTCAATACTTTATTATGATTGATAAGCAATGGACAAATGAATTGTTGGATTTTTCTTTATTTTTAATACATGAGAATGAAATATGACAGAAACAGTATGATACACATCAGAACACTGGTGTTACAGAGGAAAGGACTGGATTTCTAAAAATGCATCAGGTCATCATTATTCTCACTTATATCAGATAATGCATGTGCATCTTTCTGATGCTGGTGGAGATTATTGATACTCACAAAATGATGGCTTTTCAGTCAAATACATCAAGCAAGGCCACCTGCAGACCCTCTATTCACTGCACTCGCTGCTCTATATGAATGAACGTAAACACAGCGGTTGCAGCAGCAGTAGCCTCCTGTTCAGTAGTGAGACATGTCCAGATAATAATGTGAGTTACATGGATGTAACTCCAGTTTTGTGCAGCTGTCACTCGGTTCCACAAAGTAAATTAAATCATCTAAACACTGTTACTAATAGAATTAAAGCATGATGAGCAGCCTAACAGTGAACAGTCCAGACATGTTGCATTGCAGTGGTGTCTATTAATGGCTGACAACCAAAGCTATGAATCAAAGCCCACATCATATAGGTGTGTAGTCAAGGCATTTTTACTTATTTAACCCAGAATCACAGATCACAGCTTCACTGGGCTGTACACTCTGTACAGTGTATGACACCCAGTGTCCATAGACCCTCCATCCAAGTAAGGATCTCATGTCACAAATGTCTGCCAATGTAAAACATCCAAGATCTTGATTTTTGGACCCAACCACCTTTGGATCTGAGACTTAAACTCCTGCATCACATTGGACTCCAGTAAATAAGTTCTGAGCAGAGGCAGTTAGACCTGCTGAACAGTACATAATGACCCAGCCTGTGCAGGATACTGTTATCCCCTGGCCTTCGATTCTCCACAGGGTCAATCCAAAGTGACAGGGCCACAGTTTGGAAGTCGATGGATAAATAGCTTCACATATACCCTGTGCTGGTCTCCCCGGCTTTTATTTCAAAAATTATCAACAGACTGCAGAGTGAAGTGCAGCCAACTCTTTCCTATACCTGTTAAATTTGCTCAGTGGCCCAAATCCACTTGGCTGTGGCTTCAGATGGCATCGAGCCATCCTGCTGCTCGCTACTGGACTACTGGCTGCTTCAAAGACAGGAAGAGCTGGATCAAGACTCTTTATCACCTCCTGCCTATGAAATATTGATTTTGTAGCCTCAGGGCTTTTAACTTGTGTCTGGGAGATATTTATTTCTCGGAGGATGGTAGTGGGGGGCATATTGTGAGCTTGCTTCATTTGCTGGGCTGTAATAATTCAATGTGAATTTCTAAACTATTGGGAGCAGTTGATATATTGGTGTCAGTGATATAGCAGTCCACGTGCCCTTCAAATCTAATAACTTCCTCTGTGCTTACGTTAACGGCTCGGTCATAAAGTGCTTATATTACATGTTATATAACCCGTTAATTTGCCCACATTAATTCTGTTGTATTTCATGTCGCCCGTGTCACCAGTAATATAGCTGAAAATGATGAAGGTGGTAAGCAAAAGAGCTCCTGCTGGTGATCTTCATCAGACAAACACCCACCAGTAGAAACAGAAATCAGTTACATCTGCAGGGGAGCATCCATTTATTCTTTTCCACACCTACAACACTATTTGTTGGGCAATTAACTCATATTAGGATTAAACTAAAAGTAACTAAACTTTGAAATTCTCTCACTTCTTGTGTAGAAAAGAAGAAATATAAACTATCATCATACTGCAGCAATTTTTTCGTCATTTTACTTCTTTTTCGTAGGAAGATGAAACCAGATCAGGCTTTGAGGGCTCGAGCACCTGAGCTGCTGTTTTCCTTGACATCAGCTGATAGTTAACTGAGGACAGACAATGTTAGGAGACGCACTGTCAACTTCTGTGGAGGACTCAAGTCAGTACAAAGCACGTTAGCTATTAGACACTGACAGTAACAGCTGTGTCTTGGCACAAAATCTGGACCTACTGAGTTTCTATTTTAGCTTCTCAGAAACCAGTCTCTACTCAGAAAGGAAGCTGTAGAAATTAGTCTGCATAGCTTACACGGGGGGTTTGGCACAGTGTTAACACCTTGGTTTGCTTGTCAGATGATCAAATGACGTCTTAAATTGTCTCTCCACATACCATTCTCTCATGGGAATCAGTGTTGGTGATACTTTTGACAGTTTCTGTAACCAAACCTAAAAAAGCAACACACACACAAACACACACCTGTAGCAGCAACTTTTCCAGGTGTGTGAAGGTGAGAAAGTAAGCAGAGTGTGAACTTCTCTCAACAGCTCTGTTTTTCATTCTTTACAAGACATGTTCTGGTACTTTTCATTCGAGTGCAACACAATTAAAGATTGTTCAGAAGCGTGCACCAATATCTTCATGTGATAGCCTGGCATCACGCCTGAGAAGGGGCCAAAATTAGCATGTCCACCTGGCTGTTGTGTTTTCATCACAGCCGTTCAGAGCTGGAGCCGGTCAACACCTTGGACTACTACAGAGGCATTCGACGCAGGACATATAAAATTATGTTCACAACTTGTTTTCGGGGTTGCAGGTTTATGTGATGTTATGAACTTGTTCAACCTCACAAAAATTGCACCGATTAAATACTACTTCCACTGTTTGTCAGTTGATATAAAACATTCATGCCCCCAGGAAAACATAAATGGAAGAGGTGCTATGACTGTAGAAAAATACAGAAAAATACTTTTTTTGTCCTTTTGGTGATAACAATTTTGACCTTATTACTTAATAAGTCAATATAGTACATATAATATATAAAGAGATATCTTGGCAACATCTTTTCATTAATATTTTACATTAATATCAGCCTAAAGTAGTGTATAAATGAAAAGGCAAATATAAGGGAGTCTACCCTGCACTATATCTCAGATTGGTACACTGTAGAGTATTGTGCTCTCTGCCTTTTCCCTTGAATGCACACAGCTGAGGTCAACCTGACAGAATTCCTCTGCTGCAGTTGTTTTGGTCAATGTGTTACATTTAGAGTGATTTAATATGAGCAGAAAAGTGACTGAAGGGTTGCACAGGAAGCTTTTGAGCAAGCGGATGCCCTGCTGCTGCTGTGGCACTTTTTGAGATGCAGTGCTTGAGTCAGGCCTTTAGCAGTGGTTTTATTATCCACAATATGTTCTGTATACAGGCAGCTCAGTAGAGTTAAGTCACAGGTCATCTTAAGGTCTCGGCTGTTCCATAATTCATCAGGGCAGCAGCGCAGCTCGCCTCTGTTTCCCCTTGTTACTGATGAATAGTCATCATAGATAGGATCTGCTGGTATTCTTTCGTGTTTTCAGGAGGCCTCGCTTTAATCCACCATGTGGTAAAACAATCACACTGGATTGTGCTCTCCTCTACACCCTAGGGATTTTTATTCAGAAGAGCAAAGATTTTTTTTCTAAACAAACCTGAATTGGAACTGAGGAATCCACACACACTTTACTTTTCTCATGCATTTGAATGTTTTGCTTGCTCATTTTTCCACAGCTATTATAGTGCACAACGAGAAGTGATGGCCTCTATTATGCAAGCATTGGGAATTCAGAGCAGTTGTGCATGCACCTGTTTTCATGGAGTAGCGTGGGTGGGTTGAAGTAATGCAAATGTCCAGGGTTGTAGCATTGCAGCTAAGTAAAGTTTGGTGAGTTAACTGCGGTCACTACACCAGCAGTACCTGTACAGTCACAGCCTTCTTCACATTGCAGCTACATAGATTATCTCTTGCCTGGTAATGACGAAGGGACGAAACATTCAGAGGCTGATGGAGATTTTGACCTTTAACCACCCACTGCTCCGCCAGTGGGACGTTAGCACTGTGTGCAGCCTTAACTGACTGCCAGTACTATAAAACATGTCCAAATGTGTATTGATTGATTCGACTTTTGCATTTTCAGCCATAATAGGTCATTTTCAAGACAAAAAGTGCCTCATCGCAAAAATACATCCAGATATAACACACAGTCATGACGTAAATGAAGCTAAGCGTTAGAAGTCATTCGCCCCGGCTGTAATCAGCTGACAGTCTGCCGATTGAATCATCGTAACCCGTCATTCACACCAATCACAGCTATTCTCACCACAATGCAGTCCATTTAAGTATGGCTCCCTCCTCACTCATAACCGCTCCTACTCTAACGCTGCCACACACTGCCGCTGCTAGAAAGCTTGCCACCACCACCCCAGCCTCCACCAAATCTTTCTGTAGAGTCCTATCAGGGCTCAAGGTTAAAAAACTGTATTCATTGTCTTGCTTTGGGCTCACTCTTGTGTACCCTGGGAGGGTTTTCTGCATTGGGCTCCCTGACTTTGGCACAACATTCAGCTTAGTCAATTCAGGGAGCATCTTAAGAGTGGAGCCATCAGCACCAAGCATAAGTGTATTCCATTAGTCGCAATAAATGGTTTGCTTTTGATATTGCGACACCCATTAATTGGTCACTAACTGGTTAATTATTAAGAAATAAAGCTATATGATGTGAAAAAGTGTTTTCCTTTTAGTCAGCCACTCCACTGACTCAGTGAGCTGTGGCGCAGCGCGTCAGCCAGACGGAGAGCTCTGATTGAGCAGCACACTGGTCTCACAGGTGGATTTAATTCCACACATCATTTTATTGCTGGTAGGTGTGAAGTCGCTTGTCAGAGCTAACTTTTAGCTCATCCTTCTTCTTCTCAAGAGTTCTTCCATGTGATGAGTCACAGTTCAACATAGCGCTACATTGCTACTAAACTAAAGAGAAGCATCAAACATTTTAACTTACATTATGTAAAATTAGTGGAGTGTCCATTTAAAAACTTTTCTTTTCTTTCTTGATTGGTAACAAAAGAAAAACAGAAGATGAAACATCCTAAAACAACACTTACATATTTAAATAATTATCATCCAATAAACATGTAACGGGTTGAACACACATCCTGCGTGAGCAGTGTCGTGCTTTTCATTTTGGCGCCCCTGTAAACGGGTTAGAGCCGACACATAGCCGGCATGAGCAGTGCACGTCAAGCAAGGCTGCAGCGCCACCTAGAGGTGTGAAGTCTCACCTATTTATTCTGCGAAAGCCATGCGAACCATGGCTGAAACGACCTCAGCATATCATATCAACATAATACCAGCATTTCACTACAGTTTATTTTGTTACAGACATGAAGAGAATACACACAACATGTGAAGGGCAGTATTTTTTAATTTTTTCTATTTCTATTTTTCTCTTTTTCTTTCTTGTCCATTGCTCCGTGTCTTTACTGCTTTCTCACTCTTTTAATGAGGGGAAAGGAAAGTCAGGTGATCATTGTTTCTTGATAATTATCAAAGGTAAACTCCATGTAAAAAGAAAGGTCTGGCAGTAGCGGCACTGCAGCAGGGATGCTGCCTGTGTGGATCCACACACAAAGCGAACCGCAGCAGGTCAGCAACACAGCCGCCATGAACTACAAAAGCAGGATATGTGTTCCAACCATTATGGTCAACATGTTTGGTGCTGACCAGGTAGTGCACAGTGTGTTAATTAGAGCTTTTTCACTGAAAACAACTGGATGCTGCTGCTGAAAATTAGGTTGATGAGAGTGGTTTAAATGCGCTCCAGCTAAAAACACTCCATGGGCCTGAGGGGAACTGCAGAGTAGGACTGACTATAATTACTGATTATTTAAAGTCAATTGATCCATTGTTAATGTGAATATACTGATTAGTGCAGCTTCATTAGAGCAGATTTGAAGTTACCTATGAAAGCTGGTCTACGAGTTAATTTCAGATGGACGCCCTCAATGGCCATAACATTCCTTACACAGGAATAAAAACAGCATTACAAACAGTGATTCACTCATTTTTCATGCAGTACTTACCAATCATAAACACAGGCTGACAGGACAGTAGGAGTTGTGGATTAGACTGTCAAAATTGCTTGTTTGCACTTGAAAATGTACAAACTGCACTCAGTTTTTATGGTCACAGCTTCACCCACATCATGCATGATCTCCGGCCTGAGCAGCTGCTCTGAGGTTGGTCAGGTGTGCGGTGCAGTGTGGCCTTCAACTGCAGCGAATATCGGCCTTCAATGTATGAAAGAGATCAGATCAATGAGTTCTGAGCTTCAGATGGTCGTGGTTCCAATCTCATTTTGAGGCAAGCATCTGGATGTCCATTTTACTATCACTCCAGTAACATACCAATAAATTACTTATTCAGTCTTACATTGCCTCTTTGTTAGCTGTTAGCCTGGTGGCAAATTGAGTAAGCTATTACTAGCAAGTAACATGTTTGGCACCTCGGCTCATTTACAGTCTGCATAAGTTAATTTAGGAAACCACAGTAAAAGCTGGTAATACAAGGACAATGATGAAAAATCATGTTATTTAAGGCATAATGGATGAAAATGTGTCCTGATAAAATACAGACATGGCAGAATTAAAGAGTTCCATGATGTGAATTTCCTTTATCAAGGCCGTGGTTGTCCGTTATCAAGGTAACTAAGATTATACACTTAACTAAGACAAAGGAGACTATTTAGTTGCTCAAGAAATGTCTGCATTAATAATGGCTGCAGTCCATTTAGTTTCAGTTTCAGGGCCATGCTGCTATTCTCACCCGTGACTGCACCGGTGATACTTATGATTGGAACCATTGTTAGTGCTGATAGTTTTCCTGCTATGAAAAGTGAAATGTCTGATGAGAGTTTGCCTGCCTGCTTCAATTAGCTAACAACAGTCAAGAGTCAAGGGCTGGTTTGCTAACAGTTGCAGGAGCTAACTTAGATGCTGTTAGCCCAGCTCCCACAAAACACCTACGCAACCTTATTTCTGTCATTCAAAACATTCTAAATTTAATTTTTTTGTTCTGCTAACACTACCCACAATGGTAACTAACAGTATTCACTAATGGCCAATGGTCTGTGAGGTCCAAACTAAAGCCACAAACCCACATCAGAGTGACACTTTGTGGACATATTGCCTTTTATGTTTCTGCACGGCCATGGTCCAAATGGTCCCAGTAAGTGGACAACATCAACAAGGCACCAAAAGTCAGTGTGTAGGAGTTAACAGAAAAGCTTTAAACCTCTTATAAAATCCCATTCTAAATGTTCAGCAATATGTCATTAAAATAGGAATCGACCTGGCTTTTTATGGTTGATGAACCCTGATTTTAATGGTGAGCCTGTGTCCTTTTTGGAGTTTACCCAGGAAATAAAGTGCAGGTAAGGCAATTTATGTGTGTATTCAACACAAAACAAAACAGTTAAGAATAAAAAATATCATATTCAATCAAAGTAAGTGGAATGTATTGATTTAACAAAATGTTTATTATTTGCTGGTTTGTGCTGAATGCAGCCTTCCTCCCCACCCACCTCAGCTGTCAGACTGCACAAAATATGTCGAACATTTCCACTGACAGAAGACGAAATCATATGTGGCATCTCAGAATGATATTCAGTCCAAGAATATTTATTCAAACTCATGACACGCACTAAGCTCCCAAACACAAATGCCATTTCTGAGCTGACCTTTCACACACAGTCTCTGGTTTAGATCATGAGCAAGTACAACGTAAATTAAAAGAAAAAACAATGAGTGGCAAAGTTTCCAGAGTGAGCAGAGGGCGACACATTCTGAAGCTTACAGGCATTTGTTGCTCAGTTAGTGTGGCAGAAAGCCCACTCAGTAGGCAGATGTATTGAACCAGCGCTGTAATTATGGGGCATTTTGTGGACAATGTTTTCATTCCCACACATTAATTTTCCAATAAACCTGAGTTAGGTTTGCGGGGGAATTTAATCAGTGTCAAAAGGAAAAATAAATCGAGTGTGTTAGCGATGGAAACGTGGGTGTTAATCAAGTGTTAGAGACTGTGCCTCTAATAAGTGCACTGATGCTCATAGGTGCTGAGGTGGGTGGGGGGGCCACATGGAAACAATACATACAGTATAGATGGGAGTGACTAGTGAGTGACATACTTTAAAGTAAAACCAGTGAATGCGGGTAGAAGATTTGTTCTAGTCACTGCAGCAAAAAGATAACCTGGTTGTGGATGTGCAGAGTGCAACAGTCACTAAAACACACTAACAGTCTACCAACACTGATTTATGATATTGTATGAAACCGTCCAGACCTACATATACCTGTGAGCTGTTTGATGACAGATTGAGATTTTTGTGAAAACCAAGTTCCTTGTCAAACCCCAGCACAAACCCACTGGCACACCACCAATTGGTTTGTTGACTACCGTTTTGAAGCCTCGAGTTTGGCATAATGGCCGTCGACATCTTGGTTTTCTCGAGCTGGAACTGACCATGTTATGATGAGAGCGTGGCGCTGGGTAAGATTGGATGATTGGATCTGACTAAGAATGAGAGAACATGCCGTGGTAGAGAATTCACAAGTCACAAGGTAACCGCACCCCAGTCATTCCCTGCTTTATTGTCTATTATATTCCAAATGGGACCTTCATTTACTTCATGCTGGATTGAAGAGATTCAAAAGGAGCAACTGAGACCATAATCTCATTCTGAGACTGTTTATTGAGGTAATAAATCAAGTGAGAATAAGGCTCTTGCATCTAGCTTACATACAATCAGATTTTTGTTTTGCAACCAATGGAGCCACTCTTTGCTGGCTATCAGAAACAATGCAGGTTAGAAGCACATTTGCATTGGCTTCATTAATTAGATCCAGAAGCCCAGTCCATATTTTATGCAGTCAATGGAAAAAACTTGGCATCTGCATTACCCACAATGCAACTCATCAGTTCAGCTAGAGATTCAGGTCTGAATCTAGCCTGCAGCAGAGATCAGGAACATCTGCAGAGGACTGGTAAGCTCACATCTGTTTACCTCCACACCAACAGATTGTTTCTGAGGTTTGAGTGACATCACTTAAGAACATTTGTCAGATTTCTCACAGCTCCCTCTGGTGATATTAAATACTTTATACATTTCTTTTTACACATGTGCAATAGTACCCCCTACACCTGTAAACAAACTTAGTATAAAGTATAAATCTTTAGTATAAAGAATATAATCTGTTGAGGTTCCCTTTAACGGGTGATGACATGTCAATGTTGTGTTTGCAACTTATTTCCTCTGCACCCAAGTAGCAAAACATTATTTGAATAATAAATAAATAAATAAGTTCTTTTTTTTTCATATTTATTGTCTGTTATTTTGGTCCCATCTTTAGGGTCATCACTTATGATCACTTGTATTTATTGTCTGACTGCTGTATATTAAAGATGTCATATGTTTGTGGCGACACAAAAACAAATGTTTTTAACAAGAAGTCAGGACATCTCCAGCCATGTTAGTGGCAACCAAAACAGGTACTTTAAGAAATGTGCTCTTTTCCTATCTCTAACCAAGTGGTTTTTGTGCCTAAATCAGACAATACCAAGCTAATATATTAAGTCTCATAAAGAAATGCAAAGTTTGAACGTTTTGCAGAAGCGTACATTGCCAACATTTATTCTGGCAAATGGGTTAGTTTTCATGTGGTGGTAGAGGGAAGAAGAAAGTTTGAGAGCCTGACATAAACATAAAGTTTTATTCACCTTAAAAATAAAGTGAATAAAACTTTAATACAATGTGTGTAAACATTTCTGTCTTAGTCACGTAAATGGATTTTGAGTGGTGGCTATTTAACAATGAGGACAACAAATCCCATGATCCCACGCTACTTGCTTCTTTTGTTTTGATTGAGAGAACCCTTGCAGAAGAAAATACATACTGTGTGTTTAATTTAAAAAAATTTCATTTAGGCTCCTGAGTTTCACTCATGTCCTCTCCGAGCATTTGTCTCCGTGTTGGTGTTACTGTTGTTGTGGCAGAATCTTTCTCTTTATATTGCTGCATGTCCAACTTGTGTTTCTTTTGTTGTTTTCTCACTTTGCAAACCAATCTAGATTAATCTATCTAATGTAATACAACAATCCGATCCACTGTAATCTACGTGTTCTTTGTTTTACTGACTAATTACTATGTAAGACACCTGCACACATAGACAGTGATTAAGCACAGGATCCTATTCTCCAGCTGGCACCGGGTATCTCAACCTCAGGATTAGAATTTGTCCAGGATAAAATGAGCAAACACACCCAATAAACCCACAGCAAAGACACTAGTATGCCTGTTAACACATTAATGACTGAATACATTTTTTAAAATCTTACCAGCTTGTTTACCAGTAACATATTTTATGCAAATAGAGTATGAATCAGCCAATGTTCCTCAGTCCTCTTTACTCAGCCAGTCCTAAAATGTAGTAGAGAAACACCGCCTGTGCTCCTCTGTTTTCAGATAGTGCTCAGTGTTGTACAAATTAAATACACCCTGTCGTGTAGGCTGCATCTTTCCAACTGCGTGCTCGCTGCTGCATTCAGATCCACATCAAGTGCGAGCCAGCTCTTGTGATGAATGTGCATGCACAGCGCCCTCACAGAACACTTCGTTTGAAAATATTGGCCACGTCGAGGGGCATTTTAAGTTGGCACGTGTGTGTAATGGACACAGAGTCGCAGGCTATTGCCGCCTTATATATCAAGCAGAACAGCATGTGAATTGCAGTTTGTCCCAACATAGCAGTATTACACAGCTACTTATCACTTTTAATGGAGTTTAATGACACTAGGTCTCCCCAGCAGAGTACAGTCTTCTGGTAGAAGTGAAGAGAAACAGACTAGGAGGCAGCATCTGGCTGGGGACATGCAGTAAATTCTACATAGAATAAATTTAGTTTAAACAGAACTTTAAAGTTAGGGCAGTAAAACAGCATATACCCCTACCTATGTTGTTCGAAACTGACTTTATTAGGCAGCACAAAGCACTAGTTGCAATCTACCTGTGTAAATGTACATCAGTCAGAGTAGACTGCCTGCACCTGTCTCTTTCACCAAACGCAGTACCTCTGCTCATCGTTGTGAGCAGTTTCACGTAGGGACTATTTTTTTTGCGAAGAGCGTGCATCTGGAAGAGAGGCTAGCTAACTAAGCTAACTAACCTAGCTAACATTACAGCTCAGCCGAGGAGGATGCCATTAATGTTTACATCCATTCAAGTCTTGGAAGGATACATTCAACATAGAAGCATGATTAACTGATGGACCTTCTTGGGAGTAGGTCCAAACTGCGTCCGCCCTGCACCGAAGCAGGCCACAGTGACGACCCCCGTCTCTCCCTCAAATGAGTCTGTGTTGCAAGACTCAACTCGAGTCTGTGCAGAAAACCTGAGAGAAAGGCGTTTTTAGTTGTCCTCAGTGGAAATGGTGAAAAAGCAGCATTTCCTCATTGTGCTGCTTCATAATAAAAGCTCTTAAATAACGAAATAACAGAGTGGAGCTCTGATCACAAATGATCCTGCAGTCAAATTCTATCTGCTGTGACAAGCGTGAATATTCACAGAGAGGGTAAGGTTTTTGTTTTTTTCATGTTACGATTAGTCTCATTATCCTTACTGACTCTCAGACTCTCTGGGTTTGAACATCATTGGAAACATTTGAGATATTGTTAATGATAATGGATAATTACACAACTCAACAAAATATATAACAAAAAGGTCTAGTTGTTTTTAAACATTTAATGCAGAATTATAGTACAACACATGCCAAAACTATCACTGCAGGTTGACCGGGTCAGTCTGGTTGTGTCTGGTAGCGCTTTACGTCTGCTGGTGTGAGAATCAGAGCTGCAGTCGTGGAGACAAATGCCGTTTTTCCATTACATCTACCGGCCTGGCTCTACTTGATATGACTTGGTGGGGCAGCCCGGCGTGGAAGGATCTGCATTTCCACCACAACTGGTCTAACTTTTATTATAAAGCAGCATGACAGGAAATGTTGCATATTCACCAGCAGTAACTGAACATGACTCCCAAAACAGCTGAAAGTGAACATGATGATACAGTAAAACACAGCAGATGTTTGAAAGAACAAACAGGGCGAGAGAAACTGAAGAGATTTAGTTAGAAGATACAAAAGTACTGACAGCTGAACACACTGACTTTTTAAAATGACTTTCTCTCAGGTTTCCTGCACAGACATGAGTTGAGTATCGATTTGCAACACACAATTGTTTGAGGGGGAGACAGGTGCCTGTTAAGAGGTGGCTGCAGTCGTGACATCACCGCAGCCCACTTGGAGGCGGGGTGGGCCTGGCTTGGCCCTACTCTGCAGCACGTCCATCACGGGCACAGCTCGGCGCAGCTCGGCTCAACTCGGCGCAGTAAAACTGGTGATGGAAAAGCAAATCAGCATGGTTCGGTTTGACTTTGCACCATTGAAAGTTCTGGTGGAAAAACACCACGAGTCCCTCCAAACCTTTAAACCACTACAAACCTACTCTGTGGCTCCATAATTCTCTAGCCTTAATACATAGTAAACATAACAATTTATAATGGCAGGAAAGCAAAATTCACATTTCCCTATGAAATAAGATTAGAAAAATGAAGTTCACACTTGAGACAAGGCACGATGACTTGTTACTATTTGGAGACGAGCATGATTTAAAAGACAATTAAAGTAAAAAGAAACAGAGGTTCCTGCTGGGAAAAGACAAGCAGATTACAAATTAAAGAAAAAATTGATGAGAGATTTTTTTGGGATGATAAACTTATTGTTTATTATAAAAAGTGGAATACAAATGACCAAATCATAAAATGGTTTAAATGTCTGTTGAATAAATGCTCTAAAGCTGGATATGAAGCTGGTAATGGAGAGTTAAGCTGCCTCACCATGAGAGCATTCTTGTTGAAATTTACACAAAGCAGGCAGCCTTTGCCTGTGGTATTATTGAAATAAAAGAAAGAGATGACTTCTCCCACCACTGAGGAAAAGCAAGTAAGATTAATGCAGCAGATTAAGGCCAACAGAAACGTACTGCTTCTCCACCAATACTGTACAATGAAAACTCAACCGGCACCTACTCTAAGTTTATAACTTAAACTGGCCGAGAAATGTTTGTCTAAAATAGTAGTGACAGTGGTTCTCTGCCCCTGCAGCTCAATAATAATGCCTGTCACTCCCTTCCTCTGCAGGGAGAAACACAAATGCAGAAAAAGGTCACAAGAAAACTTCCATAATGCAGACAAAATGTTGTGAGTAGGAAAGGTACTTTTCTTATGGTCAAACATGTGTTCATCAGCAGCCACATTCAGGTAAGATGGTCTGGTATCAGACAGCCGGAGGCAGAGTAGAGCTCGCTCACTGGACCTGCTGTTATGTCCAGACTTGAACTGTCCTGACCAGCCTCTTGTATGTGGACAAAAATATTCCTGAATCTTATTTTTAGATTGCTTGAGATAGCAAAGCTTTTTGTGTGCAGCTGGTAGAAAACATTAACACTTTGAACTCAGTGATGCAATTTGTGCATATGCTTGACTTACAAGTTAATTATTGGAATTTGTGCGACTTCACTGACCCTTTCAAGTAGCATCTCAGATATACATCAACTGTAAAAGTCTGTGAATTCAACCCAGAGCCCACAGCTAAAAGTACATGACACTTAGTGGGTATTCATATCAGTATACCCACTAACATTAACCCAACACCACAGATACTCACACACACACACACACATAGATATCGAGCACATGACTAGTGCGTATCTGTACCCGTGCCAGGTACCACAACATATATTCTACACAGAAACAGAGAAACTAACTGCTAACTACTAACTAGCCTACCTTACCATTAAGCCTTACACAGCTGCTATTATAGCTGTTAGCCGAGTGTAAGCTCACTGTGGTGTCACCCATTGGTTTGAGGACTACTGCCTGAGTTTGGCATTACAGCCATCACCATCATAGTGTTTTTTGAAGCCAGAAGTGACCATATTTGGATGAGAGGGCGGCGCCTTGGAGGACATATTTATTGGAAATGGCTAAGACCTCAAGGACACCCTCCAGCAGCACCTCGTCAATCACAAGGTAGCCCCATGTCCTAAAGCATACCCTGCTTTATCATCTATTTTACTCTATAGGGGACCATAATTTACATATTGAACATCATGCTGTATTGAAGAAGACTTGAAACTAATGATTGAGACCATAAACTCATTTAACTGTTTACTGAGTATATAAATCAAGTGAGAAGTAGGGTTGTTTTCTCATAAGCTTATATACAATCTGACTTCTTTTTGCAACCAGTGGAGTCGCCCCGTGCTGGCCATTGGAAAGAATGCAGGTTTAAGGCACTTCAGCATTGGCTTCACTTTTCAGAGCTTCTTCCAAATATTACACATACAGTGCTTCGGACTATTGTTTTCACCATTACTGATTATTTACCTCTGGTTGAAAACTGACAGGAGATGCAGCAGGATTGGTGTTGACGCTTTATGAATTAGCAGTATAATGGGTTTTGCTTGCAGGAATTCTAATATAAGCATGGGTCAAGTTATTCAATTTTGAGGCCATGTGGACAAAAGCAGCTGGCAGCTGGCCATTTCAAATATTCAGCAGCATTCAAATGCTGAGAGTCACAGAGAAAAAAAAACACATTTACACACACAAAGGCAGGCACAAAGCAAAAGTTGTGGTTGTCAGAAGAAAAGTGCAATGACAGACCAAAACAAAGGCTGAAGTTTTGTAGCATCAGGGCAGCATCAGCACTCGTCACAGTGGAATACTGATAGGAGACATGTTGTCTTGGCTGTGAGCCCCAGCCTCAGCTCCGCTCCAACCGCCAGACACCTCCCCCCAGCAGCAACCGAAGGGCCACAGAGGCTGGATAGGGGGCCGAGGCGAAGGGCTGCGTCATGCATCTCAATGCAAACCAGGCGCGTCGGCCTGTCAGCCCGCGGAGCCGTCTCTCTTCCCCGCCTGACACCCGAGCACCCCAGCCAGTTCAACACTCGTCAGCATTTATTTTCATAAGCAGAGGAATGGCGAGCTGTCACAGTCTGGGCGAGAGCACCCCTCAGATTCCCCCTTTTGTGTGTACGACTCTCACACAGGACACAGGAAGTACTTCTGAAAGTTTACCACCTGTATTGTCTTGGCAGAGCTACCCTGCAACACACACACACCTGTAAGCTTTGGAAACTTTAACATAAAAGGCTTCAAATGTCAGATGTTCACTTCAATCATCCACAGACGGAGGATTAACAGCTTAAAAACTCTTTATCCCCAAGGAGATGGCTGACTTTTAGTCGTCTATCAGCCTTGGCTGGGCTCAGCAGGAGGAGGTAAGGCCCTAGTCTTTCACCTGCCACGCCGCACCAGGTACTTTCTTTATTTCCACTGTTTTTTTCCCTTCACTTCCATGGGTGTAATTGCGGTATGAGATGGTACTTTGAGCTGGGGCTGTTCTCATCAGCACGGAGCAATTACATATGCCCCTAGGGGTGCTGATAAAAACACACACTGAGAATGAACTCTGCAGTGCCAGGTGATGGCGGGGAGGCTACAGCAAGCCCATATTAAACAGAATAAGACCATGGCGCAGTGGAGGTGAATACAGATCACTCCCATACAGGCACACGCAGCCCTGACAAACCCCAGCAAGCAGACAGCTCCACGGTTCCAGACCGGGACACTGGGCTTTGTCAGCCCGCTGACCTGTGAAAGGAACCAGCCTCCATCTCCCTCGCCTCATTATAGTGGCCAGCCAGGTTGATCGAATAGCATTACTAAAAATATCAGCCCCTTGTGGCGGTGTTCGTGTGTAAGTGTGTGTGTTTGGTGAGGGTATTTTTATATGTACTAATGTATTCACATACTTTTTTCTTCAGCATTTTCCATCGGAAGTCACTGATTTTAATAACAGCTTACTCTGTTTTTCTTTTCTCAGCAAGTTAGACCGACACAATCACTCATCATGTAGAAAAAAGTGGAAACTATTATGCCTTGTTTTTTGTTAAAACTGTTTAAAGTGACAAACACAAATACACTTTTTTATAGTTTAGTTGCTGAAAATCTAACATATATCCATTCCAATTCTGTGAAGGTAACATTATTAAGTCTGTTGACAGAGTGGGCATCTAGGACCCCTGTTTTATTTTGCTTTTCATAGCTCGTGAAGGCAGCAGTTGGCAGTTTGCTGTCGGTGAGTAAGGTGGTGAATGAGTCATGCTCTCCCTGGTAGGAACTTCCACTCACTGCTGAGTTTTTATGTGAGAAGAGAGTTTTCCACTGATAGCCATTCCCAACATCAAAGTTCACTATAGTGGAGTGGATTCTCTACACTCATCACGCTCAAACATCTCACGTCAAATCAGGGCGTCAGGCAGTAAATCATATCTTTTCCACTTGAAACAGCACATCGTTTCACACCTCTCGCCTCCGTCAAGTGATTGACGTTGACGCACACTTCGATCAGGCTTTGACAGATGCACCTGTCCTGCTTTGGATGTGATACGCAAGGATGTCTGGGAGCTGCTTACAAGTCGACAACAGAAGCTGTGTGTTGTTGGTTTTTGCTACTTACCTGTGCAGTTCAAGAAAACAGACCTTTTATTAAGTTCCATTTTTGTTGTAACTGTTGTAACTTAAAAAAGTAAGAGGAAGCTTAAAGCTCAAGATGTGTTTTATCTAAGCAAGATAGTGCATACTTAATGAGCTGGACTCCTAATACTTATTATACTTATTATTATTTCATATTTTTAGCCACGCTGGAGGCATGCACCAGTCCGCTGGTCCATCCCATCCCTTTGATCCAGACATTTAAAATATCTCAACAACTATGGGATGAACTGCCATGAAATTTATGTACAGACATTCACAGTCCCCTGAGGATGAATTCCACCAACACCAGCTTCATTCAATGAAATATCTCAAGATCTAGAATGCCCCAAAATATTCTACAGACAATTGTACAGGCTTTGGTGGTCGCCTGACCTTTCTTTGAGCGTCTAATGAGGTTGACATTTGTAGTTTTGAGTGACATGTCTCCACAACTTTTAAATGGATTCCCTCGAAATTTGGTAGTCATCATCCTCTAAGGGTGAATTGTGACAACTTTGATTATCCCTTAACTTTTCATCTTGCATCACATCAGGTCAAAGTTTGAATTTCTCCAGTACTTTGATTTAACTTTGACATTTCCATTAGCCTCGGCTGTACAGCTGATTAGTTCAAGCAAATTGTAGCATACTAACGAGCTAAACTAAGATGGTGCATACCTGCTAAACATCAGCATGTCAGCATGGTGAGGATGTTATCATGCTGACTTTAGCATAGGACTCAAAGCATCACAGAGCCATTAGCATGACGTAGACTCTTACACCTCATTTCCATATAGCTCTGTGTACATATACGAGTCAACTGGGAGCCCATTCATGCCCATGGGAACCTCCGAGATCTCTGTTTGCTAAACTCTGCCTTCTATTTATTTTTTTTTTATTTTTTGTTCCAGAATATGAATCAAGTACATTGAAAAAAATGTAACTTTTTGGCCAGTTTTGGACAGATTGTATGCACTGTGTTACCTTGTGAGTCACTTGGTGCCTCATACACAGGTGGCAGCTCCAGGTGTGGTTTAGCAGGAGACACTTTGTTTGAAAACAACAATGGCTGCTCCTCAAGAGGTTAGCATATAAGCGCTGCTATAGTCAGTGGTGCAACTACATTTCCTTGAGTTGAACACAAAGAGCCTACATACAAAACTTGTCTTTTCATGATACTCAAAGACACTTTTATATTTCAATTAAATTTAAAAAGTACACAGGTTGGTGCAGTTTTGGCTGTTTTTGGAGAGAGAGTTCCAGGGGGACAGGGCAGCTATGGAGGAGGCTTTATCGCCCCAGGTTTGGTGCTTGGTCCTTTGTGGTAGAGACGGGAGGTTGGCATCAGAGGGGCGGAGATTGCGGGAGAGAGTGTGGCGGTGGAGCAGGTCGGTGAGGTTGGAATGGGCCTGGTTATGGAGGGCTTTGAAGGTGAGGAGAAGGACCTTGAATTGGACGCGTTGTGGGACAGGGAGCCAGGGGAGCTTCTTGAGGAAAGGGGTGATGTGGTCTCGGGAGGGGAGTGGGTGAGCATGCGAGCAGCAGAGTTCTTGATGTGTTGGAATTTAATCAGGATTTTGGATGATGTGCCATGTAGATTGGAAAAGCAGGAGAGTGATGGGCTTGAGTACAACACTCTGCAACAGGGTACTGGACTTCCTCACAAGCAGACCCCAGAGAGTACGGATTGGCAGTCACACCTCCTCTATGTTAGCGCTCAACACTGGAGCCCCCCAGGGCTGTGTGCTTAACCTCCTCCTGTTCACACTGTACACCCATGACTGCGCTCCCAGACATCAAGAGAACTCTATAGTGAAGTATGCCGACGACACCACCATGCTCAACATCAGCAAAACCAAGGAGCTGATTGCTGAGACACACACCCCTGTTCACATCAGTGGAGCTCAGGTGGAGCAGGTGAACACTTCCATCACACATCACCACCCTGGTTAAATAAGCACAGAAAAGTCTACCTACAAAAACTTAGGAAGGCTAAATTCCGGAGCCATATTCTGGTAAACTTTTACAGAGGAGCAATTAAAGCATCCTGAGTCGAAACGTCACAAACTGGAATGGTTTGTGCACGGCCCACAACAGGAAGGCTCTGCTCCGGTGATTAAAACTGCCAAGACCATCACATGCACGGGGCATCAGTGATATTGGTGAGGTGAGATGTCTGCACAGAGCCCAAAGGAGACTTAAAGACAGCACCCACCCAGCCACAGTCTGTTCACCCTGCTGCCGTCTGGAAAAAGACATAGAAGTATCTGCTGCCGTACAACCAGACTATGAAGCAGCTTCACTCCTCAGGCTGTGAGACGCCTTAATTCATTATCAACACTCCATTTAATAAAGTAGATTGTCCTGTTTTTTTTTCTGTGAATGTAGCACAAAGGACTCAAACATACATCCGTTTAAAAAATGTTTTTATAATCATTTCACCTTGTAAACCTTGTCAATTAGAACTGTAACTTGTCTTAAACTGCTATAATCTATCCCTCTTCTAGTCTTTTTTCTGTACTGTATTCCTATTTGCTGTTCCAGTGTCTGTATGAGAATCAATACACTTCAGTTCATGTTTTTGGAAAAGATATAAAAATAGATTTTTACTGACGGTTATTAATTTGACAAGAGATACAGCATTGTTTGCCTCGCACTCACGCTGTTCATGCTTTGAAGTATTTTTCAAGCTGCAGCCAACGCCTACTGTGTGCCGTGAGTAATTTATGGGCATGCTTTGCTTCTGTGCTTGAGCAGGTTCACTGTGACTAAGCGCTAGTAAAATAAAATAAAAATAAAAAACGTTTACAAAAATACACAGGCATACAGCCATACGCACACTCATACAGGCATCTATGCATACAGGAACTGAACTTCCCAGCTCCTTTAACTGGCCACAACACCCCCCTAACTCCACCAGCAACTCTTCTCCTTTTTTCGTGATCTGCCGTTCCGGTCCTTATCTGTCTGACACTACAAATTGGTCTTATTTAATTTTAAATGGGATGTCCCACTCTGCAGTTGATGGCATTTTATCTCCTGCATTTTAACGAGAGAATGAGAGACAGACAAGCCTTGGCTCCTTTCGAAACCCTCGTCTTTCCCACTCATCAATTTGTTTCTCCACTTAGGCTTCCTACAATAGCAGTCATCAATTTATGAAAATGTTCAGCTCCTGGGACTCCTCTCTCTGCTGATCTCACCCCCTCAGTCCTTGAAATCTATATCTAGAATAACTGTCCATCACCACCGCAGTACATCCACGCTGCCTCTTCACGTCCTCAGGCTCTGTCAACCCTCCTTATGCATTGTGTGCTTCTTTTACTCTGGTGTGCCTCCTTCGTGCAGGGCTTTATTTTAATTCATGTTAACCTGTCTGGTGGATTCCTGTAGCCAGCTCACATTGTAGCTAACAAATGTTTTAATTGTCATACAAAAGCCATATTTCCTACCGGAGTGTTCACTATCCTTCAGAACTTGTATCAATTAAACAATCAAGATCCATTTTGCTGCTGTGAGAATATTCTCTGTGCAAGGTCGCAGCATTTAAACTGTCTAAATACTTCATAGAGATTAACAATCAGCACATTTTAATAGCAAAAAGGACATTTACGACATGGCTTGATGAATAGGCTGCATACTTCTCAACAAAGACCAAAAATGCTTATGACCCCAGTGTTGTAAGTTTTCATCTCACGGAGCAGCTTTTATGGAAATGTATACACTTCAGTGCCTCATGGGTGCACTGGGGCACAGGGTCATTGTCAAGCAATACTGGAGAGTGCATAAGAGGGGAAGCCATTTAAGGATAGTGGAGCAGCAGTATCTGGAGTGGTGAAGGGAAAAATAACATGAAAAGCAACAATGGTATGGCTGAGGGAAATGATTTATGGTGATGTGAGGCTTCAGCTGATCTCCCCAACAGAGTAGCTGGCTGTCTCCCGCTGAGATAAGAGGAGGCAGATAGGATGTTTCCCTGACAGACAAGGTGACAATCCGGCCTCGGTGTGTGTAAACAAGAACGCCGCTATCTCCCCCTGCCCGACGATGGGGTTAACACCTCTGTCCATCAGGCGGGCTCCCTCCATCGCTCACAGGGGCCCTCCCCCTCCCCGTCTGCTTGTCAAGGCCCCGGAGAAGGGAAGTTGCACCTTCTGCTGCTGGCTCACGCGCCAACATGGCTGGCAGAGCGAGGAGATGGGGTGGCACATGGTGGCACAGGCTGCCAGAGTTTTATTAGTTCTCTTCACAGACTCAGTTGCCCAAAAAAAATCAGACAAGGTCGACAATCCTCTTTGTCTGCGCTGTAAACACAGCGGTCCTCAGAGCCAGAAATCCCTTCAAGCAAGACCGACTGGAGTGTTTGGGATGATGCAGTAGTTTGGATTAGCGGCCCACCAACAGCTCAGCTTCTTGTGTCAGTAGTTTTAGTAGTGTCACACTGGCACTGAAGGTCCCTTCTAGAATAAATGGATATTTATTTAAACATATATTTTGACTTTGGTCTTTTATGTTTCCGATTCAGTAGTTATTATTATTTAATGGCTATATCACCTTCACATTACTGTAGAAAATACTAAACAGGTGTTCAGACCAAAAACAGTACTGTGTGGGAGTGTGTTATTTCAGTACCAGTGTGACTTTGAGATACAATCCAGGAAGGCTGGTTTGAGTCACAGATCCATGAGTTTGAAAGCTTCTCAGATGAAAAGACATGGCACAGGAGTTTATATAATACTGTGATGGATTCAACACATCCTCGTACCTAAACCACTGACTATAGGTTGATTGCCAGTAACTCCCAAAACGACATGAGCCCAAAATTTGCAGGTTGGTTAGGTTGAGGGGAAACCTCCACAGCCCTGTGTCGGCGCTGGAGAAAGGCTGGCCAGGATGTGGCGACGGCGTCCCTGCAAAATAGCGTTGGGAACAAAACATTCAAATTAAAGTTGCTGCAAAAGAAAAGGTAAGTGCTGCAAGCTTGTTTAGGTTTGTATCGTTTAGGGATGAGCGAGTACATCGTTATCTGTATCTGTTCAGCCAATCAAATTATCTGTGTCCATACACATACTCAGAATGGGCGGGGCATAACCGGGAGTTGTTGGTTTACGCCTGAAATTGATATGGGAGTAACAGAACTATTTACAGAACTTAGTCCACTAACAGTCTTTTATAAAATTGCATCTCCCTTTTCTATTTCTACACAAAGTAGAATACAGTGTCAACCAATTATGTGGTTCTAAGTGCTATATCGTAGTTGAATTATCTGGTATGTGTTAAGTAATTATGTCTAGGCTATGTAACAGTTCAACAAATAGCCATGACATTTAAAAGTGCAGTACGTAAAATGGCAGCCCAACCTACCAACCCAAAGCATCATTTGATTATTATTATTATTATTTGATTATCTGCAAATGACACTCAACAGTTTAACAACAATCGAGCTGGAACTCGTGACCACCTCCACGGCTGATACGAGCCAAGTTCTCCAAGTTAGTCAGCTGAAGTTATTCTAGAGACCGGAGAAGGAGCGTGCTGATGGAAGAAGAAGTGACCTGGTGTAGAGGCAAAGGAGAGAGGATGGCCTTTTTGCAGTGATTTAGTCTTTCTGAATAACATCCCCTCCCTTACCAAGGTCTATATCAAGTTAAGCTCAGGTTTTTGTGTTCCCCGCTGGATAAATCTGCTGACTATCTGTCCTCTTGTTTAGTACCACCATCAGGTCCCCTTAATTGACATTTTAGCAATTGAAATCTGACTTTACATTGAAAACATATGGCCTGACTTCCATTACATTCGGTGCGGATGGTCATGGTCGGCAAAGAAAGAATTATAATGCTTTTGGATTCTGAATCAAGCCAGAATATGCACTCATTCTCAGACTGGGCAGAGTGCCATGGAATACACTGATCTTTCCTCTAGCACAACCATCATGTCCACTTACATAGATGAAATGCCAACTGAGCACTTTGATGATTCTCAGAGGATGACCTCTTTCCATTTTGGTCTGCATGTGCCATCTTTGGGAGAAACGTTAAGGAAAAATCCACTGCTTGTGTCTTATTTCCATAGTTTTGGCCATTGTCCTATCAGTTATAATAACATTGTGGACGACGATAATTGCTGGGGTCGCCAGGTTTTACTCTGCACCGAAGGATAGATATTAATGTTTTGTCATTTCAGTTTTATCTTAAATTGAAGTGGTTCATAATCTGGATAAACTGTTGTTGTGTTTCCGTGTTGTTGTTATAGCAATGTAGGCATGTAGAGTACAATGTCATCTTTACTGATAAATAATGGTCAGAAACACAAAACTAAACCCAAGTTGTTTTTTTACCAGAATTAACCTTTAACATTTTCATTTCGAGGCACTCTTGCAGGTTTCTGGTCTAGCAAAATCTACAGCATATTTTTTAACTGGTATGTGGAACATTTCATTCTCTTGGGGCCACACGTGACTTGTGTTATTTTACTTGACAGAGGCAAAGGTTTTTTTATTCTTCAAATTCCATTTGCCTTGCTCTGCCCTACAGCTGCACCTGGCAACTTTGTGATCTGGCAACCCCGAGAGGCAGTGAGGAGCTGTCTATATATATTTTTTAAACCTGCAAGATTTTGTTACCCAGAAATGGTGTAATGTTACATCAGTAAATTGTATACCACAGGGAATAAAAGTGGGGTGAAGATGGTCCATAAAATCTATTGGCAGCAGCTCCAGCCATTACAGCTACTCTATAATTGCCATTTATGGCTGATAAGAAAGGTTTAAATCCTGCTTTGTTAAGCTTTAAAGAGCTGCTCGTGCACTGTTAAAGAAAAACAGGCCTGGGTAACCACAGTTCTTGTTTCATGGGGTCTAAATTTGGGCTGGAGCTAATAATTATTAGCTTTCTTTGTTTGAAGATTATTTCTCGAACAAATCGAGCAAAAATCTTACATTTTTATGTTTATCTATAATGTATTAAAAAACAGTGAACATTTTAAAAAAAACACTAGGTTCACAGACCCAAGATGATGCCTTCAGATTGCTTGTTTTCTCAGTCCAAAACTGGATAATCATGACATCGAAGAGTCTAGAAGTATTTTCGGGTTCTGCCCCATAGAGAGCCGAAGTCACACCTCTTCCTGTCTGCTTCATGGGACTTTATTTCAGAAAATCTTTGTATGGTAGTGAATGCTGTAAGACAAATAATTTTTTGTTCCCACTTGAACTGTGCCATGAACCACACATATGATGTTTGTCAATTTAAAAGATCATTTTCCAAGTCAAGAAAGTAAAATATCATCTAGTATTGTGTGAAACCGCTCAGTGGACTACATGGTTTCAGTATACGCCACCAACACCAACATGGCCGCCAACTCGACACAGAAAAAGTATTAACAAAGGTTCAAATCTATGGAACCCGGGAGGTGACATGGATGTGTGTTTTTTGTTTTGTTTTTCAAACACACGTGCGCGAACTTCTACATCGCACGGGCAGTTTAGTAATTCACATGTGCAATTTAGTCATTTGCATGCTTGTTTTGTGCACACGATGCACTGGCGCTCCGCTCCATCTGTCGGCTCTCGCCTGTCCACTGCAGTTTGGGGCTTCAGGACGAAGACTGAAGGAAGTTAACATGTGTTTAGTGCCACTGTGAGAGCCGAGATAATGTGGTCTGTGTGAGAATCTCCTGGAAAATGGAAGGTCTTTTACTAAATGTAAAAGACCTTCCACCTGCGGGTTTTCTGTCACAACTTTCATATGGATATGATACTATATGCACTTGCATCCATTGTTAATTGTTTGTCCTGATTGGCAGTAGTCACTGCTGCAATGTTATTTCATAAACCTATATTTAACCGACTGCTACTTTTTTGGCTTTCGACTCTCATATTAGTATATCCACACATAGTCTCCATAAGCATTTTAATAAAAAAACACATCCATGTCACCCCGGGCTCCGTAAAAATCACAATAAATTTGGACATATTGACAACTGCAGTTATGTAAATGGGTAGTTTGTTAGTTCTGTGAGCAAGTTAATATACAGAACCAGTTCTACAAGGTTTAAGTTACGTGTTTTGGTCCCATGGGGCAAACCGGACAGGGCGTGACTTCGGCTCTTTATGATGTCAAATAATGGTCAACAAAGTTATAGCTGTTTTGGTGACTTTGTAAACAGCAGCTACCTCACTCTACAACCACAACTAATCTGAGGCAGCAGAGACCAGAAACATGTGGAACACTGTGGACCTTACTGAAGGGTACCACACTCTCTTACCACATTTGGAGTGAAATTGCTGGCCACACGCTTCTGTGACAGTCTCAGCTCACTGTATCTCAGACTCACACATGGTCTGGGTTATTTTCTAATTAATTTGAACAAATGACATGTTCGTTCAAATTCGTCTGAACTTGTCTTTTTTGAAAAACTGACAGCAGTAGTGGATAACGCTTAAAGAGCCTCATTATGATGGGTTAAACAGTCCCAGTTCATTAGCAGGCTTTCTTATCTTGTATAAATTATATACATATTGTATATACAGTATATGATCCTGGAAATTGTAAAAGAATTAAGATGAAAATGATTTAAGACCAGATGAAACCCTTTGTTTACCCAACACATGGTTTGACACTGTCACTCCATTTTTATGTCAAGCGTATGTGTTTAACCTGCTGGGGTATGATGACAGTTTATTTATGAGCCTGTTTTCCTGCTCTCATGCTATAGATATAGAGCTCAAAGCCACCCTGCCTATAAGACAAAGTACTGACTACAACATGTCATGCTCTTGCGTCTATATTCTCAGCGAAATGTGCCATAGCCGAGCTGATACTGACAAACCTCAGCGTGTTGGCCTCTCTTTTAACAGCCTTTCAAACACTCAGGAGTCTTTGAGACATGTAACCAATGCTTCTGCTGCTGCTCCTGTTGTTCTTTGTCTTGTGCGCAACATGTGAGGAAACACAATCCACAGTCTATGAAACTACCCCTGTAATTTACTCGGACAGCATATCCTCTCTTCCTACACCACACAATGACCCCTGCGGTTCAGTTTCCCAACCTTTTAGCACTCACCTGGCCCCCAGCGGCTTCGCATTCAGCTGCTGATGTCAGGATGTTTTTTCCTTTGTACTCCACAGCCACTCCTATGAATGTGCCTGTTTTTGTGCTTGTATAACCCAAATCCTCATGCCATTCCCCTCATACAGCCTGTCTGGGAGTATTAGGCGCTACGAGAAGAGCGAAATGTAATAACCAGCGAGCCCTGGTGCCCTGTCAGCACGGCTCAGCCTCCAGAGTAGGCCTGCCCATCACGGACAGCACCCATGACAGTGCAGATTATACCACAGACTGCAATAAACCTGACACATGGAGAAGTCAGAGATTACAGCATTAGACTATTTCCACCATCTATAAATGCAGCTGTAAACCCTCTGTCTCCAGTTTCAGCCCGTAGTGGAGTGAGCACACAGCACTCTCTGGTGGACAAACACGGACATAACCACTCACACTTGTTTTTTCAGTTTTAATCCGATATTAAAACACATTACAAAGTCAGTATGCAAATACCCTCATTTGTTAAATTAAATTACTGAAATGCACAAGTCTTGAACAGGTCTTTGTCGATGTGAACTACAGCCAGGAGCATAAATTAATCCACGTTTGCACCTTTAACAGAGGCCCATCTCTTCGGTTTGGAAACTAATAAATATGACACTACTTTACAAGTGTAAAATACAGGCATACCAAGTTTGACATTAAGTTTATATATATATGGTTTTATATATTGACTTAAACAATCAGCCCAGCAGCTCACACTACCTATCATACTGAGATAAAGCAATAGATGAACACATAAGAAAATAAATGGAGTTTCTGAATAAAATCAGTAAGAAAACCACTGAGAAAATAAGTGCATAAGCGATGCATTTCCAGTGAGGAGTCTCCATTCAACTATGCACAGAAAAAAAACACTGTACAGCCAACAGTGTGGCCACATTCTTAAAGACATGTTAAGAGAGCAGGCATTGTTGCAAACATCTTCCTGTAGTCCTAAAAGGACGACGCACAGTGCAAAAACAATACAGCTTCGATGCGATACTACGACACAATAGACAGTGCAATTAATCCCAGCCCCGAGTGACGTCAACACTGTTACTGGTAATGACTCGGATCAGCAGCCTGCTGCTGCTGGGTCCGTATGAGAGGACGTGAAGTGACGAACCATCAGCACCATTAAAGCCCTGCATGTAGACTTTATTGTTACAGTGCATTCTCTTGTCCTCAGGTTGTTCACGGAGGCTTGAAGGATAAATACAGGTAATTACAGGTCAGGTATCTTTGTAGCTTTGGCCATCGTTTCTGTCGGTTTTAATGACAATGTACTGACCGAGGTCGTTGCTGGTATCTGGGATGACAGGGACGTCTCTTTAATGAAATCAGATGGGGTGAGAAACACAAGCAGTCAGACAATCAGACAATGTGTACACTAGAGCTGCAACAATGAGCCAATGAGTCGAAGAAGAAAAATATTTGCAAACTATTTTTTTTTTTATCAATTAATCATGTCAACCATTTTTCATGAAAGAATGTCAAATATAGCAAATATTTGACATTCTTCCAGCTTTTTAATGCACGTATTTGTTTTTTTTTCTTGACTTCTCTTTTGAGTCTTTGAGACTTTAGTTACTAGCTATTTCTGTTAGCAAACAATAAAATGTTTTACAAACCATTTATTAAGCTATTGTTTTTGTAACGTTGCAACTGGTGTCTATAATACTTTGTAAATGGTTAATAAATACTGTGTAGTTGGTCTATAAACATCGGTTGTATAATCATTGTAAAGTTGAAACTGATGTTTATAAACCGTTACAATGACGTAATAAATGGTTTATAAGCATTTCATTGTATAACAGTGAAATAGTTTTTGACTGAAGTTGAATTAACTTTGAGTTTACCATTTATAAATGATGGTTATTATGAAGTGTTAATGACAAAATAATCAATGGAACGATCATGGAAATAATCAGATTAATCAACAATAAAAATAATCGTTAGTTGCAGCCCTTTTGTAAACAAGGCAGAGTAGCTACAGCATGGGTTCTTAACGCTTTCTTCTGCACTACAGTTCATTTTCATATTGACAACATTGTTATAAAGCACCACTGTGACCGGAAATGAAGGTTAGACTTGATGTATATTGAACATCTGAATAAAAAAACATAACTATATCAAATTCATAGTATTTAACATCATAATCAGAATCAGAATCCTCAGACTCAAGGTTATTACACTTTAAAAGTTAAATAATCATTATTGAACTTTTGTTGCCAAATCAGTTTTCTCAGGGGTCAGTGACAAAACTCTGATGTACCCTTTTATATTTGGGGGTAACACCAAAAGTGAGTACACTTAAACTGTTAGTAATCAAACTGTGATAGATGTTTATAATTGATGCTTTCTTTCCAAATAGATCTGGAGATATATAAAAACTGGTCCCATTGTCTGACTACTCTTATTTCAGGCACCACCCAACTTTTTTATTTCTTTTAGAAACACTGACACATCCTCACATCACAGTAATTAACTCGGTGAATGCAATTGTATTACTACAGCTACAAACGATAGCCAGCATTACAATTATTAATATTGACCCAAGTTGTAATAAACTGAATTTATCCTTTGTATACATAACAATCAGAAGCATACAGTGTGGTCTATGTTGTGATGCCTCTTTGTTTTAATGAAAATCATCAAGGACTTGACAGAGCATGTACACACACAGACACACACTCACACATACACACACACATACACACACACACCAAAAAAGGAAAAATGGCTACCCTAGTTCTTGGTCTTAGGCCAAGGCAATTTGTGGATTTGGAAATTCTGTGTATTTACAGTTTATGAGTCTGTGGCAGCTCAGTACGAGTCCATACCTGCTCTGCTGGATAAAACAGGAGGTGTGTCTCATTTCACCTTGGCTTCTTCCTGAGTTTCACCTATCACCACTATCTGTACACCTGCCAACTGTCCGCTTTCATCCAGCTGCAGCCCCTGAACCCCTTCAGTCTGCACCTCCTGCACTTGCGTCTCCTCCTCTCCTGAAGCCATCGTCACCTCCATTCCGCTCTGGACCATCATGGTGGCCCCGTCCCTGCCCGACTCCCCGGTCAGCTGCAGTTCCATCACACCCACCGTCTGCTCCATCGGAGCAGGGTTGATCTCAATGACTGTGTGCTCCTGGCCAGCCTCCACTTCACCCTGCATCACCTCCTGCTGCACCAGCATGGTGCCATCCACCACCTGGCCTTCTATGGGCACCACCTCTGCCCCGCCAGCCTGCTGGCTGAGGTGCACCAGCTCTAAGGGGCTCATCATCGTGCCCAGCTGGCTGGAGTCTTGCATGGCGGTGGTGCCCACTAGCGTAAGGCCCGAGGAGGGGTGCAAGGTGATGGTGTCCGCCTTTCCGTCTCCAGTCACCATGTAGCGGGTGAAGAGCTGCGAGCCAGCAGGGAGCAGGGTGACCGTGTTGGAGGACTGGGCCAGGGTGGCCATTGGCAGGCCTGCCATGGTGAATGGCTGACCCACAGAGGACAAAGAGATGGGGGAAAGTACGGTGAACTGCTGGGGCTGCAGGGTGGCCTGCTGGTTGATGGGAGAGGTCAGGAGGGTGGTGGTGGAGGCTGGCCGCTGGAGACGAGGTCGCTTGGTCTGTCGCTTGGTGGGAGTTTTGTTTTTGGCAGGCTGCGGGCAGGACAGGAGAGCTCGCACCTGCTGCTGCTTCCTCTGTTCCTCCAACTGCACCTCCAGGTCTACACACAACACATAACACAGGATGAGGGCTGAGTGTAACCAACAACTGAGAACAACTACTTCACATTCATTTTTGTCTAGCTTCTTTCTTTTATAAAATTACATTTTGCACGTTCTAATATTGACATGTTGTATCAATACTTATCAGAGGTGTTGGGCACACGTAGGCCAGAAAATGTCAAGTCCAATCTGAAAACATGCACAACACTGACTAAAAATGTCACAGATCCCTTTTCATATTTAGTACTCAAACACTGTAGTATCATTAACTCACACAGCCACCCGACACAAGGCCTGTTTCCTTATTTGTATAATAAAGACTTCTGCATCTTAACTGTGTCGTTCATTTTTCATACTTTCATGAGTCATTTCAGGTCATTGCTGCATACAGTGATGCATAATCACATTGAATATGACTAATTAACAGGAATTAAGACACTGAAAATAGTTTTTGTCTAAAAAGATATTCACAGATGATGCATGTCATGTGTATGTGTGTATGAATACCTCATGAGGTATACAAAATACATCTCATTTCAAGGCATCCTTAAAATGATGCATCCCAAATTTAAGAAGGTGGAACTTGTTAGAAATGGCCAGACTTTGAAGGTTTCTCCAAAACTATAGGGGGCAGCATAACTGCTATCTGCTCACTATACTCTTTGGTGTAGCTACTAGCTGCTGTTAGCAAGTAGCTCAGTTAGCCGTGGAGCTAAGCGGCCCTATCAGCTGGCGGGAGGCTGCCTGGACCATGACCTCGGATCATGGGGGGACTCGCTGTGGTTAACAAGGCTCAGCTCGACCGCGCTCAGTCAACAGGCCTCCTAGTGAACACAGCTGGACACCAGACTGGCGCTGAACACAGCGTCTGAGACCGACAGATGCAGAGAGGATACATATCTGTGATATACAGAGGCTGATGTAGAGGTGGAATGTTTTCACATCTTACACGGTGAATTGAGGATTTTTTTTTGGTTTATGTTGAGTTTGAATGAAGTGTGTTTAACGAGGCAATTACTTTGTCTTTAATCGGTTAAAGAGAGAAACTTGACTTTAGGTACCAAAGTGGTATTATGAGACAGGACAGGCTAGCTGGTTAGCATGCTAACTTCAGTGGACATCTCTGCAACACAATACAGACATCTTTGACAGAACGTCAACACAGTTGTTTCTTCATACTCTGTTGATAATGTTAGTTCATTTTTTTAACTTTTTAAATTAAAATTCTGGCCATCTCCTACAAGTTGCTCCTTCAAGACAAACTTTATGCACAGCAGTCTCACAATGAGAATCAAGTTGAGACGCTGGTTGGGAAAGTATTTTTCCCTATTTGTTATTTCCAGACCATTGCAGAGTTTTCTTAATGATACCCTCATTGGTACTTAACAATGTGGGACTCTAAGTACTACAAATACTACATATACTGTAATGCTCATGAGCCTCAGCCATTTAAGAAGCCAGTCAGAGAAGCAACTTTAGTTGTAGTGAATTTAAACTGCTTCACTGTTGAATTTGTGAACAAAACACCACAATGTAGTGGCTACAAAAGTAAATTGATTTTAAAGTCAGTTTTCTCAACACTATTCTGTAGTTTCTTCCTGCTGTTACTGGTGCGTTTGGTGGTTTATTGCATAAATGAACCCTGTAGTTAACTCCTCCCCCAAAGTTATTATGGTTTTGTAACTTATTTCCTGGTTTTAAATATTTTGGCAGCGTTTTGTCACACTGGGAAAAAAATGCTCTCACCTTTGATCTGTGATAGACAGTCATTAGTCTAGTGTTGACAGAAGGTGTTGATGAGTGCAGGAATATTACAGGTGAAATAAGAATATTAGGTGGACTTGTTTTTCATGAAATGAGGTAATTATGTGTGTGAAGTGCATATTTTAACCAGAACTGAAAACAAAGCTAACTGGGCTGGTAAACAACAGGTGTGTTTTCTCCTGATTAATGGTGAGCTGGATGTGATACTCAGTCCCTCCAGAAAAACGCGATTATGCGATCGCATAATTCAACGCATAATCAGCCAAAGTCTGCACATTTATGCGGGGGCCGCATTTTTTCAAAGACGCCGCACTTTGGTCGCATAAATCACCGATTTCCGCGCAAAATGACTCTTTACATTAAGGTAGTAGCCTAGTGAGCCTAGTAACAGAGTGTTGGGAATCACTTTTTTTTTCTTATTCATCAAACCGCAGTTTTTGCAAGTTCCCGCAATTTTTGCAAATTCCCGCAATTTCATCGCATAAAATTGCATAAATATCCCGCATATTCCATCGCATTTTCTAAGAAAACGTGCTGCATAATCAAGGATTTTTGCCCGCAACAATCACAAAAAAACTCTGCATTTTCCTGGAAGGACTGGATACTGTATTTATTACTTACACTGTAGCGTCGACATTGTTACTGTAAATTATCGCATCCATCTGAATTTCTCTGCCTCAAATACACACACAGAAATACAGAGCTTATTTTACTTTGCAAGAGGTTGTTAAAAGTTTTTGGTGTGCATCAGACCTGTTCAGCTGGTGGTGCCAAATGCAACCCTTGAACAACCTCCTCTCAATTTGGGCCCTTTGATCATTTTATTAAGAGGCTAATTGGCCAATTCATTACTTCTGTCTGGCGGTAAGCACAAAAACTCTCAAAAGTTTTCACCCAGGCTGTTTAAGCAGAGGGCATGTATGAGAATCAAACGGACGACCTACTTCTAAGGATAAAAAGGTGCTTTTATCTTCTTCTTGCAATTTCATATAGATAATGTTTCTTTTTCAATTGTGAGAACTAATGAACAAAACAAGTACATTGTTTTAACACATTTAAATGCTGAGTTTTACAGGAAATGTTAAAGTCCGGCCCCTTGGCGCTTCAATTCTTTCAGATATGGCCCTTCTTAATAGGTAGCTGAATAGGCCTGGTATACATGTTGCAGAAACCAGTCCTGTTCGTCAGGTCTTTCCATTATATCATTATTTATCATGCACTTCTCTGTTGCTTCTGATCTGTGTGTCATGAGCATAAAAGTACATTATTTATACTGAAAAGAAAAAAGAAAAAGACAAAAAAAAATCTCACACAAGAAGTGAGTGGATGAGAGCTCCATAAAAAAGCTAGTAAGTGGACCTTGATTTGAAATTTTCTTTGTAAAACTGTATGTCATGTTTGCATATTGCTGTGGAAACTAAAGCAACTTAGATTTGTTGTTGTGTGACTTTTCATCATCATTACTTCTACGGTCATTATAGCATCTAATTAAAAGCCCCCTGGCATTTAGACTTCCATGAGAAATAAAAAAATAAATAAATAAACGATAATGACTGTGATGATGATAATGTTTGCACATAAAAAGTCCAACCAAAGAAAGCTGACTGTGACTGTCTGTACTCACTGCTGATCGTGCTGAGGATCTGCTCCTGGCAGGGATCCGTCTGCTGCCTCCTCCTCTCCAGGATCCTCTTGACTGAGTCGAGCAGGCCGAACACCTGGGCGAGGTTACTGAGCACCGCCACCTCTACCAGACAGGAATCTGGGATCAGTGCGGCAATCAATCAAAGGGTCACTTGGTCAGTCAGAAAGGAGGAACAAATTCAGCTGTTGTAAAACAATCAATCATGAAGTATTCAGTCATTATTATTAGAGAAACCAACAGTAGCCATTTCTAAAAGCTTTCTCGTGTTGGTTTTTCAGCCATCAGCATCCAACAGCAGCTGAATTTGTTCTTTCTTTCCATTTTTTTCTTGTTTATGCACCCTCAAGCGAGCCCTAAGTCTTGCATATGCTCTGCTTTGATGATGCATTTCCCAGCAGCCACTACACATTAGCGTTGTTCTGTACCTGTGTCCTGTAAGGCAGCCGGCTCCCTGCGCTGCTGCACGCCGTTCAGCAGCTCCAGGAGCTCTGTGCTGATGTTGGTCACCACTTCACCCAGCAAACCCACGTCAGCAATGCCCTTCCAGAAGTTCAGCGTGTCCTCTGTGGACAGACAGACAGCACACACAAATGTCAGTCACTGCTGTGCTCTGTGTGTATGATCTCCAATAAAAATCATCATTATTGTAAAAGTAATGATCTGTGTTGGGATGTGCGCTCTCTGTGACCTGAGATCTCATTAGATTCCTTCTTGTCTGCAGACTCCAGTGTGATTGAGCTCCAGTCCGCCTTCCCACTCAGAATCTCTGCCCGGTCCTCGCCCACCACCCCACCATTACCCAGGACCACCTGAGCTGCAATTTACAGAGGAGAACACAAATTATGCTTGTTACATGGGCATTCCAACGACTGGGCCTTGGGGGTCAGCAGTCTAAAGCACTGCGCTGACACCCACGATCATGTGAATTTGGCAGCAAACTTTTGGCAGTTGACCCTTTAACTTTTGAAAGTCAGAGCGTCTTTTCAATGAAGAGTTTTGCCAACTTTGACTCCAGCATAAGGTCAATGAAAGTTTCAGTATGATTGATTTCCCTTATTTCGTGTCTCTGGAAACTGAATTTCTAAATTATGATCCACTATTAAGTCAAGGTTAGGTTAGGATAGCATACTGTAGCTACAGGGCTTGCAGCTAAGGTTGTTGTATGACAATATTATAAATACAATAAACAGCTGCTCGTTGAGAAACGTGAACATATTATTTCAAGTGTGATGATGCTTTTCGATCAAGGGAAGTACAGCTTGTTATTTTGGCTTGAATCAATGAGCTTGTGTAGTGTTAACAATATCATGAAAAAGGAGCTGGGGCTAATATGTGAAGCTACACTGAAAGCTGGGATTGGTGAGATTGTAGAAACCAACATGAGCAAGCTACATTTTGAAAGTATCCAACTGAAAAAAGATCCCACCTCCTCCCTCCAAGCCACTCCTTCAAAACACATGAACGCACACTGCCGGACTCACCACCATCGACTGCACTGTAGCTCTTTCTTGCCAGCCAGGAGGTATGTGTTAGCAGCTAGTTTGCTACATTCCAAAAGCGCTCTATTTATTAGACTAATAAATAAACAACTCTGACAAATGCCACAATCATATAAACACAAGCAAAATAGTGGTGATGAACATATCTCAGTCGGAAAAGGCTACCTGTCGCTACAGTTACTCCTTACTGCAGAAGTTGTGTGCTTTGTGCTACTGAGTTAGCAAGCTGCTGATTGACAGGCTCTAGGGCTGCGTACTGTGAGCAGAGCGCATTGTCAACACTAACTGTATACAAGCAATCTTACCTCATGTCTCGTTCACATGTAAGAAGACATTTAATATTATCGTAAACAACAAACATGGCTATTGTTAGTACTCTCCACTGTCAAGCTAGCATGTTGAGAAACTGGGGAATTCTGGCTGCACTTTCTCTGCCATTCTTGTGTGACTAGCTTGCTAATAGCTTTAGCAATATATCCACTTGGTACTGATAAATAGGTAGACAGACAGGTAGCCTGTCCAATTTTTTAATACGAACCGAATGAGATGATTGGATGAGCTTTTTAGAGGCCTGTGACAGCCACAGATGCTGGATTTTTTTCTTTTGTCAGAGCATTTTATTTATCGATTGCTGGGATCTTAAGAGATTTTCTACAAATATAACAAAAAATGCTTCTAGAATATCTTACAAACCCTAGCTTTAAAGAAAGGCCGTAGTGATACAGGTACATGTGATCAAAGTGACAGAGTTTCATGCAGGGAGGGGATTTTTCTAACATGATGACGCCTGAATTCCTACTGCTGGCATAAGAATGCGGCATTTCTGAATCTCTAATTGTTGTCATTATGTCAACAAAAATACAATGAAGAATCACAAAATACCTCATCATTCAGGACAGATGACTCATGACAAATTGTGGCACAAGCTTGATAAAGAAAAATCAGAATCACTCAAATCCAAACAGTGCACAACCCGACAGTTTGACATCAGATTTGTAAAAACTGGCCTCTGTCGAGCCGTGACCTTACTGTGTTCTCACCTTGAGAGGACGTGGGCGTGGTGAGTCCAGTGCCGTCAGGAGGGAATCGCGCGTTGTTGATTAAAAGGTCAAACTTGGTGCTGCGACACGTGTTGGTGCACAGTGTGCTGTGCTGGTAGAAGTCCAGCTGACCTGAATCCATCATTTTTCTGGAGGGCAGGAATCAAGAGTACCAGACAGAACGGAAAGAGAAAGAGAAGAAGAAAAGTTTAGTTTGATCGGCCATCATGGATCCCATCAGTACTCACAAATATATGTGCATCCTTCATAACTGATATTCCACTTTATATGCGTCAATTTCTGGCTGGACATGTAGTGCCTTTATTTACTTGTTCATTTATTTGAAATGTTTTATTTCACTCTTTATATACTTGGTACAATTATTCTGTTTGTTAGTTGTAGTTAATAATGTAAAAAGCACATACAAGCATTTCATTATATCAGAATCAGAATCAGAAATACTTTATTATCCCCTAGGGGAAATTGTTTGTGTTACAGCTGCTCCCATTCAAAATTCAGAATATGCAGAAATAATGATAATAATAATAATAATAATAATAATAATAATAGTAATAATATCAATATCAACAAAAACAAAACAAAAATACAAGAAATGTACATATATACAGAGCAATAATATATATATATATATATATATATATGTTAATATTTTTTTATAGACAGTGCAATAGCAGAAAAGAATATTTATGTATATATAAATATAAAGTATGTGTATGTATATATAATATAAATAAAACAATTCTGTAAAAAGACCAGCATCTCATTACCATAAACTTAGTAGCAGTAACAGGGAACACTGAGAGAGGGAGGTGCATTGTATTTCTGGTCTCCATGTTATTTGTTAGTAGGATCAAGTATCAGGTCAATCAGTAACAATTATAGCTGCAACGATAAGTCAACGATAATTATTATATAAGACACATTTGCTAGTTCAGCTTTTCTTTGTCATGTCTGACGGTGAATGAAGAGTCTTTGGGTTTTGGACTGTGATAGAAGTGATGTGAGGACATCACTTCGTGCTCTGGGAAATTGCGATGAGCATTTTTCAACATTATTGACATTTTAAGACTAAATGATTCATCGTGAAAATAATTAGCAGATTAATCAATAATGAAAATGTTCATTAGTTGCCGCTCTAATGCCAGTTACATTAATCTTGAATTAATCTTAAAAGCTGCAGAGTGGTGTGATAATTCTCTGTGGGTTCGTCACTAAAAGAAACACCATTTACGTTTAATATAATCATTTTTTTTACATTGTTTATATAAAATTGTTGAGTAGTGCACCTTTAAACTGGAGAGAAACCTTGTTAAGTAGGGATAACTGTTCACCACTGTGTCTTTAATAGCTCAAATTCCATTTTTACAATATTCTGCTTAATAAAGAATGCATGAGTAGCTACACTATTTGTTGTATCCCTGATGTGATTAAATATTTCTTCCAGAACATTCCATATGTATTAGACTTTGACATCAGTCTAAGAGACAGGAGGTTTAATGAAAAGCCAAGCTTCATTATTATCATTGTGTTCACAGCTCAGCAGTGATGGAATAATGTCAGTTAGTTAGTTCACAGAATATTTAATTTTGTCATCACTTGGATATTTATTTAAAACGTGTGAGTCACATCCCTGCTCATTACTTCAGCAGCAATACATATGTATGTTTGCACGCAGAGTGCAATGATGACTAATTATAATGTTGTGTGTTGTGCAACAAAGCAGCATTCAGAATATTGAAATGTTGGCTCACTGATCCAAACATACATCCCCTCACCTTAGCATGACTCCACCCATCCTGATGGCTCTCTTCCAGTCCTTCAGAGTGGCTTTTCCAGAAATGTGCACAAACTGCTTTGGGCTGATCAGCTGGTCTTCATACTAGTGGAGAGAATTAGTAAAGTAACCACATTGAGCACTCATTTCAAAATCATGAGAGTATCTTTATTGGTGCCATCATGTCTGCACACTGATTAGTGTTACACTGCCTACCTACTATATTATACTATATTGAGGCATAATGGGGGCCAGTCAAATGTATTGCAGTATTGACTACTTTCTGCTCAATCACTTTCAGTTTCATTAGAAATATTAAATGATGTTCAGAGCTAAATTAAAGTCACTCCCAGACTGTACAAAAGTTTTGTTTTTCAATACAGGAAAGCAAATATGATCGGAGAGGTGTTTGTTAGTTTGCCGTATAAAAAGATAAAAAGGTATTAAAAGGAGATGTATTTGTATTGTAAAATATACAATTCACTTTTAGCTTTTAAAAGAATGGTTTACAAAGCTATTGTTTAGGGTTACAAGTGTGACGCTGTTGTTTTTATTAAGACAGGCAAACTGTATATAAGCATTTTGCCTCTGCCTGTTCAGTCACTACTTCATACATAGACTGTTCACTTTGGTTATACTGTCTGTACTGTTTATATTCATTGTATTATGTGTGATGACTGGATACAAATACTACTACCACTACTACCACTACTACTACTACTACTGCTACTACTACTACTACTTTTTTTCAGTTACAAACACGGTCGAATTGTCAGACATGGGCCAATCAACATCAATAATTTTAAAATCAAGTGATATCCATGAGTCCAGAAGCCAGATGGTTCAGACACACACAACACAACAATATAACATTCCTGGTTAATTTCTGGCGCTCTTTGTTGCACGTCGTACCGCCTCTGTCTCCTTGCAATTCCTCTCTGTATCTAAACTGGTACTATTTATTAAAGACAAAATGACAGTAATGACCAAAATGATTTTTGTGTCTATACTGTCGTTACAAATATACTAAGAATGGAATTTAAGCTGTCAATGTCCAACATCCTGTTAGTCACACTTAGAGCAGCAATAATTAGCCAAATAATCAAAGAAGTTGATTGAAAGAAAATTGGTTGCCAACTATTTTGATAGTTAGTTTGTTTCAGTCAAATTTCAAACGAAAATGTCAGACATGTATAGTATTAATGTAAGAATTTGCTGCTTGTCTTTGTCATTTATGATAGTTAATGAACACTCTTTGGGTTTGGTTGGACAAAATAAGTAATAAGTAGTTTTTACATTTTGTAGACTGCACATTTAATCATGAAATGATAGGCAGACTAATCAATAATACTCAGAATACTAGAGTATGTAAGCATTTGTGATTAGTGAAACCCGGGTGCAGTAGTTACTTTGCTTTAATGTGGATTTTTTTTTTAAAACACGATGAAAACCTACCTTCACACATTTTACATTGATTCCTGGGCACACAAATTTCTTCACTAGCAACACAGCTTTACAGTCGCCGCATGTTATGGGACAGCCAATCTCAACATCGTCTCCTTCAGTTTGTTCTGTGGGAACGAAAATACACAACATTTGAACACGAGGAGACCAGCTTTTTGTAATCTAATCTGCTAAATGTTTCCAAATGTTCCGAGCATCATTCTGACAACTTCTTACCTGGTTGTGCTTCAACAGCCATGACAGCTGCATCTGTTTCAGCAGCAGATTCATCTCTGAAAAGAAAACATTTGGCATTTTTTGCATTTCTTCTTGGCAGCATACAGGATACTGTCTATTTATTGTCCATCCACTTACTGTATCTACTTAAGGAGGAGCACTCTTTGTCCCACTGTAATTAAAACCTAATGATAGCTGATCATCAGGCATCACTGTGGGTTGTTATGTTATACTGTTTTGAAGTGAGCCTCAGTTAGGTTACACCTGGCTTCAGTACATACCCAGTGGTGATTGGCTGAAGCTGTAGGATGACCTGAGTCTTATTTGGGTCATCTGGGTCTCCGTCACCATCAGTCTTCACCATCACCACTTCCCCCATGGAGACCGTGACCTCCTCGGTGGTTGCCATCACACTCAGAGTAGACTACAGAGGGGGGCAGCTTTCATGGAACAGCTATCCAGGAGTGTGTTCATCTGAAAAAGGATGAATGCATTTTAAAAACACATGCCATAGAAGATGATATGAATCATTTTTCAGCTTCTCATGTAACATTAGTATTCTTAATGTTAAGATGCAAAGATTCACTCCTGTTTTTTTAGTTTAATAAATAAATAACTACATATATAAAGGTTATATGTCATTAAAATAATAACCGGTTCGAGACGAGGCCTAGCGAGCATGCCAAGCGACCAAAATCGGACAACCCCTGCAACGCTTGGCTGACCGACAGGTGCATGCTGGGTCTGGTTAAATGCTAAAATGGTCATGGTGGATTCCTCCAGCAGTGACCTCTAACTTCACTGGGGAACATCTACCTTCAAAGAGGTGTTTGAGGCCTTTCTGCTGTTTCTGACCATCCCTGTCACAGTTGTGCCTTCAAAGTGTTCATTCAACTCAACATGTTCGAATACTGAGAGGCTGAGTGGACCGGTTATATTATGCATTTAAAATGAATGAGAAATTGACGAGAAAAGGAATTTATTGTTGGTTTGGAAATGAGGGCTCAGTGGCGTGATGTTGTTCCAGTAGTTAGTGGAACCATTTTCTTTCTACCAGATTACTGTGCAGAAGAAAGCTTGCATCTACTCATGGACAAGAGGCTCATGCTCATGACAGCATGGGATGTAAACAGTTGCTTCCTCCCCGGCTGAGGTTAGTAAACTAGCCTCTAGTCAAAGAGTAGATGCAGGTTTCCTTCTGCGTGGTGATCCAGTAGAAAGAAAATAGTTCCTTCATGAAACCGCAAACAATAGTCTGTGGATTATTTTGAGTTACCGGCTCATGATTTCGGCCAATACCTCCAAAACTCGGCAACTCACAACAAAATCTAGATGGATAAATAGCACTAGAGCAGCGATTCCCAAAGTGTGGGCCGTGGCCCCCTGGTGGGCCGCGAAGGTACTGCAGGTAGGCCGCGAGAGGTCATTTTCTATTTTGTAATTAAGTTTTAAGTTACCATTAAATATTTATGGTTAAATATTTTAATTTAAAAAAGTAATCACAACTAATAAAACAAAAACATGTGATTTAAATTACGTGTTATTCTTCATTTATCTGACCTATTTATGAGCCGGAACGTATCTTACATTTCATTATTGACGGGGGAATTGTAATTGAATTTGTGTGTTGATCAGAGTTGTTGGGTGGGCCGCAAGAGATTTTCAGATTTTAAAGTGGGCCACGGCACTCTGAAGTTTGGGAACCCCTGCACTAGAGGAAAGACATGTAAAAGTGATTTTGAGGTGAACTGTCCCTTTAATGCAATTTATTTTGTTGAATTAGAACCGTTATAATTCACCATTTTAACATTAAAAAATGCAGTTAAGTTTGTCAAAGTAGGACTGGGATAGCTAACATTAGGTAGCTAGCTAGCTAACTTTGACTGAACGTTTAACCCAAGTGTAGACTTACAGACTTACATGGTGTGTGCATGTTGGAGCAGGTGGGGTGGAAGTAAACGTATTACCATCTGCTGTAGAGGTTGTTAACGTTAACTAGACACGCTCCCTCTGCCTAACATGAAAAACATGAACCAAACTTCAGTCAGAAATGTGTCATTTTAATGTTAACGTCTCGCTCGTCACATTAGCAACATCAAATTTACCAATTCGTCCGACTAATTTAACGATATATCAATCTCGTATAACGTTACGTTACATCTACTGATCCAATGCTGAAAGTTTGATCACTTTTTTCAGTAAATTTCATACTTTCATGACTCGCCTGGTCCAAAAATGTCTCCATGTCTTTGAACTAATGTGATTCATGTTAACCTAAAAAAAAGTCATTTTTTCAATGAAGTGTCTCATGTTGTGCACATGGAGCTACATTCATCACAAGACCATAACGAATGCTAATGTGTCATAAACGTGTTCCGTCGGCGGTGCAAGCTGCCGGTGAAACAACTGTTCTTAACACTGTCTGATTTATAGGCAATGTAACGTTAACGTTGCTTCCCCCCCGCAAATTATGGATTGAACCCGCAATTGTGCGTGATTTCGAGAAATGCTAACTGCCGTGGGGTTTGCAGCCCATTCGCAGAAACACTGGCCCAACAACCATCAGTTTGGTCGGAGGTGAAGCCCGCTATTTCTTCAAAGTTAGATGCGTTATCACCGCCGCAGTAAGTTGGCCACCTGACTGCTTTTCGCTATTGAGCCCCACACAGCTATACAGCTACTAGGGCTCGACGGTAGCCATTATGGCTAACACAAGGGCGTAACTTGACGTGTGGCAAACTGGACAATACTGTGAACTATACAGTCCGAGACGGGTAAAGCTTTGCATTTACAGTGTGACGGTTACGTGCCGCTTGTCTCTGAACCGTACGTCCCTTCGTAACTCTGCATTTTAACTCTCCGCTCCCCCTCAAAATGACGTCTCCCTGTGCGGCGGCACGTACAGCAAACAACGGCACGGCGACGGCGTTGCCCCTCCATTCTGTACGAGCCTGGCTGGGCTGAACCCCCTCCGCAACACAGCCCGAACCCCCCGGCTCAAACTACCCGTCAGTGTCGGACGCACGGGTGGCGATCTCCAGCCAAGTCTATTTAAAAGCACATAGTAAAAATATTAGCTTGTCCTTACCGTTTTATGAAGGGAAACGCAGCCCTAGATTGTGGAGAGCTGCGGCGCATGCGCACTCCACTGATATATCTTGACTTCCTGCTGAACAGCGCTCGCCTTGTTATCACGCTCTCACAAACCGCTGAAAATCAGCGGCCACCGATATTGTGACCCTGAATAAAGCGACCGTGTGGCTCGTTTGGTGTCACCCTCTGTTTTATGTTTGGTCCATCGGGTTACATCCCGTCGATTTGGCCGATTCTGCTTGCATCCATAGTGTTGGCATTGGTGCATTGTTGGCAATGCCATATAGCGTGTGAATGAACTGTATGACGTTTTGACTAGTGAAGCATTGAACAGTGTGGTTATAGCTTCAGAGTTTCACACCACGCAGTGCAGTGGGCCCCTCTCATGTGCAGTGCTCAGGACTGGGAATCATGCTCATGCTCACAGCACAGTAATAACACACACATTCAAACGATATCATACAGTTGAACCCTGCTAACACAGTCAGACTGGTTGTCAGATGGTGATTATGAGTGTAGCATGGACATTTAGCTCGATTTAAAGGCATAGCACCCCTGTGATGAAGTCCTCATCTGCACCAGGAACACAATATGTTAACATGTGATTGTCAAACAAACAAAAACATACAGTGTGTGTACTGTTGTACACTGTATGTGAACCTGGCTACAACAGGAAGCATACAGTTTAAAATAAAGGGATGGTGCAAAGTATTAGAATACATTCCTTACAGATACTAAGCTGCAGCCACATACTGTACAGTACATCTACTGGATCACCCATACAGCCATTATCAGCTCAGAGAAAATATAAGTTTGGTCACATGAAAGTGACGTTAAAACTATATAATGCATAACCTCGTGCTGTTTACAGTGTGTGTGTGTGTGTGTGTGTGTGTGTGTGTGTGTGTGTGTGTGAACAGGTTATTGGGTGAGATGCTGGTGGAAGGTGAACAAACGGTTGGAGTGGAGGTGAGTTCACAGGCAAAGTATAATGTAGTCTATTGTAGACTCCAGGCCTGTAAACAACAGATTAATAGAGTCTGCGGTCAGAAGCCTCTTGAGACTTATAAGTATGTGATCCTCTGTGTCAAAGGTTGTCACTGCTGTGTCGTCCCTAAAACTGAAAGCTTAATGATAACGCCTAAAGCCGGGTCTAACATTTAGGTTGTTCATTTAACTTTGGATTAGACATGATCATTTTCATCATTTTAAAATAGGTGGTATCACACGAGTGTCGTCTACTCGTTTAGCATTATAGAATTCAGACAGTTTGTCGTGGAAGATTACTTGAGGCCACTGCTTCTAGTGAAGTGATAGTAAGTTCCTGATAAACTAATGCGGCACATGCGCAGAAGTTTGATGACTAGTACTCTCTATTATAGATATTGTTTTTAACAGAAGAGTGCGGGGCGCCGGGACTAGAGATCACCAGCCGCCCCTGGTTTAAAAATTGTGCTTCCGAAATCTCTTGATGGCGATTCCGCGGGTGGAGTGGTTATCCCCACCCCACCCGTGCTAAGCACAGCAGAAGCCCTTTTTAACGGTGCCTTTGAACGTCCCACTGTCTGGCCACCGGCAACATGTTTCTCACTCAGGGGTGCAGGGACTGTAACCGTCCCTCTGTATGTGAGCGTTTTATGGTGTATTAGATTACAACGATGTACGATAGCAACTATTATTTTAAATATGTAGTCATTAGTGAATTGTAATCGACATTTTAGCGCATTTGTATATGTGAGTTAGACCGGAGAAGAGCATGATGGGTAATAGTAAAGGCGGGGCAACAAAATATTGTCGGCTCTCATTGGTTTGTGTGTGCGCGCTCTCAACTAATGTTGCGTTCAGTTAATGTGGGGAAATGGATGAGTGTTGAGAAAAATCTTGTAAAATGTTTGCTGTGGGTTGGCAGAGATTTGATTTATCTTGACAGCTGTTCTCTGTAAATTCGACCGCTCTCTCTCAGTCAGCCTTACACATTTAAACCATATCACGGATAATTAAAATAAAAACAGGTACATGGCCAGGGGTTTCAGCTTAATTAGGACTAGAGAGACTCTTGCTTTGGCTAAAAGGTGGCGTGGGAGTTTTGGCTCGGCCCCTGTGTGAACACGGCCTTGTTCATCACCATTAATATATCAGAGCAACCAATCTAGGTCATGAGTGTCCTCCTTCAGTCTGCCAGAAGAGGGCGCCAAACCCCAGTTAAAAAAACAACAAACCATGAGACCAAACTTTATTCATTACATCTATTTATTTTTTTAACCAATCAGTAAAATCACATCAAATAAAAGGCGGATCCCTTATACATAATATATAAAATAAATAACATTTATTCAATAAAGCTGTGAAATGTGGCCATGGGGTTCAGGAGAATGAATAGTTTTGGACTATGTACCACTGTGCAGGCTTAACAGCTGCTGATGTTTTCTGGTGCAGAAGCCCAGTCAGTGGGTTAGTTTGTTCATCCCTGTGGACAACATAAAAAAACAACAACACACCATTAAAGACAGAACTCAACATTTTCAGAAATGATCTATTTTCTTTTCTTGAGATGAGAAGATTAATATCAGTCTCATGTTTATGAGGTAGTTCACATTTGGTATCAACATGTGTCCTGAGTGATCCGAGCCCAAGTGGACAGTTTTATGCCCTTCAGTTCACACCTGTCATTAACATGTGTCTCAACATATGTCTCTGCTCTATATGCAATTAAACACTTACATCAATGGAACAAACGGATGCAATGTTTTACACACATATCAAGAAATGTCTTCATGCATAGCGTTTGCCGAATTAACAAGAAGGCCCAAATAAGAATTTCTCGTAAGCAGTATTTCACAAAGTTCTTTTGGTTTCTCCACAACTCACAAAACGGAGAGATTTTTTAAGGGAGTCTGGGGACTTTCACCACAGGTGTCAAAGAAGTTGCTATTATTTGTTCACTGTTTACTAAACATTTACTGTACTGCACTGTACTGTACTTAGAGCTGTCCTCTGGTGATCACTCAGCTGCATGTTGATACCAAATGTGAACAGCCTCATAGCAGAGCAACAGCCAAACTGTGGTTACCCGAGCTAACATTCAGACTGGAAGCAGTAATTTGACAGTCAAAAGTTGAAAAATATGCTATCCAAAGCTCACTTGTTACTCATTGTCACTTGTTTGTTGAACCTGAACACAAACAAAAATGTAAAAACTTTAGTTTGTAACCATGTCGGGTTACATGGTGGAGCAGTTTCTTGGCAAAAACAGTTTCTCTGTCTGTCAACAGGGACAATGGTCGGGAAAATTTGGCAACCTCACTGTGATGACAAGATCCTGGGAAGTCATTGTGCCCGGCTGTTGTCGGCAAGAAATAGTTGCAGTTTGTAGCTCACCCAATAACCTCTTTTTACTTTTTTTTTTATTACACAAATAAGATACAAGATGTTCTCAGGCATATTTTAAAATGTATACAGTCAGGCTTGCTGTTCCCTCTGCTTCCAGTCTTGACGCTAAAGCCTCTCATTGTCTATCAATCTTTTTATCTAATTCTCAGACATAAAGTCATAAGTGTACTTCCAAAAAATGTTGAACTGCTTCTTTAAGATGACAGTAAGAGAGGTTGGAACTGGACTGAAGACTGGCCACCATCATTATCAAAATGATTACACAGGATGGTCACTGTTTGTAAGATTACAAATACTATTGTAAATCTTATCATTTATTTTTTTAACTATGCAACATTGGTGGATATAGAGGCATTTAGTAGCCTAATGGTTGATGAGAGGTACATGTAAGCTTATTTCATCCCAGAGTCAGTGTTTCAGAAATCCATTTCTCCTCTGTGTCTTTCCAGTCTTGTCCTTCATATTTAACCGGTGCTTTCTAAAGCTCTGAGGCTGCCATCTTCACACCACGCAGTGCAATGGGCCCCTCTCATGTGCAGTGCTCAGGAATGGGAATCATGCTCACTAACAGCACAGTAATAACACACAAATTCAAACGATATCATACAATTGAACCCTGTTCAGATGAGAGACAAGAGTGAGGAAGGTCGTTGTAGTATTAAACACAGTCAGACTGGTTGTCAGATGGTGATTATGAGTGTAGCATGGACATTTAGCTCGATTTAAAGGCATAGCACCCCTGTGATGAAGTCCTCATCTGCACCAGGAACACAATATGTTAACATGTGATTGTCAAACAAACAAAAACATACAGTGTGTGTACTGTTGTACACTGTATGTGAACCTGGCTACAACAGGAAGCATACAGTTTAAAATAAAGGGATGGTGCAAAGTATTAGAATACATTCCTTACAAATACTAAGCTGCAGCCACATACTGTACAGTACATCTACTGGATCACCCATACAGCCATTATCAGCTCAGAGAAAATATAAGTTTGGTCACATGAAAGTGACGTTAAAACTATATAATGCATAACCTCGTGCTGTTTACAGTGTGTGTGTGTGTGTGTGTGTGTGAACAGGTTATTGGGTGAGATGCTGGTGGAAGGTGAACAAACGGTTGGAGCGGAGGTGAGTTCACAGGCAAAGTGTAATGTAGTCTATTGTAGACTCCAGGCCTGTAAACAACAGATTAATAGAGTCTGCGGTCAGAAGCCTCTTGAGTCTTATATCCTCTGTGTTACTGCTGTGTCGTAAAGTTGAGCGTGCAGACATGCATTCGTCATAAATGCTGCTCAGAACAGCAAGCTGATCGTGACAGGTTCCATTACGATTGGTATGATTAGCATCACAAGAATGTAAATCCAAAATGCTCTCACCCATGTGGAGGCTGAGTTATGTCAATGCTACTTAGTTAACAAAGAATTTCAGCAACTTTAAGTCAGGCGTTAAACTGGAGATTTATATTACGGTTGGTACAGAATCCTGGCCTTGAAATTCAATTTGAATAGTTTTAAGACATAGTTCAATGTTTTGGGAGACACACGTTGCTTTCTTCATGAGAGCTAGATGAGAAGATTGACACCAGTTGTAAGTATATCTGTTAAATGTAGAGCTGGAGTCAGAAGTGGTGGGATACAGCTACGGTAGCTCAGTAGTAAGTAAAAAAAGAAAAGCTCATACCAACACCTCTAAAGCTTACTAAGTAACCCAACGTATGTAATCGGTTTAAACGGGTACTATGCAGTCGTGGAGAAGAAATTCAAACTCAGAATTTGAATGGTTACAATATAAATGAGGAACTAAAACAGACCTACAAATATTTCTTTTTTCCATAACTGATAAACAAGCTGTTCTCAGAGGAAAATAAGGTCCCCAGAACAGTTTAAAGCTAGACAGGTGGCAGGGTCTGCCAAACAGGAACAAGGTAAAACAGTATGAGATTGTGTTGTCCTTGAAGATCAGTTTGTTTATTCAGTTTATTCAGTCATTTATTTAGTTGCGAAGGCAAAAAAATCACAAAAAAAAATCAATCAGTGAATTTTTTTTCCCTCTGATTAAAATTTCTTCCCCAAAACGACACAGTGCCCCTTTAATTTGTACCCCCAGGCATGGTTATGTGCTGTAACGTTTTCTTCACAACAAACACTTTTGTTAGTTCCAACAATCATCTCAGGCTAGCATGGGACAGCAAATAGTCAGTGACCACAGGTTTTAGTCTCTTCACCGGCACAAATTTACGACACTTGGCAACCTCACAAATCACTGAGGAGACACGGAGAGGCCGGCTCGTCCTCATCAAGAAATACTGACAACACGCAACTCCCACTAAAACCACATTTTAAGATATCTGTTTGTGTAAAAATTAAACACACAAGATAAAATCTGTTAAAGGTCCCATATTGTAGAGAGTGAAATCTCCATGTCTTTTTTGATTATAAAGCAGGTGACAGATGCTGCAGCAATGGACACTGTGTGACAAGCACAGTGTTTTAGGCTCATTAAAGCATGTGAACATTTTCTAGTAGATGCCTAATTAAATTAAGGTATGAACCTGAAAATGAGCCTAAAATGGGTCCTTTGACTCTTAAGCTGTCAAGGCGCTGCCTGGTAGGCGTATCTTTGAACCATGTAGGGCTGCCTTTAGTCTTAATGCTAAGCTAGGCTAATTGCCTTCTGCATCCAGCTCTGTATTTACACAGAAATGAAAAAAAATGTTCTCATTTAACTCTTGGAAAGACAACAAAAACACTGTTCCCAAAACACTGAACAAATATTCTAAGGTCCTGCAAATGTCTACTCAAGAATGTTGTCAGGCAGGAAATCGGTGCTAGGATTTACTGTATGAGTGAGAGGGGCCATGACATGCAGCAAAGCTCCAAAACCCGGTCCAGGGTGCTGCGGTTTACTGGCATGTTACCTGAACTGCTGCTCGGAGGACTGTAAAAACCATGTTAAAACAAATGCTAATTAGCTTTTGCAGTGTATGCAGCCATGATTGTGGCATCTTCAGGGTTGACACATCTTATTCTACTAGGAGGCCTGACTTTCTTCCAGACTGAAACACACCATTAAGTCTAACACATAAGCAGCATATATTATATATCCACAGCAATGGACCAAATGAGTTGGCATCCGTCATCTAAAGGGCTAAATGTAATATTATTGTAGTGTGTTGGGCTTTGAATAAATGAAAACAGCTGTTTGCCACAGATACAAACAGCTGCAGGTAAAAATCAAACTCCCTTTTGTTCTTAATCAAACAGATCTTTTCCTACTGCTGACGAAGTCTATAAAGGTGTGATGACTGAGAGCTGTGGCCCTGGATGTCTTGCTCCTGTTTATGCTACGATACAAATACCTAAACGGGACCACCTTCCCTAATTACAGTGGCCTACACACCTTAACTAGAAATAATCTTTTTTTAAATTTTTTTTTTACAAAAACATTACTCATCTATTCACAAGATGATCAAAGGTTTAAGTCAGTTTGGCGTTAGTGCACACATAGCTTACAGAAGCAGGAGGAGCACAATGATTCAATATGGTGACACTGTGTCTCTTCACACTATCAATTAAATAGCTTTCAGTGACCTTTCAGCTTAAATCTATATAGATTTCACTATTATTTACAATGTTACAGTCACAGAAGATTTCAGGCAAAGCATCGCACAAACTTTGACAGGTAGAAACCGACAATATGTTGCCAGACTACAGTGAGTCATAGTCCATGGATTTATCTGCACCTTCAGTATACTCAGTAGTCCTTCAACTCCACACTGGCATCACACTACACTCCAAGACCTGATCACCTCTGCACGCTTTCTGTGTGTTAACAGGGCCCGGTACAGGTTGGCTCATGCTACACCACATGAATTTAGAGATACAACTTGCTTATAAGGTACACATTGGGATATACATTAGCCCCCTGTTAGAAAAGAATCCCAGATGTCAGAAGAACCCACACACACAGAGAGGGCACGAAGCACAAGGTGAGGAAGTGATGGATGGTGATATCACAGGGTGCTGAGCCTGAGTGACTTGGTTTCGATGGACAGCTGTGAGACGAGGTGAGCTCTTGGTGAGACAAGACAGTGTTTGGGCACAGAGAGTTCTCAGTCAGCAGTGACAGCCCTTTTCAGCGGTTGCGGTAGCTAGTTCCTCTTCATCCTCGGCCGGGTAGAGGACCTTGGCGGTGAGGCCGCTCTTCACCCCGTCCCAGCCGTCTCGGGTGACGATTTCCCCCATCTTCATCAGCTCGTAGATGTCTCTGGTCAGCAGCTCGAAGGCCCGGTCCACGTTGCTGTTGCACTTGGCCGACGTCTCCACATAGCGGATGCCCAGCTCGGCTGCCAGCTGCTCCGCCTCGTCCCGGCTCACCTTGCGGTCCTTGTTGAGATCGCTTTTGTGGCCGATGAGGATGTAGACCATGTGGTGAGGCAGGATGTGCTCACTCACTTCCTTGTGCCACTCCCTCACATGGTCAAAGGTTTTGCGATTGGTGAGATCAAAGACTAGTAGCCCGCCCACAGAGTTGCGGTAATAAGATGTTGTGATGGACCTGGTGGGTAGACAGATTAATGACATGTGAGTAATTCAAGGCAAAATTATCTTGATATAGCACTTCTGAACATTCTGGACACAACCATGACCTGCCAGCAAAGGCTGTGCACTATCCTGAAATCACTGTATGTAATGTGATCCAGAGCTATTTTTAGGTCATCTAATGTACCAGGTGGTTTGTTACAAAGAACCATCTGGGAAGGCACCACTAGAAACCATTTGGAAAAGGGCAGGACCTTTCAAAAAAAACTTGGCAGGTGATTGACATGCCATCTGTCTTTCACTGTCGATCACGGGCTAACTTCAACCAATCAGATCAACAGTAGGAGGGTGCTACAGAATCCGGGAGAAGAGCAAAAACATATTTTCAACTGAGAAAAGCTTCAGTCACTCAGCAGAGTGATGTTTCTCTAAAGAAAAACTCTGTAGTTCTAGTATAACTGATGCTATAGCAGCATCTACACTAACCTCTGTTGCTGACCGTGACACCTAAACCATGCATAGCTGCCATACTCTGCTGGGATAATTGGATTTTCCGCCGCCTTTGTTATAATATTGTTTAAATGTCCTGGATGCAAAGCAGGTCTTTTCTCTGAGCATTGTCTGTTTGCAGATGGTGGCTTTAATACATTTTGCAAAGTGCCCCACAAACCAAACACTCCTCTGCTAGACAATCAGGTTTGCTGTGTCAGTTTGTGTGTGCAAATTGAAGTGTATTTAGGTTTATGCAGTATGTGTGAACAATATGAATTGAATCAACAAATGTATTAGAACTAGATTTGGACTTGAGTTACCTTAAAAGGTAAACTATGTAAGAATTTTAGTTCAAAACATTCACAAATGGAGTAAAATTATCAACAGAATGTGAAGAAATAACAGTTTAGCCTTTATGTCAAAAAGTTCTATGTATCATGGTACAGAGATATCTACTGAGGTTAGCATGCTATCCAGCTAGCTCCTATCCACTTTGTACCTCAAGAGGTGACAGTCAGATGGTAAACTAAACCAACATTCCCCCGGTGCTCTGAGCTCCTGGTTCACTGAGCTAACTGTACCTGAGACCTAAAACCCAGAAATAAGTTTAGCATTTTAGCACTTATTATCAATATTTACCAATTTATAGTAAAGTGTGTGTAGTATAGTGTAGTAAGAAGCTTAGTGCTGGTGACGTTGAAGTCAAGCGACCGCTAGTTCGTTCATAGCCTAACGTTAGCGTTGTATTTCTGGCAGCATCATTTAAGTTTAAAAAATCATAAAAGTGGTGTTCATCTGTGAGGATGATCTTGCTGAACAAAACGTGAAAGTATCGTAGGCTTTTCGTCGAGGGAACCAGTGCGATGGTAACTTCCAGGTTAGCCCTCAAAATTACATCATCTCTGCAACACTCAGTGGTTGCCAGCTACTCTGGTGTTATGCTGCCCCCTATTGCTTTGGAGAATGAATTTGACAGGTGGCCAATTCTTACATATTGCACCTTTAAAAGGGGCCCTTATCTGTGGTGGAAAATACTAAACACTTGAATATTATGGCTGGGTTTGAGTGCTGGTATTGAACTGAACTGAATCAAATTACCACAAACAGACAGTAAACATGGGATCCTTGGGGACCCCTGAAGGTCTGGGGCCCTGGATCCATTTATACACATACACATACACAAGCACATCCTCATCTCTGAACCTGATGGATTTCACAAACACTTCTCATATTCAGTTAAGACGGAAACGAAAGACTCCAGTGTGGTGAAGCCTGACAGGAAAACACCCTCTGATGCTTGGGCTTCAAAAGGGAAAGCAGATCTAAGAGCGGAGCAGCTTCTTCACACAGAGGAGAGCTTTAAAGGAAATTATCCATGACAGCAGGGACACATGAAACAGAACAAGCAACAGGGTAGATGAATGCAAAAAGCTAGATTCAGGGTGTGGAGTTGTCATCCTCGTGTTGCTCTGGAGACTGCAGGCTGCATCTCATGGAATCAAGCCGGGGCCTAAATATGAGGATGCTGCCCATCATCCATGAATGAATCCAATGATGCAACTCCAATGCACAGTTTTATATAGGCCAGTACGAAGATCGAGGCCTGTGTAATCTTCTCCTGACCCTTTTTCACCACTGTCTACACTCACTTCATTACATCATAATGAAAGAGGAAATGGCCTTCATTTAATTTACAGGGATCATTTTTATAATAGCATCCCAGACACGACAGCGAACCAAGGCCCCTCCATTATTTAACGACAAATGTGTTCGGTGAAGGATGCCCGTTACATTCAATTCGGCGACATTTCATTGAAGCTACATTATTATTTCAGTTTCAGTACCTGAATCGTTCCTGGCCAGCCGTGTCCCACAGCTGAAGCTTGATTTTCACCCCGGGCTCGATATCAAGCGAGCGCGCATAAAAATCCACCCCGACCGTCGGATCCGCCACATCGCTGTAGATTCCGTCCGTGAAGCGTTTCAGCAACGACGACTTCCCCACCGTGGAGTCCCCGAGTAAGATGATTCTGAACTGGTATTGCCACAAAATATCCATGGCATGACTAGATGGGGGATCCCAGCGGTGTGTGTGTGTGTGAGAGTGAGTGAGTGTGTGTGAAACAAAGCCCTGAGCGCGGCGTGTTTACATGAAGCCCTGGCTGCTGCTGCTGCTGCTGCTGCTCCTGCTGCGGCTCCTGCTGCTGCTGCCTTGCCTTCTGCTCAGGAAGAGACGCGGAGCACAGAGCGACCGCAGCAATCATGTGATAGATTTACCTATGCTCTACTACCACGGCACATTACAACTGTAAACCCTGTCGCGGCCGTGAATGAGACGACTGTTTGTTAGCGGGGAGATTAGCCGGAGTGGCTTTTTCAGCCGTTACAAAACAAAGGTCAGGTTTTCACAGCGTTAGCTCCGATTTTCAACGAGGACTGGCGAGTAATACTAGCAAGAAAATGTTGTCTACATTGTGGGACATTCTGTCAGGTTCTTTCAGTGGACATAAAATACCGCCATGGCCATGTAAGAGCAATATTTATCATGTTTAAAAAGTCTTAATTTGAAGTATGACGCTGCACTGTGCTCACAGCACCGCAGGCATCAGGTCAGTGGTGGAGCAGGCTGCTGTCCGTGGTTCTGAAGTAGGTTAAACAGCTATGTCCGGACTGTGCAGTGTATTTATCTCCTAATAAACAATTTGTTGGCTTATATCTTTCTCTGTGAACGACACGTGTTCACTGAAACCTCAAAGTATCTGTCTGCGTTGGTATTCATGAGTCTACATGTGACAATACAGAGAAAACACAGGAAGGGTTCCGAAAACGTATAGAGAAATACATATCCCGTCATGCAAAGGGGTACACGTGAGATATGCGGGCCAATCACTGAGCTGCTGCTCGGCGCGAGCGTATATAACAGCACGAGACGCCCTACTCTGCCTCTCTTCATCTTCGCCTCCTCCATGAGAAGGAAGCTCAGCTAGCTCAAGATTTCGGTAAGGCCTTAACAATCTGTTTTCACTCATACATTTGTGCTATGAGTAACTTACGCGTTCATTGTAGACCTGAATAGTGAAATTTATTAATGTGAATGCCAAGTTTTTAGTCTGTGCTACACCAAATGCACTAATACCGGCTAACGCTAGCGTATGTAGCTACTTGGCCATGTGGAGTCGGGTAACGTTAACGCTTAAAGCTAACTATCGGCACCACTTTACCTTCATCTAATGGCGCACATGGCGGCGGCCTCTTCTGCAATTCATTTGATGCTGACATACTGTTGAGGCTGGCAGCTAAGCTCAATTTTAGCATAATGCTAATGCGTGTTGACCACGTGGTTAAGTCCATTTCACCTCTCCAGATAAACTTTAACGTCATGTAAAAGTTGGCTCAATGTCGGATTTCGACGTTGTGGCAGTTCATCATGGTTGGTCAGACTCCTTCAGCATTAACACCTCGGCTCTCTGCAAGCTTAAACCAAATGATGCGTTGAAGTGCTCCCTGACTTTTCTTTCTCTTCTCTTCATAGGGTCAACCAGTAATGGGTGCTGCACTTTGCGCGTCAAGCATGGACGTCTGTGTAGAATGCAGGCAAGTTCTCTTTTCTCTCAAAGGACTTAAAGTTTCTATGTCAGGCTCCCATCGAAGCCGTTCATGCTCTGTATGTAGCAGTGAACGGTCAACAGGAAGCCGAGACTAAGACTTTCACCGACGGTCGCTGTTCAGTTTGAAAATAACTGCTCAAGCAACATTAAGGGGAAGGACAACATGACTGCTTGCCTTGTAGACTATTCAGGCCTATGGGTGTAAGTGAATGTAGTTTTCAAACATTCTACTTTTGTTATTGCAGGTGTTGGATTACTCTGACAATAGAAGGACGAAACATGAAGATGGCAGAGTCAATTGCAGGTAAGTTCTGAGAAATGTCTTTATATACAAACTGCTCTGGCTGTGATGACACACTTGCCCTCACTGAGATAAGGCTTGATTGAGATAATTTGTACTCCTGAGCCACACTGCTAAGATGACGTTTATAAGAAATCCAGGAAGGATTATTGATAAAACTGACCAAATTGTTCTGTTTTAGGTGATCCCCATGGCTGACCCTCAAATGTGATGGGATGAGGACATCTCCTGTTGAGGTATTTCTAGAGTGAATTCACTCCACATTACAGCATGCTATCCTAAGGACCAGAGCTTGTTCTGTAGCTCTAGGTTCTCCAAGTGCATGCAAGAACATGGGGTGGTCTTTGACTGTTGTGGCCCCCTGTGCCATCACCAGCCACTCAACTGTCCTACAGTTGCCATGTTTGCTTTTACAAGTGGCCACAAGATGTTTTCATGATTTTTAACGTCATCTCTTTTACTGTAGGTAACGATCTGCTCATGCTCTTCGGTCTGGTATCCCTGGGCTGTATGGGCTTACACCTTCTGTCTGGACTGCAAAGGTATGTGAACACTTGGTGTATATACTTTTTTTTTTTTTTTTGTTCTGATCCATGATGATCACATACAATACAATGAGGACTGTTGGATGAAGCTAGCGGATATGGGACTGAGATCAGCCTTTTTAAAAATTAAGGTGTTAAGGCCTTGCGGAATTGTATTAATTTTTTTTTCCCCTCCAAATTCCAGGTCCAGTGTAACATGTTGGCGAGCGGCCCAATAAAGTGTCCACAAGGATGTGGAAACATCAGAATTCATGGAAAGACTGACTTAACGCTGATGTGCACTTTTTCTTGGAAGGTGTTTAAATGTCTCTGTAAACTTCTGTAGTTCTGTCAAGCAATAAAATCTGCAAGTGATGAAATTAATGTTAACATTTTGCTGTTTGGATCCAATAAAAAAAACACAAAGGAAACTACTTTGAATCAGTTTATTTCATTTTCCATTAACATTGTCAAGGGAATTTAAAGACATGTTTGAACAAGCTGCAAAGGGTTGAAGCGGTACTTATTTACAATAAGGCCACAATAGTAAAGTAACATCTGATAGTGGTATTACAGCTGCATATCACAAAGAGGCAGACTCCTGAGCCTCAATGCAGGCAATGAATTTTTAAACCGTTTATTCTAGACCTGGATATCTCAAACATCAGAGCTACAATGAAAACATCAGTCTTGGTCAGCAGTTGAGTCCAAAATCCCCATCCCACCTGCAACTTGGGAAGGGGATTAAATTGTCAATTTATCAGTAACTAGTGTAACTCCAGGTCATTCGTTTGTGATGGAAGGTAATTTCAAATCAGATATCTCTGAGTCTGGGGTGCTGCTGCCGCTCCGATCACTGTATGTGTCCCTGTGTGAAGACAAAACGTAACAGTCAGACTGCTGGGAAAACAGCCTGTATACACTAGTCAGTCACAAGGCAACTGTGAAATATACTAGGAAACCTTGGGTCCCGGCATTCACATAATTGCTAGTCCCTTTAACATTGTGGCTGATCATTCTGTGTGTGCAACATGTATGAGCTGACACATGATGAAATGCTGCATGTTTACCGTGGAGACAGACGGCAGCCCTTCTGTAAGTAGCTCTGAAGCTTCCCTGCGGAGGCCAGCAGCAAACCAAGATAAGGGGGTGATGGCTTGATGGGGCGAGAGGTGAACTCAGGATGGTACTGTACTCCAACGAAATATGGATGGTCTGAAACACAGAATTCAATTTGAAAAAAATATAGTAAGCAGAAGGTTGCAGAGAAATTCTAACCCTAGCAGTAAACACCGTTATCCACAAGAAAAAAAGCAATTCAGTTTCCGTACCATCCAGCTCTATGACCTCCATTCTTTCTCCTTCAACGTCTTGACCTACGAAGCGGAAGCCCTTTTCTTCAAAGTGACTCTTGAGTTCAGGATTAACCTGCACAAGGACAACATTCAAAGTTAAAACACACACCCACTTCTCCCATCAACACCGCGTTTTAATGCTGCTGATGACCTTAGAGGTCGACATACCTCAAAGCGATGTCTGTGCCTTTCATCCACATACTCTGCATCTCCATAAAGCTTGCCTGGAATACAGAAAAGCTGTAAGCGCAGGGCAGATGCAACAACATGTCAATATTGTGCTGAAGGTGAATTTGAAATTTTTCTTACGCAATACACTGTTGTTAGTCTTGAAAATGGTCCGTCTCTTCCCTAGCCTCATGGTTCCGCCCATCTGCCCGGGGTTGTGTTCTGGCATATCGATCACCTGCAAAGATCAAACATGACAATTTCAACTCAAATCACTTCTTAGGTTTGAATTCACAACTAGATAATTTATGAATTTAAAGACAAACCTACCACAGGATGCTTGGATTCTGGGTCAAATTCAGTTGAGTTGGCATCTGAAACAGGGAAAGACATGCAATCAGTTATATTAAGTATGAAATCACTAACCCTGGCTGCCAAACTTTTGGAAGGTAAACACTTAAACAATATAGGTGTCTTACAATTATCTAGGTAATGCCTTGGGTTATTCAGTTCCCTTCTACACATAGTACAAGTAGTCTTCAGGTAGAACAAATCCAGTGATGTATTGACACTAAATGTACAATAATTCATCACATTTAACCATTTCTTCATTTCATCTGTGAGGTATACCTGAGCACCTAAATGCCCAAATTCACGCCTTTACATGATCAGTATCTTCTGGGGATCTTTGAAAACCCCTTACAGCCACAGCCTGCGATTTACTCGCAATAGATATGAGTGTCAGCTCTTTAACTACAGTAATGTGTTGAGTGCTGCCAAAACAGAGGTGACCTACGCTCCTGACACAGATGGAGGCCTGAAGCTGCTACACTGCTATCTTGACTTGTGTATACTGTGTGAAAACAAGAACCTTATAAGTTCACTGCATGTCAAACTGTTCAAGATCACTCTGATTAAATCTTACTCACAGACTGTGAAAGATTGTACAATATCAATTTTGGTGGCATGTTGGAATATATGATCAATGCTTAATGAACTGTAATGTGTTAGCAATTGCTAAATGGACACTTACAATGTTGCATTGGTCAGCATTCAAAGTCTGTTGGTTTGTAGACTTGGGTCGTAAAAGCCGCCATATTGCGAGAATTGGGTCCTAAATTTCTGACATTTCTGTCTAGCTGTCAGCTGACGTGACACAGTATGATTGAGGACCACTGTTTTGGACTGACGACCAAAGAGTTCATCACTTTTCTTTCTCAATTCTCAAAAATTTTGATATCAGATGTTTGACAGATTTACGATCAGATTTTCAACCCAAGACTGCACAGATAAACATGATTATACATGTGTTGGTATATTGGTAAATTGGTGTATGAAAAAGAAGAAATAAAAAAATCATACTATACCGAGTGCCTAGGACTTTTCCCCTAGTTGCTGTGGTATCAAAAGAGGTATCGAGTATGTTTTTAAAAAACTGGTATTGTGTCAAATATAAAACAAACAAACTCTAGACCCATTTACTATCTTTCTCTGGACCAGTAAAAGCCAGCAATGGACCTAGAGTTGTGATCATTTTCTCAAACCGCTACCCCAAGGCCAAGAATGAACTTCTGCACTCTTTTCAGTTTGGGAAATCAAACTGAAAGAATTCAGCAGCCTAATTCAACAAGTCTGACAATGAAGCCTCTGATTCCAGCACTGCATAGACACAGAGGTGAATGCACACTCGTACTCAGTCTGTGACATCCGTTAGTGATAGTAAAATTAGGAAACTGGCTTAACAACTTCAGAGCAAGTTTAACATGACAACTCTCTTCAGTCTTGGTGGCGTTTAGCTATTCAGAAACGGTTTTCTTTCACATGAATACAAACAACACACCAGTACAGTGTGGGAGAATTAATGTTACCTGTCCAGCCAAGCGTGTTCCTGGCAAATTCACATACAGCCAGCTGCATTCCAAGACACACACCTACAGGAAAACACACATCAGTCCAGTCCTGTCTTTACCGTTAATGATTTGGCTATTAATTTCTATTGGACACACTTGAAAAATAGTTATCACAGCATTATGTATGTAAGATAATGTGGTTATCCTGACAGCTATCCTGTACCTAGAAAAGGTTTCTTCTGGTTCCTGGCCCAGTTGATGGCATGGATCTTTCCTTCAGTTCCTCTCACACCAAAACCTCCAGGAACCAGGATGCCACTGAGGACAGATGGGGGACACAGTTGATGAAACTACAGATCTAATGTCCAGGTTGTATTACTTGGAATAATAGCGTTTCAGCACTCACTCAGCACTGCACAGTTTCTGCCATGCCTCGTGGTATTTCACTGGTTCCTCCTGCAGAGTGCTTGGCTCCAAATACGCTGAGTCTATGTACTGAAGAGAAGAGACATACAATGTAAACTTTAGGTGGCAGGTGTTTTTTACATCTGTGTCCCTCTTTAAATAGATGACAAGCTGCCACGGGGATGCACACTGGATAATTTATGTAGTGGATGGAAGACTCTCGTTCCCGCCCACTCTTCCTCCAACATCCCATGTGTGACGAGCAGTGAGAGGTATGAGTATGTTGACCCTCTTTAAAGAGCAGCTCTACACTAAATCTATGTAGAGAAAACACAACACTAACAGCTGTGGGGTCACAGGTTTAAGTATTACAGGTGTCCCAGCTACTAGTATAGTATAAAGTATAAAAGTACTTATTGTGCAGAATGGCCTACCTTTCAGAAGGGTAAATTATGGATCTCCCAGAGATCCTGAATTTTCTTTCATGCACAAAGAATAATAGTGCGCACAATTTATTGTAAAACAAGAATAAAAGCATTTTTAAAAAATTGTTAAGGAGTTCTGGAGACTTCCTGTTAGTTTTGTTTGCTGGACGTGTAACAAACAGCAGAGCTTTGCTCAACTCGAGCAGGTCTAATCAATCACTCAAATGAAAACACCTGTGTGGGTTTCAGGGTCTTTCATTTCTAATACAAAAAAATGATAAGCTGATCATATTTGCTGTATGTACAATATATATTCTAAATAAACTTAATTATTCTTCCACCACTGTGTAACGGTGCATTTTGAAGTGCTGAATTGTACAATGTGGAGACAGAGCATGGAGCAACCACAAGACGGCAGTTTAACACCTCACTAGTGACTGAACAGTGGTCGGGTGTACATTTTCCCCGAACATAGTTACTACTAGCTTACTAGCAGTAGATGTTGCACACACTCATCTTTCCCTTTTTTTTTTTTTTTTCGGTTCATTTTTCTCCAAACTGCACGCAAACAGTTTATTTCTGTAATAGGTCATACGATAAACATGACAGTGCCCTTTAATTTGTGTGTATGTAGTACCTGGCTACATTATAGAGTTTTATTTTATCCAAAAGGACAGAATGACTGGATTTCCTCTGGAAAAAGGCAAACATTTTCTGTTTCAATGACAGTAACAATTGGTGTGTAACAGAGGTTCAAACTAGAAGCAAAAAAGACGTGAGGTAAAGAAGGTGCATGAGGAGAGAGAGAGACAGGAACACATGTAACACCACACTAATGGCTCCATATGAGGGGAGGTCCTAATGCTCCATCTATATTGTGCGTACAGCTACAGTGTAGCTGATATTAAGAACAAAATGTGTTAGCAAAATGTGATAATGAGCAGTGTGGGTTAACGACACTGTGTACAAACCTTAACCTCCAATTTATGGCTAATGGCCAGTGCTGAGTGCTCCAGGGCCTTGATGACAGAAGCATAGGAGTCAGAAAACTTGGTGTACTTCCCAACCAGCGCTATAGAGCAGTGCTCTAACAGCCTGTCTGACCTGTAAAGACAGCACATGATCCATTTGAAACAAGTCCTCTGGGGTAAAATCAAATCATGTAGGTCAGAAGAAAGTTTTCAGCCCTACTTCATTTTGAAAGGATGATTTTCTCTCTGATGTTTGAGGTCTCACCTGTCAGACATCTCCTTCCATTTAGTCAGCATTTTTCTGGGTTTAGTCTCTATGGGCATATTCAGTCTCCTGCTCAGGTAGCCCACCACACCCTGGTTCTCCAGCAGTAATGGTACTCTATAGATGGACAACACGTCGTGCACACAGATGACCTGGGACGACAAAGTTCAGTGAGTTCAGAGTAGCTGATAGAGTCATGAGTGTGCTTAATCAAAGATGACGAGACTTCAGTGTCAGTGACGTACCTGTTCTGGTTCTACATGGCAGAACATTGAGATCTTTTCTTTGACGGAGTTCTCCAGAGCAGTGGAGCAGCGACACATGATCTGTTGGCACAGATGAGGTGAGACTTTATTGATCACAGAGTGAAATGGGTCATCTCAACAAAATACAGGTAATTCAAGTAAGAATGTGGTTAAGCCTTGATAACAGAGCCCTTAGACGACCTGATGGTGCTGTGGCAGCAGTATTTCAGTATTTCAATATACATATGTTCTGCTCTGTATGTGAGGGTTAGCTGGTGGAGTTTTATCTCAACTGAATGAAACAATCTACACCGTGTGGAAGAATTTCCTCATTATTGTATTTCATGATTAATTTGGCTTCATTTCTCAATGTGCAAAACACTGAACACAAATTTCTGAAGTCCTATTTCTGCGCTCACACTGCATGCAAAATGAAAACATATCTGTACCAAATTAGGTAAATTAATCAATGCTGTAACAATAATTCTCATTCAATGATCACTTTGTTAACGGCTATCACCAACAAACAAACAACCACAGAAAATTTCTGTTTTACACCAAAGCAACTGTTTAACTTTCTTTTCAAAATGTTTGTTTTGTTTGCTACATACATTATAACTATGAATATTGATCACTTCATGATCTTCAATCACAACATTACTGCCTTTAAGAGGCATGAGAAGATATTTCAGACTTTTGTTAATTTAACTGAAGACGTTTTAAATATCTTCCAAGGAAACTGAGTTCAATGCTTTTAAAGGAATGCCTTTAAGACTGTTTATTGCATGTAGACACTGAAATAATGAGAAATGTTTGCAAACACATGATGTGTTGATTTTATGATGTGTATGTGTAGTAATAAACATCTAAACTTGGGATGATGTAGAGTAGCTGTATTAAGAGGACTGAACATGTGTATCTGAACTCTGTATGAAATAACAGAATTCAGTGATTTGCATATTAAATGTATATGTACAGTCAGGATGATTTCAAACAAAAATTATGAAATGTTGCAAAAGGAAAGAAAAAGAAAGTGCAAATGCACGTTTCCATCAACTGGTTTGGGTGAACAAAGAAGGCTAAGTAGTAGTTACATCATTAGTTAAAGTTAACGGAGCTTGAACATAAAAAGAGGTGGCAGTTCTTTGCCAATCGCCAACGATCGGTCATGTTACATTTTTGCAATGTCAGGAATTATTGGAAAAGGTGCTTCCATCTCCCACTGAGCTCATTAACTCTTTTTCAAATAAGGTAAAAACCACATAAACAGGCATTATTTTTTTGTTTTCTTTTCCGAATTTTGCCCATTCCGTCAACTTTTTCTTAAGCGTCACTTCAAAATGTGATGCTGATGGACACACGGCCAATGTCAGTACCACTCAATGTCACTTTGACCTTGACATCTTGTGTCACTATGATATAAGTCACCATGGACCTGAATCCTAAAAAGCCTTTCAACCTTCCTGCTGAGTTCATGCTTCAAAAGGTTTCAGGGTGTTCAAATGACCTCCCACATCTGGAACATACAACTCAAAACTCCATGATATTGAAGACATTTTGAGAACAAGAATGATTCATCAAATATACTGGTGTGTAAAGTCACAGCCAACAGACACACACACACACACACACACACACACACACACACAGACAAATGGAGCATTTATAGAGGGATGAGCATGTTCAGCAGGTGACTCACCAGATCAGGGGACAGACCGAGTCCTCTCAGCTCTCTGACACTGTTCTGGGTTGGTTTGGTCTTTTGCTCTCCTGTTGCACTGGGCTAGAAAGAACAAAAGGAGATATTAAATGTATTAAACTGACAGAACGTATCTGATGCTAACCGCATGTCAGTGCATCTGTAACATCTGACATGAACACTGAACATGGAGTCCTGTTTCATAATAATGCAAGATGATTTATAAAACTCTGTTTTGCAAAGGTTCTGCGATCAGTAGGACAGATCTAATGTTATAATTAGGGGGGTACGGGATTATTGTCTTTCCAAATACTAGTTTTGTAAAGTCAATTTACAATGATGTAAAACACAGAAAAGTAGTATTTTGGTTGGATGTTAGAAGCTGGAACAGATATATAATATTTGATCGAAGACACAGAGCAGTTGAATGTGTTTGATATCTTGTGGTACCTGCAATTAAAATGACACTGCCTACAGAGCTACAGAGAGACTGTAGCTGTCAGCTTTGACATGAGAGAAAAACAAAATTCTTTTCACAAACTACTCCTGCAGCATTACTCACTGTCTCCCCATGATGCAAACAACATTTTTACCAAATTGGGACCGCATTCTCCTCATACCTTCTCTAACTGTTTCAATCCTTTCACATGCCCTGTGGAGCTCACAAGCAAACATGTGTGCTGGTTTAAGCATATTTGCACCTGCTTCCTACAACACTATACTTTACACAAAACTAAAAATACACCCCTAAATATTCAGGATTTTTTTTTACATGTCTGGGCCTGCTGTCTCAAGTTGTCAAAAAGCTTATGAAAGGATACAAAAAAGGAGAGAAAAACAGAAATGATGTCCCGACTGCTGGCGCAGAGAACAAATGCCGTCTTTGCAGAAAGGGGTTTTTGGAATGAGGACAATGCAGCTTTGCAGCAGTGATGATTGTGTCAGAACTGTTTCTGCAGTCATAAATAAAACTCTGACCACTCTTACAGCACCTCATAAAGACACACGACTGTTCAGCCAGAGTGACAAAAACTTTCAGTGAGAACACTTCGTCCCTATGGCAGGATGTTCCCTGCTATGCTGTTGTAACTTCATTACAACAGGCAGAATCTGATATAGGGTCTGATATATTTAGGCTATGTATTCGCCATAAATTGGGCTATAGCATTTGAAAGAACTGTTCATATTGTTACGGTTATTTCTTGACTGGCTGTCATTATATAATAATAAAATGTCTCTGTCTCTAGGAGACAACATACAAAATTCCACATTGTCCATGTAAAAGGTGCCCTGCAGCCCACGGAAGGTTAATAACAATACTGCTGCATGTTATGCAAAATCTTGTATGTAAATTTAGTTTTTTTTTGTTCTGTACCTCCAGAGGAGGAGACACACTGCTGTGGTGGAGGGTGAATGAGTGTGTGTATTTACAGTGATGTGTCAGATAAAAAGCAGTAAAGGCCCGGAGGTGTTGCTCCCTTACCTGTGGTATCAGACTGACGTGAATGTTACAGAAGTTCTCCCGCTTCACTTTAAACTGGAACTGCCTGAAGGCCTCAATGAAAGGCATACTCTCTATGTCTCCAACAGTGCCTCCCAACTGCAAACACACACACACACATTATCAGTTACAATCATGGCAGCCTTTTTCTCAGCAAGACCTTGATGCAGCTGTACAATATAACATAGAACAGAAGCCACATTATGCTGCTCAGCTTACCTCTATTACACAAACTTGAGGTTCTACATCGTCGTCATCAACGGGCACTTTGGCCTGTTTCACCACCCATTCCTGGATGGCATCTGTGATGTGTGGCACAACTGGAAAAGAGAGAGAAAACACAAACTCAATCATGGTTAACCATTTCTCTTTACCATGGCACCCTCTTCCAAAGATAAACAGCAGTTGTTTACCCTGCACAGTCTTGCCCAAGTAGTCTCCCCTCCTCTCTTTGTTGATCACCGACTGATAGATCTTGCCGGTGGTCAGGTTGTTGTCTCTGGTTAGTCGGATGTCGAGGAAACGCTCGTAATTGCCCAGATCCAAATCCACCTCGCCCCCGTCGTCTAGCACGAACACTTCCCCTGCACAGTGAGGGTATGACACAATTGTAACACATACATAATATGTGGCTCTTTAATCATGAACCTTTTAAATAACAATGAGTGTTTCCTCTGACGTACCATGCTCATAGGGGGAAAATGTGCCTGCATCTATGTTGATGTAAGGGTCGATCTTGATAGCAGTCACATGCAGGCCGCAGGACTTCAGGATTGTGCCCACGCTGCTTGCGATGATACCCTTGCCGATACCTGAGATGACTCCTCCGGTTACCAGAATGTACTTCATCATTGTGCTCTGGTACCTGGAGAGGGATGACTGGTTAAAATCAAATGAAACAAACACTGTGCAAACGTATTCACTGAGAGTATAAGAGCCATTATAAACATTAGGGGGAAACTGTTCATGTGTTTGGCTTCACTGTATTTGAGATGGTAAAGAATACCTCAACTATATCAGTACAAAATACAAAACATAAAACACAGACAGGAAGACAGTAAAGGGGGGGGGGGGGGGGGTACAGGATCAGCTGTAATACGCAATTATGCTTTCAGCTAAACAAAGCAATGGCTAAAGTTAAGCCTCCATGTCATTGTTCTACCACGTGGACCCAGTGACGTCAATAACGTTATAATTAACGTTACAAAATGTCGGCGGTCACCAGATTGTACAGGTTTATGTATTCAGGTGGAAGCTAAACGTTTTCCATCCTTCTCACAACACAGTCACCATATCAAGCATGGCACATTTGAAGCGCTCGGTTACACACACAGCATGGGCCGGGCGGGTGGGGGAGTTCACAATTCTATTACGCTCGGAGCCTACAAGAGAACGAGCCGCCCATCCAAGTTGCCACCGTCAACAAAGTCAACGAGACCAAACTAATCCCGCCAGCGCTATTAGCTTTTGGCTAACTATTCGAGGTAATACCGGTGTGACGTTAGGAGAACTACTACCAGACACACACAACCAAGGCCTCTGTTAGTGTCTGCAGCGGAAAAGTGCCAACTGTAACGTTTGCTGAACAGAGCACCACGGCTGATGTATCCAACTCGCTGTCTTTAAATACAAAGGGTAGCTAACATGTTGTCTTTTTTTAACAATTGCATCAAGCTCGCCAAATTAAATGTCACAAAAATGCCCGACACCGCATTCAAAATAAAAGCGAAGGTAGCTATCTATTAGCTTTCATTTAACGAGCATGGCAACACAACAGCAACACAGCTCAACATCACCATCTGTAGCATTATTATATGATCTATCTTGGGTTATGAGGCAACGGCTGAATTATTACAGTCGTTACAGCGAAGTGTATTTCCAACAGTATTTTATTTTGATTTTGTAACCGGAAGTCATGCTTTTTTAGCTTGTAGCTTCACAGTGTTTGCTTGCTAGCTAGCCAGCAGCCTCAGTTAATCAAATTTCAACTCACCAAAATATTCTTCAGCCAGAGCAGCCCTTCAAAACAAATCGTTGACGACAAAAACAGTTCACAAGACCTCTTGCCTGAGACGAAATTTCGATTCAAAAAGCGATGCGCTTGCTTGTTCTGGTGCTTCCCTATAGACCCATCTATCCCCAGATTGTCTCGACACGTGTATGGACCACGACTCTGGCCTGCAGTACATCATTCATTACAATCCACACTTACAACGCTGTGTCACGTTCAGGAATGGCTCGTAAACTGCTGTTGCCTACTGTCGAACGTTGCATTCAACTTTTATGTGTAGCTAATGTTTACGCTTACAAGACGCACATCACAGATTTAAGATGAATTTGTGTACAATCCGTATTTAACACCTGGGCTTCATAAGCTAAAGCTAACTTTGTTTTGTGGTGACATTAACCAATATCTGCTGTATGTATGAAATATGTCTTTGTGACGATATAATCAAACCTGTGGCTGGACACTTGCAGCAATGTTTCTTTAACACCGTCCAAACTTAAATGCATCAAGACCAGGACCTGGACAATGTTTGATTCAAGAAAATACAAAATCATATTATTCACTAACTTATTAATGTTAGGGGCTGAGCTTCTGCAGAAAATTGCTCAAAAATGTAGACTTACAACAGTAATAATCCTATAGACAGTAACATGTGAACATGTGTGAACATCTGTTCACATATTACAATGTACAGTAGATGCACAGCATGTCAAAAATAATATTTAAAAAAGTAAAACTACTTGTGATTAATCCCTATGAGTGAGTTATATATTATATTATATATTACACTGATGGAAAGGCGGGTGACTTTCTCTTTGCTCTTTATGCTGTGGCTGGTCAAGGTGAAGATCATTTTACCTGCTTTAGTAGTAACTACTGTAGTAATACAAATTGTAGTAAAGTAAAAATACAGTATTTTCTTTTGAACTGAGATGAGATGAGATGAGATAGATCTTTATAGGATAGGATATAAGTATAAAGTAACATAAAATAGATAGTACAAGTACATCAAAACTGTACTACACTGCAGTACCTGGATAGATGTACTTTGTTACCATTCACCACTGTCTTCATGTATCTTGGCTATCACAAGTTCCTCACCGGCTGTTTACTTTTCATGAGCACCTGAAGGCAGCACACTTCATCTTTGAATCAGCAGGGGGAGCTCATGTTCCACGTTTGAAAGCTCAGGTTGGACAAGCAATGAAAAAAAAGTTGCATTTTCTCATGAAGACTGGCTTTCAGCCAGCTGATAAAGAATGCTAGGTGTTTGGTTTAGCTTTACAGATTGCACTAGGTGTTTATCAGCATTAGGTTATTTAGCCGAGGGCTCATTCATTGTTTATAGCTTATTTCCAAGTGGAAGAGAATGGAAATGTCACAAGTTTTGCACATTTTATCTGAGTGACAATTCATTTGTTCACATCTTTTATTTTAATCCACAAAGAATAAGTAGAATACATTAACATTAGTCAATGAATAGAATAAGCTTAAATGCTACTGTCAGAGCCATTTTGTCCTGACAATAGATGTAACAATGTATCAGTGTGACTCCAGTGATAATGTAAGCTGCTGCTCAGAGGCGACAAAGCGAGACCGAATTGATCCTGCGGCAGAAACACTTTAGTGGTCGCAGGCACAGAGATGTTTTCCTGTGGGGTTACAACACACAGGTTCCTCTTTCTTCCCCTGACGCAAAACAACACTTTCTGCTGCCCGGCTCCATATAATAAATGGCCACAGTCCAAAGTGGTTAGTTACAGTGTACTGTGGAAAGGTCAATGGTCCTGTGATGTGGATCGCAGTGTATTATCCTCATTGTGCTCAGTGAGATATTAAGTCCAGGCAGGGAGCACTGCGGTCTCAATTTTGTCAAACTGTGACTTGCTCAGATTAAACGACAAGACGTCCACATAGCCTACTGTTGTTTGGATCATCTGCAACTGGGTTCATTGGGCTCACTGTGTGGGTGAGCACGAGCACTGCAAATTAAAATAACAAAATGATGGAGTTAGTGACTGATGGCTGACTCACAGACAGATAACTGCAGCGCTGACTGATGCTTCTATGTAACACCCAAATCTCTACTTGTGAGCCTTAGCAGCCAGCTTAGTCTCTGGAACACAGGAGGGGGGTTTAATGAGAGTTTTAATTCATTTTTGACCGGAGCTGTGATTGAATTAAACTCCCACAGAAGGGCTGGATCCTCTGCTCACCACAAGCCATTTCCTCCTATTAGAGATGTAACAGAAGCAGCAGGCAGGGAGGCAGGTCGGTCTGAGATAAAAACTCACTCTTGTTCCTTCATTTTACGGAAACACTATCTTACTCGGTGAATGTGTCCTCTGGTCTGCTAATGGTTTGACACACCTGCATTGTGCTCTTTTGTTCTTTTTTATAAAGATATATCTCAACATTCAGGGAAATATGCTTATTTGTTTTCTTTCTGAGAGTCAGAGGAGATGATTGATACCACTTTTGTATGTGCATAGTACAGAGCTGGAGTCAGGATGCGATTAGCCTAGCTTAGCTTAAAGACTGGACACGAGGCAAAACAGCTAGTCTGGCTCTGTCCAAACTGAAAAATATGCCAAATGTTTTTTTTTAAATTATTTTTTATAATATTTACATTTTGCATCTCCTAATAGAATAGCTAGAATTGGGATATGATTAGCCTAGCTTAGCACAATGACTGAATGCAGGAGAAACCGGCTGCTCTTGAAGATGTAATATGTTTAGATTTAATATATTTTGTACTTACAGTATCCCAAATATTTCCAACAATGTTCAAACCCAAATCCACAAGTTTACTCAGGGTAACAGTGTGTTTCATTTGTCCGCCTTTGAAATGAATGAAAAATTAAAGCATTAGCTCATCTATGAACATTTGTGCCATGTCAGATTTTTTTTTAACGGCAGTGGTGGTTGTTTAAGGATGTATTCACCACCAGCTAAGCGAGTTTGACCGCAGGATCATTTATGTTTATTCATGTTACTTGTGCAAGTGTTTATTCCTCCAGAAGGTCTGATGCTGCACCTGACTCTCTCCTCGCTGCAGCTGGAATGTTACACAGGTTTGTTACACAGAACCATCTGAAAAGGTGCCACTAGAAACTCTACACTTGGCAGTCTATCATATCACAGGCTCACTTCAACCAAACAGATCAACAGTGGGAAAGCCCATTGGTAAATCATCTCTTACCAAAGTCAGTCGAGAGAAGAGCGAAAACATCTTTTTCCCGAGAAAGGCCTTCAGCGCTGTTCTTTGCTCTTCTTTTCGATAACATATTTTCTCCAGTTCAGATATAACAGATACTATGGCCATTGTTGTTGTTTCAAACAAAGACTCGGATGCTGATTGGTTAAACAATTGTGCATAGCACAAGTGCAAAACTTTAAGCTTGATCACATTTTCACCTGATCTCACAAATCCAGCTGCTATGCAAGGTAAGCCTCCTCTGTCCAGAGTGGAAAGTCAATCAATTAAATTCCCATAATAATTTCATATACATTTTATTACTTAATCTATTTATTGTTTTTCTTTTAACCAAATCCGCATGCACAAATGAAATAGCATATCTTCTACATCATGGGTTCAGAGCTTGGGTGGGCAGACCTCTATACTTTATGTAAGACATGTGATAAATGTTTACCTTTTACCATGTGCATCACCTCTGCTTTGGCTCCCTGTGGAAGACTTGGGTGGTATAAGCATTAAAAGCATGTATGGCTACACAGACAGAGAAAACATACCGAAACTCAAATTTCATGAACAATAATGTTCACATTGATTCACATCTGTTGAGGAGGGAGCGGTGCAGAAACACTGTGTGCTTGGCAGCAAAAATGGAAACAAGGGTGATTGTATTGTTATGTCACTGAAGTAGAGTTGGCTGCTGTCTTGTCTGTCATTAAGAGACAACAGAAGACGGATGGGTGGAAGAATGGACACATATACAGTTATTGAAGGCTTATATAGACTACAATACATTTATACTGACATGGCTAATGGGCGAGACTGTCCTCCCAAGAAAAATGACAGCATTAGTCATTTCAGCAAAAGCCCCGAGAATGACAATTGTTTGCATTCAGGTGACAAAACCCTCTAGTGGCAATTATCTAATAGGAGTTATGACACTTGTCCATTGTGTGCAAAGGAAGAAGGAGTGTGATGTGATTGTCCACAAAGGGACAGGGCTGGGACGGATGAATGGATGGTCAAAAAGTGCCAGACTTCCAGGGGAGACTTTGGCAGGTTGCTTATCATTTTCCACTGACAATCAGCATTAGTTTATTTTAACCATGACCAAGTGGTTATAACTGTAACAATGATGATGAGATAGAGTTGATCCAATACCAATAACAGTATTGGAAATGCCTCATATACTGCCTAAAATGCTAGAATTGGTTTTGGCAGGTACACAGGTCCAAGACCCAATCCGATACCACATATTGTATTTATTAGAAACAGGACCCTGCTACTTACCAGCGGATTGTTGAGTCTCATTCCCAGGTCGTCGTTGTTGGTATATGACAACCTGGCAATGGCGACTCAAGTGGGGGAAATAGCAAGTCTACCTTCTAACAACTTTAAAGGTTCATTTATTAGTCATTTCACAATGCAAGTTTATCTATAATATATCTATAGTTCATTTTCCATGTCAAGAAAGTCACTGGTTCTCGTTAAGATAGTAAAAAATCATCTAGTTTTGTGTTAAACCGCTCACTGAACTACATCATCTCGCTCAACATACATAACCAACACCAACATGGCCACCACCTTGGCACAGAAAAAGTATTAACAAAAGGTGAAAATCACAATAAATTTAGTCATATTGACAACTGCAGTTATGTGAAAGGGTAGTTTGTCAGTTCTGCGAGCAAGCTGATATACAGGACCAGCTCTACAATGTGTACATTTAGGGTTTTAGTGACCGTTCAACGAGATGACGTCACCAACACGACGAGTGGGATCTACAGCACATAGTCACATAGTCGTAAATATAAACAATAAAGATCCTTAAAACAGAAGGATAACGAAACCATTTACCTATGTAACCTACTAAACCACAGTAGAGGCACAAAAATGAATGAGCAATGATGAAATAAACACAATCCGAGCAAGTCAACAACATCAGGAAATTATAATGCTCTGCCCTCTGAAACACTCCCAGTTGTATATGAAGTCACGAGAAAGACCGAACAAAACAGCGTCGCACACACCAGGTAGCAGGGACGTGCCCAGTGGAATCAAGTGGTCACAGTCTAAGGAAAGAAGCTGCTCTGTAGTCTGGTGGTAGGGCAGCAGATACTTCTGTATCTTTTGCCAGATGGCAGTAGGGTGAACAGAATGCGGCTGGGTTGGGTTTTGTCTTTTAGTATCCTCCAGACATCTCACTACACTGATATCACTAATGCTACTGGGCAGTTTTAATTACCTGCTGTAGAGCCTTCCTGTTCTGGGTCGTTCACAAAACATACCGATTTTTGATGTTTCCAGTCAGGATGATGTATTTTGCTCCTCTGTACAATGTGTTAAATCTCCCTAATTAACATGTGTGTCATTTGCTAGGACCAGCATGCTTAACCTACAGTGGCAGAGCCATGACGGCAGATCATAAGCGAGTAGAGCATGTCAGCAGCAGATCATAGCATTTAGCATGGCTAAATGCTACAGAGGGAACACAACAGACATTTCTTTGTGTAGCGTTATGTTTCACTTGTGATCAATAGGTTTGGTCTTGTGCCCCAGTTTCAAACACACCATAGTGGTATGTCCTGCATCAAGGTTGTTTACTGTCATTTTCAATCTGTTAAAGTGGACGAACAATCACCAGTTGAACCAGCATGCTAGTAGCATAACAACATAGCAGCTTCTCCTTTTGGCAAACTGGTCGGCGGGGGTGAAAGTTCACAACATGATGTCACACACTAGGGCCATGGAGCGACAATCCCACTCTGCCACACCAGAGCTGTTTAGCTGCAATGCCAGATTAGGTCTGAATACAGCCTTAGACAGAGCCAGCCTAGCTGTTTCCCCCCGCCTACAGTCTTGCGCTAAGCTCGGCTGAACACATCCCGAAGCACCATACTTAACCCATGGACGTGACTTCTTACTCTGTTTCTTTAAGGCAAGGTGAGACACATTTCCCTGATGATTTCCTCTGCTGAAGTCAAGTTAAATGTAGAAAATCTCACATGGAAAGCATGAAAGTGACAGCCGAATTAAAGACCAGTCAATCTGTCCAATGATGGCGTCTAATTCATCACATTTGTCGTGCGTTGTACAAGCGTTGTCCCCCTCAGCCACTGTGAAAAAATGTAGGCAAGCTTCAGTAATGATGTGGGGGTTAAACACCATGCTGGAGCAGTTTAGTGCTGAGGACAGCCTTTCCATGTGAGCCCACAGCAGAGTGGAGTGGAGCTGTGAAGGGGGATGGGCAGATTGCAATGTCTTACACCATGGTGATGAAGCCTCTCTCTCATGCACACTGACTCTTTTCCTGCTCTCAACCTCTCTCCATTTAGACACCGTTAATGTAATGGGCTGATATCAGATACTAGCATTCGGCTTTATCCTCCAGCGCTGACACAAAAGAGGTTTTTCACTTACCAAATACACATATTTTGTGCATTTTTTAAAATATTTTAATGGTTCAACATGCTTTTACAAATACGGTACACTCTTTTCTGACAGCCATATCTCACAAAGCTGTGAAAATGTTTGGTTTTATGTGTTTGCTCCCTTGAAACCAGAACCCTTTCAAATGCTAATTGCTTTCAATGCTAAAAAAAATCCAGGTAAAAAATGTTTTAATCCCAACATTGTCCAGGTATAAAGGTGACCTACAACCCAAATTTGGGTTAAAATAGTGGGTAAATTAATGGACTATAATATATTAAGGGGTTTTCACTGAATTATCTGCATTGTTTAGGGGAAACTCTCCTTAAAATGTACACAGTAATATTATGTGTTTTTTATTATGTCTTAATTTGTACCATAAAAGATCTGTCATTATAGTTATGTCAGGGGTTAATCTACTAATAGATAAATACATGGATTGTTCTGTTTTCTTTGTGTAATAAGGGGTTTTAAGTTGTCTAACAGCATTAAAACGTAACAAATAACATGAAATTCATCCTTGAAATCTCACCTTAACTGAAAAATTAAGATTCTTTAAAGGTTCACATTAGAGGCCCTGCACTCCCACACACATTTCCACTCATTCTGTCTGTTTTGAGTTGTATAACTGTCCTGAGCCCCTTACACACATGCACTGCCACCCTGATATTGTCAGGACATTACCCAAACAGCATGAAGTCAAAGCTAATCCCCCTCAGAGCTATCAGGCCTGAGTAATCTCAAACCCCTTTCACATATGAACTCCGGACAATATCCAGTGAATCAGATCAGGATATTGTCCACATTTGCTTGTTAACAAATGTAGCACACAGCAGGAGAATGTCCATGTCAGACATGATGGAAATATTCTGTATGGCTCGGGCGAGGGGCGGCGCCTGGGTAGGAGGTTATGGACTTCTCCATAATGACTGTTTTTGGATTGATATCAACACTGCATGTATTGGGACATATCCACAATATCGACAAAAGACTGGAAAGTAATATACTGGCAAGCAGAGAAGAGTATGAAGCAGCTGCACTTTGTGCACACACATCCCGCTGTAGATGGAAATCTGCAGCAGTTTGGATCTGTGTCCAGCAGCAGCGTGAACGGGCTATATGGAAGCCAAGAGACTGAACGGGGAAGTACTCTGGGCGGGTGTTTTGCAGATCTTTGACAAAGAGCAGTTTAAACACTATTTTTGCATGTCCAAGTGTACGTTTGAGTATGTGTTACAGCTGATTAAACCAGAATTAACACAGAAGATTACATATCCTTATCACGCACACTCGCTGGCTGTGAATTCACTCCGGACAATTGTCTGCTCTATTCCCACATGTGGCTCCCCCTGATTTAGGACTAGGGAGCTGGCAGGGTAAAGTACGGGGCAAATAATGCAGACATTTGTGTTCACACATTCAGCTCCTCTGGGTAAATCCAACGTTACAGTGCATGTGTGAAAGGAGCTTCAGACAGCAGACGGAGTGTCAGTTGATAGGACTATCGTCAGAAGTAAATTAACTTTAAGGGTTATTAACTAAGGCTGTGGTGCTTAATACATAGCACTTTTAACTTAATTTATTTCTAAGACTAGTTGATTCGATAATTTCATTATTTCTAAAAGCCTGATCTAAACAGAAAAAAAATAATATTTCTAAAACCTGTACATTCTGCTGTTCTCAGCTACTAGCTAAGAAAAGTCGTACCTTGTTGTTGTGTCATACCTCGTTGTCATGTTATAGCCATGTTATATTCATCCTTTAGTAAGGATCTAACATTTTATGCCCTCAATATTTATGTCAGTTTTTCTGACAGTGGTATCAGAAATGGTATTGATCATAGATATTCTTAAAGGTCTTGTTTCAAAGTTAGAAATTCCAGTCTTGTGACAACACCATCGCCCAAATCCATGCATTATTGATATCAACACAACAACAGTCATCATTTTGGATGTGTCCTACTCCTCTATGGTTGCTCTTCTCAGGCGCCACCACTCACCTAAACCAAATGTATGACCACCGTGGACATGGGCATGGGCAATCTCCTGTTATGTGCTACATGTGTAAAAGGGCTCGGGTTTATAAGTGAAAACGGCTCTCGATTCCATTTACCAATAAGGATTTTTCAAACATGGAATATACCAAACACTGCTGGCTTCATCAAGCTCAATCACACAAACGCATATGTTAATGTTATGTAAATGTCTGTAATGGCTTCACTCAGACAGACACCATGAGTTGGAAAGTCATTACATGAAGAAAGAAACGTTGTCTCTCAGGCTGCATCAGTGATGGATTTTAAAACTTATTTTACAATTGAAGCATTAATATTAATGGCCATCATAAGCATAAAGGACACTCATCCCTCTTCTCACAGCGAATCCTTTAATAGATTCATCAGTTTCATCATTTAGTGACATGGCATCAAAATGTTACTTATTGCTGTTTCTTTTATAGACTGATCCAGCATTGTAAGAATCTTTCAAACATATTGAAATAGACACATTCACTGTGTGTTGTGCTCTATTAAAGGGTTTTTACTTTTCTTTTCTGCACAGGAGATGATCATTGAGTCATTTGTTTAAAGAGATGCTGGTACTTTAATCATACAGTTCACCTCACTAACATGTTTGTTTATGCTTCAATAAATCAATTATGAATTTATCAGTATCTGTATTAGCTCGGGGGCATCACGGCATCACAGTGGTTAGCACTGTTGCCCCACAGCAAGAAGGACTTGGGTTAGAGACCGGGCAGGGCCTTTCTATGTGGAGTGTGCCTGTTCTGCCCGTGTCTGCGTGGGTTTTCTCCGGGTGCTCCGGCTTCCTCCCACAATCCAAAGACATGCAAATGTTAGGTTAATCGGTGACTCTAAAGTGTCCGTAGGTGTGATTGTGAGCGTGAATGGTTGTTTGTCACTATATGTGAGCCCTGTGATGAACTGCCGACTTATCCAGGGCGTACGCCGCCGTTGCCCAATGTCATATGGGATCGGCTCCAGCCCCCCCGTGACCCTGAAAAGGGATAAGCGGTTTCAGATAATGTATGGATGGATGGTATTAGCTTGGTCATTGCTTTGGCTATATCTTCATGGTGATGACTGGAAATAGAGAGTATTCATTTAAAGTGTGAAGGAATGTTTGTTAAGTTAAAAAAAAAAAAAAAATTAAAACTCCCTTTGGGGATGCCTTTAAGGGATGGCTTTCTGTTTATACGTTCAATTTTAGTTTTTTACCCCTGAACTGTGTGGATAATCCTTTAAAATTACCACTCTATATTTGTTCTTTATTCAATCCATTAGTTCGGTTCACTCTACCTTAAAAAGCTGCTGATCCACCTAAAGAAACTGCATTTTTCTGGGTTTCAAACTAAGGAGTGTGTACACCAAGGGAAATCAGTGTCGGTATGTACACAATTCTGTGGAGTCACTGTTGAGAATGTAGTGCTGTGTACACCAGTACACATTGATTTTGTTTGTTGACCTCTCCTCTAGACTGAGGAGCTTGTGAGCAGCACATTTATGACATGACATCATTAACCACTTAATTGGCTCAGTGTACTGAGGGGTGGTGAGGAGGCTGCACGTGCACATTTTTTTGTCAAGCTCTGCAAAGATCCAAGCTACAATACATTTTTTTATTTTAACAATTACCATATGCAGAAATGAATTCATTTTGATGTGTGCTGCCAAATGTGGTATCTTGTGACAGTCTTAACATGCAGTGGTTTGAGTTTGTGGTTGAGTTATTTCCTGTTTTATTTTGTGAGTCATGTTTCACTCTGTACTTCCTCTCTTTGTCTGTTTTCCCGCCCTTTTTGCTCCTCACCTGTGTTCCATTAGTTCATCACTCCCTGTTTATTTAAAGCCTGTGCTTTTTTAATGTCTCTTTGTCAGTTTGTCTGTTGTTGTCATGTGTCACCCTGTTCCTGTTCTGTATCCCTGCGTCAGTCCTGTTTCTTGTGTTTGTGTGCATTTTCCTGCTTCCTGTGTTTTTTGACACCTACCTTTTGTTCTTGCATTTTGACTTTTGAATTATATATTGTTTGAGTTTGGAATTTGGATTTTCAGATTTATGTCAATAAAGCCCGCATTTTGTTCTGTTACCTGCCTGTGTGTCTTGCGTTTGGGTCCCTTTTTGTTTAACCTTGACATAACAGCTGTTTTCTTACACTGATAAGACAATATATCACAATTTCTCAGATGCTGTAGTTATCAGTTCTTATGATAATCTTAAAGCTAAAACCTTAAATGATTTGAATTGATAGATTGCTGTAATATTCATCCTAAGTGTGGAGTGCAAACACGCTTATGTATCAATGCCACAACAAATCTCTTCTTGAACTTTTATCCCTTCTTGCTCGTTTGGCAAAGTCTAGAGTCTAGTGGGTGTATCAACAAACCCTATTAAAATGGGCCCAGAGAAGTTGTTAGAAGCTGTTATCAATCATAATCACTCAAAAGAAGTTAAGAGGCTATGCTACAAAGAACATTTGATTCACACCACTTTCTATAATCACCAAAAATGGATTGTTCAAGTGACTGTATGTATATTCTTTCATCACAGAAACATTCTTTTAACACACATTAACCCTCCTATGGTGTTTAGCTCAAATAAACCTCACCCTAGATCTGGGTAATATAGGACCCATAGGACCTTGGGGAACATAGGTCCCTGGGAATATGGGAACATAGGGGCCTTGGGCCACCCGTTGCCACAACAGTTTTGGACACTGTATTTAAAAATATGTACATATATATGAAAAGTTGGCTGGTCGGAAAATTACAAGTATGAAACTCAGATTCCAATTGCAAGTGAATACAGCAAATATGGCCGCAAGAGGTCACAGGGTTGGCAACATACCAATTTTACCCAGCTGCCACAAGACGTCCCTGAAGCAGGCGGCACACACAATGACTGCATAATGGCTGCAGTTGGATAGTCGAGGGTTGTTGTTATTAATCTATTCCTGTACACATGTATATATGCACATATACAATTATGCTTATTTTCAATGAGAAAAGACATTTATTTGGAAAAAGTCTGAGGACTTGGAAATAATACAATTTATTGATGTCTGTTGCTACATTTAGATATTTCTGTTCAATGTTTTGCTCATATGTCACAATAGTGTAATGTCTTTGAGTTATCCTCCGCAAATATTGATATATGTGATTGTTTGCAATTAAATCAGCATTTATATTTCTGCCATCCCTTGTCTCCATACATTTTAAATCTCGATGTGTCAGGCCTTACCACCACTCAGTGACCACAAATGGACTGTGTGTTTGTTGTTCAACAAGACAACGGAAGAGCAGACTATTTTTAGAGAAGCAGCTGATTGTGTCATGTCCATTTCAGAATCTCAGTTAAGTGTTTATGTATGTATACAATGACAATATTCTAAGCTTCATAAATAATTTTTAGACCACGTCGCTAATGTAAGATAGGGTGTAAAAGTAAGTAGTCTACACCTGTTATTTCAGTGTGTCAGATACATTCAGTGGACATGTCAGAGCAAGCTGCTCATCTCATTTTCAGGTAGCAATTCACAGCTGTTTCTACCTTCGAAGCCAATAAAAAGTCATTCCAGATTGAAATTGAATCTTTTAATTTGAGTTATCTATAATGTTAGTTATAACTAACATTATAAATCTTATAAAATCTATAATGTTAGTTATAACTAACATTATAAATAACTCAAATTAAAAGATTTTAAATGTTGAAAGCTGAACCTAATTTGACTTGATGAGGGATTAAAAATAATTTATATTGGATTATGATCAACAGAGGCAATTGAACCCAACTAAAAGATAGATTTACAATGAAGTGTTCCTTTAATTTATAATATTTTCACAAAATCAGGTTTTGGCAGCTGAAGCTCAGTATTGGTACTCGCCTGTATTGGTCTCCTCTGCTTCATACTCACTGCCCATCTGTTAATGCTCCAGCACGAGCTGTTGAGCTGCCCCAGCAGAGATGTAACTGCACATGTTTATATCACAGAAACATGAACCCACTCTATAGAACAGCATCACACTGATGCAGCCGTCAGGCTTTAAGGCTCACTCCTCTGCTGCAACTTTTATCTCATTTAATTATGCTGAGAGGATGACATTGGAGCAGGGCTTTTGTACACACTGAGATATGGCTCTGTCCTGTGGGAACATCAGTGGACAACTGTATCCCCATGCCTGGCCCCCCTCAGACTGATCTCTCCATCTTCCTCCTTTCATTCATTGGTTAATGACATTACTTATGTCTCTGCTGGCCTCAGCCGTGTCAATGGAACAGCTGGGGTTATTCCTGGAGCACAGATCCTGGGAAACATAAATCAAATCTCGTCCTGCTGCCGTTGGTTGAGAGAGAAGGAAGCAAAGGGCAAGCCCTCCTCCCGTCCCCTGCTTTATTTTTTTAAGATCTCATTCATATAAGTTACCAGATGGGGATGGGGAGTTTGAAGGTCATACACACTGTCTTTGGTTTCTACAGAAAAGTTTACCTTGGTGTCCTTTTTGATTTAATGTTTTTTTCTCACTTGGACCGATCTGACCATGATGAACTTGAACAACCAGAGCCAGCCGTCCTCTTGTTCAGCTGCTGAGGGGCAGGGTCCGAAGATATCAGACAAACAAACAAACAAACAAACAAACAAACAAACAACAGCCATAAATAGAATAACTGAATAACGAAATACTTTAAACAATATGTTTCAACATTTTAGCTGAAATATTAAGAAAGATTCAAAAGATTAAGTGTTTCTTTCATTGGCTTGATTGGATCATGTTTTGCACACTAGACTAAACTGAAGGTGACCCACAAAAACCTCACATTTTTAAAGATTAAGCTAGCAAGACTTAAAGTGCGTGAAAGCAACAATAACGATGAAGATTTTCCCTATGGCTAACTCTTTGTTTGCTTAACCCATTCTTCAAATCAGAAGCTTATAGCTTAAGAAATTAAGGTTTACATGACTGGTACCTGTCTTACTATCAAACTCTCCCCACTGCACTCTTATACTAATACTAGAGCTAACTTGCTCCCTTACAATACATTAGCAATGCTGTTTCCATATTTCAATAGCTTTTACATGGATCACCAATGCTTTAGGGTGCTGACTTTTTGCAGGGACTTGCAGCAATAGCCACAGCTTTTTAGCATGGCATTATGTACTGTATGAAGCTAGCAGTGGCGGCTCATCAATAGGGGGCGCTAGGGCACCGCCCCATCGGTCCCACATGAAGAAGAATCATGTAGACTTTCATTGAACAAGACTTTATATTTTTAAATGAGCAACCTAAATATTATACGGTTAATGAGTGACATGTATAATCTGCAATAAAAATGTAGATTAAAAATGTCCTGCGTTGTGTAAAGTTACTGAGTAACATGCGCAATTCACTCACTGTAATACAAGATATAGGAGCTAGCTGGGTGCTGACTTTGGGAATTTGTAAAGAAAATAAAAATGTTTCTTGAGTTTTTATTGAAGGTAATTGTAATGGGGGCTAATTATACTTTTTTTTGGAAAAAAAAACAAAACAAAAAATGTCACCAGCCACCACTGGTAGCTAGCTATCTATTTACAGTAAGATTTTTTACAGGCTTTTAATGCAAGTCAATGTGAATTAGTTCGCCAGATGGAAAAATCAATGATCACTGGTTAAAACTGATAAGCCTGCTTCTATCTTTATTTGTTTAAAATTGTGTTTAAAAAATAAAAAATTTGAATGATAGGTCCGCTCAAGTTACCTTCACAGGTGTACAAACACTTGCTTAGTTACTAGAGTCAATTAACTCACCATAGGTTCACAGTATTTGCACAAATCAAATTTAGTCACCACATGAGGTGATGAATCGTTTCTGATAAGTACAATGTAAATTGTCTCTTTCACAGCATTAAAACATCAATTTCCTATTAATTAAAAACTATTTTCTTTCTCTTCCATTTAAAGAAACCCAAAACCAGGTTGGGAAATTAATGTTACATTTTTTAAAACCTTTCAGTGTTACTGCCAAGTCAACTGTAAAACTCAAAGCCAATTGTGGTGGCATATAGTTAAGTCCTTATCAAATTAAACCCATGACCACCTCAAGAACAAACACTATGGAAAATATTTGTGCTATTAAATTGTGTGTTCTCTTGTTCCACAAAACACATTTGACCATGGTTTGTATTGAGGAAAGCAGAAAGTCTGAGGAGGTACTGACTATCGCCTGCACGGTCCAGCCCCACCCTTAAGGTCCAGCCCGATCCACATTACCTTATTAAGAGTCAATGTCATTATTAGATAGAAAGAAGTGGTTCCTGCTCATGGAAGGAATTGATGATGAAAGGTAAAAGCATTATGTTAGTTATGTTGTATTAATTTGCTTGCTAAATTAATCTAAAAACCTCATTCAATTCTCTTGAGTCAAGAGAGGTTTTATTATAATGAAATGTTGTGTTAGTATTACATTAGAAAGTGCAGCTTAGTTTTTAAAACCTGTAACACTGCACGTTGAATGTGGCATGTGTAGTACACTACTTGACGTGAGCTAATGAGCCATCAAGAAACATTATGTCAATTGCCGTAACGGTGTAATTCTTTCCAATTTACAGAGTACAATATATATATGTGTGTGTATAAAACAGTTTACCAGTACAGTACTTGTCGGTAAATAAATGCCAAAACCATTGCAATCATCTTTCTGTACAAGCCATCTCTAGAGTGTCAGCAGGAAGATTGTACATCGCGAGCTATAATAAATGATCTTTACGCCAATTACTGGCAATCGGGCTGTCACGGTAATAGAGCAAATCTTTTTTGAAGAAAGATTCATTTTAATTGTGTTGCTTTATCAGTGAAGTCAGCTGCGTGGCTTTCTACAATCAACAAACTATACTATTCACAGAAACTGAAGGTGATGCAGGTCCTCTAACAAGGACTATGTTTTTATTTACACACAGGCGTGGGAAGGTGAAGGTAATCATTAGGAGAACTCACACTCTTGCCTGTGCAGTATTTTTGAATGAATGGGTTATAGATGGTAGAGCATCTTTCTCCCAGTAAAATAAATGTTCAAACATAGTCTGGTCTTGGTTTCTTTACTGTAATGCGACTGAAAATATAGTGTATTCAAGCTTCTTTATTGAAGTGTAACATGCTGTATTATATAGGCCTATACAGATAATTAGGGCTGAGTTATTCTATAGTTTTACTACACTCACATTAGTTTTTCAGTGTTTCTCAGCTGCTGAGGCATTACTTACAAAGCACTGTATGGAATTTCAACCTATAGCCAGTGTTGGAAGTAGTAGGCTACTTATGATTTATGATTTACTTTAGTACAACTGTAAAAATGCTCAGCACAAGTCAAAGTCCTGCATTTAAAATTTGACTTAAGTACAAGTAGCCACCAAAGGAATTACCAAAAGTAAAAGCACTATTTTGTTGGATTTTAGAATAATGTTTATTATTGTATTATAATTATTGATGTATTAATACAGTATGTACATTACTTAATGTGTTAGTTTGTGAAGGTGGAGCTAATTTTAATTACTTTATATAGCACCAGCTTGTATGTTTAGCTCTCTGGGATCAATCAAGTCTTATCTTAATGTGACTAGTGGCTCAAGCTTGAAAGGAGTAGAAGTATGAAGCCACAGAAAATGGAAATACTTAAGTAAAGTACCTCAAACTTGTGTACTAAAGTACGTTTCTTGAGTAAACCTAGTTACTTTCCAACACTGTAGCCAATTTTAACTTTCTTATTTGTTGTTTAAGATTTTAAGAATGATAAATAAAACTTCTATCATATTATCATATGATAAATGGCTGAGGTTCTGGATGTGGGTGGGTCTGGCCCGTCCGATCCTGCCTTTCCACAGGCCACAGCAAGTACTACTTGGGAAATCTAGAAGATTATTCTTATTCTTATTTGGTAATATTTTTCCAAGTTGATCTAGTAGTGGGCTGGTATATCATTTTTTCTCTGAGAAGCAGATGTGTGGCTATGTTTTTACAGCTGGCTGGAGCGTTGGCTGGTAACGTTCTTGGATGTGTTGGTCAGTACATGATTGCAGTGCGGTGCACCACAGCTGTTTCATTTTGGCTAAGAGTGATGCAGACTGTCCCATCCCATCCAGCAACTCTTACATCCATCTGGATGAATGGCCTCCGGTTGTTTTTGTGTCTTATTTCTTTTTTATAGTAGGGCCTAATATAAGTGTAAGAACAGCAATAATAGATGTTCAGTAGCAGCAGTAGATATCATATAGCACTAGTAGTAGCAGAAGTAATGGTATTACAAGCAGTTGTAGTAGTGTTAGGGGTTGTATATGTAGCATGGTAGCAGGAACCATAACAGCATTAACATAAATAGTTATGGCAGGAGTAGCAGTAGCTGTAGTAGTGATAGAACAGTAGCAACAGCAGCAGCATTGGTAGTAGTAGCAGTGTTAGTAGTGCAATTTCCCATTACATCTGCCGGCCTGGCTCTACTCGGTTTGACTCGGCAGGGATTTGCATTTCCACCACAACTGGACTACCTGCTTGAGGGTGTGCCTTAAACCAATGATGCGCTTGTCCAGATCTCCACAGTACTATCAAAGAATCACTGTTAACAAAGAGGTTCCGCTAACTCACTGAAATTGCGTTTCATTTCCTATAACTTCTTCACAATAAAAGCCCCCATTATTTAGACATTCAAAAAGCTTTTAATATGAAGCAGCATTGCAGGAAACATGACTCCCAAAACAGCTGAAGCGAACACGGTGAAACAGCAAAAGACAGCAGATGTTTGAAAGTACATGCAGGATGAGAGAAACTTTGAGATTTTACTTTATGCCCCGTTTGACCACAATGTGCTCATCAATGGTGGAGTGGCACTGTCCGTATTTCAGCTGGTTGACTCCACAGGAAGCTAATGTAGGCTATGTAGTCTAACACTATGTTAATATGACTGCTTCGGCTGATATTTAACTTTAACAGTTTTACTATGAACTAAGTTAAATAAACTAAAGATGTGTAACTACATATTTTTCAGTCGTCATTGTGCATACCCACTTCTAAATCCCCTCTGATGCGCATCTTCATTACATTGTTTGAGAGAACTATAGGTAACTGCATACTTGTGGACGCAACCGTCACTAATGCTAATGTAGCTCCTCAGGGATTTAAGCTGTTATTTTTCTAATTTTGACAATCTAACACATTAGTTAGGGTTGTAAGGACTATGGCTGTTGGTAACTGTTGTTGATTTTGTTCAAATACGCCAAATGGTAATTTTATGGGTTATTGTTCTTTAGACGATGGGGCTAAATTAGCTAATATGTGCTAGAGGTGGTTGCCACTTGTTGCCATAGCAACGGTAAACATCACATAATGTGAATACTGTAGAGTGCAAATTCAGGCTACATTGTAAATACAGATAAGAGCCCTTGTATTCAGCACAGTATGCAAGGCTCTTGCTCTCACTGTGTCAATGCACCTTGTGGGGGCTGGAAGACCTGTTGGACAATGGCCCATTAAGTGAACAACTGTAACCACTGTAATGCTAATTCCCACTGAGCAGGCAACGTCTGTGGACGTCCAAAACAGGTTGATATCATGTCCGTCGGGCCAGGCCATGATCTGGACGTCAATTGACAGCCAGAATTAGTCGATAAATGACGTTGAGAAAAGACGTCCAGTCAGGCCATAATCTAGACATCCACTGACATCCAGAATTAGTTGAGAATAGACGTTCATACTGGCTATGATCTGGACGTCCACTGACAGCCAGAATTAGTCGATAAACGACATTGACAAAAGACGTCTGGCCAGCCCATAATCAGTTGATAAAAAACACTGAAAAAAGACCAGAGAAAAAAGATACCATTTGGGGTGGAGAGACAGCATGACTAAGAGACAGTGTATGCATTTTCCCATGGCCATCTAAACGTCTATACAACGTCCAGAAAAGATGTATAAAATTTTTTTATTCTGGCTCCCCAGAGGACGTCTTTTAGACGTCTTGGATGTCCATAAATGACGTCTAAAAGACGTGATCTAGACCTCTTTTTGCTCACTGGGTTAGGTATGTAGTCACAGTAGCCCTCCTGGCCCAGCCCTACTGCTGCTGTCTGCTACACACACACACACACACACACACCCGTCCCTGGGGAAACGGATCGAGGGGAAAATCCCTCTCCCCAACTTACTACATTTCACAAGCTCAAACAGTTCTTAGTTTTAGTCTAAGTTGTGTATTATGTCTTTGATTCTTATTCTACTTTTACATGTTGTGAAGCAATAAAGGACATTGAAATCTTGAAACAGTTTAAATTGTAAGAAATGCTCTATTTCACTGGAGCAGGAGGAGCACTGCAGTGCATAATGTGGTCCACAGATCTCAGTCCTCTGATTGGACCTGACAGGTCATAAGAACTATCATTCTGATTAATAGGAGATGGGGTGTGGGTGGGTGAAATAATTCATTTTGATTGGGAACATATTATATTAATTATAGTTGTATAAAAATTCACTCCTGTACAGTTGTCATTAACTGGGAAATTACAATACATTTATATACAGTATGTTTATTTCTGCTATAAATTTGGGCATTTTAACATGGGGTCTCATGGGGATTGACTCACTTTTGGAGCCAGTGTTGAATGGCCATTTGAAGAACTGCAGTTAATTCTTCAGCCCCAGAGGTTGCCATAGCAGCAGTAGTAATAGTAGCACTGATAGTATTAACAGAAGCAGTAACAATAGGAAAAGTTGTGGTAGTAATAGTAGTTATAGTAGTAGCAGCAGAAGCAATGATTGTATTGATTTTAGAAAAAGTAATAGTTGTAGCAGGAGTAAAATAGTAGCATCAACTGATGGAGTGGTATTAGGTGGTAGTACTGGTGTAAGTTGGAGTACTTGTAGCTGCAGTAGTGGAAGTACGAGCACAAATAGCAGTAGCAACAGCAGAGCAGCAGCAGTAAAGTGGCAGTTCAGTATAAGCGATACAACGTTATCAGAAACCATTGAGCACATTCTATTGTGAGTTGCTCTCCCTGCAGTTGCAGGCCTCCTAGCTGCCTGGTAGGGCTGTTTTCCATGGAGTAACAGCTCTGTGGTCACGTGTCTGGGAGGTCAGGGAGGTGGGAGGCAGGGAAGGGAAGCAGAGGGGAAAATCACATGTTCTCAGGAATGTTAGGCTCTGTTGTGGGTGAGCAGTGGGAAGCTCATGGCCATCAGCATGAAAACAGTGGAGGAGCTCGGTTAATGTCAGGATGGAGAGGAAAAGGTTTCAGGAGTATTTATGTTGCTTACAAGAGAGCAGCCAAGCAGCCATAAATAATACGGATATTTATTCATTTGATCTGAATTTCTGAAGGTCAAAGCCAATACCAGTATTTTTAGACTGAAGCTGTCAGTTGCCAAAAAGTTGGAAACAAGTCTTCAAAGCTTAAAGTGGCAGAGATTTGGCCAGAATTTAAGTTTAAAACATATATTTTTTTAATACAATATACAGTGTGAAGAAACAACAGTGTTGACATTATGTCAAAGATGCCCATGTATACAAGAGCTGAAAGCCCGATAGTATAGACCGTTTAATTTCAGCTGGGAGATATTTGCAGGAAAATCTGCTTGCTTAAAGTCCAATCAGTAAATAGAATAAACTAAAATGATAATAAAATGAAGAAAATGTGATATTTTTACACCTTTTATCCTTACTAAACAAAAAAAAAGAAATGGAATTAAAATTTTTCTCTTTTACCAAAGGAAAGTGATTGCCTGGTTAACTCGTCGTAAAACACACTTCTGTGGGGATTACCTCATGCCAAAAGGGCCGCACATGAAAACCAGGCACGCGCACATGAAATGAGCTCACAGAATAGTATCCGCAAGCAGGAAGCCATCCTGCAAGTCATAAAACACACTTCAGGATTACCTAATGCCAGAGAAGAAGTATAAAAGTTGCACAAAATCAAATGCTCAAGTCAAATATAGTACCTAGAATTTGTACTTAAGTACAGTACTTGATTAAATGTACTTCGTAACCTACCACTTCTGCTGACAGATGAGAACACCTGTACGAGGAATGCTATCTGTCCTACCATATTAGCATGATTACTATGAGAAGTAGAAACTGAGCAATGAGCTAATTAGCTAACGGGAGCTAGCTACAGCCAAGAACAGCAAGCATAGAGCAGCAGTTGAAGTAAGAAGACAATAGTTTAAAACCCCAGTTAACTGTGTGGATTTTTCACACAAAATTTTCACTGAGGAGCAAAAAGCCTCAAACAAGAAATAATGATTTGATATTTATCAATACCAACTGATAAGACAGGTAGCAAACGATAGCTAGCTACAGTCAAGGATGGCAATTGAGTGCAAAAGTTGTCGGTTACGCTGATGATATGCTGCCCCCCATGCTTTTGGAGCTACCTTCGAATTTGAATTCTGGCCATCGTTATAACATTTTTAAAGTTTTTCAGTGTTAGATGATGTGTGTGTGAATGCATGGACACATGGATGTATGTGTGTACATGGTTGGCTGGCCGCAGCTATTGGGACTTGTTATAATACATTCTTAAAGTATGATAACTGTCACTAGAAAAATAAAAGTATTTCCACATTCCACCTCAATCATATTCCAAAACTCTTGGAAAAACAGCGATGTCACAGGCCAGAAGTGATTAAGCAACCTTACACTACACCTGAAATGTGATCAAAAGGTGCCATTAGACTCAATTTGGATGTGATTTGCAAATACACCAAAAAATCCTAATAAGTCTGTCATCAGTTAAACTGCAGAGGTGGATGACACTAACTGGATAATAAAAAAAAACACCTCCTCCACTAGCACTTCACTGCGTTTATTAAAGTTGATCTTATAATCTGCAGTTTGCCTTCAGCTTGTAGAGCTTCGGCTCACATAGCGAGGGAGAAACAGGCCTCTGTGATCTCCATATAGCGGTCTGCTATTGCCTCTGGCTTATTGAATTCCCTCTAGTCACCACAGGAAGAAAATCCTAATTGACAATTTCACACCGGCTCCTTCCCTCCCCTGTTATTCATTTCCTATCATTAGTCCATGATGGGTCTTAACTGTATTCCATCTCTTTATTAAAATTACTTACACATTTCCTCCTCTTCCCCCTATCACCAGTGCCCTGCTTACCGCTGCGCTTGGAGTGCCCTTGTGAGGCTAGTCTTTGAGGAGCGTGCTGAATTGGTTGTATAATTGTCTGTTATGTAACTGAGTGAATTAGGCAGGAGATATGTTTAAAATGAGGGCAGGGATTGGTGGCAGTGAAGAATACTGTGTTCTAGCTTTTTGCCTCGCAGAATAAAGGGGGAGGAGAGTTGGTCCATAAATGTGTGTGTGTGTGTGTGTGTGTGACAACAGCAGTGAGGGATGGAAAGGGAAAGACAGAAACAGATAAAGCTGGTGTGCAGCAGAGGGATAGATGCGTAGGCATGGTGTAACAGCATGAGTCATCACAACTTAGCTGATGGACGTGTGGCCTGAATCCAGAGAGGCCCCCCTCCTGGAAAACTACTGTTTATCTAAAAAATGTTCCTGTTAAACCGTTTAAAGTTAGTAATCCCAACAAACTGTTTATATTTAGCTCCTATCTTTGGCGTTAAGGCTCATTGCTGATGTGTTTTTGCACTGCAATACCCAGAGATCACCTGTCAATCAATGTATGGGCAGTACTGTGAATTCTTTTCCTGGACTTTCTATAATTACTGCTTTTATCTGCTTCTATTGGCCCATTGCTGGGTATTGACTATCTATTCCAAACAAAGTGGAGATAGAAAATATATCATTTCCTGCATGTAAGAGTGTTTAAATGAGGTGAGGTTTTAAGTGAAGTGAAGATGAGTCAAATGTATCTTAAAATAATGGGGAAGAATAGTATTCAGAGAATAGTACACGTTGTACAAAGTTGAAGGATCCAAGCGAACTATGCCAGCAACGAATTGAGGTGGATCAGACAAGGATGGTGTATCTGCATTGTTCGACAGCTGTATGTGAGTGGAAACATGCCCAACATGCTAACACTAATATGTGTTAGCATGTTGGGCATGTTTTCACCCAGATGTGCCTGCTTCGAGTCCAACAACTCCCACTCCCAAGCAGCCTCGATATGTGAAAGCAGACAGGGCCACAGACGTTGGACCTACTGTATATTCCCTTCTGTTTTTAACAAATAAAAATTATGGCCCGTGCAAGAAAGTATATTCACTATTTACTGCTTAAGGCTGTAGCAACTGTCTTACCGGTGGGGCACATATCCTGCGTGTGCAGTGCATGGCGGCTCTGTTGTAGAACTGCTGTGGATCACTCGCGTGTGTCCACATAGGAAGCGTTGCTGCTGCAGCGCGACTACTCCCAGACCTGTCCTTTTACACAGAGTTTGCCTTTGATAATTATCAATAAAAATGATGACATCATTTTTTTACCCAGCAGCAGTAGGTAGAAAGAGATGGAGGGAGGGAGAGAAAGAAAAGAGAGTGCACAGGAAAAAACTGTCCTTCACCTGTTATGTGTGTTCTCATGTCTGTAGTGAAACGCTGGTGTGATGTCAATATGACTGTCCACAGGTCATTTTCAGGTCTATTTCAGCCGACAACCACGCCTGTGTTTGTGAAAAAAAATAATAGGTGAGACTGAATCTCTTGACGATGCTCTGCTGTAGCCTGGCATGACACGCGTGTGCACCACTTGTGTTCTCTCTTTGTGGCACAGAACTTCAAATCCCCCCCCAAAATCTAATTCCGGATATAAAACTAAGTGAGGAGTGTGTGCAGGAATTGACTTGTTAATGTTGGGAGTTTGTTCATTGAAAATAAACTGCTTGTGGTTCTAATTCTCCAGTCAGGTGCCATTAAATCATTGCAGAAGAAGAATGAAGGAGACAAGAGCAGCACTCAAACCTCAAATAGTGGAAAAGGTTGTGGAAAACATGATGGAAATTTGACATTTATGTGTTCTTTTATGAATTAATGTGATGAACATTACAGTCGCCCCATCACTCCACACAGATCTAGTGATTCATCTGCCGCTATGCTACGTGTGTGTCATGATTTCCATTGCGTTCCATTATCACATTTAGCTTTTATTGATACACATACTTTTACACCACAGACAAGTGTAATTTTTAAAATGTTCTGCGTTACCACTGACCTCACTGTTTTATTACATCAAGCGTGCAGTGGCTGTGTCCTTTTCCTGACCCATACAGACATGTTTATTGACTGTCTCTGCCTCAACATAATAACATTTTAAGGAACAATTTAATTAGTCTTTTGAAATGACGTTGTGGGTATTTAACTCAAGACAGGACTGTTTTTTATGTGAATATCACAAAAACCAAGCCAACAACACCGAGGTGGTGGACTGTTTCTTTTTCTGTGGTAACAATGAGGTAAAGATCCTCCTCTGCAGTGAGAACTAGATGACCAATTCAAAATGTGCATAATTGCATACTTGTCAGGTAACATTAGCTAAGTCTGCTAGCTTAGCTGCCCTCTCCGTATGGCAGCTTTTATATTTGGTATGAATCTTCTCATCGAGTCCAAGTGTCAGCAAGACTTCATTTAAAATGTTACACTTCAAAGTCAAGTCATAACAGAATGAGTTATAGTCATTTCATTTACTCTTTTAATTAAAGCAAAGTCAATTCATTTGCAAATGTATTATCTTTGCATTTTGCCATATGCTTTTGTGCCCTTGTGAAATGGCACGGAAGAGCTACGCCTTGTCACTGAGGTTAATGTGGCACTTACAGTTTATGAAAAGTTGACTCTGCCTTTGATTTATTCAGTGGACAGAATGTGAGTGGGCACTAAACAGGTGACGAATGCAATCTGCCCACTACATTACAAAGCACCTACATGGACGTGCACCACAGGAGAACCGAGCAGTACCTGGCACTGACAGGCAGCCCTGGAGTCTAGCATGTAGATAACAGAGTTTGTTGTCTGGTCATATTTGCAAAAAATATGTGTTGTAAAAGATCAGTAATGACAGTAAAACGTACTGTAACTACTTTGACAACATAAAGTGAATCATAGCTAGTTGTTACAATACATGTTTAACAATTAGGTTAATAATTAAAGCTGCACCAATCATAGATGATATGACTGTTGTGTGAAAGGGGTTGCTCACAGTAACAAACCCACAGGGAATTTGTACCTGACTCTACAGTTCACATCAGATCTTCTAAGCATTTTAGCACCTTTCAGCTCATTGTTTTGGTTTCACGGCCCAAAGTTTTACTGTTTTGATTCAGTCTCATATTTCCAGCATCAAGTGGTAGTTCTGATAAACCTTATATATGCTACCAGTCCATCACCAAATGACAAACAAATTAGCAGCTAACTGGTGAACATAGTGGAGCATTTAGCAGCCAAAGAGCCACGAGACTGCTCTCAAAAGAAAAACTACAGCATCTGTCGTGGAGCAAATGTTCAAAAACAACTTATGTTCAAAAGACAAGGTCCTCCAGCAGCTGTACTAATGTTTGACTCTTGTTCGCCAGGAGCAGAGCAGGATGACAGGTGACGTTGCTAATGAGTGACAAAGTCCACACAGGGACAAGGTCAAGGTGGATGGAAGGCTCAATGAAACTTTAGACTATAACACAGAAGACTGCTGTTTGCATCCCTTTTCCAACTGATTTCTTTCAAGTATGACCACAATCATTCCCTAAAAATAACCAAGCAAGTTCGTGTGCTTAAAAGTCCAATTTTATGCTAATTTTTAGTGTCCGTTGCTGGAGCACCTCCGTTCACACTGAGAATGAGAAGGCACTGCCCATAATGTTTCCACATCAGCTCCACTGTAGGCACAGTTTCTGAATATGAGCTGTGTGCATTTCTCAGTAAACAAAGCCTTTTTAATACTTTCACAGTGTAGTTCACACATGGAAATCTCACTTTATACAATATGGAACCTTTAAACCTAACCAAAGCTTAACCGTAGTGTTGTCACATCATAAAAAAGATTTATTTTTATTTTTAACGTTTTTGGAAGACACAGACACTTCTGATGCCAGAAAGCTTGACTCCAAATATCCAAAGTGTATGATTTATAGCTTGTTGTGGACCAAATGCACCCAAGTAGCCAAAAAACAAAACAAAAAAACCTGATTAATGCAGCTTTAAATCTGTTGATGTTTAAAAGGCCCTTCTCTTTTGTTTTGTTCTGGAAACTAAACAGTTCAGATTTAGCTTTAAACTGATTTCTGCCATTTTTATCCAGTGTCTGAAAATCTGTTGTCTTTGTTTATATGCTGTGACTGGGCCTTTCAGTAAGTTGTGTACTATAGGTTTCAATAAGGGTGTTTGTTTTTGTGTGAGAATTCCTGCTTGTGTGAGTCAGTTTTGTTCACCACCTCTAAATCCACTCTGTGGCTCGGTGAAATCCCTCAGCTTGGTCAGAGTGGTTATCAGATCTGTGGCAAAGGAAACACAATTGGTTCCTCTGAGAAGAAAGGGATAAAGTACTTGAGTTCTTGAGAAAGTTCTGGGGACAGTTCTCCTTCTTCAGAAAGGACTAAGTTTGGTTGAATTGTGCTGAACAAACAAGGAACGTGCTGAAGGCAGAGAATCAAACACCTCAGTAGCTAATTGTATTGATGTTTTCTTCTGGTGTAACTTGTTAGATAACAGCTAATGTTGATTACAAGGGAATTAAATCGCAAAGCTTTTGACTATCTACACTATTGGTCTGGTTCAAAATGATGACATTACTGAATAAAATAGGCTAATCAAAAGCATTAGGGTGCTGATATGCTGTAGCATATTTTCCCAAGGCAAACCTCATGTGTAAAGAACATAAAACATGAAGAACACATTCAGCCATTATTAATTTACTGCAGGGAATTCTCAGCACATATGTTTGTGCAGGAAGCGTCTCCCTTTTCCTCTTATTCCCAGTAGTAGCTTACAAAGACTTTAAGTTGATATGTCAACACAACAAGCTCAGTCCATCAAGTTCTTCCTGGAATGTGTCTGTGTGCACATGCTCTCTGCCTTTATTCCTCTGACCCACAGTTAACACACAAGTGTTTTGGTCTACATGTTTTTCTGCTGCTCTTCACACTCTGTCCTTTTGCTCCTTGAGCACTCGGGTGATGAGAACTGTGTGTCTTTTCTCAGGTGAGGAGAGAACAAGTGATGATGAAGCTTGAGATTGCTGCTGCTGGTTTTTTTTATGCCATTAATGGCATTTACAGTAATTGGTAAACACATATATACACATACAGGGTGGAAATCTATTGCTCTCTAGCCTAACTAAAGACTATGTTGATGCAGAAAACACATTAATGAGCATCGAACTACATCGATGTATGGCAGTTAACATGAAAAGAATCTGCATCACAACATTGGACGTTTCCCTTTCCCCTCTCGCATCTCTCCCCCTCACTAATGAGCCCATTAGCAATTACACATTGAATCAGGCTTCTATGGCAACACAGCATGAGAACACCATTTGAGGTGGAACAATTTACACAGCATCTCCTCTCATTGCTGTTTTTTCTTTTTTTTACTTGTTTGAAAAAGAACATTTTGATATTGAATATTTAAATAGGACTTATAACAGTTTTGTCATGTGACATGTCAAATCATATATGCAGTATATACAGAACATAACATACTGATATCAGAAAAGATATTTAATTATTTCTGTTACCCAAGCTACAGAGAGGCCTTTATTTGAAACAGGCTTATATTAACGACAGTGACATGTGCATTTTATTTTGCATTTAAGACTTTTCCTGTTTTTAAAACAGGAAACATCCTAATAAAGGTTCCAATTACTGTCAAAAAACCAGTTTACACAACGCATCATCTGAGCAATGACTACACTCAAAGGCAAACAAAAAGCCCACAGTCATTGGTAGAGATAAAAAAAAATCCAACAGGATGACACTTCTTCAAGATTCAAGATTCAATTATTTAAGATCATACAACATAAGATTGTATCATGAAAAGATATTTGTAGTCCCTATGTGCTACTTATTAAAACAAAATTGTGTAACTGGGCAGAAAAAAAATCAGTAATCATTATGGTGGAGTCTTGCGGCCTGAGGAAAGAAGTTGCTCTCTGGTCTGGTGGTACAGCAGCAGATACTTCTGTATCTTTTGCCTGGTGTTGTCTTGTAGTATCGTTTGGGCTCTGTGCACACATTTCACTTCATTGATACAGTACCACTGATGCTCTGTAGCTGGGTACCAGTGATTTTTTCTAGGCAGTTTCAAATCACCCGCTGTAAAGCCTTTCTGTCCTTGGGCCATGCCAATTTGTGATGTTTCTAGTCGGAATGTTAAAATTGCAGATCTGCAGAACAGTAAATATACATTACATATATGTACAATATACAGTATACTTCATAAGAAAAATATTTTTCTAGTCTATTTTGTAGAAAAATAGTGTAACCATAGCCATGTAACATAAGAAAACCAATGTCATTAATAGTGTTGTCAGATCAGAAAACACTTATAGTATGATCTGGAGCACATGGACAAATGAAACATTTTGAATTTTAAATTAGAGGACTTTTGTTGTTATTAATAATGTATGTGCAATGCTGGACACAGTGCCTTACTGTGATGAGAGAAGCAAAACAAACATTTATTTCTATGAAAATGTCGAAAAGATTATTCCTGTATTCCACTGAGGAGCACCTCACATTTGATTGTCTTTTTGGAACAAAATCACACATACAGCACATAAAAATAGCATATGTCAGGAGTCATAAAGTGATGTGAGGATTTTAGTTGCAATTTACTGATGTGGGAGTTGTCAGGGGAGAGCTGGGCTGTTTCATCCTGATCCTGCACTGATTGCAAGGCCATAGGGGAAAATCAGTAAGTGCTCTCCACAGTCTAATCAGGACCAAGCATGGGTTTTTGTCAAACAACTTGGCTCAGTGGAGAGGTACAGCCTAATGAATAAACAAATTGTTTCAGCCTATTGAAATCTGTTGATTGCACCAAAAACACCTCACGCCACAATTAAATGCTGTGTAGATGTGTTATACAGCTCAGATACATAAGCAGATGTATGAATGCACTGTTGACTCATCTGTGCTACTTCTGGCTGCCTGGTTGGGGAAATAAGGACGATGAGGATGCTGTTGCAGAGAGTTGTTGTGAATGAGCCCAGGGGCCTAGGCAGTGACCTCAATGGAGGCGGCTGAGAGTCAGGAATGTAGAGAATGTTTCATTTCCAAACAGCTGCCTGAGGAAGAGAAGGTGTAAAGGAAAACGTTAGACTGTTCAGTGATAAGGAAGCTCACATTGATTTAGCTGTTTTTGAGTGAAGCTGCTGATGTAATTGGAGCTAGTATCCAGTCAATTTTTGTACAAAACTACAAACAGCATTGAGACTGAAATTTAAATTCAGTAATCCTTTTTTATGTTCTTGTTCTAAAATGCATTACTACTGCCAAAATTAATTTGCTGGTTTCAGTGACCTTCAAAGCCCACCATATGTAAATGAAAGTGAATGCAAAAATATGATTATGAATTATGGAAGCATTTCTGAAATCTGTCTGAGGCAGGTCAAAACTTTCAGAAATTATGAATGTTTCAAGAAATTAAGCCAGTGGGCATGGGGTGTGCTCGTGTCTCAGGGGTGAAAAGGGGAAGAGGAAACGATTATGAGCTAGCTTAATGATGCAATATGTAAGAACGGCTACTGGTCAAATTCATACTCAAAACAAACCCAGGGGGCAGCATATCACCAGAGTAACCCCTAAGTTCTACTAACAGTAGCTGCCCTAGCTAGGTAGCTCAGTTAGCTGTGCAGCTAACAGTTCATAGTGGGAGCCAGGGGTGGACTGGGACAAAAATTCAGCCCTGGCATTTTCTGCCCGCTACATTATCAGCGGACACCACGTAGAAGTCCACAAATCTCGTGCCGTCTTCTCTCACACATACTACAAAGGAGAGTCATATTCCTTGATAGCAGTTAACAAATAAAGCACGTAGCTATGAACTCAAGGACTAAAATTGACAGCTATAGCAATCAACCAATCAATCTTTTTTCATTATAGTGTCAAATCACAACAGAAGTTATAATAATAATAATAATAATACATTTTATTTGTACAGCGCTTTTAAAAACTCTCAAAGACACTTTACAAGAATAAATGTCATGACAAGGGGTGGGACGAGACTAACGGGAAGAACCCAAAACCAGACTCGGGGTGGGCGCTACCTCTACCAGTTGGGTGGAGGGGGGAGAAAGAGCGAGAGAGACAAAGAGACAGAGACAGGGAGATAAGGACAAACAGGGACAATAATAACAAAATATCCTGACAAATAATCTAAATAGAAACATATTACAGACAGTAGCAGCATTAGAGCTGGAACTCATTTGTATTAACGGTGACTCAGTCATTATGAAACCATAAATAGAGAATTGAAAAATATGTATATATCTATAGCTGTGTGAAAAAGTCTAAGAATTACGGGTCTGAATAGATATGCATTCTCATATACGTGTATGTGCACATGCATTGCCCTACTTCCTCGTCCACAGCCAGCCAGCTCCACTCCTCACCAAATTCATGACCTGCAAGAAACAGCAAACAGAGCTTGTACTCAGTATCTGTGTACTGACAAGTATATGTAGCCAAGTAGCCTTTTTGTGACGTGCTGACACCTAGTGAACAAATTTAACTTGAACTTAAAAGTTGGAAAATTAAAATCATCAATATGAAAATCTTCAACAAGGAAATAATCATAATCAAACTTATTATTTCCTACAGGTTTACTTGTATTTTGTATCTCAGCTTGATTCTGCATCTCTGTTTACAGCTCATCAGGCCATGTGAATGTTTACTGTTGCTATGGCAACAAGAGACCGCTGGTGTTAGCATCTGTTAGCTAGCTTAGCTAAATCATCTGAACAATATTAACCCATAATATCACAATTCGGCATATTTGAACAAAATCAACCACAACTACCAACAGTCACAGCCCTTTAACTCTGGGCTGATGTGCTGCCACATGTTAGATTGTCAAAGTTAGAAAATAACGACTTCAGTCCCTGAGGAGCTGCGTTAGCATTAGCGGCAGCTGCGTTAGCATTAGCGGCAGCTGCGTTCATCAGTATGCCGTTAGTAAGGTCGCATCACATTCAATGTAAAAGCGTCTTTTACTTTGTTTTGGACGTGTCTCAAACATTCAGCCGAGCCAGCCCCAGGCTGACGTCACTGACCCTGTCTGCCTCCACTCGCTCATCATCCTCAGGTCCTCCTCCCTCGTCTCCAAGCGCAGCAGCACCTGTGGCTGCTGGCGGGTCGGTGTCACTGGTCCCGGCACCAAAAAGGTCCGTCAACTTCGCACATTTATAAGCCCCCACCTCCGGAGATTTCGACTTTTAATCGCTGTTTCTCAGCACCACCCGGGCGTTTCTTCCTCTTATGCATTTCCAAGTAGCGGACACAGTTTGGAAGACGCTCACTACTACACACTAACGTTACTACTGGCTCAGCAGCAGCCCGGCCCGCCCATCGAGGTCCCGCCCCACCCCGGTTCGTGTCGTGATTGACAGCACTGTCAGCCCGTGATTGATTGACAATGACAAACAATAGACCAACTATATGTGTCGATACTGGTAACACACTGCTGGCCCTCTGTAGCCAATTGGCCGCCCAATTGGAGGGAATTTAGAGAAGAAGAAAAAAAAACAAAAAAACATAGCGGACGGACCGGCCCACATTGGGTCAACGGCCCACCGGGACGATGCCCGGTATGCCAGATGGCCAGTCCACCCCTGGTGGGAGCTCAGGGTCCAGTGGGTTTGCAATGCTAGCACAGGAACTTTGGAGTAGGATGGGCCGGGGCTAGCTGGTTAACATGCTTACTTCAGTATATATCACTGCAACGCATTGCATAGACATCATAATTGTCAAAATTGCTATTGATTCTCATTCTATTATTAATTTTGGTTATTTTTCTAATGTTTTCAACTAAAATTCTTACATAATTGCCCCTTTAACAGTGTTGCGTAATGTTACTTTTAAAAGATACTCTTTACATTACAAGATTACTACCATTAAAAAGTAATGTGTTACATTACTGCGTTTTCTACTGAGAAAAGTAACACGTTATAGTACTGGCACGTCACCAAAAATGACGGTAAATGCCCCTTGCAACTCATTGTGCATGTTGGTTATATTGTCCAGATGGCGTATAACCAACTGTACATGTACCTTTGAATGTATTGACTCTACCGTCATTTTGTAGCCTAATTTATGACTCACAATCGGTAACTCCACAGCCTAACAATAGGAATGACAGACACAATCCTCTCGCAGCAGCAGAGAAACAGAAACAGTGACAATGCTTAGGGGATTTTATTTTATTTTTGTGGCGGCAAAAGGAAAGGAAAAGACAGCATTTTTTCCAGTAACGGATTACTTTTATGAAAAACTAACTAAATAATGGATTACTTGAATTGCAGAACTAATGCGTTACGTCACAACAAAAAAGTAATCCGAGTACTCTAATGGAAGTCACAGCCGTAGGTATCATGGGGCAATGAATAAGGTGGATAGGGGACAGCGTAACCACTTACTGCTGCTCAGTATACTCAGTATACTCTGAATGAGTTTATGAAGCAATGAAGCTCGTCTTAGTTCAGTAAAAGAGAGAACCTTGAATCCAAAAGGTGTACAGTTGTTTAGAAAGGTTAACAGGTGTAATAATGTCTTTTTTCTTGACATTTTGTGATATTGTTTGTTTATTAGACTAAGTAGCAAGCTAAACACACTTGGTTGCCAGCTGGGAACTTGCTAGCACCAGTCAGTTGAAGTAATTAGATGGATAGCTGGTAAATCTAGTTTCTAGCTTGTCACAAAGAAAACAACTTCTTTTAAGATACTAACTTAGGTAAGTTACATTTCGTACAAAACGTTTGTTTATGTAAGTAGTGTGCATATGTTCAAACATATGTTCGTAACTGAAGTTGCAGCAGTAACGCTGTTGTTTCAACACAAACCACAATGTTTTCCCAAACCTAACCAAGTAGTTTTCTTGAGTGTCTGATGAAGATCTGGTATACCTGTCTCCGTTACACTGCATATCACGTTGTTTTGAGAACGATATGTCATTTAAGGAGTCACTGGTAATTGACCTACTCAGTTTTTTTTAGGTATGAGGGTGTGTTGACCTAACACAGTTTATTCAAAATGTGTACCACTGTCTCCTGTTTAATAACTATTGTGGAACAATTTACAGCAGCAGAGTCAAACAAAAGTTGATGGTACACCATAAGCTACGGCAGATTCCCATGGATGTGTTATAGGAACTGAATATTTGCATGACGTCACGTAAATAAAATTGCTTTTCTAGGCTCTAAGAAAGTTTTATTAATATAAAACCTTCATGGTTTGTAAATTCTTAATACAAAGAACAGTATTTGATCTTGTTTGCCAGTTTGAGTCTCTCTGTCACCATTTTTATGTATGTATCATTTATAATGATGGTCTACGGGGAAAGTACATTTTGGGCAGAGTGGCAGCGCCTGGCTGTAGGTCTGTGATGCAAATATTTTGCATTGAATTTAAGGTTAACATTTCACATCCAAATTCACATGGATTAACTTCCCTCTCACAAACAAATTTACTGATTGCAGTTATGTTATTACAATGATGGAATATGCTGTAAAATTTCAGCATGTTAAATGCTGGTGTAACCGGGCCTTTAGGGCACAGATTGATTGAAATCCTCTAAATGCAGTAATTATGGTATTAATTGAACAGATGTCCACAGTTTTTTCATGTCAGTTTGACTGAATAATTTCAGTTTGATGTTGTCAGTCCCAGACTTTCATAATTTAAATCATCCAACCTTGAATCATGCAGCCCCCTTTGAGTTGAGCAGTAATGAATGTAACAAAGACAAGTGGAGCCTTATGAAAATGTTATTGAGTTAATCATTCACAGATTAAAGGGAAATAAAATAAAGGCAGCCATGTTAGCAAATGCACGAGGAGAACTGAGGCAGACCCCAATCAGCTCAAGAGGGCTGGCTCTCTTTCCGAAAGTCAGATTTAAATAAAAAGGCAGGAAAACAGTTATTGTGTCAGACCCTCGTGCTGTGGCTGTTTCCTTCAAGCTTACTGTGGCAATGAAAACTGTAGTGGTGTCATCTTGGATAATGGAGGACAGGCCACAATGTTTATTTAGTTGCATACATTTTGCATGCACAGAGCTGTGAAATGAGCACACAGAACAGTAAGTGTGCACTCAGGGCTCTAAAGCAAGAGAGCAGAAAGACATCTGAGTGGGGGAGCGTTTCTGTCATTTGTGTAGAAATATAGTCCAGTGAACACAATGCTGTGAACATAATCTCCTCACATTTTCAAGCTGTGTTTGTGGCGACAGAGCCAGGTAAGTGAAAACATGATCTTTTCCTGACACTCCGCAAGTTGTTTTATGTCCTTGAACCTAACCAGACCGATCAGCACAGCGTTGTCGCAACATGAAATTGAAAATTTAACCCTGTAATGTCGTAGCTTAAAGAAATGTAAGGTTTCAACATATCCATGCTTCTATCCTGGCAAATGGGTTGACAATTCTGCAAAACCTGTCAATTACAGTTTAATACCAATCATCAAAAATATATATATCATTTTACTATAGCTGTGCGACACAGCTATGATGGTTTAGGATTCGAGTCTGAAAAATCAGTCGTGATGGGATTCAAACTCCACTCCCTAGCATTAAGGTTTGATGTGCTGTATACCCATCCAACCACCATGACCTACACCCTTTCCTGCATTAGCACTGAAAGTTGGCATTGGATGTATCACTGCAGAATCATTCAACATGAATGAAATTCAAGGAAATCCTGGATTGCTTGAAAAGCCTATATTCTCATAGAGAGATCTAGCCACTGATTCACCGATGGTGACGCCTGCCAGGGTAAATGAGTGGCCAACACTCATTTACTTCTATCTGAGATAGTCACGAAGCATGGTAACACAGACACCGAGCGTTGTAAATCCCTGTATGGGGAGATGATTTGACGTCAGGAGCGGGGAAGACCTACATAGATTGCAGACACCGAAAGATACAGTAACCAAAACCAAAAAAATGAAATTACTGATGACATATCTTTGCCATATGTGTGAAAAATGGAAGCTTTCTGTGATTGTACTACTACTATTAAAGGTCATTAATAATCTGCAGTATCAGTTAAACCCCTCTCTGTTGTCAGTCCGCCTTGTTTGTGCATGAGGACGGAGACAAGTTGTTTCTCCCAACATGACCCTGGAGAACAAAATGTCTCACACTGACTAAGAACACACATGGCTTGCTGATAAGGCTTTGGGTCTGTGTGTAAAAACACTCATTACTCTGCTCTATTACTCCTCCAGTTCCAAAACAAATTCCTGTAAATCTTGTGTCATCAGAACAGTTAGGCAAGTACACAGCATGAAGTCAGCAGAGCACAAACACACAAATCACATGGCCCTGCCTGAGGAAAATGTCTTTTTTTTCTTTTTTGGAACTAAAATGAATCTTGTAATCTTGTTGTGGTTCTTTTACGTAGTCTCAAACCAATTTATTTTCTTTGTAGCTTCCCTCTAAACCATGCTCTAAATTCTTGCTTATGGCGATTAATGTTAAAGCTGTATTAACTGATGTTTTTGGCCACTTACGGGCAGCAGAACAAGCTGCAACACAATACTGACACATTATCATTTTATTGTTATGGTGACTATGTTAGCACACAATTATGTATTTACACATGTAGCATAAACAGAGAAACATCTGTGAGTCCAGTTCACTCTCCTCTAACTCTGTTTTGGGCTCCACTAACTCTACTAACTCCACAAATTTTCCTCTGCACAGTCTGAAAGTTTGCTGAATGGTTCGGAGCTTAGCTCGGTCCCTGGAAGTTTCTGTAGTCAGCCAGCAGCTCCTTCTTAAAATAGAAATATAGAGTGGAAAATAGAATAATTAATGTGGGATTAAGAGCACAAGGGTGACAGGGAATGTGTGTCCAGACTACTGAAAGGTGCTGGCTACAGACTGTCAGTATGAAATATACTAATAAGTCGGAGCAGAACTTCAAGTGTCAGTTCATAACCATTACAATATATCAACAACTGTCACTAAACTCTAGTGCTGTTTAGCCTTGCAGCTAGTTGTGGTTTTATATGCCGGGGTTTTTGCCTCCACATCAGTATAATAGAGTGCTGTAAGAATGAGTCTAAAAGCCCGGAAAGAAGTTAGCAGTAGAAGTTATCTGTTTCCCACGTCTCGAAGTCAGTAGGTTTATTGAATGGGTTTTCCAATAAAAGCCTGAGATAAGGTCAAGATATTTTCACATTTTATTCTACGACATAAAATACGTAAGTAAATACCCTGTATTTGAATAAGGAAGCGTTTATGTGTCTTTAAAAAAGGTGGTTGCTAACGACATAAACTGTCATCATGCCGAACACGGAGACTCATCGACTCACTTGTCTGCCTTTACAGGTGGACTTAGTGGTGCTCACATCATTAAATGTACTTCTTAATAAGACTACAGCCATACTAGCTGTACTTTTAGCTCAGTACTTCATTTTCCTTGTTTGAATTCAAATAAAAACACATGTGCCAAACTGAACTTAAACATGGACTCGTGGAATTATGCACGCATTTCTGAAATCTGTGGAGCTTTCAGCTAACATGCTGACAGAGTCAGTGCTAGCACGCTGGTGTTCAGAAGGTGTAATGTTCACCTTGTTCACCATCTTTAGCATGTAAGCCTGCTAACATTTGCTAATTAGCACTAAAAACAAAGTACAGCTGAGGCTGGTGGGAATTTCATTCATTTTGCTGGTATGTGGTGAATAAACGTATTTAGTCATTTGACATTTGAAACACAATCTCATACCTAAAGAACTAAATAGGCTGATGCCAGTAACTCTCAAAATTACATATATCACTGTTCCCAAAACAACATGACTGGCATATCAGACCTTTATTGTATGGTTCCAGTTTGGTTACCACTTGGTTAGGTTTGGAAAACAATTGGTTTTGCATTTAAGTTTACGTGCATTTCTTATGTAACTTTCCTTACTTGAGTAACTTAACTTATGTGATCTACATGACGTTAGTGAACTACGTTATTGAACTATGTTATTGAATTAAAGAAACCTCACTGTTGACTTCTGGGTTCACATGAGACACGAACAGCAGTCTCCTGGATTAAAGTCTTGTGTTTGTTTGTCTATGTGTCAACTTCCTTCCGTCTTTACTGCTTTAATTATTACTACAGCCACCAGAAGTCACTGCCTAACAATACATGTAAATATGGGTAGTTATAAGCTGCCGGCAGAGTCGAACTATATGGTGGTTTTTCTGAAGAGAACAGGCTGATGAACCACGGGATCAAAGAAGTTATATAAAATCCACTCTGATGAGGACATGAATACCTGGACAGATTTCCTTTCGTTTCAATCCATCCAATAGTTGAGATATTTCAGTCTGGATCAACCAGCATTTCCATCCATAAACTCACTGGAGGCATCTCTTAACACTTCTATCACAATATTAGCAAAACTATCCACATAGCTGGATAATATGAGAGGTAAAGTGAAATTGTGACCTTTTAACTGTATTGCTTATTTTAGCACACAACCAACGAGGGTAATGAAAGGAGCACAGCTGCCGTGACGCAGAGGAAATCACACGCTGAACATGACACACTGATCTTGAGACCTGCAGCAACCACATCATTGCACGGCAGTAAAACTGTATGGAAGTGTCGTCACACAGTTACGCATGTAAAAATCTACATCTGACTGCCCTTCAGGTTCTCAGTCACATTACTCATGCTGTTTTCACGCATGTCTTTGATTTCATCAGAGGGGCAGTGGGGAATGTGGACTCAGACTAACTGACCTGATACTTAAGATGAGTCAGTGTTAACCAGTATGAATTACATCATGAAAGATAAGACGCAATAAAAGGATTAATCACAGTTTAATCACAGTAGAAAGCTGAAGAACAGCATGTATATTACATGGATGTATATTATTTCTGTTCATGTCTTATTTAAACTTTTGTCTATTGCTGCATTCCCTAGCCTGGCTAACTGGATTTACTGTTGGTACAAGCCTGCCATTGGCTGCCTATTTTAACGTCTGAGCTCACCAACAACGAAAATGGCTAGTTACCCTAACCCTTAACTATTTGCTAACATATGCACCTAAAACAGCTCCTGCCTTTTTCTTCATTTTAATGCCACGGCAAGCTTCACCACATGCAAAAAACTCCCCACTGTCAATATTTTGCAGAGGCACGGACGCTGCATCCTGGGCTTAGCGCCTCCCTACACGATTATGATTGATTTAAATAAATACAAACAAGCCAGAGCATTTTTTTCCCCAGGCCAGACCAGACTTCTTCAATGCTGTCACAGTGCTGTGGGGATACAGGGTCTGGCTATGCAAGACTACTACACTTTTATTGTATTATCTGGCTTGACAAAATAGTTAAAGCATGACATGATATCCCATGATTTGAGATAGCAAAGTCACTTTCTGTAGTCTAATAATGGCAGCCTTTTCCCAGACAAAAACAAGGAATGTTGACCAAAAAAGAAGACATGAAAAATCTGTTGTTGTAAAATACTCCATGCCCTGAATCACACTCATGCTACAACCATTCAGATTTGTTCTTAGGTGGCCTGTACAAGTGATTTAAGAGAATATGTAGCAAACAAATTGGGTTTGAACAAAATTTACAATGCAATACAAAAAATTCAAAATGCATACGAGTTGATTCAGGTCCTCTCGTACGACTACTGATCCATGGTGTGACATTATTTATTTTTGTGAATGTCCACGAATGGATCATAGAAGGTAGTGCCATGGGTTATGCAAGTGATACAATTTCATGCACCTCCTTACAAACAATACTTTTGGGCTTTTAGTTTTGATTTTAGATGCAGGGCTTTTACTTGTAATAGAGCACTTTTACATTATCAGTAGTACACTTGTAGTAGTAGTAGTGTGGGGACTTGTATTTGACTGGATTTTTTGAACATGTGAAGGGGGTCAGGGTGCATCTTGAAGCTATAACAGGTTGTTAAGCTGTTCTGAAAGGCTTTAAACCATCTGAAAATCCTTCCCTGAAAGCCAAGGTCTCACAGCACTTCTGTTTGTGTTTGACTGTCTTGAGTCAAAACCTACTGAATGATAAAAAAGCTTCCCAGGGAGTTGAAGGACTTACTGAAGGCTCAGCATGTACAGACAGTAATATGCACCTGCAACTGATGCTTTCTGCAAGATTTTGGGACTGAATTTCTCATGTAGTCCATCATGTGACTCATTTTCTGTCAAAAATAATTTGAAGAAAAGGAGGTTGAGAAACGTCAAGGCTGCAGAAGTGATGAAGTCCCAAATATTAGCAAGCATAATCCCAATCAGCAGACTAAATGTTGGCAATGTATGTTTCTTAAAACCACATTCAGCCATGTTGAAATGTTATATTTCTTTATGCTGCAGCTTTACATGTCTTTAGGTTTACTTTTCAGTTTTATGCTGCAAAAAAGCTGTGATTATGGTCTAGTTAGGTTAGGAATAGATCATGTTTTGGCTTAAAATACCTGGTTTCGTTGCCACAAACATGACTGGAAAATGTCCCGATGGCTAATCAAAAATATCCAGTGGTTTCACGCATACAAATGTTGAAATGCCACCTCTGACAGCGGTCTCTGGCTTGGCACCTATCACCATGAAAGTCAGCTCATATACATGCAATGTGAACATCATATGACATGTATTATTGAAATGTTGATATGAAATGTACAAATTTGAACATATCCACGGTTTGTAAAAACCTCCAATGCCTGAGTTTTATTCTGCCGACTGGGCTGTTTTAGGCTGACAAACCTTGGCATCAATTCATCCTGTACATTATAAAGAGCATCAGATGATGCTATTGATTGACCTGTAATTTATTGTTTTCTTTTGGTTGGTTGCTTTTCATAAAGATAATTACAGGAGGTCACCCCCCTTTGATTTTACTGCTACATCACTGCTTAGTGCCATAATGTAAAATGAACCTTTAACATGCTCTTTTATCCTCTCTATAGCCCTTTCCTCTCTCTCGCTGTCTCCATTTGTGTCAGTGATCAGACATAATTGGTTTTGATCCACAGTAAGTCGATGGCTTGAATCTGCTGTGCAGGGAGCAGTCAGATTGTTGGAATGCTGACCGAGAGTAAGTTGTGATTAGGTCCACGGCACTGCTGTGTAGTCGTGCAGCGAATACATAACACACACCCAAACACACACTATTCACTATATACAGTATCTTCCCACCACTAGAGAAATTGCGTTTCACTGCCCAGGGACACTGTTCTCCTCCTCTTCACTCTGTTTCCTTTACTGCGTGGTGTTTGCAGTTCTAATCTGGTTCAGCAGCCTTTTATTGTGGTCATAAAAAATATAAGTCAACACTGGTGTGGGGCGACTGTATGAGGCTGAATTTAGAAGCATGCGCACGCACGCACGCACGCACACACACACACACACATGCTTGATTGTTTCATTATTCTTATGAAGTATTTCCAGGGCATATTTTAAGTAGCGTGTAGTATTAGCTGTAAGCCTGCTGCTGTGTGGGAACAATCACAGTCATAAGCAATTTTACTGCACGCATTAAACTGTGCAGTCGACATGAAATCTAATATAAACTCACAGGTCCATTGCACATGTGTAGGAAGAATACAAGTTGAAGACAGCAGTAATAAAGACTAGGGTCGGATCCCAATACACACATTGCCTCTACAATTTAGCCCTACCCCTCCATTTTGCGCATTTACGTCAAGCGGTGAGGTAAACTGTTAGGGCTGAATGGCCCTTCAAACCGAGGGTCATGAGAACTCTCTCTCATTGTATTATGGTCCTTTTCTTTATAACAAGCATACAACAATACTAGTTTACTGATGTCTCAGTAGCTAACTAGCTGGCTAGCTAATGTTGCACTGTTATTGCTGATTTGTGCATGACAGCCCCACAATTTAACGTATTTCAATGTTGCACCCCCCCTCTTTGATTGCATATGACACCTGAAATTTAATTAAAGCCCAGTAGGGAAGTTGCTCTGCTTGGTACCGCTCCTCTAAGATAAGTGCAGACGTGCAGGGTAGGAGAACTGGTTGCTAATGTTAGCGTATAAAGCACTGCTATCGTTTACGGCCAGTAATGAAGCAGTGTTCATAACTTGGTAACCAGGTGTGAGAACAAGGTACAAGTTAAATTTAGTGTCATTTTTTAAACAAGAGTTTCATAATGACATAATGACTGAGTCCTTGGGCCCTATGTAGACGGTCTATAGCGCCTGGTCTTAAGCGCAGCGCGCTAGTGGAGGAGGAAGAGCACTGCTGTGTGCGTGATTCTCAGTCCGTGGATCAGGCAGGACGGGTCATAAAAAGTATCATCCTGATCAATAACGGGAGGGATTAGAGGGTGAAACACGTCCTTAATGAAGAAAAAATTATGATGTGACATTACCTGCATCGATCCTCCAGCAGCAGAAACTATATGTGTATCTGTACATTAACATGCATATATGCATATATGCGCATGAGGAACAGCTGATAAACTTCATAAATTATTTAAAACTCCTGACCTGTTTCCTTTGGAGAGTTTATAACTACAGCTTTAAGTTTTGCTGATTAAATGTGCCACAGTATTTGGGTCATTCCAGAATTGGAGGACATCTGGGCTTCGGAATTTTCAAAAAATTAACCTTCTATTTGACAATTTTCTGTTACGTATTCATCAATAATAGGTATTAAACTATAAAAAGCTTTATTGGCTCATCTCAGGCATAAAATGTTTTTTTTTATATTACATGTTTCATTTGATATTTGCTAAATCTGGCGCAACCCTGTTACCAACAGGGTTGCAAAATACATGCTAATTTTATCTTTTTCTCACAAATCTATGCTAGCTGTTTAGCTAGCTGTTAGCTTTTACCAAGATGACAAACTTACATAAGTAATAACAAGTAAAGTTTTTTTTTAAAGTATTCTGGAAATATGCATAACAGAGTTGCGTGAGGTAGAGTGAGACATTCAAGCAAGGCTGACAATGTTATAAAAATATGAAAAATATAAGAGAGGATATACCTTTGCTCTACCCATGCTGTTGGGAAACTGTTTGCTGCTGAGACATCTATGAACAAAACAATACAAAAGAAAGTAGATTTAAATGTCATTTTGACAGTTTTTATTGGAGTTCAATTTGGTCACCAAGGGTGTGGGACAAGAGAAAAATAGCATATTAGGGGATGCTCCAGACTTATTTGGTATTTTAAAAAATATTTTCAAATTATTTTTTCTCCCAGTTTATTTAGAGTTGGTCTCTGGACAAGTAAAAGTTACACAACAACTGCGTGATTTTGTATTTTGTAAATTTATTATTTGAATTTCATGGGTGGGACATAAAATGTCCTCCAATTTTGGAATTGCCCATTTGTTACAGTGACATGACTGCATTCATGGAAATGTTTAAAATAACTGAAAGCAGCCTCTCTAATCATAAAACCAGAGTGTATGACCGGTGTGAACCCGCCTGTGTAGGCGCATCTAATGTGTCCTTTAAATGGCAGGAAACAGACTGCACTTTTGACTTTAGACCAGCTTTTTGTTGGTACGATTGTTGATTTCCTCCCAATATGAGCCTTCACTGTTGTTTATAATATGGTTGATGGTGGTGTCGTCCGCTTACTTCACAATAGAGTTCTCCTGATGTCTGGGAGTGCAGTCATGGGTGTACAGTGTGAACAGGAGGGGGCTGAGCACACAGACCTGGGGGGCTCCAATGTTGCACACTAATGTAGAGGAGGTGTGACTTCCAATCTGAACTCTCTGGGGTCTGCCTGTGAGGATGTCCAATATCCAGTTGCAGAGCGTTGTACTGAAGCCCAAAGTGTTTAGTTTTTCAATCAGCTTCATGGGTGAGATTATGTTGAATGCTGAGCTGAAGTCAACAAACAGCATTCTGATGTAGCTGTTCTTATTCTCCAGGTGTGTGAAGACTGAGTGAAGGGCAGTAGATGTGGCAGAACTTCATCAGGATGGGGGTGAGAGCCACAGGGTGGTAGTCATTAACACTAGACACAGCAGACTTTTTAGGTACAGGAACAATGATGGCTGTCAGGAGGGAACAGTCTCCTGTGAGAGCGAGATGTTAAAAATGTCAGTCATAACATCAGTTAGCTGATTGACAATGTTTTTAGTACACGGCCATGTATATTACCTGGACTTTATCGGCTGTGAGTATGTAGGCAGAAGAAGCAGAAGGCAGCACTAAGTGATGCGTATGTGCTGCAAAGATGCGCTCTACAAGCGTAAAAACAGACCAGTCTTTGGTCTTTTTTGTGGAAGTTATGTGTGGACCTGTTATACAGAAATGAGTCATGAAGTGTCAATGTTTTGTTAAAACAAACTGCCTGTATGCAGGAAATGACTGTAACTGTCTTCCACAATTTAACTAACAACTCGTGAGGTGCTTTTACTTTTCGCAATTGTCTCGTCTCTTAACTCTCTCGATGCTAAAAGTTAAATGTGACTCCTGTTACTCTGTGCTGGGCAGAAGAGGCTGACGATGGGGGCAGAGGACAAGTAATGCTATCTAAGCACACACCAAACTCAGTACAGCACAGATTGGGGAGTGACAATAACTCCTCCAACAGGAACCTCAAACCAGAGTCATGAAAAATAACAAAAGTCTCAGCTCTGATGTTAGAAGAGTGTGGCAGCAGGAGGATTCATACAGTGTTTGAACGGCACTTCATTTAAAGCATGCTGAGTCAACCAGCACACTCAGGTTGTCTGCTAGCTTGCATGCGTCAGTCCATCATCTGACATCCTTACATTCATCAAAATGCTGCCACAAATCAACGCTGTTGCCCACAGTGTGAGCTCTGTAGCGATTGTAGCTTGTGAACACTCAATGTGAGAATAAATTACAGGCTTCCATTTTTAAAACCTGTTTACATGCTGCTCATATACTCACCCTTCAAATGAGTGTGAAATTATGAGTACCTGCCTTCACAAACCTATTCGAGTCAACTGTCTTTGCACTTTACATCAACAATATGCGTGTGTTCTTCCTGACATTTCTCTCACTCATCACACCTCCACATGCAAAGAAATCCACAAACGCGCACGTTCACATTCAGCAGCACAGAAAAGAGAGGGGAAATAATCCTGGGTCCCCATGGGAGCAGATGTCACCGGCACAAACAAGCGACAGATTGCCTCAGCCCACGGCCAGGCTGAAGGTGCTCTGCAGAGCGGAGGGAGGTCATTACTGCTGGCCCTTCTGCACAGGAGGAAACATAGAGGAGGGAGTGAAGAGGCTGCAGGGCTCAACACGGCACTCACACACTCTCCTCTGCTGAAATGCAGCAGGTCACATTTGATCCGAAACCACTTACTGAGTTTTTTGTAACCTGCAGCAGATCAACTGTGTGCCATTTAGTTGCTGAAGCATGAAATAACATGGACAGAGAACTCAGGAGATTCTGTAAAGTGGAGAAAAATGACCAGCTTGATTAACGCAGTAAATACTTCAGAATTATCTTGATCAGTGACTCATGCAGATTCTGTACAGGTTACAGAGTGGGCAGCTATCACAATCATTGTGCATTGGGAGGAGTAAGTGGCTCATAAATGTATTTGTTCATGCAGGAACATAGGAGTCTCCTGGACAATTTCACAATACTAAAGGTTTATGTCATGGCTGTTTAGTTTAGTGTAGTTTAATAGGTATTCAAATATCATAAGCCTCAACAGATGATGATGATCTTACAGGAGAAATCTGTATACAGCATCAGAGGGGGAGCCCTGTTCATTCCTATGAAAGCAAGAATCCTACTTGAAATCTATATGACCTTGTCCACTAAGTCCTTCCAGAGGAGCCGAGCAGAATAAAGTAAACACCATGTCAATAAAAGACAACAAGAATAAATACTACACATTATAACCTTGCAACCCTGGGATGTACTGGGGATCCTGTTAGATTATCCAAAGCAACAGCACCTGTCATGACTCTCACTTTGTAATGTGTGGATCAAATATGCTGCCCTCTGGAACAGATCTGTCCCCATCACCCCCTCTTTTGAAAAGATGAACCATTTCTGTACCTTAAACATACATCATGGCCTGCTGCACTGAAGTACTTGGCTACCAGAGATGTTTTATCTGTATTCATTATGCTACTGGTCTGTAACTGTTTATTATAATTCCAGGGTTATAGTGTGTAGTATTTATTCTTGTTTATTATTGACATGGTGTTTACTTTATTCCGCTAGGCTCCTCTGGAAGGACTTAATGTAGGGAACAGGGTCATACAGATTTCAAGTAGTTTTCTTCACATGCTATTTATCCTTTCCACATTTTTATAGATGTGTTTTTGTCTTGACAGTTTTCCATTTTTTTTCTGTACTCTTTAAAGGGTTCAACCTACAGACGGAGTCTTATTGCTCTTAATTACATTTCCATGGTATATGTCCCAGCTAAATTTGGATTCTTTATAATGATTTTTTTGAATGTATTTACTTTGCTTGTATTTATCTTTTTTACATTTCCCTTTATTTTTCTATGCATATAAAATTGGCTAAATGCTAACATACTGGTGGATTCTCATGTGGTGATTTCTACATTTGCTACAGCACATTGCTTATGAACATCTGACTTTGCTGCTGTTTCTGACTAATTCTGTCACAGATGCACAGTGGGACAAAGAGGTGGACTGGTTGTAATATTCACTGAAAATGGTCAAGCAAAGAGGCTGAACCACGAGCAGATTGTTTAGGGCCTTGTGATGCACAACCTCACAGAGTGACGTTCAGACAGGTGAGTACATCCACTGCGTTGCCTAGCAATGTAGTGTTGTGTGTGTGCTCCAGGGTGTGTAAAAACAGTGCAGCTCTCTCTGCTTTAATATGTGTGTGTGTGTGTGTGTGTGTGTGTGGCTGGCTGCAGCCTCTGTGGAGTTGATATTGTTTATGCGTGCCTGTGTTGTCTGTTTGGTGATGTTTTCTTCTGCTGTTAAAGTCACAGTTTTTTCATATCTTTATATTGCTTGTTGCAGCCGGATAGACATCACATCAGAATCATTGCATTGCCTGAAGACTGCCCCCTTATAAAAACAACACAGTAAAAGAATGGGATGGGACAGGAATACATCTTCAGGGATTGGGACAGGAGTGAAAATCCAACTGCTACCATGTTTTGACTGCTGGCAGCTATTGGCTGTGTGACTGTTACAATGTTATCTTATTGAAAATTACATTTGTTGTCTTTTTTTTACTACAGTGGCACTCAGCTGTGTCCTCATCATTATCTGATATTTCTTCAGATTGACGTTCTGAACAGAGTTCGGTGGGAGTTGTCTGCTGGGCGACAGACCCACACCTTAATGAATCTAAGGGACAATTCTGTGATTAAACAAGTAAGCAGTAACCTTAAATGATTTTGTTTTAATCTAATGGACTACAAGTTGAGCCTGTATGAATAATTCACAATGGCTAAAATGTCATACTTTGGTGCAAAGGTGTCTTTCCTTACAGCTTTACAGTGTTTTCATTTTGATATCGAGTATTGCTGTTTATATTCTTTTACGGTATGAGCAGGCAAGCTAGCACTGCTATTGAAAAGCTAGCCAAATGACCACTTTGACTGCCTCTGTGGGAGAAAGGTGGGTCAATAGGGACCCACAGCTCACTATTGCCCAGGGCCATGAAGAGGATTAATGACCTTGTCCTCCTCAGAAATACGACCATTTAGGTCGACAAATCAAGCAGCTCATTACAACCCATATTTACATTCGTTGTTAGGTGGTGATCCCTAGCAGCTTTAGTAATTATTACAGCTATAGAGGAGGAAGTGAGAAATAGTATAAAGAGCAACGACTCCGTTCTGGGAGGGGGACGGGGATTGTGATGGATTATACAAGGACAGGACTTTCATTCAGGAGACTGCTGTTCATGTCCAGTGTGAAACCAGAGGTCAATGGTGAGTTATTTTAACTTACTAACATAGTGAATAACATCAGGTACATACGTAAATCAATGTTATGTTACTCAATCATACTGAGGTAACCTTTCCGTTACAAGGAACAGAAGTAATGTAGTGATTTGAACCCAAACCATACCGTCAGGTGCTCAATTTAAAAAACGGAGAGAAGAGGAGGAGGAAAAGAAATCCCATGAGACATATGTCATCTTTTCTATCTATATATCTATATATATATTAGAAACAATACCGTGTTGTATAAAGATGTTTAATTTGTACTAGTTAGCTTAAATTAAAATAAAGCAAAACTAGCTAATAATGCTAGATAATAAAGCTATGTTAGCTGCTAAGGATGTTTATGAATCATCTGAATGTCAGGCCTGTTAACTTATTTGGCTAACTGTTGCTGCTGTCTGGTTAACTGCTGCTGCTGTTCAGTGTTCCTCCTCCTACCTAGAGTGTTTGACATTGTGCTGAAATGATCTGACCAATATGGACAAATAATTACACATATTGTTGGAGATGTGTAACTACATAATTATAGTGCAGCCTCTTTTATTTTACTAATGCATAATCTAAAGTACCTAAAGTAGGTACTAATTAGTGATGTTGAACCGCTGGTGCCAGTAGTAGTGTGCAGGCTTATTTTGGTAACGTTTTGGGAGACACTGACAATCAATCTATTCAGCCGTTTAGGTTTGAGTATGTGTTGGGATTAATCCACTGTCCACTGAGTCCACTGACTAACTGAATGATGATGACCATGAGATGCAGTTCAAAGCTCTGAAAAAGCTAATAAGTGAACCTTTGAACTGTAACTATTAGCAATGCTAGAGGCATGGCTCTAGGGCAGGACTGTGACTAAATATGGTTCAGATATAAATGGTCTCCAGAGTATGTGTCCTAATGCCTTTTGGTAATCCCCTGACTCTTTATGTAAGTCCTCCAGCAGATCATAGTTTTAACTTTCATACATACAGACAGACAGACAGACAGACAGACAGATAGATAGATAGATAGATAGATAGATAGATAGATAGATAGATAGATAGATAGATAGATAGATAGATGCACAGATAGATAGATAGATAGATAGATAGATAGATAGATAGATAGATAGATAGATACACAGATACACAGATACACAGATACACAGATAGATAGATAGATAGATAGATAGATAGATAGATGCACAGATAGATAGATAGATAGATAGAAATGTATCAGTGTGGTATGGTATGGTTAGATCTAAATGCTATATACATATATCAAGTACAAGCACAGTCTCTCAGCTTGCATGGCTGCACAGTTCTATGTTGTTTATTTCACACATACTGTACCTTACCAGGGTCAAGTGTGAACTTGAGTGCGTATCTTTGGTACTGATGAATCAAACAAGACATTCATTCATTCCATTCATCCATTTTAGATCATTCCTAGCCTTGCAAGTGCTCCAAGAACAAGTTATGTATAAGATTTTTTAGCAGAAAATGACTCCTACAACCGCTAGGCCTCTAGCCTGTGTGATGTATGACCAATCAGCTGTCACTTAGTTACAAGAATGAAACACAGAAACCTTAAACGTAATACATTTTTTCATAGAAGAATTATTCTGATTATACAGTGATGAGGTTTGTTTTCCTAAAGAAGGTGTAGCAGACTTGAATGAAAACATGAGTACGGTCTTTTGCTGTTTGATACCATCTAAATGGATTTGCATATGAGAAAAGAATAACAACACTTGTTTTCTTCGTTTAAGAACTGCAGGTGTAACACTGAATGATGGATCTAGTTCTGCAAAGCTGACTCGAGAGGCAGAACAGCTGTGGCAAAAACAGTGTAAAACTAGGTCAAAAGGCAGCAACAGCCGACAAAAGGGGGGAGTCAGACCAGGCAAACAAATCCAGAGGGCTAAAGCAGGCAGGCGATAGTCAAAAGGCAGGGAGATGGTCTTTAAAAGACGCAGAGGCAGAAGAGAAGAAAGGCTTAAAAATTAAGGCAACAAATGAAAGACAATCTGGTGGACAGTGACTAATAGCTCTTGCCCTTTATAGTCAGTATACTGTGGCTGGCTGAAAAAGAGTGGCAGCTGGGTGGACAGATGACTCAATCAGGTGATACTGAGGTGGAAAACTCAAATAATGGCTGGTGAGACAAGGGAAGGACTATACACAATGTGAAGATTATTAAATAAAATATGCAGAAGAGTGAAGTAAGGAGGATGAGTGCCTTAATGGAGCACATGTATACCTTAACATTCAGGTGATGAATCAACAGTACATGAGACCAAAACTATATTTGAAATAACTTTGCTCTTTATAAGGCTGACATTTTGCTCAATTAGGCTAAATGTATGGTCTGATAATCCAATTAGTTGCCATTTTCTGTTACGTCATTTATTCATCCTGATGTTATGGTCCTGCAATTTCAATTGATTGAAGGGGATGGTTATTTCCCTAACCAATCAGTAGTAAGTGACAATTCTGTTCTGCCAATGTCATTTTCACTCAGAACGGAAGCTGTGGCAGTCCGCACAATTGTCAAATTAACAGATTTATGAAATCTTTTTATAAGTCAAATTAAAATTTCATCCATGCATGTTGCCATATTTGTGACCACTTATCTGTTATTGTTTTTCATAGTTGTGTAATTTTCTGTTTCTCTAACTAGGGAAACGGCCACCAATGAGGACGACGCTAGACTAATTTGATTCAGTGAACAAATCCTGATTCTGGAGGTGACAAATCACGCTAGCAACGTTTTATTGTGCACAGGAAATAACACCTCATAAACTATTACGTGTTTAAATTTAGGATGATTAACTATGAATGTTAATTGTAAAAATACTACTAATTACTACTAAGTAATCAGTATTTGAACTGTTTTGTTTGGACAGACATATTTCTAACTACAGTCTGTACAGTCTATTTTGGGTGAATAAACGCAGATTGTGCAAACAATCCAGTGGTCAAATTAGCACAATTACCGCAATGCAGAAATCCCCTTAGGTTCTATCTGAACTTGCTGAACAGAGTGTTTTCTCCCCTATACCAGAATGAGGACTTCAACCATGGCACAGAGCTGTGGAGGTCTGGCTATGCGAGACTATAACTTCTGTTTCTTGCGTTTAAATTTCTGTTGAAAAAACTCCAAATTTCAGTATTGATGCTGCTCACTAGTGGCATGTCAGTCATTTATACACTTGTCTCAACATCTGAACAGGTTGAACCACAATCTGCCAACCTTGCCAAGAAAGGGGCTGCAACGTTCTGGGGGCTATAAATAATTCCAGTGGAGTAACACTTTAAGTAAAGTGCCTGTCACATGGAACAATGGGTTTTTAAAGTAAACTGTACCAAATATTGGAGTATTTCAGTAAAAAAGTTCTAGTGAGATATAGAGCCTCAGAGATATCAGAGCCTTTTTTCCCTCAAATTTATACAAGCTAGCACCATGACGAAGCCAGCAGTGGAAAACTGATCTAGAAGAACAATCTATAGAGGTCCATGTGGTTTTAAGTGAGAAATACCTTTTTACTTTGAGGTTGCAATGGCTGTGACAGGATATTTATCTGTTGTTGCTCTGGCTGCAGTCCAGTGCAGCACAGCAGGGCGGCCCCTCAACCTCCCCAGCATATAAAATGATGTAGCAAGAAGCTAAGAACATGTAAAAACTGGCCCACATTAATTAGTAATATTGGAGGATGTGGAAAGCGTTTTCCCTCCACACAAGGGGAACTTTTATCAGCTACAGTTAAGCTTGGATAGTGAGAGAGAAGGGATTCAGTGGTGGCGAGTGGCAGATTGCCACCATTCAACTTAGATTTGTGGTTTGACCCAACAAGAGACAACACACATCTCAATTCACAAGCTGTATGTCTACCCTGCCAGACAACTGTTTAATTCTTATGACACTATCTCTATGGCATAAAACAGGCATTTACTGGGCACGTCGAGGACATTTATAATAGTTCTATGTGTAACATTTTAACACCAGTCAAGCATTCTCAATGTACGTTTGAGAGATTACTGTTTGTGGAAATCAAGATAAAAAAGGCTGTGTGTGTGTGTGTGTGCTCTATTAATGTGCCAGTGTCATGTCCTGATATTCAAAAGTGTCCATGGTTGAGTGTAGATGCTGTCAAAAAAATTGGGAAGGTCCAGGGTATTTAATAGTTTCTTGCTAGTATTTCCCCAGCTGTTAACCAAAATAACCAATAATCAAAATAGAATGCCCCCCCAAAATAAACAAGCAAACAAAAAATGCAATATTTGGTGAGTAAACAGAAATTTTACTTGAGCTACTACTGAAAAGAAGACATCCAAAACGTCACAGTTGTGCATGGCAACCTTATCAGGATCAATGGAAATATATAGTTGTGTATCATCAGGATAAGAATGAAACCTTAAACTAGTCAAAGAACAGCTTGTCCAAGAAAGAACATGTAAACAGTAAAGAAATATGGGCTAAGGATGGGGCCCTGAGGCGTATCATCACTTATCTTCCCTCAATGACCTGGCTCCCCAAATAGCAATAGCACCACCATTAAAAGTGTAATCTAAGTCTAATAAAAGTACTGTATATTGGGAATAGGGATGAGATACCCAAAGGTTAATGAAAAGGCAGATGGAAAAATCAATTTCAAGACATTTGTCACCCACAGTTCATGCAAAACCAACCGTGGAACTCACAGTTTTATGGCAGATTGGGTCTAGAATTTGAAACACTGTTCATCTTGCTGGTCTTATCTTTTCATACTAATTATATCAATGTATTACAATTGATGTTACAATGATTCATGTTTAAAATGGGGCTTGCCACACCTTTAATGTCTGAGAAAACCGATGATAAACAGCACTCTTTCCCTCTGTGTTACACAAACTCACAAAGGCCTGTACACACATGCACACACACCGAGGACAGTGAGTACAGTAGCCCCAGGCCCAGATGGTGCTTCTTCTCCACCAATGACAATGTTATATAAGTGGATTGAGCCCAGGAGTAGAGGCCTGCATGCCTGCTTTACTGAGCCACAGTGGTGCATGGGATGCGTTCTGTGGAAAAGGGAAAAAGAGAGAAGGAGGGGGGGAACGTATCTGCTGCTTGAGCCTGGAGAGACAGACACGTACAGCTTTAAATAGCTCTAATCCCACCCCCATCCTTGCACATGCATTCGGCCACTTTCCTGCCACTGGGTCTCTGACAGAGCCCGGCGAGGTATCAGGCATACGCAGCCCTTCTCTGCTCGGCTCTGGAGGGTGTGTGGGTGGGGAGCTGTAACTGGATGAATGTCTGTCTACGGACGTGCACAGCTGTATGTGCACAGCGGCTAGAAGGTGTAAGTGTGATGTGAATGTTGAGGGGATCTGAGCGGAGAGGCTGGTTTTTAAAAGTGAAGGACAAATAACAGGGTTTGGTCAGAACAAGGACACGTTAATGACCTTGGGGTGTGATAAAACCAAGAATAAGGCAATTCTGGCAAAGACAGTGTCCCTGGCTTTATAAAAAAATGCTGTTTATGCAAGAGACCCCATTCCTAGATAAAAATACAAGGTTACTAAAGAGACGTCTGCTGCTTGCATGCAAGTGACCTAATGCATATCCTATTCTTGTGCTGCTCACTAATGTTCCCTACACCACAAATACACAATAACACTGACATGGGGCCAGTGTTTAAATGCCATACAAATCGGCATTTGCTCATCCAGTCCCCGTCTGCCTTCACCTGTCCATCACAACAACACCACGTCTGTTCTCTTTCTCCCTCCTCCATCTCTACTTCTTTCATTCATTGCCTCCCTCAGAGGCAGCCATCTCCTCCCCTCATTGTCCCACTGTCTTTTGTTGCCCTCCTCAACAAAAGAGAACACTTGAGGCTGTGATGTGTGTTTGTGTGTGTGTGTGTGCTTGCGTATGACAATGATGCTTCATTTCCTCCAGACTGGCTGCTTGGGTATAATAGCTGGTGTGTATGTGTGTGTGTGTGTGTGTGTGTGTGTGTGTGTGTGTTTGTGTATGCAGAGTTAGCACACTGCCTCTTTAAGTCAGGAGTGTGACAGCTTGCAGCTATGCTCGATCCTTGCCCCCTGCCATTACTGCAACACACTGCTGTTTGCTGCCACACACATACAGCATTATCTCATGCACAATGACACATTGTAGCACGTGGTTGTTGCTGGCAAAAAAAGAATTTGCGGAAAAAAGAATTGTGATGAATTAAGGAGCCGTTCCTGGTCAGGATTGTGTTCAATGTAAGGTATATAACGATTGACTGTAAAAAAACAAAAAGGGGACAGAGCCACAGTGACATCACCCATAGATTTGTGAAGACCCAGAATGTAGCTCAAAGTGGGTCACCATCTCAACAGTGCCTGACTTCAGCTAATTTAAAAAATAAGCCTGGCTGCTGGAGCATGTCCATCCAACTGGAAGCTCATTTCTATGTTCAAACAGAAAGAGAAGCAAATTACACCTTGAGTTACTAGCATACCGCAGGATTGTTTGTGTTTATTCAGGTTACTCTTGCAAGGTTGACCGCGGGTATATTCCTCCTACTAAAGTCAGCACTCACCAGAAACTCAGGTTCTTTCTGTTGTCTTCCAGTGTCTTCTCTTCTTACTGTCTCCCCTCACTCTATTCTTGAAGTGAAGTACATTTTCCAGATAGGTTGAGAAGCAAGAGCAAAGATAAATCCACTTTTTAATCCAAAAAGTTTAAAGAAGTTAGAAGCAACGGGCTTCGCCTAGAGCTGTCTCCTCCAGAGCTCGCCAGCTCCAGCAGCTGTCTGCCAGTTAACAGTGCGCTCTTTAAAAACAGTCATCTGTCCCTCTGCTCTGATCTGTTAGTCCAATCAGTCTCACAGCAAGGCATATCATTTGTCAAATAATTGCATTATAATTAATCTTAAAGGAGCTGGCACCACAAACACAGCTGAGAGGTCAAGACCAGTGATTTGAATTAGCTGAGGTAGAGCCTAGGAGACAGCTAGCAGCTAGTTGTCACTAAAAGCAGCCACGCCCTTAATTATGCTTAACATTATGCCTTAATATACACTACTCAAAATTAGTATGTATTGGGATATTTTTTATTTATTTTTGTGTTTATTTATTCTGTGACATATCTGAAATTTTATTTTGCGTTTTTAATTTGTATTCAGTTCACAGTACACAGCGTGCATCGAGCCGCTTTATACATCCAAGAAAAAAGTAAACTAAAAGAACTTCACAGGACTAAAACCCCAGTGTCCTGCATGAAAGTCAGACTTGTGTGATCAAAGACAGCTTGGATAAAGACATTTCGCACTTGCAAACACCACAGGCTGAAAACGATGAGACAGGAATATAATTTACATAAAGATATACATAAATGGCATAAACATGCTTTTGCTTTTTTCAAAGAATGAATACATTTCATAATATGATAAATATTTCCTGGTTTGTGGGAGAGTGTCTGACTGGGACATTACTGGACGAGGAAATTTCCCCATCTGGCCGTCTGCCTTATAATAACTACGTTGAAGTACTCGCGTCAGGTGGGACAAGTTTTGGCCAAGGACACAACGTCATCGTCCAACCAAGGTTGAAGGGTTATGGGTTCAGTGTCTTGTACGCAGGAAACATTGACAAGTTAACAGGAGGAGCTGGGGATCTCTGTACCCCTCACTGCTGATTGCAAACCATTATTCTTAGTTAGGGTAGTTTATACCTCAGCAGTTTTATAACATTAGATGGTGCACCAGCTCATATTATGCCTTCTGGGCTGTCTGTTCTATGTTTCCTCAAAGGTTGTGTATAAAGTTAAACTTTAGGCAAACTGAGATTGACATTGTTGTTGAAAAGGCTGGTGTGGCCAGGATCGTAGACAGGAAGTGACCTGCAACATTCACTCACTCCTCTGTGGTTCAATGCCTACTCTCCAGGACTCATTTGAATCCTATCCAATAATTAAATCCATTTTATGAGATATTGTACAGTCTGTATTGTGATCCAGTATAACAGTCCTGCAATAATCTGTGTCTTGCTTATAACTGTGTTTTTATAGACACTGACAGAGAGGTGAGTTAACATTAACCACACATTACTGATTTATATGGTGTGACTGCTGGGTTTTCATGAGGGCCCATTAAGAAATCAATAGCATATTTGTACTGCTATGCATTCATTTAAGGTGAATGTGTCACTACTGTTTGGCAGGACTGAGTGGCGTTTTCAATTGGCTCATATGCTTTAAGAAAATGTCACAGAGTAATATAGTTCCTATGAATTATAGCATTGGTCATGGCTGTCATTCATCTCCCTTACTCACCCCGGTTGAGTAAATACTGAATGACACATATGAGTACCTACTGATTTAGGTTAATGCTTTTAACATTGTAAGATTGCTGAGACGTTTTGGCCTCACAGTCACATACATTCAACCAATGCATTAAACTTCAGTTAAAGTTGTTCAGTTTATGAATGAGACCTTAACCCTGAGTGTATTGTGCCAGCTCTGTCGCTCACTGAATTAGTAGCTTTTTGCTTTGACACTTACCTCACTCGCATCTGAAAACACCGCTGTCAGCTTAGCCACCACATAGATTAAGTAGAGTGTTTAACTTCCTGGTTAAAAGCTTTCTGAAAAACTGTGAAAGGGACAGAAACACACTAATGATGCAATGGCTGTGTTGCAGATGGCTGGTTGCTAAGTTATTAAGCATCCAAAGGCTGGTAACATAAGCCAGGTATGGTACCGAACTGAACAAAACAAAACAATGTGAGGCAGCAGCAGGATGAATGTAAGGGCTCAGTATGCGTGAGTTGGTGGGATGCTGTGAAAAAAATTAATCAAACACAATGTGATAATTTGCTAATCCTTTTTGACATGTAGTCAATTGAAAACAGTACAAAGACAATATATTTAATGTATTTTTTTGTATTTGGTGCCAGCAACACTTTTCAGACACATTGGGACAGAGGCAACAAAAGACTGGAAAAGCTGTGAAATGCTCCAAAAACAGTAAACACAGTTTCCTTTGCAATTGATTGATTCTTTTTTTATTTATGTTTTACACAGTGTCTTTGGAATCACGTTTATAGTTTGGTGGCAGTGTTAAATTCTGGCTAGATCAAATGTGTTGATGTTTACGGAACAGGCTTGTATGAGTCTCAGACACAACATGACGAGGAGCTTCTGTTGTTGGGATTGTGTCGTCAGTATTTGGGCCCAGCACAGTGCTGTGAATCTTCTCACTGAGTTTCTGTAATATGGGTAAGTTAACATCTGCACACTACAGTAGGCTACATACATTTACTAAGCAACCACCAGTGAGTCGTTTCCTGTTTACACGTAGTTTAATGTATTAGGCACAAGGTCATTTATTTGTCATTATACAACACAGGGTTGCAAAACTCTTTCATGCTGAACAAATTACAGAACATATATACAGTAAGTAATAAAGAAATATACATAAAAACTTATTGGATCTTTTGATTCTGCATCAGGGTGTATGTAAACAGCAGCAACCAGACAGTGATGATGATGTGCTTGGCATCTTCATATCAAAAGTTTGACATCCAGTAAAACACTGTCCATCAACTTTGACTGTGTGTGAGCAGCAAGCATCGATGTTCATCTACCTCTCCTTGTCCGGCCCGTCAGAGTGCAACAGCTTGATCCAAGATGTTGTGGTGGAGAGAGGTCTCCCTCGGCACAACTGTCTCTGATTTCACGTTGTTTGGCCAACCATCAGCCAGGAGCAGCCTTACACCAAGCTGGATTAGCACTGCCCTTTTTCTGACTCTCTTCCTCCCTGGGGCGCTCCAGCTGGTCAGGTTGGATGGTTGAAAGACGCCATAGGTTGTGATAGTCTTGAAGTCCGCTGCCCCTAATGCAAAACACCTTTCTGCTCCAAAGATGATGACAGTATTTCTGCCATGAGCCGAAAAAATGACAGTTAACAAAACAAAAATGTAGCATAGTTTGAAGGAGCTATGGCTGTTGCCATAGCAAGTCTATGTAACAATGCATGCAATCTAATGTAACAAAATACTGACAATGTCTGACACATATCTTTATAAAAGAGCCACACATGGCTCATGTCACACACATAGATAGAAGACTGGTCTATTTTCCGTGGCACATGCTTACCACACATGTTTCACTGATTACAGTGGAAGCGTAGTGATGCAGCAGCTACTCTGCAAATGGTCTGCATACATTAAGTGTTCAGTGTAGCCAGCCCGTTGGACAAGTTACTTGAAAATTGTAATCAGTTGCATTACTTAACACATTACTCAACAGCAAAAGTACTTCTTTACTTTACTGAGATTATTATTACATGGAACTTTACTTTTGTTACTCAGGGCAGCAAAGGCATTAATGGTGTTGCACTTGGTTGTACACACTAAAGAGAGCTTGAAAGAGGAGTTCATATCCTGCCTTACGTTACTACCTTGCTAATCTCTGTGCGGGTGTGTGGTGCAGCATTAAGAACAGCATTGCAGGCAATTGATCCAATAGTTGTTAAGACATTTCAGTGAACAACTTTACCATTCCTGGGGCCACAGAACAAACTATATTGTAACTGTGAATCTTTAGATTGAACTAAAACAAGATTATTCAAATCATCAAATGAATATATAATTTAAACAATAGATTGAGATGTAATTCAAACATCAGATATTTAATGGGTTCCCTGTGAGCATATTTAAAGCTCCAATAAAATTGTGTGCATTTTGAGATGAAAAGTTAAATCAGGATTACACATAAACTTCTGTTGAAAGCTTTGGAAAAAGCTAGCAACTGGAGCTTGAACTGGGATTGATATGTCAAACCTTCCATTTTCAGGGCCAAGAATAAACTTTCATGCCTAAAGGGACACATGAAGATCAGTTTACTCATCATGAGGAGTACCACTCAGCCAGTGAAAACAGTTGTATAACATCCTCTGTGGCTCTGGAGGGAGATTTCTAAGAATAAACTTCTGAAAATTGAAAAATAACCCAGATGATGTTATAACAAGATGCAAGAATCAAACATTACTGTAAGCAACAAAAGCAAAGTCATTCTTCTTCCAACACAAATGGACGAATGAAGAACCCTCTGTTGACAGAGATGGACGATCATAATAATTATTAATCAAGATGGCTAACTGGGTAAGTTAACTGTGTTTCGTGTCATACTGACGAAGCCTGCTTGTGTAAGTCAAAACAAAGATAAACAATCTGGTATGGACTACAGTAAAACTATGACAGTTTGGTCTATTATAGATAACAACAGGACATTTCAGGAAAACTATTTTATATGACATAAATGGTAGTTCAAAATATACTCACAGGATTATAGCATTGTGATATGACATGAGCAGAATGACTGGCTTTTTAAAAAAAATCTTTGCAGTAATCCTACAATGACTTCAATGTCTTCAACATAACAAAATCTCCAGGTGCACAACATAAAAAGGAAATTGTGGAGCAACACATCTTCCGTTAAAAAAAGTCATGTCTGTTGAGCAAAACTTGTCAGAAGTGTTGAATGACTGACCATAAATCAGGCTTAAGAGTCTACAGCCATGTTAGCAGTTCTGTGGGGCTGTAACTTAGCTCAATGCTAACATCAGCATGCTAACATGCTCATAATTGATAATGCTAGCATGTGCATGTTTAGCAAATTTAAATGCGTTGTTGTGGTTATTGTTGCAAAGACACGCCCCTCCGGAGCATTCAAGCACTCTGATTGGCCGGGCACCCACGTGGCATCATGGGATTACAAGAAGACAAAGTTATAGACTGTTACTTTAGAAATTATGCTATCCAACATATGCTAGTATTAGTGGTGGATGAAGTACTCAGCTCTTGTACTTAATTAAAAGTAGCATACCATAGTGTATACATACTGTGTTGCAAGTAAAAGTCCTGCATGTAATTCAATCAGGAGAGACTTGTGATTGTTTTGAGTGAACATGAAGATTTATTGCCATGTGTACAAAAGAGAATGAGAAAGTCTTTGGGGAGGTGATGAAGCTGTAGGTAGATTAGGAAACCCCCCGATGGAGTCTAGACACTGGTGGTGGTGATGGAAGAAGAAGGGTCCTGGAGATCTGATGACCGGGGCACAAATGCCTAAAATGACAGTTGACAGCTGAGAGGAGAGCAGTTTTAAGTTTGACAGCAAGGACGTGATTAGCTGATAGTGTTGGAGACAGAACCTGGTTGGTTTAATGGAGAGAGAGTACATGAAGAAGGTGAATGGAGGGTAGTACCAAAGTACCAAATTATGAGCATCAAAACATACTTCAGGTACCACACGTATACTGTACTTATGCAGAATGGCACATTTCAGAATAATGCATATTATTAGATTAAGATGCATTAATGTGTACCTCACATTAATATTGAAGCTGGTGAAGGTAGTTTAACATCAACATCTTCATTTTCTGGGTAGCTTTTGAATTTCCCCGCGGGGATCAATAAAGTTTTATCTTAATCATTAACATTACATCATGATTTATTTGTTGGTTACATTTTGTCCTAAGCAATTAAACTTTAATTAAGATAGTTATCAAGTGAATGTAGTGGAGTAAACAGTACAGTATTTTTATACTCAAAGAACATTTACCTCAAAACTGTACTTAGTTACTTCCCACCACTACTTGTTATACAGTGTTATCAATAAATTGCTGTAGTAGCGCCTTGATTGTGTCTGTTGCTTGACTGGATTTGTGATCCACACCCTGTAATCAAGCATGAGCAGAATTAACACTCTTACTTATTAAGGGAGGAGTTCACCAGATTGTTTTAGACAGTTCTTTATTAGGGGTCAGAGAGCCAAGCTGCTGGACTCTTAAATGTTATTTCACTGAAACCATCTTGTCATGCAAGAACATGCACACTGCATACAGGTCCAGTCGCATTTCAAACTTTTAAATTCTCCAACTCATATTTTGAAAAATCATTAACATCCAATGTTACATGAAAAAAATGTGTATATTGCATGGGTATAGCAGAAATCGTGCTAATAAATATCCAACCTCTATTAAAATAGGATACACAGAATGTAGTGTGTGCATAATGGAACCTTTCTATCTCATAAACAGATGGATTAAGAGAATTTATATATGAGTTTAATGCAACAACTGCTAGTTGCAAAGAGTATGTTCACAGTTAGCCCAAAAATGAATAGTGCAAATAAACCTCACAGTATACCTTTTCTCAGCTGGCTCAACATGTTCATGACCTTCTATTAGCTAGCTATGATGACTGCATGGATAGCAGGGCCGACATGCCTCACAAGCCTACGGATGGCTCCTGATCTAACAGATGCCAAGCCGGTGTTTGTGTAGCGGCCAAATGTATGTAAGGCTGAAATGAGAACACACTGGAAGAGAATAGTTTCAGATGGATGAAAGCTATTTATTTATTCAGTGTGTTAAGCGTTGTAAAAAAAAAAAGAAAGAAAAAAGCCAAATGACATTATATCAATGTCATGACCAGCCTCTCCTAACCACCATAAGTGATTACTGAGCTCCTCTGTTCTTGTCTGTTTTACCCACCACCCCCTTCTCATCCCAATCTTCCCATCATGCTGCAGGCAACTAAACAGATCCTTTGTTTTGGGTCTTAGAGAAGCCATAAAAAAGCAGACTTTGTTCTGTGCTCTCTCTCTCTCTCTCTCTCTCTCTCTCTCTCTCTCTCTCTCTCTCTCTCTCTCTCTCACCCCTCCTTCCCTCGTTCCACCCAACCAGCAGATGGTTAATGATTCATGGCCTGGGTGCAGACGTGCTATTGTGAGTGTAGCATTACTGTATGGACGTGCAGAGAACAGGGTGACATACTGTGTGTTGTTGAGGGCTCGAGTGATATAGTTTCTGTTAAAGACTGACAACACTTTTGTGCTGATTGTATCTGATCATTTCTACCTATATTCAGATTTTAATATGATCACATTTACATTGAATACAGTTGTTAATATCATGTGGAACTAAATCATATCACCGCCTTAGAATGAGTGTAAAATATATGGACTGGGATTAGATTGTGGACAGATTATTGTCAGTATTGATCTAAGTTATTGGTTGTGTGGTTCATCATGCAAGACGCGCATGAGTGAGCGTGACATGAGTGTGTCTGGACATGTGTTTGTGTGCTGTGGTGGAAAGTGACTAAGCACATTTGCATAGTATTGTACTGAAGTACTATTCAAAGGTACCTGTACTTGAGCATTTTCTGCTACTTTATACTTCTACTCCACTACAATTCTGAGGCAAATATTGCAGTTTTCCACACTAGTACATTTATGTGATAACTTAAATTACCACTGACTTGACATTGACAGATAAACAATGCAAAATATAATGAATAAATAAATGATGATGTGTTATGAACTTTCAACAGGGTTGTAAAAAATTCCAAATGTTAATTTAAAATATTACTTAGTAAACGTGAAAGTCAGGAAAAGTAGCTGAGTAAAAGGCTTAAAGTATCTGATATGAAATGTCCTTACAGTTAGTATCAAAAGTAGCCTCATTTTCTGACAATAAATGTACTTAAGTATCAAAGTACTTCTACAAAAATTCTACATATATTTAAGTATCCACTGTATAGCCTGCTATGGGTTGACCTATTATAACTGCACTGTGATATTACTATTTTCCCTTAAACTTCCCATGGATCAGCTAGTGGAGTGCTATTTGCTTCGGCATAGATACGTGTCTTCTTAATTGGTGTTTACAGTAGCCAAGAGTGCTAAATGTGTGTTACGCCCTCCTGCCATGAAGCTAGTGATCTATTGACTCTTTTCAAACTGGCAGCTCTGAATTAACACAGGCAGGCAGGAATGGAACAACACAGCCACCAAGCAAATGGAGGCCATTTTGGCAACAAGGAGTACAGTACTGAGGTAGTTTCCTTCCTGGGTAAGCGTATAGGACCTCTAACCAGCTAACGGCAGCAACATTTAGCTGCAGTTAGCGCTCACTTTAGCAACAAAGCTAGCAAATCGATAAGGAAACTCCATAAAGAAGGCTGCTTATGGCCATGGACCGGAGGTGTTCATTTGAAGCCTGCTGATTTACTTTAGCAAGTGAAGCTATCTGTCCAGAGTTGAGGCAGAGCAGCCAGGAGACATCAGAAAATACCTTCTCCCAAAAATAAAATCCAGTTTCCCTAAAGTCAGTGAAAGTTAAACAGTTTGTCCAGTAGTCCGTGAGGTCTGACCACCGAAAACACCCCGCTCTGGCATCATAAAAATTAAGGGATTACTTTTTTGCCATTGGTGGACCTGATACTAGTGTAAAGGAGATATATGGAGCAAGACATGTGGTGAAAACACTTAAACATTGATTTGCCTTCATGGGAACTGAGAAGTAAAAGATCAGAGTTCACCAGTTTATGTTTAAAAATATGTGTGTGTGTGTGTGTGTGTGTGTGTGTGTGTGTGTGTGCGTGTGTGTGTGTGTGTGTGTGTGTGTGTGAGAGAGAGAGAGAGAGAGAGAGAGAGAGAGAGAGAGAGACAGAGTGTTTATCAAAGCAGTAATCATTGACTTAGGCCCAACCTTCAGTCTGGCCTCAGGTTCTCTGAGCCGCTATTCTTTTTCGTTTCTTGTTGTCTTTAAAACTCAATCAGATAATTCCCCCTCGCTCTTCCTCCTCAGTTGCACTATCTCTGCTTGCATCTCACCCTCTCTTTTCACGCTCCGCCTCTCCCAGCTCTTGTCCTCTTTCTAAACTTAACACCCTAGGGATGCACCTCTCCTCGGGTTACAAATCTCCCTCCTGCCATCCCTCCGTCTTGCCACCACCACCTCCACAGCAACAACCATTCAGTCAATGAAAACACAGAAAAAACACCAGCAGCTGCCTATTAGCCTCCTCAAAGCACGTCTGCTCAACAGAAACCCACAAGGTGACAGTTTGTTGAAAGGAAATGCAATCTTTCTCCATCCTCTCCTTCCTGGGGCCGGGGACAGACAATGAGGGGAAGTGATTAAACTGAGGTCCAAAGCAGTGTTTCTTCATAGCCACCTTACAACAGTATGATGGATTCTGGCAAGAGGAGACACACACACACAGAGTAACACACTCACACATTTCACTGTGCAGACTTAATCTAAAAACAGTGTAATGTAAAGCCAAGGCTTTCCGGGCTCTCTGGCGCATTAAGAAACAACAGTAAAGCCGAGAAAGGAGGTCACATCCAACAGTGTACTCGCTCTCCTCCAAGGGAGTGGACTACCTTCCACCATACACAGAAACTTCATATCCACAGGCAGCTGGCATTATTCTCATTCCATGCATTTGTGAGCAGAACACTCAATGGGAAGGAAATTTCAAGAATCCACTTTCAACTTGAATGTGGCACCATCTCTGTCAGAACTAGTATTCAAAGGAGGAAGGCTGTAATCATGTAGTTAAATAGACAGATCCATATCCTGTCAGCCAATCCACACCAGCTATTTATTACACTTAAAGCCAATATTAACCTGATGATATCATACAATATACCGATATGCTTGATATGCTACAGCCTCCCTGCTCTATAAAAATAAAGAATTGGTGGTGAAAGCTGGTGGAAGTTGCTTTCTGTATGCATGTTTCTGAGGTGTGTCTGTGTGTTTGAATTCAGATCCACCTCTCACTCAACTCAGCACTCACCAGAGACTCTGGTTCCCCTCCCTTCTGTGACGTTATCTTCATGAAGTGAAGTACATTTCCCCTCCAGCTCCAGTCAGCAGTACACAGCTGGCCAGCTCTGAGCAGTAGCATACATACATATAAATGGTATATAAAGGGAGCAGGAATTATATTGACAGAGATGGATGATGTGTGCATGATTAAAACAGTGTGTATTTTAAACTGTAAATATATTGTGGGTGTGTTACAGGTTCATTAAGACTTTATGACTGATTTAACTGGAAAGAAATTGTGTAATAAAACAGGGTGATGACTAAGTGATAACACCAGAGGGGTTAAAATAAAGACGTAAACAGGCCGTATCACACGTAGATACTTAGATACCAATCATGTTGGTTTTGACTGCATCCTTTGACTTTTTAATGGCTCTGGCTCCGACCCCGAGCCAGTGGCAGGTAAAGTCAAAATGCATCAAACTGAAGAAAAGAAAAATCAAAGCAACTTTGTTGGAAAAGTTGAAAATAAAAAAAAGTAAAAAAAACAAAACAAAATAAACAAAACAGAAAAACAGGGGAACTTTATCTGATGTTTGCTTTTTAGAATCTACACTAAATACATTTTGGAACCACTTAGGCTGGGGAGTGGTAAGTACTGTACCATCCCAGACTGCTATAAACCACAGATGTTTTCTCATTGTAATTTGAGCCCATCTCAAGAGCTGCTCCCTGCTTACACTACACATCTTGTCTCATAAAACGTCTGGCACGATTTGGCTGTTACGAATGAATGTGTCATGGTACAGGAATTACTCCAGTTAAATGGTCATGAAAAGCTTGCTTGAATCATAGAATATAACAGTTGTAGACTTGAGAGTTGAGTCAGAAAAAGAAATCAAGGCTGAAGACTGAGACCTTGTTATCTGACCTGACTGCCTGTAGACCTGACCTGAAAGCAGCATCAGCTCTGACCTGACAGCAGCAGGCAGGTTCTCTTGCATTGCGTAATATCTGCGGCCTTTCACCCAGTGTGACTGAATTAAGAAAATCATTGAACGGAAGGAGGAGCTATGCCTTTTCATCATGTTCTGAGTGATGTTGCCTCACTGCTTGCATCACCACAGCAGCCTGACTCATTGCAGCACACATTTATATGCTTTTAGTTACTGATAATCTACAGTTTTTTCATTTTCCCAAAGCACTGAGTCCTTCCATAGTATACCAACAAAGAGAAACAAAGTATTACTCATGGCCCAATGGTGAGTCTGTGGCAGGCAATATCACTGACCAAGTCCTAGTCCAGCAGCTATGTGATGCATTTTGTGTATTTAATTATTAAATCCTAGCAGACGTCAGACCTGGCAGAACTTGCCACCCTGGTATCAGCAGAAAAGACTCTTCTGAAAAAAAAGGTGAATTCTGGTGCCAAGTGCTCAAGGAGCACTAGAACGTATCCTGAACAGAAACATCACAATCTGGCATGGTTACATGTGGCCCAGGACAGGAAGGTTCTACAGCAGGTGATTAAAACCAGCCCAGGACATCATTGGTACCCATCTACAGAGCTTCAGTGATATTGGTGAAGTGAGGTGTCTGCACAGAGCCCAGAGGATACCAGACTAGAGAGCTGCTTCTTTCCTCAGGCTGTGAGACTCAATTCATCCGCAACGATCCACCATAAAAAAAGTTTTTTCCCCCATGCATAAAGGGACCACAACTCAGATTTTGTTGTACAACCTTGTGTTGTAGAATGATGATTAAATGAACCTTGAACCTTTCATGCTGTATTTAACCAGTGATAACTGAGCCTACAGGTTTTTTGTCTCTGATCACGCCACCAGTTCTGTGATTAAAATTATGATAATTGCAGGTTGTATAGTAGGTTTTGGAGTCTTCGCAAATAATCTGCATGTGTTTATTCAATTTGTCTAGGGTAAGCCAATCATCAGGCTTCCATCCAAATGTAGCACATATTTGGACCAAATTTCCAGAAAATCCGCAAAAGTCAGCCAATTAATTAAACCTCTGCAGGAGAAGACATAATCAAAAAGTGGCATTCTCCTCATCGCTCCACACAGATCTAATGTTTCTGTGTCTTCAGTGATAGCTTGAGAGAGTCATATGCTTCATGTAGGTCATGATTTATTTGTTAAAGGAACGGTTTAGCCAAAAATGTCATGTCATATTCAGTCATTATCTATTCATCCCCATGCCGAGTTGGGCTGGGTGAAGTCTTGTAGTCCACAAAACGTTTCTGGAACTTCACAGCAAAACAGCTGCAGCATTCTCCTAAACCACTGAAGTAGATGGGTATTTGTTTGAAAAAATAAAATGGCTCCATACAGCACCTTTAAGCTTGTTTATATCACATTTTCCTTTAATCAATACATACATTTTTCCTTCTCAGCGTGTGTGAAAACATTTTTGCGATATCTCATAACTTTTTTTTTTCAAATTTATGGCATTTCCACTCTTTCATATTCAAAAATGATTAAAAAAAAAAAAAAAAAGATAGCCCTGCTGTTTGTTATTTGGTAAAATCCACAGCATTTTGTCTTTCTGTGACGAATTATGACATGACCTGAACATGGGCTTGCAGAAGTCCAGTTTCTGGAAATTCACAGGAAACTACATGCATGTACTTCAGCCTCACTGTTCATAACTGTAATAAATGTTCTGATGATACATCCATGATCTACAACTAATTACAACACAGTGTGATTGGAACAATGAAGAATACAGGGAAAATGCAGTTTCTGTTTAAGGAATATTTATTCATGGCTATCTAACAAGCAGCAAGGCTGACTCACTGCACCATATGTAGCTTTATTAATACATTCATCAAACAGGTATACATTGCTTCTCTTCTGTTGTACTTTTTAAGCCATGCTGATATTAGCATTTAGTCTCACAGAGCTGCTAGCACGGCTGTAGAATCTGTCTGTTGTTAAAAGACAATGCATTTTTCCTGCCTCCAGTGGTCAATACACGTGTAATTTGTAACTGGACTCTGGGACCTGTATTGTTAAAATGCACCAAGAGTAACCAGGTATCACCAAATCAACCAGGATGGAGATCTGAGTGATAAATATAAAGAGCTGCGCTAACTACAGATACTGTACTGTGATACAAAACTCTGGGAACATACAGTTTTCAAACTGTGGCCATTTTCCTCTGACCTTGGTGGTAAAATCAAATGCTGTTATCAAAAGCATGATGTTGTATGTAGGGAATCTGACAAATTATTATCACTTACCAGCATACTCATTTTTCAGCAACCAAAAAGTAATGGACAGTAAAAGAGGGAGGGACATCGCGCCATATTTCTACGTAACAACGTAGCATATCTGATCAGCTACCTTTGGACAACACCTAATGTTAGCATACATTAGCTAATTTTAAATAAATACATATACATGTGTCCAATAAGTGTGTTGGGTTTGAATTTGAGAATTCATTTATGGCTTTCCTATTATATCACATAACACAATCATGTTGCTATCAAAGCTAGCTAGGAAGTGGGTGAATGCTAATGTAGCTAATGGGTTATCAAATATGTTGTTTTACCTTGAAATGTGGCCTGATGTCCCTCCAGATTTTAACCATCCATTGTCTTTTCAGTTGCAGATCATTTGAGAAACTGTTTGTCAGATTCCCTATGTTTCTACACCTTGCAACCTGCTATACAGCAGTACAGCATTAAGCTTTCCACCCTGTGTGTGACATCAGAGGAAAATGGCCACCATGTGATATGGTTTAAAGCAGCCAGGGTGGCTTGATAAAAAAAGAAAGAAAATCAAATCAAATCAAATCTCCATATCAGTCCACTATGCCTACAATAGTCAGTGAGCTATTGAGAATGAACTAAAGTTCTCCCTATTCAGTAAATGTTACACCCTCTGCGATAGACTGCCAGGTAATAGCTGTAAGGTCATATGTCTCACTTGAATAACATATTCTGTATGTGCCTCTGTGCACAGCTAGAGCAGTTATTTTCTTCTTTGTCAGAGTATGACTCGAAGGGAAATCCATCTCGAGTTTGACCGAATGGGTTTCATGCTTGATTAAATTGTGGAAACTAAATAAAAACACTACAGCTTGTGAGTACTGACACACAACACCAAATACAACTTCTCAGCTGTAGCTCCCAGTAACTTTGCACCATGTCCGTTGGGTTAGCAGAAGACAAGGGACTTTCTACTGTCAAATTAGATCAACAGCTGCTGACTTGCAGTGTCAGTAAAGGTTCGGGTACACTGCAATGCACAGATTCACTTAAAAGAGCAGAGATGAGCTGGGGCTCTTGCAAGTGGAGCACATCCAGAGTTTAGGGAGTCAGAAATGGAAAGGTTGACTGTCACTACAGACCACCTGCTGCCTCTTTGAGCTGACCTGACGTCTGCCACCGACAGATGATGAGGAAGAGGCTGCGTGGCTGGAGGGCTCTCAGAGAGCACAGAAAGACTCCAGAAGAAAGGGGAGACTGTCTGAGACCGCTGGTCTTGACAGGGCTTTCATTCAACAGCATCTGCTCCATCACTGCTGTCTGTGTCGAGCCACACTCAATAGGCTAATAGATTCAAGAGATACTCACTGGAAAACAAGCCTTTTCTTTATGGTTCAGTCAATGAACTTGTTCAAACAGCAACAACTCTATGTGAGTACATTCACTTTACAGAGTATGACATGATTACAAGATGTGCTTCAGGAATAAATGGCGTGTCATGATAGTCAGGAAGCCTAGAGGATGTTAAAGAGCAGGCTTGTGAAGAAGTCATCTTTTAGATTCCCTGAATGGGGTGAAAAACGTCCGTACAACAGCCTGTGACCTACCCCAAAGCTGTCCTGTCAGTACACAGCAAAGACCTCTTGAAGTATGCTTCACACAGAGAGCTCGCCACAGACGGTAGACAGTAGACTTTTCACCTTGCCTTCAAGTGTGGCCATTCAGAACAGGAATAAACACTTTTGACATAGTTGGAGAGCATTTGCTTAAAGCACACTGAGGCTTAATGGATAGGTTCTCAATTTTTCAATTGTTTTAAAACAACAGTCAGATGCTCATATGAACACTGATACAGGATTTACTTGCGCCAGTCTCAGCTCGTGTTCATACTGGCTACTAACAGCCTATTTATACCTGGCATTAACACGCGTCTTGGCTGATCCAAACACAAGTGGACAGCTCTGAGGATGTCAGTTCACAGCCGGCTTTAGAATCCATCTCGACTCTCATCTCCAGTGACCAACTGTGATCGGCTCTCACTTTCCTGCTCTGTATGCAAATAAACACATATGTCACTGGGCCATCAAAAATAATGTTCTTTTTATACAAAGAAAGAAATAACTCAATGTATAACATTTGCTGGATTTACAATAAGCCCAAATAATTAAGAATTTGTCCGAGGCAGTGTTTCACTAAGTTTTTCCTGACTCAACTGACAAAATTGAGCGATTTCTAAAGGGAGTCTGGGGACTAAGAGGAGGCTTATATTGCTTACTGTTTACTGCATTTGCATAATTTGACATTTAACAAAATGTTGTCTTTCACAAATCTATTGTGACTGGCAAAATCAGTTTTAACAGTCTGTTCAAACAGCTGCTAAATGTCTGCAGGTAAGATGGAAGTAGACAGGCTGGTACAGCGGTGCAGCAGCAAACTGACGCTTTGTACAAGGAAAGAAACAACTTAATGTATTGCATTTAATGTCACATTTCCATGAAGGCATGAATGATTCAGAATTTGCCACAGTGTGTTCACAAACATCTGCTGCTACAATTGGCAGGTAAGAGAGACAAGACGTGTAATTTTCCTTTACAGTGGACCAAACGTTAGAATCCATAATGCCTGTTGTTGTGGCTGCTTCTTCTTGTTTTGCTGAGAACATCAGCTGACTCACGTTGGCTTCCTGTCACCTTTACTGCCTTTACCTCCTACATTGGTGATGTCCTTGTGATGGGCACATCGAGACGCGTTAGTGTTTACTCTACAAAAGATAAGTAGTCAAATGCGTCCCAGACCACCTCGACAAGTGGTTTGAGCGATCGGATCACAATGCATCTTGTGCACAAGTTGCATGTTACTGCTAAGTGTAAACAGGCAGTAAGAGATCCCTTCCTAATGTGTTTCCAGTATAAGTGATGGAGTACATACTTACAAAGTTTAACTGAAGATAATGTTCAGCTTTAGCAGTCATTTGAGTTTGACTATTAAAGTAGATATTTCCTCTTTTGTTACTGTTTCTATACCACACCCCAGCAAAGAAACACGTTCAAAAGTGAATTTTGTACATAAAAGACTAGCTTCTGAAGATAACAACTTAAGTTGGGGAACTGCAGCTGCTGGAGCCTTGTAATAACTTCAGATAAACTTGAGAATATAGTTTTGCATGGAACCGGGGCTGTTGATTTTGGCCAGTACAAAGAGGGGTTGTGACTCCATCCGAACAAGTTGTATTTTTGTTACACATTTCCACATTAATGTTAATTATTCTGTACGATTGTTGACTCGTTTGCTTGACTTGTATCCATCATCAGTAGAAAGACAGTGAAATGTATGCAGGTTTAAAGGTAAAACATGAGAGAACTAGCTAATAAATCGTCTCAATTTGATACTCAAACCACTTCGATTCTCTGAGTTTACTGATGTACTTTATCACTGCACACATACAGGATCCACTGGCAGAAGCTGCCGCACGGGCAGTGTAGCCTGCTTACCTAACAACATTTCTCTTTTCAAGAGCTATATTATTGCTGAAGCTGGTACAATCCATTGTACGCTGTCTGAGGCAATTGCTGTCCTTGCTGCCAGATGTGTCAGGTGTAATAAGGCCATGAACCTCAAGCAGGAAAAAGAATGTACTAACAAGTAGGCAAGAATCCCTGCACATTGATTATTTTCCAGCACAGACCTTTTATTGCAGGAGCAGCGGGAAGCTGCTCGGCCACAGTCACTAAAAATCAATGAGTGTGTGCCTCCAGCCCCTCTGATCAGCCCCAAGTACCCCCTTCCACTTCCTGTTTGCCCCCACTCCCCATTTGGCAGTTGCAGACCTCCGTCTTCACAAACACGCTTTTAACGGTTTTAAACCCTTCATCCTTTAAATGGACAGTTGGTATATCAATGTGAGATAGAAAGATATAGTAAGGCAGAATAATGAATACATCAATTGGATATGGCAGAGTATTTGTTACATAATAGTCTGAAGCAACATCAGTGGTTGATTTAGCACAGAACAGTCAAGTTTCATTACGCTGTATGAGAGCCATAAAAATCATTGGGGATCAGTCAGGTAGAGTTTTCCTTTTTGTGTTTTTGGTGATCTATATCTAATGATTGACAGGAGAAACAGCTTGGCACAAATAAAGATTTAAATGAAGACCTCTCACGGAAAAATTCCAATGTTCCAGTTTGTCCCCTGAGAATTTGTTTTGTTTCTCCGGCCTGGGAAAACAGGGTTGACTCATCTGTAGCTGCAGGGTTGAACATGTAAAAACACTTGACCCATCATAACAATTAGCCTGTCAGCTTTCACAAACAGACAAGATGATTTTCCTTAGCACCAAGTCAAAATCCATTCACCTTCAAGGAGCGTTTATGACATATGGCCAGAAGTTTAAAACATCTAAAAACTGAACAAACTCAACAGAGTGTGAGGAAATACCAGTGTTGACATGTCAGTCAATGTACTGTGTTGCAGAGATGTCTACTGAAGATAGCATGCTAACCTGTTAGCCCTGGCTCGTCCTGTCTCATAATACCACTTTGTACCGACATGAGGCGATAGCCCCTGTAGTTTCAGCTGGATGATAAATGCCATCTTTCAGTGTAATAAATGAGCAAAATAAACATCAAGAAATGAAATACTCCTACCTCTATTTTCCTTGCTAAACAGAAAAATACAACTTCTGAATTCAAGTTTCTGTATTTTCTGAACTAAGACAAGCTACATTTCCTCGTTTACTCATCATAAAACACTCAATGTCACACAGTCTTGGTTTGTCTTTCCACAATAACCTCTGGATCAGTCAAAGTAATTCCTCTATTCTCTGAGTAAGATGTGAAAATATTCTGGCTCTACACCCTGTTTTCATCTGCTGCTGCTGTCTGACTCTCTCTTGCTCATCTGCCGCTGCACCTCTGTCCTGTCCCCGCCTGCTGTGTCTTCCCGTCTCCAAAGTCACAGTCCTGGTCAGAGGAGCTGTAAACCACCTCCATACTGTATCCCATGTCAAACTGAACCCCAGCAGTCTTGGAGGCTGTGTTCAGTCCCAGCCTGGTGCCCAGCCGTGTGCACTCTCGGGCTGCCAAATCCAGTTGAACTGGGCCCAGTCACCTGTAGTGATGGCCCCTTTGATCTGAGGTTGTTGTACAGGACAGATTCTACGGCTAACTGAGCCATGGAGCTAGCTAGCCAAGGATATTATTGATATTTCTTTTGAAGGACAACTGCACAAAACCAGGTTGCATTTCTGACCATCAGTTGAATAACCTTTTTCTTGTGTGGTCATCTGACTACAGAAACAGAAAGTTACTATATGCCCACTATACTACATGAGTCATTAGCTAATAGAAGAAACTTATCCTCGACAGTTGGAAGTAATGAGAAATAACCCTGGTTCCCTGTTGAGACAAAAACCAGCTTTGACCAAAGTGTTTTATCGTTCCATCTACATTTCTTACCACATTGTTCATTGTTTAGCTTTATTAAGTAAGCGCATTAAGCATGAATCAGGCTTTTGTGTTAGTGTGTTGCAAAGTCTACAAGCAGACTCCACAAGCTGCAGTTTCTTTGTTTTTTCAGCCTTGAAATTCATGTTCTCTGCAGAATGAATTGTATTAACTTTGGTGATCCCTCGGCTTTCAAGCAAATTCATGGAGAATGGAGAAGTTTGTCCACTATTTTGGTTTATGACCAAATACCTGCAAAACTAACATCATTTTCATCAGGATCAGATGTACTTTGTACTCAGTGCATATTAGCAAATGTTAGCACAACAATATGCCAGTATGCTAAACTAAGAACGTTAGCTAAACTTTGCCAGCTAAACAATAATGTTAATGTTGTCTTTGTAAGCATGTTAGCATTTAGCTCAAAGCACCATTGCACCTATGCACAGCCTAACATATTAACTTGCGTGACTGTAGACTTGATTGTGTAGACAACATGGGGGAAACTTTCCTGTAAACCAAATCAAAATTTTCTTCATTAGCAAAGTCATTTTCAGTGAAAATGTTTTTTCCTCTAGCAGACGCATCTGGCACCCCTCCCGTTCAGTCAGATTTCCATCCATCCTGGATCAAACCGGTTTATCTAACTGTTTAACCATTTATCTTGGGCGAGTTCGATACAAAACAACCAAGGCAGCTATGGGAGGTAGGTCAGGCATCAGAGAATATTTTCAAATCTAACTGGATGAAGGGTTTATTTCAACCACAGTGGAAAATCAAATCAACATGGTGTTGTTGGGTTTTATTATGTTTCTTGTATTTGATATCAGTGTGTTTTACAATGATCTGACAGGTTAAATTACTGTTTTTCTAAATTAAGTCTGGTGGCTTTGAGGGGAATGATTTTGACTGCTGATTCTGGTTAATCAAAAAGGATCTTACTCTTTAACAAAAAGGTCTATGTGTATCTGTGTAGGAATCTTTTCCATAATGTTGTCCAACTCTTAGAATAACAATCTGAGCACTTTTGGTGGACGTTCTGTGCATTGACGGGAGCAGTTACTCCCCTGTTGCTGCCACTGCAGCCTGTATGCAGCTGCCGGCTGAGGTGATCTACACGACCAATTTCAAAACTCTTGAGTCTATGAGTCATTTAGACACTAAAGTATATATGTACTGTATGTTTACTGCTGTTATATTTTTCCTTCACTCAGTGGTATGTCACACATTTTGTTGCTCAGATTTGGTTGTAGGTTTGTCCATTTGCATCCAGAGGCATTTTGGTCTGTGCCTGATCATAACGCTCCTTGGAAATAGAAAAACAACTGAGAGATTCCAATGCAATTCACATTTGCAAATTGGTCTGGCAATGTCGGGCTACTGAAGACCTGGCAGTGTATAAGGAATCATTATGATTCTATGACCTCTTGATCACAAATAAGACTGAAAATATATTGTACATTCATTATGTAACCAGTGGAGTGTAGGACATCCAGCTTCAAGTAAGCTGTATTTCATTTCCCAAGAGTATTTTGTTTAGGCACGCAGGGATATTTACCACCTGGCTTCTTTCATAATGAGTAGCACCACAGCCTCCACCTTTTGTTATTCTCACCTCCATTTTTCAGTGTCTCCTTTTGTCCTCTATTCCTCCCTCTCTCTCCCCCTCTTTCTCCCCTCCCTTCTTCATCCAGGCTATATTTTGACATGTGACCATGGGGAAGGTGACCACACTCAAGGACTGTGCGTGGGAGGATTGTTCACATCGGTACATGTGGAAAACAGAAGTTCCTACATTAATTTAAACACAGCAGAGACCACACAGAGTGGACACAATGAATCCTCTTGAAATAAAAATGAAGAGTATCAAGTTTATTTTGAGATCAGACTTCAAAGTGGCAGTGATGCCGTGCATGCTTTTATGAGCAGGAATAACATTTTTTTTATGGTTAACTTTTTCAGCATGATGGACCCAGATCATGGCTGCCCTTTTAAATCAGATCAGAGCGGGGCCTTCGTCGCTGTGACCTCCAAAAATCCTACAGTATTGAGCAGTAGGAGTGCGCACAGAGAGATGGGATGAAGCAGAGATAGAAAAAGAGAACAGGGACTGAAAGCCAATGAGCTCCGTGGTATGCCAGCCCGAGATCTTCTTATTGAATTTGATGTCAAGCCCTTTAAGAGCAGAGATCCTGGAAGACAAACAGAGGATTAGATTGGAAACATGGCCTCAAGTCATTTGTCTGTCTTACCTCTCCCCCTCCCATCGCTCCCCGTTTTCTCTTTCTCTTGATTTCCTGTCGGTTTTTCTATCCATGAATGTGTGTGTGTGTGCCAAATGGAGCCTGGTTCATGTATCCAGAGGCTATAAAGAAGAAGGAAATAGTTGGTGCAACGAAACAATGAGCCTGGCTACATGCTTCCATACGACTGCCTGGGGAGGCAGAAATTGACAAAGCAGACAAATGGGAAAAGAAATGAAGAGAGAAATCAAAGAGAGATAGGAGCAGTCATATCTGTCTCCATCATGTTTGTGGAGCCAGAATTAAGTCCCCAAAGGCTGTTTATTGGCTGGTGCCCAGAGACAGTGGTTTGTGTTTAGTTTTATGTGGATTGGTTGGACATTTTTTATTCTATTTATCTGGGGAATGATGAGAAAATTCACTGAAGCTGGTATAAAGTCAAAAAGCAACTTTTTTAGGCTTGATCAATGCTAGCTAGCAAACGTTAGGGCAGTACAGTATGCTGGGTGCAGGCAGAAATCAGCCATTTTTACATTTAATTCCACTTTGACCTTAATTAACTGAGGAAAATTCAATTATTGTTTAAAAAAACAACAAACGAGAGAAAAAATATCCACATGTTTATGTTTAAGAGGTTTAGGTCTCCAGGTTTACAAATAGGTGAAATGCTGATCTTAGATGTATACAGTATATTTTGTAGTTACTTCACAGGGCATATCTCCAACTGATCTAAGGCGGTTGTAACTGAACATGACATGCTACGACTGAGAATGTGAGGGTGTGAAAAACTTGTTAGCAAGTAAGCAGAGTGGTCAAAACAGACTGATAAAGGCAATAAGGCAGATGAAACCTCCAGTTTCTGCCAGTCCAGGTGGCAGTAATAACTAGTCAAACCAATCCTCCTAGTTTCAGTCTCAGCTAATACAAGTTGAATTTGTTTGCAATGTTGAAGCTTTAAGTAAAACCCCATTTTCAACTCCAGGGAGAGAAACTTTCTGATTAATGTTGATTTTGTTCTGCTCTTTCATTTCCCTGCTTAGTGGTCTAATCACGTACACTTGTAATAATTAGAATTAATGGAGAAAGATTGAAGAAAATCATTTTGACCTGCAATCAGATATTGAAAATGAGCAAGCTTGTGGTGTTATTAATTGATAAGCGTTATTGTACTCCCCTGTTTATCAAAATATGTATATGCCATCGGTACTGTGGTTGACTGACATCCCATATATAATCCATGCCACTGGGTATTGGCATGGATTATATACTGTATGCCGCAGAATCAAAACTCTCACGTTATCCTTGTGCTCCTTGGCAACCCTGTATCTGTTAGAGAGCTGAGCTGTCCCTGCCCTCTGCTAGCAGCAGGATAAAGGAACCACAGTAAAAACATCCAGACTCATTGATTGTCTGCCCACCACATACTCAAGTGTTGATTTCACAGTGTATGTGGAGTTAAGTGTTAATGCTAACAATTTGTTTCATGGGGACACAAGCATTCCTCTGCTCTGTGAAGCGGCATGTGCATTATTAAATCCAAGCAATCGAATTGAGAAACCCTGGCCTTCCTTCTTCATGTTAAGCATTAACCAGGCTTTTAACTAAGAAACACGACTGTGCCACGATATTCCAGAGCGGATTAGTGCATCATCCCCTTTGTCCTTGTACCTGAAGTGGATAGAGGAGCAACAGTCTCCAGGCAACTCAGAGGGAGGAAGGCAGTGACAGCAGCCTCCAGTCACAAGATACAGAGCTGATAAATGGCTGATCAGTCACAGAGACAGGGGCAAAGTCTCCGGGTCAACAGTGGCTGAGTGGAATGCAAAGAGCAGCCGCTCACTCTCTTTAACACATACTGACCACAGTAACAGTCTGCTCTGCGCACACACTGACTGCACTCTGCTGCATTAAGCTTTACTGTATTACACTATACTGTAATATAGTACATGCATTCTATACTATGTATACAATGATAAAATTGTGCTTCATTTATTTTACTATACTACACTGTACTGTGCTACATGATTCCTTACTGCACTACACTTTACTATAATAATGTATTTTATGCATGATATGTATGTTATGCCAAACTACACTATATGTCAGGGGTTCTCAACTTATCACTCAGAGGTCTGCGTCCAGAACCACTGGTGATAACAAAATAGCCTAACATTTAATCCATTAATGTAACATCTCCCACAACTCACATCTTTAATATTTAATTATTCAAGAATTCTACAGTAAAAACTTGAGTTGTTTGAATAAAATTATTAAATTATAGTTTGCTGACAACAATTTGATGAGATTTTTTTTAATTTAATTTTGAAAATCTGCCTGCTCAGTAGTGAATGGTATATTGCTATTTTAGCAACTAATTATTTAAAGTGAAAGAACAAGAAAATAATGACGCTCCCGTTTTAAACAACCTTTAAAGGTGTGAGACTCTTAGTTTAAAACATTAAAAAGTGTACTAAAATGATCAACAGATTGTGAAGAAATAAAGGTTTTAAAATCACGTAGAGTGTTGTAGAGATATCTATTGAAGTTAGCATGCTAGCCAGCCTAGCCAATTTGTACCTAAAGAGGTGACAATCCAACAATAAACAACACCTACACTGCCCGGTGCTCTGAGCTCCCAGTCCGGTCAGTCAGCTAATATGACCATCAGCTGCACGGTTAATCAAGACATCTAGCTAAAGGCAGGTGGGCTGTTCTAACATATTGCACCTTTAAGCCATACAAAGTGGTGTAGATTCCAGAGTTTACAGCGTGTGCCTAAATGCAACATGGTGCAAGTTGTTATCAGTTTTATCTGTGGGGAGAAGCAGCTCACCTGCAGTTGACACCAAATGGTGGCAGACTCTCGGTAGGGCTTTTTATTACTTGACTATTTTGGTACAAACATTTAGTTATTCCTAGACCCCTGTGATACAATATGTGAATTATAGGCGCGACTTCCGGGCGTCCTGTCACTGAAACTGAACCGTTGTTTTCTATGGCTACAGAACGCTAACCCCCGTAGAGATGTATCAATTACCCATCAAGACCTAGGTTAGCAATTTTATCAAGTGAATACTGCTAACACGATTATTTTTGCTAGGCCCACTAACGCTTCTAAAGCCTTGAAAGTGCTGTCGTTGCTTCAGTTATTACGATACTACACTATATTACAATACTATGATGCTAGCACTATACCAGGAGTATTCAATTAAAATTCAAAAGAGGTCCAATTAGAGAAAATGTCCTCCAGTGAAGGTCCAGAACCTCATAATATCTGACTGCACTACGATTCAGTGTCATATACAGTAGGCTATATTGAAGTAGCCTAGTAGTTGCGTCAACGTCTGTATGTAGTCACCAAATGACTGTCCAAGTACAATTCACAATTTTTTTTTCTAGATTTTATATATATTTCAACAATATTGTCAGTTTTCACATTGAACTGGAGGAACTGTAAATAAGTACTTCAATAATAAATAAATGTTCTTTTCTCATTGCGAGTAAAATAAAGGTTGCATTTTAAAATAAAATAGGCTACATAACAGAGAGCCCCTAAAAATAAAGTGCTTCATTTTAGAAAAAATACAGTTTACCTTGAGAACGCAATTTCACATCTTAACATTCTCAACCAACTGTATAAAAAATATATAATATATCAATACCTCTTAACAACTGAACACTTCTTTTCCTCTTACAGTATGCCTCACTCCCCCACTTTCTCTTGTTCAGTGACAGAAGTGAGCTTCAGCTCTTCCTGCCAGGATTTTAAATCTGGGCTGTAATGGTGTCAGTCCGTCCTCGTACATATGTGTAGGTGCTCAATGTGAGCCTGGAATGATATTTTGTTTTTAATGTTCACAGTGAAGAAAGCTGCCTTTATTTTTGGTGCCCTTAATTTGGATTTGAGTGGGTATGTTTCCGTCTCACGGTGGCGCTTCACATTGCTGCTTTTAATAATCGCCAAGGTCTCAGAACATATGAGTCGTACTGGTTTTAACCTGCCCGTGGGAAGAAACGACATGTTAGAGTCCATTCCTGAAGCTCGGTTTTCATTGTCCACTTTTCTCTTTTTACTCTCTGACTTGCGTTTCCTCCAACAGATATCTATGTATTTTTTTACTCACTCAAATCGCCCCGCTTGTCCGAATGCACTGATTTGATTGGCTACTTTGCGTTACATGAGATGATTTACAGGCATGCTATCAGTCTGGGGGTTTCTGTGGGCCGCTTTACCAGTACTGTAAAGGCTGGAAAAGGTTGCACCAGTTAATATAGAAACGCTCCATTAAAATGTAATAATTCTCAATAATTTATCGATAATGGGTCCAGGTCAGGATAGGACGGTGTCTGGGTCCTGACCCAGACTGCAGTCCGCCTATTGGTGACCTCTGCACTACTATACTATACTATACTATACTACTACTACAAATTTATCTAATGTATGCAATGTATGTAAACATGGTAAAATACACTCAGTTATACTGCAGTATGCTATATTATGTTATACTATAAATCCTCTATTAGATCCACGGGCCCTTGCAAAATCATATAGCTGTACTTCAGATATTTTATAAGTAATGATTTTTCTGTGCTTTGTGGCCCTCAGAGCTAAATTACAGCATTTTTGTGACTCCTTTTCTGCTTATTTTTCCCTTGATTCGTCTGAAATTTGTCCTGAATATCCGGGAAGCCCCAGCAGTGATTTGAGACATGTATTAATTGAAATAGTTGTTGCAGAACATTTAAAGTAATAAATATAATACTGAAAAAACATTTTAACCAGAATGAAAATTCTTTCAATTTTGAAAATGTATTATCTCCCCTAGTTTTCACTTTCTTGCAACCAGATGTTGATTCTGTGTAGTCTTAATGTGGTTTCACCACATCAAGAAGTTATTTGGTCCCGAACCCCCGACCCCATGTGCCAGTATTTGACAACCTGGGAATGAGCCTCGACAATCGACAAACTATCTTTCTGCAGAATTACTTTAAAAGTTACATAGTGTTGCTTTAAGATATTTTTATACTCAATTAACAACTAACTACAAAAATATCACTCTTACTGTAGTTTTACTCTTCAGGGCCATAAAGGGCTCATCAGCTGTGAGAACGGGACAAACCAGCAGGATTCCTGTTCGAAAGATGACAAAATCACACATACGTCTTTCATGAGATCTGCTTCTCTGGTATGTTTTTGCTCCTCTACCCATGATATACTATGGAATAATAAGTTGTGTTCAGACGCCATCAGTCATACTATGAATGATTGGTTTCAATATTACCCCTGAATGTATCTTGAGCTGAACTTGTATTAGTCAGATCTGTTCTCATAGAGGGAAACGGCTCTTTGGCAGGCCATTTTAAAGGCCTATTCTACCAACGCAGACGTTCACATACATGATTGCCTTTTCCAATTTCTGTCAGTTGACTTACAAATATATAATCTGAATGCAACCGGCAAAATGCACAGATACACACATACACACACAAACAATGAGAGCGGTGGCTGGGCGCCACTCAGCCTTGCATCCCGTTGTGTCACTGCACGCCTCTAAATTATTCAGTGTCACTCAAATATTGATATGGAAATCACAGCTGACTGAACTGACAGAGACCAGAGAGAAAGGCAGCAGAGATCCACTGTCCTCGTTCTACTGTCCTTTTCTTTTAGCCTCTGCTCCATTTGACTGATAGCTTTTGATGCCAGCAGCTGCTCATCCTTATTTTATGTCCATTTCACACAGGATACAGTGAACGCTAAAAATGATTGCTGGGCATTGAAGCCCTTTTCACAGAGGAATAAAAACATCTCCTGTGATTTGAGCTCTTTATTATGAAGCATGGCTCTGGCGAGGGGTCTTAGAGTCAGCAGAGCCATATTCTCCTGCAACGTGTCTCCAACCGTATTGATCCGGCACTGTGTGACTCTGATTACAGAATCAGCTCTTCCTTTTCGCACCTCATGACTAAATGAATACAGACACACTGCAATCATCTCCTGGTCAGAGCCTATTTTCTCGAAGATACACCAGTAGAATCAATACTACGATGTGTAAGATCAACCTATTTTACATAGCAACTAGAGGTAGGATTGCATTCTAATTCCTGTCTGTGCACAACTTGCTCGGCTGACTACAACTACAAAGGTTAGAAGCAGGGAGTGATCCCTTTGTAAGGACCAGTCAAAAATAAATAAAAACCATACCCCCATACTATTACCCCTTTATTATCACAGGAACCTCACCAGGAATCTGGGAACTTTTTAGAGCTCAGGAATTTTTTTATTTGTGACAGTGCTGAGCTCATGTTCTGGTTAGGTTTAGACACAAAACCATTCAGTTAGGGTTAGGAAAAGATCATCTCTTAAATTAAAATACCTGCCACAAACACAACTTGAGATGCCCCCAGTTCACTCATGAAAAATATTTCTGTTTCAGTCAAAATGTTCCTGGGGTCTCCTTAAAAACCCAGTGATGTCACACTTACAAATGTTGAAACACTTTAAAGCTTGACGCTTAGGGCTGAGACACGCCAAACATCTAGTGGTGGCATAGTCTAACTGCTGCGTGGCCTCACATCGCCTGTGTCTTGGCAAAAACGCTGTGCTTGAACACACCACAAAGCCTACAGCATTCTCGCTAATATAGCTACTTCTCATCAAGAATATGTCTGAGGGCCTACAATTTATTAAACACTTATATAATGCGTATTAGGCTGCAATTCAACCCTTTTCTGAAGTTTGATTTGACGTTCTTTATGGCGATCGCCAGAATACTGATGTTGACTCAGACAAGTCAAGTATGACTAAAATAGTTCTTCAAAAGACAACAACTAGAGTGCTTTCTTTGCACAACATATTGCAGGAACAGGTCATCAGTATTAATTTTCCTCAGTTGCCAGAACGCTGGAGCTCGCAGCATGTGCTCAGCACTACTGTTTACACAATTCTATTGTTCATTAGTGTCGATGCTCACATAATTATTGTTATAGTTATAGTTATTGTTATAGTGATTGTTCTTGGTGTGGACAGCCCTCAAGACTCATGTCTGTCACCCGCAGATTCTACTCACTCAGTCAGCTAAAAAGCCGCAGCCAAGGGCAGACTGGTGCCAACAGTACGAAACACACTGCAACAACTAGGTCCACATTCGCTCGCCACCATCCCCCGCCACCTATTCACAAATGTTGTACATGGTCTTGAACAGTGGTCACTGGCTTGGCAGCCTTCTAGCCTAGTTTATCTCCACCACCACCCCCTCCACCTCCTGATATGACAGTCAGGTAATATACAGGTGATGTGGACATGATATGATGAGACATTGTAGAAATGTCAAATTGGTACAAATGTGAACGTATCAGTGGTTTGCAGGAACATTAATTGACACTCTGACCCAGTGTTCCTTTTGGCATTTGATCTTGATTTAGTTTCAGTCTATTAGTTTTTGTCGAAATCTGTTCAATTTTCTTTTGTTTGTTTGAACAAAAACTACACTGACTTTCTGTAGAAGTACTGTGGTTGTCTTCATCTAGAGCAAGGTTAATAAAAAAGGCTCTCATCCCACACACAGCATCCATGTCACTCTGCTCTACAGTAAAACAACATCCTTGACTCTCCTCAATGAATCCACTTATCATTCCCAAATTTTGTGATGAGAGACTTACCACTGAGTCACTTCTTGTTCATCTAATATTTCAGCAATGATTATTCAGATGCTGATTCACTCACTTGTTCACTAAAGCACTGTTCACTGCCTGGATTCATCTTGAGGGAGAAGCTCAAATGTTAACGTTATAATGAAAACAGTAACAAAATACTGCTTCTTTAGCAAACATCCAGAGGAACTAGATGGTTCACTGTTTACATTTGTCCTGAACTCCAACATGAAAGATAGACGACTGATAGTAATAATAACTTTATATGCATCCAGATAGCATTTTGAAACGTTACACTAGTTCACCTTCTTATAAATGCTGACATGCAGTCTGCATGTTAGTTAGTCTGTAGTTCCCAGCTGTCTGATTGGGTGGAAGATGAATTTACTTTTTCTGTTCAAAAACTAGTAGCTAACATAACAGGCAGTGCCATAACCTCACTGAGTACAAGATGCTGCTTTATGTAACAATCAAGCAGCTAAATCAGCTCAAGAGGCGCCCCAACCAGGGCCCACTATGGTGTGCAGATCAATGAATAAGACTTAAAAGTCATTTGTTTGTTGGTCACATTATGTTGACTTTTTATCTGTTGTCCTAAATTTCAAAACTCACTTCTTCTTTGACTTGAGTCTCCTTTCTGTTGGAATGGGTTGTGATAGATCTTGTCTGAACAGTCACACTCAAAAATGAAGCAGAAGCCTGTGGTCACAGAGAGCGTAGCTTGTAAAACTACATGTAGTTCAGGCTGGCAGTAGTTTGAACAAACTACATTTTTACCCCTGGAGAAATGTAGTTTGTAAAACTACAGCTAAAAAAGTAGCTTTAGCAACTACTTATACTCATTATACTTATTAAACTCAGTGTTAAATAAACATACATATGGTGTATATGAAACAAAATATAATAGCCTACGAAAACTTCACATGCCAGCAGAAATATGCCTCTCAACTCAAGTTTTATTTTTTAAAGAACAAAAGCTGACATTTTTGGTCAACATCACAGGAACTTCAGAGGCACTAACACTTAGGCACTAGAACTAGATGCCAGGGCAGAATCGCTTGTTGACATGACACATGAGCAGTCTCTCAAAGTTTTTATCAGTCAGCGGCACTAAAAACATCTTTACCAACACTAAAAAGCCATCTATATCCAACATGTACATGTTAAAATATGGCCATGGTTGGGCTGGCTGTAGTTTAAGTCTCCCCAACACTGGTATTCAGACATGAAAAGTTACAGAAGTACTCATGAGAGAAGCTCAAAACTTACTTACTTCTAACCTCTCCACTGCTGGACAACCGCTGCATTATGTGGTCATGCCTGTTTGATTGTGAGTTAAAGAAGCTTACGAAAATTGTCTGGCTATAAGGGACAGTTGTTTAAATGTTGCTATCTGGTCAGAAGATTGTCTCTAATTTGTAGATCCTACTTCTGAAATGTTATCTCTTTTCCTCTATTGCAGGTCTTTTAGGCACCATTTTAATACCCAGGAACCTGCATCTGCATTTTGACTGTAGGAACCAGAAACTTGATTTCATTCATTTTCCATGTTTCTGTGTGTGGTGGTAGAGCTTTCTTATGACCCAGACAGAATCAGTGTAGAGATTGCTGTCCTGAACATCATTGATTGTAGCTGTGGCAACTTATGTACAGTTTTATTCGCACAGTAAGCTAGCTGTGATACTGATTGTTTCAGTATGCCCATGTATTACAACAGCAGTTAATCATCTTAAAACACAGCTGCATGTTTCCCTTACAGCCATTAATTACAACATGTGATCTGCAACAGCAAAGATAACAAAACATTGCTTCTAATCTGTGATATTATTTCCTCTGGTGTGAAAATTGACTCTAATACAACACCGTACAACTAATTAACCACCACTGCAAACAGAAACAGTATGATAATGTGTGAAAGATGTCTGGTTACTTTGTGGCTTCTCAGCTATCTGGTCAGGGTCCAGGGCGGCATTCCGAAGGGCCGCCATTCCGAACGTTCACTTTCATGTTTCCGAATGCCGGCCCTTAATTATTTTTGAAAAAAGGTCGCCATTCCGAACCTGAAACCCTAACCCTAACCATAACCCGGTCGGAATGGCGGACTGGCGGACTGGCGGAATGGCGGTCCTTCAGAATGGGTGTCGCCCCCCATCTGGTCAACATCCAACTGAGTTTGGCTATTCACTTAATCTAACCAGTGGAGATTATTAATAAATATGGTGGTAATGGGTCTTTGTAGGTGTGTCCTGCAAGGCTGCCAGAATAAAAAAACAGGAAGAAGTTGAATAAAGTCAGAGCTCAGTGTTGTACAGTGTGTCCCACTTGTACTGATAACACAAATATTAAACCTAATTTATTGCTTCACTTCTTATAAGAGTGGAACAGAGTGGCTAAAAGTCTCTTCTTTAACAAGCTATAGACATTGGCAACTCAACTCAATCACTTACTCAATATCTCACTGTTGAATTGGTTTTATTTAAACCTATTGTATTAGATGGATGCAGGATCTAGTGATAAATTAAAGTGTATTGAATGGCTGGGACATTAGGAAAGAAAATACAAAGTAAACTCATTTAAAAGTTAATTTCTCACGATAAAACTTCACTTTAAATAACATTAAAGATGAAAAAGTAAAGCAAAAGTAATTAATTTGCTGATTTCAAATGTTAATAATAATTTATTTAAGTGAATTGAGCTCTAGAAAAGGTTAAATACATTGAAATGACACAGTTGGGTAGCAGTAAATGAAGAACAACATAAGGCCTCATTCACACCAAGTCATGCACTGCAGCAATGTCAGTCGTTGCCAGTTGTGCGTTTATGTTCCAGCAGTGCAGACTGCAGGGCATGCAGAAAAAACCAACAATCATACAAAAACACAGCCCCCTGTGGCAGAAAAGTTGTAACAGAGTGGAATTTGGACAAATGCAACCCTATCAGGCTGGCCACACTAAATACTTTTCCAAACCGCCACGAGTGCGGTTCTCGGCAAAAATAGCCCTGAAAACGACCTGTAGACAGCCATATCAACAGTATACAAGCGTGTCACTACAGTTTTAATGTCTGTATCTGTAGAAAATGTCACAGACATGAAAAGAATAGAATACATACAACATGTGAAGGACACTTTGTTCCCTATGCACTCTTTGTCTTTCCCTCCCTCCCTCCGTCTCTTTCCCTGTCCTGCCTTCGTCATCTTTCAACTGGGTAAAGGAACATCACATCATCATTTTTATTGATAATTATCAAAGGCAAACTCTGTGTAAAAAAATTAGGGCAGGCAGCGGCGCAGCAGCAATGATGCCTGTGCAGACACACATGCGAGTGAGCAGCAGCAGCTCAGCATGGAGCTAGCACGCACTGCACAAGCATCCAGTGTGGCCAGCCTGTAAGTCATGTTGCTGTGGCCAATCACGTAAGCCAGGAGCAGACCTGGTGACTATCAGCTTGGCTAGCAATGCTAGCATCATGAATGGAGTGTAACCCTATGTTTCATGTATAGTCACTCAATTTGGACTTGTGCACCAGTTTAAAACACACCGTAATGACATAATGCCTCGCATCCTGGTTCTTTATTGAAAGTAAATGTGTTTTTTTTATCTGTTGATGTGGACTATCACTGTCGGGCCAGCAGGCTAACTCACAGATCCTACTATTGTGAAGGCATGACCCGCAGAGTGGGATGTGTCATTCCCAGTTTATATTTTACTTATGCATTCATGTGGTCTTGTGAATCAGTTTAAAACCCACCGTAATGTTATGTCTTGCATCATGTTTGTCTATTACAAGTGTTTAATTTTTTATTTTTTTTTATCTGTTGATGTGGACAAACAATCACTCGTGGGACCTGTTTGCTAGTAGCAGAGCAACATAGCAGTCTCTCCTTCGTTGTTTAATAGTGGCTGGCAAACTGCTCGTAGGTTGACGGATGATGAACTTTAATGATTATTTAAAACTCCTGACTCGTTTCCTTTGGACAGTTTATAACTAGCTTTTAGTTTTGTTGATTAAATGTGCCATGATATTTGTTACAGTGACATGTTTAAAATAACTGAAAGCAGCCTCTCCAATCATAAAATCAGAGAGTATGAACGTGTGCGTGAACCCGCCTGTGTAGGAGCATCTAATGCGTCCTTTAAATAGCAGGAAACAGACTGTGCTTTAGACTTCAGACTAGCTTTTTGTTGGTCTATGGCGCTGTTGCTTTCTGCTGGCTCAAAATAGCAATCCACCATCAGTGCGTCTGACCACACCTCATTTTGAGACCAACATGCCCAGGGGCGCACAGGTGGGTGCCAGTACATTTGCTATTTACACAACGTGGGTGCTGGGTGTGAAGATGACAACTGCGTCAGTCTGAAACTGGCTTTGACACTTACGCTGCGCTGTGCGGCGCTTTGCAACAAGCGTAACCCTTATTGAGTTCACTTCCTGAGACTCCTTTATTCCTTGAGCTCTTTAGCTCTTTAGATGGAAGAGGGCCTGGTGTGTGCTGTGGCTTTTAGCTCTCTCTTGTTCCTTTGCATGCGTCACAATGACCAGGAGTCACACGAAAGAAGGCATTCGACATTTCAAGGGTGACAGAGAGTTCCCTTTGCTCCTCTACAGGTGGACTCTGAGGTGGAACCTGCCATTCACTCTCTGCTTATTAATTGGCTTTCATTTTGGTTCAGTCATCTCTGCAGGTACAGGACACACTCTCAGGCTGTCATGACATCAAACAGAGTGACAGGAGGTATTCTGAATAAAGTTTGGTCAAAAACGCCCACATGAATCGTGTGTATATCGAAACCGTCACATCTCTGATTGTACTGAGAGTTGTCTCTCGCCCTTACATCAGTGACGAGTGTATTTGCAGTCGGTGCATGCAGGTATTGTGATGGCACACTGTGGCTTTTAGTTACATAAAGCTCTTTCAAATATCCAGGTTCCTTTGTACTGCTCTCAGCTATATACTATGCAAACAAACAGGCACACAGAGGACTGTGCGATCCAGACAGGCTTCGATTGGATAACAGCTTACATAATCAGGCTGCCTGGGAAGAGCACAGCAGAGGGCATAAGGCAAAGACAGCCTGTGTCATCCCAATGAGCTGGTTAGAGAACTAGTATTTCAGGAAGATTCAGCAGGCTACCTGGCTCCTGACAGGGTGACGGCTCATGTTACATCTTGTGTACCGCACACTGTCAGTGCAGGCTATTGTCTCTCTAAGGACCTGCATTCAGCCCATTGTCAGAGATTCACAATGATCCATCTTATCGGAGACACTACCCAACAGAAATGTTGATTAGATGCTGATATGGCAGCTTGCACTAGCGTTGGCAACCAGGGTGAATACAATGTCAACACGAGAGCTGAGAGTTGAACAACTGAAGCAGCTACCACCTTCATCTTTAGAAATCATGACTCAAATTTTGCTCTGGGGATGAATTCAAAAGATGTTTTTACAGCCGCAGAAACCATGGCAATGCTAAATAACCTCTACATGCAAACCGTGATGCACTTCTATTTCACACAAGAATATAAAGAAAGAAAATGTATTATATAAGTTATAGCCAAAAATCCTGTCTTTAAATGCAAGAAAAGTGTGTGTATGTATGTATTTTCCTTTTCACCACTTTGAAAATGTTTTAATTTGTACATTTATTAAACCTTTTTTTAAGAATATTATTTTCTCTGCCTCCACTCACACATAGCTTCACATTCCTCTTGCTAAGCAACATGATCAAATTTGATCAAACCACAAATGTGATGAAAAGAGTTTGTGCTTTGGAGTATTTATGGGTTTATTAATAATATCTTAGGACAGTGTTTCTCAATTTGTTTACATCATGTACCACCTCAGGAAAAATTAGGCTCTCCAAGTACCACCATTAAGACTGACGTAAAGATACAGTAGCGCGGGCCTACTTTATTCAGCTCCTTCTTGCTGATTGCGGCTAACGTTAGCAGGTTCTGTGGGCGCTTCAGTGTGGGGTTGCTTAAAGAAGCCACTGGCACTCGTGCTTGGTTCACTGTTATCAACTTCTGTTTAAACCGGGCGGCATGAAATACTCTACTCCTGCTCCACACTTCTCTTCCTGCTAGGTCTCATTTGGAACCACTCTCATAGTGTTTGAGTTCAGCTTGTAACTAATGATGGATGACGTATTTGTACAGACTGAAACAAAAGGAATAGAAGAAAGGCATGACGTATTTTTATTTACATTTCAGATCATGTTATCTTATTTAATTCTGCAGTATTTTGATAGTATTTTATTTAAATTAACCTTTTTCAGTGTCAAAAAATATTTCTGGGATTCCTCCAGGTACCACTAGGGAGAGCTCGCGTATCACCGGTAGTAGTCGTGGTAGTAAATTATGGCCCTGGTTGATTTGCGAAACTGAGATTACCGTAATAACAGCAAGTGTGGTTGAAAACTACAACAAACCCTCTTTCAGAAGCTACTTTGTTAGAAATACAACATATGAGAGTGCAGCCAAACAAACGACTTGTTTCAATGAAGAAGTCAATGGATAATAGTCGTGACCACAATCTGATGCTTCTCCAGACTGTTCCATTACCCCTTAGTAAAAATCAAAGATGATCCACTGACCGATGAACAATTGCAGTCAATGACAACAACGACAAAATATAATGATGACAAATATATTGTGTTTTCCAGCGACTTCCTTTCAATAAAAGCTACTCCATGTTTAGCCAGTTGAACAGTTTGTGGTCAAAGCCACGAAAGGCCCAAAAAAAATACTTAAAAAAACCCCCGTAAACATAACTTAAAAAAAGAGGCAATTACAGAATGTCAATACATTTAATGGCTATTTCAGAAAAATTCCAGTCATACATAGCATAGTTTGATTTCATTAAAATAAATACATGTAATTCATAACAATGACAATCTGGACAAGACCGAGTCACTTGTAACATGACTGTAACAGATGGATCAGACCTATAGCAGTGACTGTCAAATTAATCTTGGGGTAAGAGGATAAAATCACAGACAGCCTGTAAGTCACAGGGATATCTATATTGAACAAATGTTATGTAATAAGACAAAGCTGTCAGTCTGACTGCTGGTAAAGCAGTGTGGTAAAAGATGACAAAGACATGACAGAGTCACAATAGATTCACAAGTTTTATGAATGTTCTTCTCGCTCCAGAAATTCTTTGTCAGTACAGAGATCTCGCCGAGCTTCTGAAACTGGAGCTGACAGCAACTTTCAGTTATCACAGACACATTGTTTGCATGTTTGTGCTTGATTCTTTGTTAGTGAACATGACATGCATCTGAAGGATTTTATTGTATTGGGAGAGTCCTTTCTGCATTGAAAAACCCACACTGAGGTGGTCCTGAAATATATTTGGCAGACTGTTCTGCACTGGTGTGCAACCTTTCATGAAACACCATGAATTAATAAAGACATGTGGGAAACATCTACATGGATAGTTGTGCCAGATGTGACAAGACTTTTAGAATCCAGTCAACAACTTAGTCTGTGCATCTGTCCATGACCTTGGTTCAGAGTAAGATAGACTTATACACAGCTACTGTCCTGATTACCATCAACTTTAATACATGTTCACAGTTACCAAAGCATGATAGCCAAAGAGGCTCCCTGACTTTTCTTGTAGCACTGCCACCAGTTCAGAAAGTGTGATGAACTTGCATCCAGCTGGATCACTCGTCTATTGTAGTTTAATGATTGGGTCAGCGCTTGGTTTGTTAGGCAATTAGTTAACTAGGAAAGGGAGGTTCTGATCAGTGGTCAGTGGTCATGTTGCTGATTAAAATGAAGATAATGAAGATTACAATGGAGCATGTGTTATCACAAGTTTGTTTTACATTTTGTTTTTTTCCCCCCCGTTTTTAGCCACGCTAGCTGGATGGCTCAAAGGCTTGGACATTTGTGGCTCAAAGTGAAATATCTTGGCAACTACTGGATGGATTACCATGATCTTTGATATTCAAGGTCCATTGAGCCAGAATTTCATTTTGTCTAATACTACTGACTCCCATCAGCCTATGCTATATCTTGCAACACATCCTCATATACCTTAAAGACTGAATAGGTCGATTGCCAGTGACTCCCTGTTCCAGTGTAGCAATAGGCATACCCGACCATCATCGCATGGTAACAGTTTGGTTAGGTTCGGGAGAAGATTGTGGTTGAATTAAAATAACTACGTTACTAATGTAACTTCAGTTACATGACGCAACTTAACCACGTTAGTAAGGTATAATAAATTGTTGACTTTTGGTTACATGCTGGATATGAACAGTGGCCTCTGTGAAAGTCTCTTGCTTGTTTTCTTTCACAGTCGACCTATATGGTTGTTTTTCACACAGAATAGTCCTTTGTGTTTATTGCTAACTGGCAAATGTAAGCATACTACACACTACACTAAAATTGAGAACAAGGTACACAATATAGCTGTTAAACATCATCATGCTACTATTACCACGGTAAGTAAGTTAGCATTTCAATGTCAGCATTTAGTTTAAAGCAGGCTTAAAGAGCTACTGTAGAGGCATCAAACCCTGGTATTTTTAACAAGACGTAGGGACATTTTTCAGTTACAGTCTTTGAAGACACATTTAATCAGATTGCCTGTATGTGTCGTACTGGAGGGCATGCACTAACAAAATAAGAAGGCTAGTTTGAGTCTGATTATCTGTGGTTGGAGGTTTCCCTTATTGTCTGTTGTGATTCTTTTTACTTGTGGAGTAATTTCGCCATGATCTTTAAGTACCATGATACATTTTCTGGAAATTATTTCTAAAAAGCTTTTAGAAGTACAAGGTCATCATAGGGACAAGGAGAAGTGGAAGCTCCACTTCAACATCATCATTCGCTCAATAAAAGCTTTGCCTGTGTCACCAGAGAAAAGCCCTGCTGAGATTTCTGTGAAGGCCCAAACCCATGCTAATGACTGAAACAATCATCTGCAGTCAGATGGTGTTGTCTTTGTCCCCTCTCTGACACTTCTCCCTCTGTCCTCCTTCACTCAGCCCCACCCATCATCTCAATCCCTCTTTGTCCTCCTTAACCACTCGGAGTTTGTGCTGTGTGTGTTGAAGAGACCTTCTGTCTGTTTGATAAAGGAGGGGGCAAACAGAGACACATCCATAAAGTGTGACAAATTGCAAGGAAATGCAGAAACAAACCCCACTCCACTGTCTTTTAGCCATGTCTAGGTGATGTAAATACACGATTGCCATATCATATCATATGTCTGGAGGGATATACAGCTGATGAAACTAGATCTGTCAACTTTGGTAACTTCTGAATGTCAGTTATGTGCTTGACATTCACGCCCTGTCTCCTGAAAAATGTATTTACACACCACCAATTTGATTTGCCAAATACTTATAGGTGGAAACTTAATTATGGCTATCGTTAGTAGGCTACTCGTCGCTGTCAAGCTGGCATGTTAGTATTTGGAAATATTGGTTGCACTTTCTCTGCCAATTTTGGAAAACTAGCTCCCTAATACCTTTAGCAATATATCCATCAAGACTTCTGGAAGATTCCAGTCATATTCAATGAGCACATGCAGGCAGGCACGTAGGCAAAACAGAGAAGTAGACTGTCAGAACATATGATTCATTTATTGCTGTCTAGATGTTTAGAGATCTTCTACAAATACAGCAAAAAGTATTTCTAGAATAACTTTCCAACCCTAGTTTTATCCAGGGTATGCATAGCCAAGACATCACCACACCATGACAATGTGCGAATGGGCCAAAAGCATAACAAACAAAATGATAATGGCTTTTTATAATACACGTAAACTTGGAAGGTTCAGCTTACATTAGTGAAGCGCCCACACACAGAAGAACCCCACAGATACAATTTACAAAAACTAACAATATATCAATACAGAAAGCAACCAGGAAATTAAAATAATGAAAATAATCATCAGAAGTAATAAGTAGAATTACACAGAATGACCAAAAGGTTGGCTTGAATACAAACAAAGCGTGTAATTTATTTACCTCAGTTGCCTAACAATGTCATAAAAGGGTTATTGTGCATTAGGAACTTATACTGAAGGGAAAACCAATGAATAGCAAGAACATAGTGAACATTCAGTAGATGTGTTCAGTATGAGCAACGTCTCAGTTCAAAACCTTGATGAACAAGATTGGATCACATCACACTTTTTTTGATCTGATGATGGTACTAGATAAAAAGTTAAAGGATCACAGAAATTGACAGGATTCACTCTCTGTGGGGCTTTAATATCTACAACAAATGTGTTCCCTGTCATCTCTCCACTATCACAGTATCTAATACAGGCATCCAAATTTCTATAAAAAAAAATCAAAAAAATATATGCGATGTTTCCTCATCATGTTGATAAAGAACATAATCTGGCCTGAAATACATTTCCTACAAAACCTTTGGTAATACTAATTAATTAATTAAATGCTCATATTAGCATGCTTAAATGCTCACAATAAAATCTACCATGCTGATGTTTTGCATCACCACCAGCTTAGTTTAGTGTTTTAGCATGCTAACATTTCCTAATTAGCACTAACCACAAAGTAAAACACACAGCATGTCATTTCTGCCACTAGGAGCCACGTAGACATAACTAGCGCGGAATCATGAGAGTTGTTGTCTTCGTTGTTAAACAACCACCATTGCAGATGAAAATGTGTCTGATGTGACTCGTTCAGAAATGTTCAGAAACAAGGTGATGTTTCATTCACCTTCCATTTAGTCACATTCACCGACTTCCCTCTTCACTCTGTTACTCTCTCCTGGAGGTTATAGCGACAGGCGACAGAATGAAACGCACCATTACCTTCCTGAAATTACAGTTTTCTCTGGGTTTGAACATTGTTGGAAACCTTTCAGATAATGTCAGTACACACCTCATCAAAAATATAACAAAGGTCTAGTCTTTTTTCAATTACTTGATGGAGAAATGTTAAATATCTTTAAGCAGATGCTGAACTAAATCTTTTGATCTAATGATGGTACTAGATAAAAGGGGGTCACAGAAATTGACAGGATTCATTCTCTGTGGGCCTTTAATGTCTTTGACAAATTTGATGTCGATCCATCCAAAAATCTGACTTTTTATTGAAATCTTTCAGTGTGGACTGATACATCGGTCAAATGGTCTACCACTAGACAGCAGGATATTGCCATCCTTGGAAGAGAAAGAGAAATCAATATCCATTACAAAACCATGAATTCTGTTTACCTCTTAAAAGATTGGATAAGCGGTTATTTCAATGAATTATACGCTATGTTGTAGATATCTTTTATATATTGTATGCCCGGCTATGATCAAGAGTTAGTAGATACATGAGGCTTTTCATTTGATCAACAAGCACGCTGTCTACTGCACTGACGTTGAAAAGCATTTCTGCATCTTGTCACCCAAAGCTCTAAATGAGGACAGCGAAGCTAACTCTGCCTGCGGCTTACAAGACAGCAGGCAGATAATCACAGAAGTACTGTACAGGATGTCCAGAAAGAGACTCCGCTTTCTCTGTGCTCATACGAGCTGTCAGGATCGTCCAGGAGTTTCAGCAGACCAGAATATTTTGTATCTGAGTGGTGATTCTTGTGACTACCACTTTTGATGCGTCCACATGAATCCACAATTTGTAGACATCTATATCCCTGTACTCTAACTTGTCCTGTTCTCTGTTCCTGTAATCAAATATTCTGGGTCACTTCAGACACAAGCTGCTCGTTATTTTCCACAGCAGGGTGGGAGCCAGTGGCCAGTCATGTCCTGTTATCCGTGACACTGGCCCATCACAGCACCCCGACACTGCTTTAGACATGGCCGATCCGGCTGGTCATGGGAAGACAGCTTGGCTCCTGTCTGCACAACAGCGGGCTTTGTACAAAAAACATGGATCAGCTATGAGGAACCTATCGCTGTGAATCGGCTCCTGTGTCCACTACATAAGGGATTGATTCAGCGTGGGTATTCTTTCAACAAAGCCTTTGACAGTGTGGAAGACCCCTGGCTGTGTTGCGGCGGCGGAACACAGCCATACAGATTGAGAGGGGAATACCGCTCGGTTTGTACAGCACAGAGCAGCGGGTCAAAACATATCTGTTGGATTCACGGCTACAGAGGTGAAGGACTTCCTCCTATCTAGCTGTGCCTTGAGTGTGATAGGCCTTCTGTTGCTATCATGACCGACTACTGACTGTATCCTGCTGCATATACAGTGGTTGGAAAAAAATAATAAAAATACCACATTAAAAAGGACTTTAACTTTGAAGTATGTAGATAAATCACAACTACAAAGGCACAGCTGCACAGGCCAGTCATGTGAAGATGATTAACTGTATGCGTCAGTTTGAAGAGATCTGTCAGTAATTGCTTCTCTATCTTTTCAAAGTAATGTGCTGTGTCAGTATGAGGGTCTCGTATGTGACGGGTTTAAGCATGTGTACAACATCAATTGAAAATTTTAGCTGCGTGGAGCAGATGGTACCTGAACAATTAAGACTACCCCATTCATACATCTTTGTGCTTCTTTATGTTGTTCCCATAGCAACAACGTGATGGACAATGTAGCTGAAATAACAGCAGCCCACATGAGCACAAATACAGGTTCCAATGATATTTTGAATAATTTCATGATAATGCCACACCGTGTAGGATGTTGTAACTCAAGATAATACAATTTGCCAGCTGCCAGTCTATGTCCCTTCACTATGTTCCTACACAGTAATGGACATTAGCTGAGTGACAGGCTACATCCACACTAAAACCTCTTCCTTTAAGAATGCATAACTTTAATTTCTGTCTGGACGGACAGAAATGCAGACTTTTGTACATGATGACGCAGACGCCCATATTTGCTTCCTGATTGGGTCTAATCAGTCATGATGTGTCCTTCCCTGATTCGTCCCATCGCTGCTTTTCACTTTTACTTTGGTTTGGTCTTTCTGGTGTCCCAGTTTAAAACACAGTAATGATCTGCCTCATTCTGGTTGTTTACAGTTTAATCTGTCGATGAACAAATGATCACAAGTAGACCAGCATGATGGTAGCATAACACATAGAAGCTTTGTCTTTCGGCAAACTGGTCAGCGGGGGGTCCCAACAAGTCACACACACAAACCATGGAGTGACACTAAAAATACTGTGCACTGATGATGAAGCACTATATCTGTTAAATTAGCATTTAATTACCTTGAACAATAGACTTTGAAAACCTTAGGTATCCATGTTTGTTTGGTTTTTCAGCCATTTTTAAGTTGGGTACATTGAAGCCCTAGAAGGGTCTCCTGCTCCCGGATTAAGATATTAGAAACTGGTAACTATTGTAACTCAAATGAACACAGCATAAAATAGCTAGCTAACTCACTAGCTTCAGAAAAATATCTACAATGTTCTTCTCTTTAGTCTGAATGTGAAAGTGAACATACATAGCTGCATACCATTGTAAAACAGACTAAGAGGCCAACAAGGTAACCTAACTGTGTTCACAAGGAAATAAAAGCAAATTTCGGCTTGCATTTCTTGCCAGTTTATTCATTCTAAACAGCAGGAATAACTTTCTGTACGTTGGCGGTAAGCTATCAGGCAACAACAGAAACCAAGTGTGTTAGTATCTGTGTGTTCATTTTCAGTTTTGCCTCTGAATAGCGCTCGCCGCTGCAGAGAATGAGAAGCGAGTGAAGATAAATCTACTTTTAATCCAAAAGTTTAAAACACACACCGTGTGCTCTCCTAGACTACAGGTGTTATTCCTTCAGAAGCTTCGGATTCTGCCCTCAGCTGTCTTCTCCAGAGCTTGCCAGATCCGGCAGCTGTCTGCCAGTTAACGCTAACAGAGTCGCTCGTTAATCCTAAACACTAGCGTCTCTCCTTCCGCTCTGGTCTATTACTCAAATTATCTTCACAGCAAGCCATATAATTTGTCCGATATTTGCATGAAAAGCTCTGCAAAAGGCACCAACACCAATAACACGGCCAAGAGGTGAAGATCAGTGACCGTAATTAACTGAGGCGAAGCCTAGCCGACGGTTTGTGGCTGTCACTCAAAGCACCCTTAATTATGCATAACTGTAAGCCTTAGTAGAAATTAAACAATAAACAGCGCAGCTCACACCGATAACCCTCCATAGTGTCACTCCGTTAACACCAACAAGTGGATGAGGTTTAAATATCACCTTTGAAGACATCCAATATGCATTCTGTGCTTCAAAACTATAATTCACAATAGCATAAGGGTAAAAGAAACTCCTGTTGTCAGCTTTAAAGCATGTTTCAATTCAAACATGCACACTGTGTAAAAATACCATGCAACTTTACCTGTTTATGGTAATTACGTATATAAATGCCTCAAAATCAACATGGTAATGATATTTCAATGTAAAAATGCTACACATACTGTAGCACCTGTAATGTGGCGAGAAGAACAGCATGGAGACTGACAGCATATGCCAAACACAATCTGCACACACACTTATCAGCACAGTTGATTAGCTGCTGGATATTCACAAAGTGCCAGATGTTTACATATATAGCTAGCTGTCTCATATTTTTGTCCACCCCCTGAATGTTCGTAGTGACAGATCTGGCAGAAATGGTAATGTGGCTCCTCTCATGCATCTGTGGTAATGAGATGAGCTGGGATTTGCTACAGTCTGCGGCTTCTGCTGCTGCCATGATCGTTTGTGTCACCAGCTAAGCCTCCCATTGATTAAGGCCGTGAACAAGCCCAGCCAAGCTGCTTCACTCGCTCGGGCTGGCATATGTCAATCCTTGTGTGACTATGCATGAGACTGTTTTTTTTGTTGTCGTCGGGGCTCAATACAGAGGCTTCAGTAATTTTGTAGCAGACATGAAGGGAACAGTCCAAATCAAAGCTTATTTTTAAAACAGACAGCGATGCTGTCAGATGAATAAATGGCTCTTTTGCTGCATTCGAGGGCTGATTGATAGAACGTTGTAATGATTCAGACTCTCTGCAGCTCGTGGACGCTTTAAAAATGTGCTTCTCTAATGATTTGTGTCTGTTGGGTCTTTTTAAGAGAGGCCAGGATTGATATGGAGTTACCTTTCCCTCCACAAATGTAAAGTCTGTCGCCAAACTGCATTCAAATCAATTCAATGAATGTGGTTTTGTTGTCAGGGCCCTCCTTTAAAAAGACATCTTGATTTCAGTTAAACTACCTGATTAAAGAGAGGATGAATAAAACATGAGTTACAGAGAATGAATGAGTGAAAGAGCTGTCATTCAGTGTTGTCTGTAATCCCTGTGAATCCAGCTTTTTTTGTTCTCCTGCCCTTCACAGCCCACATTCCTCAGCCAGGCCCAATTTGAAACACAAAAGTCTGACCCCTCCTCCACTTAACACACTCGCACACACACATACACTTGCCCTGACAAATCTACTCATCACGCTCTTTTGCAGAGTAGAGTACGGGTGTTAATGAATATTGATTTCTTCCTTGCCTTGATGGTCATGTAATAATCTGTGCAATTTTTATCTCCAGCAAGGGGTCTAAACAGAAGACCTATGGGCAGTTCTCAGCCTTTTACATTTAGTGGGGTTAACACTTGGTGTGTGGAAGGTGCTTCCTCTGGAAAATTATAGTGAAGCAAAACGGTTCAGTGGGAATGCCAAAGTGTAGTGATGCTGAGGGTTGGTAAAAGGCTTGTAAATTAGTTACAAAGTAACATACTTTTCTAGTTAGCTCTAGTGCAGTGTTTCTCAAACTATTACAGAACAAGGACCACTTAACCTTTAAAACAACAACAACTCACAGACCACCAAACTTCCCAACATCCCCCAAAACAATAAGCTTACTTCAACGGTATATTACCAATTACAGCCTAATTAGGTCAGGTCTTAGAAAATAACCTGGCCTACTCACTCATCATTGTCTCTGTTGCCATCCTAATGGGAAGAATGGTGCTGCTTTTGTTGAGACATCAGTGGAGCAATGTTTGGCCCCCAACTGAAAAACTTTAGTCCATCACAGGTTGTCTTTTTTTTTTACATAGATCGTCAGCGTACCAGCGCACGTTACACAGGCAGTGTCACAAAATGGCCACAAAACAGCCGGCTACATTACTGAAGCCTGACAACACAGCATAACAGGCCAATTACCATAATACTGATTTGATTTACATACAAGTTGATTAAATAGTAAAAACACATCTATCCTACTCACTATGAGGCTTTAAAGTCGCTCAAAGTCACAGACAGTTTGAAAACCACGATATTGTACCAAATCTACTAGTGCACCACTAGGGTAAAGACTATGGTAGTAAATATCCATAAAGATAATTTTGGTCAGTGGTTGTAGAAATATTCAGATGCTTTACTTAAGTAAACATGTAAAAATACTCCACTCTAACAAGTAAAATGACATAAGGGTATTTAAGTATTATCAGAAAAGTATACCTCTAAAGAAGATAGCCTTCTACAGTGTTTCCAGACAAAACATGAGAACATTTTGAAAAAGAGAAAGGTTTGTTGCATACAAAGGCAATGGAATTTGCCTTTGATTTAAGATTTAAAAACAAAATGCATATCCCAGCCCTTTAAAAATAGTATCATAAACATAAAGAGATGAGTACAAAGGAGAAAAACTGGAGAGAAAATAGCAAGATGAACTGAATCGGTTATTATACTCTGTCTGTGAATAGGGGAATCACAGGACCACAGACCTTCTGAATGGTGTGCACATTCAAACACAAGGATCCACGAGCTGTTTAACCATTTATTGAGTTTAGAATGGTTGATCAGAAGGATGATAGGATGATGGGAGATGAATTTCTGTACAATACACAAACAAATCAATATATGGCCATACATGTCATAACAAAAATGAATACATTATTAATGCATCCACTAAGGTAAAGATTTTTTTCTCAAGCCTTCACTGCCATTCCATTAATCAAAAGCATAAAGTAAATACAGGGTAGCAATACACAATGATTTAAAATCTAAATATACACAGCAAACTTTACTTACAGGTTTAAACTTCACACAGGTGAGTAGAGGTAGGTGTGAAATAACTCCAAACAGTACAGTACATCAGAATCTGGTAGAACGGCAGATTCTTTTTTATTTAAATATAGAATGCATGTAGATATAACACAAATTAAAGGACACAGCAAGACATCTAAAGCAAATTGGAAGAATCAGTTCAGGCAAACATACTGGTGGCAGCGTGGTCTAAGATAAAGGAACAAATGAATTGAACAGGACACACCTGGCTCTTATAAGCTCTACTTCATTACACTCATGTGTATCCATGTGGATAGCCAGGTGAATCTGTCCACCCACTGAATCTTACAGGCTCTAGATATTTTACACAAAGCACACTGCTGTAGGGCCGTCCATATCTATGGCTGGCTTAAAGCTAACATCTGTACAGTTGGTATGTTTGGCTTTTTTAGGTAAATAAACACGTGCAGTTCAGTCAAATTCACCCATATGCATTATGCATAGCATTTTCACGTTGTAGCTGGGTTAGGTTGACCAAAGTCAGTTGCGTAGTTAAATCAATAATAATATAATTAATAGTTTAATGTAATGATGTAATTTATATAAGTGATCATGTATTTTTATGTAAGCCTATGTTGATTAATTAGATTTCTTCTATATGGGTCTGTATAGACTGTGCTTGATTGACATCTTCTTGTAAATTAGTGGTCTAATCAAAATCCTCTGTGGGTGTGCAGTGCCTTAAATACACTCAGTAGCTAGTAACTAATATATGCTTGTGAAATCTAAAAGAGTGGTTGCATAAAGTGGAGTTACCTAAGTAAAGTACAAATACCTCACAGTAGTTGATAAAATATAATTTGGTACATTCCACTGTTGGTTTTGGTTTTATTTGCCCTGGTTTTCACATATCTGCCTCTGATGTGCTTGTTGTATCCTCACCCCAGGTCTGAGTCTGACAATGTTTGTAATTTCCCAAATCCAGGCAATTCAGGACCAGTATAATACTTACACGTGAACTTCAGGCAACCTTTTTTATGAAGTAGTTTGAAGCTTACTGAGACCTTGAGAATTCCACTCCACTCCAAAACTATTGAAGTGAATGGAATAGAATTTCTCGGTGCTCACACCACCGTAAACTGTTTGTCCATGATACTCTGGAAAATTCATAGACCTCTCTGTAAACAGTGTTCATTGGAACTACTTTGTTCCAAAGATATAATACCTACTTTTTTTTTTTTTATGATGAGAGTGAATAGTAACCCAATGGATCATTCATGCTTTAGCAAAGTTCATCTTAGCAGTCTCCACAATGCTGAATTGTCCTGTTTGTAATGAATTTTTTTTCAAGAGGCGTGTGCTGCATTGTCACTCTGTCCTTCACTATGTTATGAAGGACTGAACAAAGCTCAGAAAGTCTAGTAATCAATGCAGCAGAAGGCTGCCTGTTACTTTACATGAATCAGTTGAACACATAATAGACATCAACCGTGTCTCTGAACTACATTTTCCAAACAGCTGTTCCTGACTATTTTGTGAAAACACAAAGCTGGCTGGAACATTCAGTACCAATGCTGGATGTTGATACAGTGCATTGAAAAGCAAGCGTGTGGAGGCTGAGGTAGCCCTGATTGAATGGCCTCATGTAAGTCATATTAGACGTCAGCATTGAAACTAAACCTAACTGAACTTAATCATATTTTTCTTGTCAAGAGTCAATATTGTCGACTAAACATTAAAAAGATATCAGATCAGAATAGCAACATATGGATTTATTTTTTATAATAAACTGGTAGAGATGTGTTTAAAAGATACTGTAGAAGAATCAATTTATGTTGCATGTTTTACATTTCCAGTTTGTATGGAATAGCCCACAGTTAGTTTGCTACTTTGCCAATCTAGCCAACCGGATATACAGACACAAACTATATCAACAGAAAACCTGAAAGACTTACTTTTATAATCATTAATTATTACTGCACACAATTTGTCAAAGCTGTATGTGCTCTATGTGCAGCTTGACAGAGCTGCGGCCCACTTCCAACAAAAATAGGGCCGCGATCAGCTCCGGCGACAGTATCGTGGCCGTAAAGCGCCCGGTGGACTCTGGGGTTACTTTACAACTTGTAGATTGATCAATTTGTAATTAAATGTGTATAGTACTATGTAGTAAGAAGTTTAATGGTGGTGATGTGTAAGTACATCTGTGATGTAAGTCGGAACTAGGGTGATGTTAACTTCTGGGTTATCCTACAAACACATGTCATTCCTGCAGCACTCTGTTATCTGTATCCCTGTCCATACTAGGAATGGGCGGGACTAACCTCAATATGTTGAAAGTGATATAGATATTGATAAGATATTGATATTATGATTGATCAGAAATTGATTTGTTTATTATCTATTAGAACAGTATTTAACAGCCTGTGTTGTTTATCACAAGAACTTTTCACAGACAAGGTTTTTTATAAATGTGAATGTATAAACTCTATAAACTGAGGATTTTCCTTAAATCAAGAGTGCGGATATATATACTTTTTTCTCGGGTGATACTTGTACTCATAAAAAGCACATTACAATATCTGTCCCGCATACTTGTTTCAGCCGAGTACTCGTTCACTGCTGGCTAATAGGTTTGCCTTAATATCCTGTAAAGGTCAGTTTTGTCATTTGTGCAGCTATTAGTGTGTATTAAAATATTTCAATTAATATTTCTGATTCTCATATAATAAAAGATTATGATACAAGGTTACGAGGGAAATTTATTGTCACTAAAACACAAGGGTTTAAAAAACAAAACCTTGTGTGAGTCCTTTGTGCTACATCTATTATAGAAAATGAAGTGTTGATGATGAGTTCAGGAGGCTCAAAGCCTGAGAAGAGAAGCTGCTGTGTAGTCTGGTAGTACGGCAGCGAATACTTCTGTATCTGTTGTCAGATGGCAGCAGGGTGAACAGACTGTATCCTTTGGGCTCTGTGCAGACAACTCACTTCACTGATAGTAGATGGGTACCAATGGTGTTCTGGGTGGTTTTATCCCCTGCTGTAGAGCCTTCCTGTCCTGTCCAGTTTGTGATGTTTCCAGTCAGGATGCTTTCTATAGCTCCTTTGTAAAAGTTGACCAGTATCTTGCTCTGGAATTTAGCCTTCCTAAGTTTCTGTAGGAAGTACAGCCTTTTCTGTGTTTTTTTAATGAGGGTGGTGATGTGTGATAACCAAGATAGGTTCTCAGTGATGGTAATTCCAAGGAACCTATAACTGTTCACCTGCTCCACCTCAGCTCCACTGATGTAGACAGGGGGATGTATCTTTGCCTCCTTTTTTTTCAAACTCAACAATCAGCTCCTTGGTCCCTCTGTGCACCACTCTGCCAAAGATGAAGGTGCAAATATTAACAGGTGTGGATGTTATAAACATAAAACTGTGGAAGCAAAGCAGAAAACTACATGAAAATGTGGACAGTATAATTTGTTCCAGGACTTTTCCAGAACTTCCAGAACAGCACTCGTGTTAAACAGATTGCTCTTCTGGCTGCCTGACACAGCCAGCCTATCCATGTGTAAACTAATCATATGTGTTATCCAAACATGGTAACCACATGTTAGTGCGTGTTTGATGACTTAAGTGCTCATATTGCCCTCAGTGGTACATTAGGTGTGTGTCACTGCGGCAGCATATTGCTTCTGTCTGTCTAATTCACTGAATTAGTTCTAATCTATTAACCTGCCTGTGAAAGTCAGCGCACATCAGTGTTAGACTGGTGACCAAATAAATGCCTGAGCTAATGCTGAGCTGACTGTATATTAGATTTTACTTGTCACAGTTCTTGCAGGCTATAATGTCACAGTGACTGTGGAGCCAGAACCATGTAGAAGATAAAAATATACACGGAGTAAATAATAGCTTGTACTCAATTTAGTAGACAGTGTTTTGGGTTGACACTCAGCAGACCTGATTACCTGACATCTGTTGACCCAAATATTTTCTAAATATTTACTTGAAATCTCATTTTCCATTTAAATTCCCCGTAAAAAAAGATTAAGATGTAGAAAAGACAGTTTTTCCACAATGGATGCCAGCATGGTGAACATATATTTCTGATATCCCTTTTTCAACACTTCACTGAAGCTGTATGATGTGAAATATTCAACAGTGTGCTTTCATGGCTTTCCCAATTCCATTACATCAAACATGGAACATTAAATCATGAAATATGATTATGGATCACCTGACCTAAATTCAGTCTGACATTTTTGGAAGAATTAACAACTCTGGGTTCATTTTAAAAATTAAGATTTGAAAGGCATTTTGTCAAAATATGGACAGATTTTTCTTCTTGCTCATGACTGGCCTAATACCTGTCTCTTGGAGAGCATCATATATTTTTTGCAGTCAAAAATCATGTCAAGTGATTCAGAAATGCATAAAAAGCAATGATAAATGTCAAGTAATTGCTCATATTTTTCACCAATTTCATATTTACAACAGAAGATAAATGAGACATTGAAATCAGGCAAAGATGCGTTGATCTGAAAGACCTATCAAGTGGAAATGAACCCGCCCATATCCATGCTGATTGATTGTTGTGCAAGGATCTTCCATTAGACCAGAGTGGATCTTAGATTAGACACCATTATGAGATGTCAAAAGCTGCAGAAGATGGCCAACATTACACAAATGAGCAATGAAGGTCAAACAGTCAATTCATGAAATGTTTGTTTTCATCTGAGTCCACTGTGATTCCTATTTAAAGTGTGTCCGTTGCCCCGCCTGATCATATATGACCAGGTGGAACAAACACTTATAAAAGGTTATGTATGTTTGAATCAGGTTTCCTGTTGTACATATGAATACCATTGCATACCCCCATCAAATGAGGTGTGACCAAAAGTTGGATTGCAGGTGTGACAGTGTGTGTGTTTTGTTGGAAATCCATGGTATAGAGAGTGAAGAGGAATGTTTAGCAAACAGGTACCTGCTGCCCAGAGGGGTATCTCACCTGGAATTCTGAATCCATAAATTACTGTCTTCCAAGAAGGCTGTCCATCTCCCACTCAGTAAGACCAGAATGTTGTTGCATGTCCACGTCCATACCATGAGTTTCTGTGCATGTGCATAAGGCTGTATGGTGCCCAAAGTCTGCACCTAAACCTAATAGTTATTCTTTCATTTTAAATTCAATGTATGTATATAATATTCTTAAAACACAATGTTAAGAGCTCTGGACTGAAAATGAACACAGTATTACATTATCCATCAAATTTTTTAGTTTTGAGAAAAATATAAATTACTCACCTGAAAATTGTACAAATCCCCAACAGTCTAACAGAGAAAATAATAGTAATAGCAATTAATACAAAGTATATTACTATTGATTGACACTTGATTACAATATCAGTCAGGACATTTTATTACATTATTGGTCATGTTATTACATTATTAGGTTTTATTACATTTTCGATCAAGTTGAGTACAAATTTTATTAGATTTTCAGCTGTTGATACATTTACAGGAGATGATGAGATTATTGGATGCTACATGCTGCTTGTTCTGAAAGGAGAGCACAGTGCGTCTAATTTACATAACAGATGTATATGCTGTAGCAGAGAAAAGTGCAGTTTACACGAGTTTCACATATTGAATAGGACTCGTAGCAGCCATCTCCCCACAACGCCAAACCATCATATTTTAGTTCACGCACTTGCCAGGTTCTACAATTTAAAGATTCTTTGTCTTCTTTCATTCTGACTTCTGATCTTTATCACCTTCACTCTGCCAAACATTGCTCTGATAACTCTCTGAATCTCCATCTGTTTTGGTCCCTGCAGGCTCTGTACCTGCTGGAACAAATCATTCTGCTTAGATAAAATACTGCCCGACTACACAGTGTTACTGTGTGTCATTGTTTGGCTGGCTGAGTGGTTTGGAGCTGCATAACTGCTGCCCTACATTGCCTAAGTGTTTTGAAATTGGAGGTAGAAGTGGGTCATAACACAAACAGCAAGCGGGGATGCTGCCTGTGGATAATCAAGATAGTTCATTGCTGTGGAAAGCAATTAATCAAACAGTGTGCATCTCCTTCGTAATGATTTGCTGTTTAACCCTTGTAGAATCATGTTCTACCTAACTAGTGCGTGATAAGACAGTTGTGTTTGTGCATGTGTGTCGGAAAAAGTAATAGGTAAATGTGAATGAACACTAAATAACCAGAGCCGCAAAAACATGAACAAATATCTCCCGATGCAAAGCCTGGAATGTATAAAAAACAATTCCATATGGGAATGTGAGCACCATGCACATTCACTCTGCCCTGCAGACTCGTTCACTGACTTGACTTATGAGAAACAGGACAACAGGAATAATAAAAAATAGGAATATGAGAAAAACAAGGCGTAAAGGCAGGTGAAATGCTATAAATCATAGTACATTTCCCATCATGTGTATGCAAGGGGTGGTGGGGAATATAACTTCAGAGTGTGTGTGGGGACATGTCCCTCCATTTTTCATAATTTGATATTGCATATTCTACTTTATGCATAATTAATCTCATGTGTCATCAAACACTAACAAGACTAATGGCAGGGGTATGGTTCAAACAGAGATGAAACGTCATACGACTATGACGTTTCATCTGATCGCGCCATACTGGAAAGGTGAGAAGCCGGCTGTCATAGACAGAGGTGACGCAGAATGAATCGCACAATGGGGATTTTGGCGACACTTTTGGCAACATGTTCCAGCACCCAGCTTGTCAAATATAACAGTTTGGTCAGCGGCCTAGAGCTTCAAACTCTGATGCTCTACTTACCCCTCTGGTGTCAGTTTTGCACGTGAAGGGCTCCACGGTCATATGCAATGTCTGGGAACACTTTCAAAATAAAACTTGCTGACAAACAGGTCACATATTATGACATATTTTGACTTGTGGACTGTTCTTAATGTTGTGAAATGGTGGCAGTTTGGTAAGGTTTAGGCACAAACAATACTTGGTAAAGTTTAGTAAGTGACGTAACTCACGTCATGTTACTTAATTGACGTAATTTATTTATTTAATAACTTAACAACAAATACCTCTTGACTCTTAATGACAAACGGGAGGTGAACCCCTGTCTCCGGAGGGAAAGTCCATGTGATTGACCCATCCATGACTTGGACTTTACTCGCTCTTTACACTACTGCAGTAGAATTGCGCTTCAAGAAGGGACATTATAGAGGTACTATAGAAGCGTTGTGCCACCAGCCAGGCTGCTGTATTCGACAGATTGAGAACGGGCTGCTTTTCATCGTGTTGTAAATGACAGAGGTAGTAGCATATTGATAGTGTACAGCCATGCTTCTACCTCTGAGAGACTGTTTAAGCAATGCTTTGAGCTAATGCTAACATCAGCTTGCTAACATGCTCATAGCATAATAGATTTTTTGCAGATATAATGTTTTAGCATGTTCACCATCTTAGTTTATCTTGTTTGTATTTTAACATGAGCTACTTAGCACTAAGTATATTTACTCAAGTTCTGTACCCCATTACAATTTTGGGGTACCTGTACTTGGATGTTTCCCTTTAATGTCATTTATATTTCTAACCCACTCCATTTCAAAGGGAAATATTGTGGTTTTTACTTAAATACATTTATTTGACAACTTTAGTTAATCACTTCTTTTTAGATAAAGATTTACGTAAAAAGCACATGATTTGTAAAACACAAAACATTGTAAAAGGTTAAACCAAGTTAAACCTGTGTTTTCCAATCTTTCTGGCGTATGACCCAAAAGAGGTAAAATTATCTAGTATCATCCGTATTATCAAAAACAATGTTCACAGGGATGAAATGAACACTTTAAGGATGATACTTTTTTACTCCTTGTACTTTTATATAAGGGTATTCCATGCAAGACTTTTACTTGTATTTTTACATTGCTTAAAAATCTGATTACTTCTTCCACCACTGTAAGCAATGTCATTAGTTTTGCAGGTAAAATGTTGCAAGATACCAAAGGTATAAATTCAAACTGGTTAATTCAAATGTATTACCCAAATGTACACAATTTAATGACAATGAGTGATCAGACAGATATTTCAGTCTGGACAAAAGTAGTGGACACCGGCGCACCACTAGCATGTCATGAACATCACTTGGTTTAAACCAGCTGATACTTTCAATAGTAAGATCAGGTGATAACACAAATAATACTAAAGCACGACAAACAGCTTGTGACATTGCTCCCAAGATAAACACCTGACCATGATAACTGTTGTTTTGTGTCCATATATATGAAAACATTTTTGCATGATGGCTAGTAAGTTTGATTCTATACTGTTGCTATAATAACAGAAAGAAACAAGTCTAGAAATAACCTTTACACCCCATCTCCAATACAGCACAAAGTTTTCATTTATGTAACTTTGATGGTGTTTGAAATGTCTCTGAACAGTTGATTTGCATAAGCTTCATGCAGCTTTAAGCACACAAACACAACCAAGTCAGACATATAGCTTCAGCGTGTAACGCAGAGGCTTACAAATGTAAACATTCAAACTAATCTACCTCACTGCAATCAATATAAAACCCTGAGAGTCGAACTCCCTGCTGTGCTGCATGTATTTTGGTTGTGTGTGATACATGCATGTCTAATGAGAGGTGACTGTTCTGCCTCTGTTGGATGACAACAGTGAGCAGGGTGCATTTAGAAGTCAGGTTGATTTTCTCGGCTTTGATTATGTGCAACCAGACCTTTGCTTCATTACTGTCAGCATCACGTGTGGATCTGATAGTTTTAAGTTCTGAATCTTTTTATATAAATGTTGAATTATATAAACTTACCTGAAGTGCCCTGTCAGAGCAGAAAGGGGTATAGTGACGTTTATCCATATATCGTCCTCGTTGCAAAATAAATAATATTCATTATTATGAATAATAAAGCTAGTTGGGAAAATGCTAGTGCTAACCAGCAATAATAGCCCACCAAGCACACTAAGCAAGCCAGGTACCTCACATGCTAAAACAGTTTATCCATTATTACCTGCAAATTATGCCTCTTTTGTGGAGCAGGTTATACTCAGAGGAAAGTTATATGAAGTAGCTTGATAGGAGCAAGAACAAAATAAGCTGTTTTGGTCCATATTCAAGCCCATTACACCCTGACTGGTGTGGCTTTGGTTGGTGCAGTGCAAGAAAGGAAATGGTAACACTTCATTTTACAGGTCTGCACATTTTTTGGTAAGTAGGTGGTAATTTCAGGTAAACTGGCTCTGATATGGCTCTTTAGGACACAATTCTTCATTTAACAACTGTTTTGTCTGTAATGATAGTGTTGGATGGTTTGCTATTTGGTCAATTTGCATGTCAAAATTGAAATTCTGTTAAAACTTTATTTTTACTGAGTTATTATTTTTGTTTGTTTTTAACTAAAAAAAAAAAATCAATGGCTTAGCCTCTGCTGGACAGACCATTTCCATTAATGCTCTTCAATTCACAATCTGGTGAAAATGAACAATAAAAGCTTGTGCACATTTACAGCATTGACATCTTGCTACACACCTTTTGCATTTTAGTGAGTGGCAAACAGTTCTGCAACTACTGTTGGCCTGTGTTTTTATTTTAATTGACTGTTACTTTCTGCGCAATACACATGTGTTGGTACCTTCTGAGGGAACTTTAGGTCCAAGAAACACTTTCATTTACTCCCCTTTCCAATATCCACATGGGCTTTATACCTTCACAAGCAGCCTGACCCACTCTGAGCCATGATTGGTCAATTCTGCCCAGCCTTCATATGGGAAACAACCATTGATCTTTGAAGCTAGTCTACACTTCAGTAAGTGCAGATATCTTTTTTACCAGAGATTATCAGTGGGTGTACATATAATATAATATAACATTTGGTCTAATGTACATGTAAACAACTATGTGAAAATGTGAAATGGAGGTTTTTCACATATCAGCTCTGATGGAAGTGAAATGTGCACTCTGTACAGAAATAAATGAGTACGTGCTAAGTAGGCAGATGTGTCTAGTTAACTAAACACTTGTAAAATGTTGGTAATGTTTTCTACTGTTTTAAAATGGACTAAGAGTGCTCTTCACTGACTGGGTTGCCAAACTGAAATTGCACATGAGGAGCAGAAGGAGCTGATAATTCACATAATTGAATTTTATTAGTTTGAACTGAGAGTTTCAATATTCATAATTTTTGACATAAAAATGTCAGTTTAAAGTTACTCATTGTCAGCTATTAGCAGCTTTGTTCCAAAAGCATTAGCTATCAGCCTTCAGTGACACTGCAATGTGCACAGCATCACGCAGGGAGCTGAGGAGCTTTGTGAAAATGATCCTCTGAAAGAGCAAAGTTTGAAAATGAGCCAGCTGAAGGATGACCAGTATGTACCAGCGAGTCTCGTGTCATCAGCATCAATAGCCAATCTGCAGACCTTCAAACATCCCAGCCGGGCGGCTCATGACCTTTCCCCAGGGATCGCCATGGTGACAGTGTGCTGAAGCAGCAGGGCAGATTCCCACTGCACCAGGGATTTAAAGTTTGTGTTGTTATCTACATATAAAACCTACTATTCTAGTTTGAGGTACTCACAAGATACGCAAGACACAACTTGTTTTGTAAGTGGAATATATTGTTCGATACAAATTTCCTTGCTAATATACCGTTAGTTTAGCACATGAAGGGCTTCACAATCAAGTTAACAAATATGAATTATGTGCAACATCCAGTCAGACATTCAAAATAAAGGCTCCATGGTCAAGTTAGCAAAAATACGTATACAACGTACAGTTACACTTTGACATTAAACTGTGCTGAAAAACAGATCACATATTATGACTTTTGGAGTATTAACATTGTCAAACATTGTTTGTGGTTTGGTTAGGTTTAGGCTAAAGAAACACTTGCTTAGGTTAGCAAAAGGTCATACTTGGACGTGTACGTGATACGTGTTGTAACTCATCACATAATGTATGTGATGTCATTCACATAATGCACATGACATCAGCCACGTAGGTTAACTTACCTACGCTACATGAATTAAAAACTAGGGCTGTCAAGCGATTTCAAAAATTTATTATTTATAAGCTTTGTGATTAATTAATCAAAATTAATGGCACACACCAGTATTTGCCGTTAGCATTAAAAAATATTTCACTGCAAATGTATTTTGGTAGATGAGTGATGCGATGAATAAATGGACCAACTTCTAAACTTTAAGAGGTGATATTTCAAGCTTGAAGTACTCCGATGGTACAAAGATTCCTTATGCATAAGTTGTACAAAATGGCGCTCCTGTCAACATTCCCAGATGGGCGGTTTTTGAAGGCCCACTTCAGTGTGTTTTGGGATTTTTATGATCTTTCCTGACAATGTTTAAGAATTTTTAACAAATAAGTTAATTTTGGGCTTAAACTTGAATTCAAATTAAGATGTGGTAATGGACTACAGTAGAATCTGAGACTTTTATGTCATCCATCAAGCTTGGCTTCTAGTATTATAATAAAGGCTGATTTATGGTAACCTGCGCCTACATCATAATGAGCATTGATACATGTCCACAGATGTATAGAGCGGACAGGCAGAGTGTCTGCAGGGAGGGCCAACGCTCCATGCAAACCTGGCTTGATCGACTTGGTTTCGGCAAACCGGCGTTTGCCACTGGGCTTCTAGTAACAGCCCGCACTTTGGACGTTCAGTCTATCCACTCCCTCTTGGCCAGAGCCACTCCGGCAGCAAAGAAAGGCTCCGGAGGAGGAGTGTAATCTGAGAAGAGCAGCAGCCGGTCGGTCAGGAGAGACTGCAACAGCCGAATAGTGCAGTGTGTTTATTGGGGAAACTACAGGTCTCAATCTCCATTATTAGCACTGTTTTTAATGCATTACTTTTCTATGATTAATTAATCTGGATTAACGTGTTTTATTGACAGCCCTAGTTAAAACAATTCACTCTTGTTCAAAACTGGAGACAGGGGTCTGCGTCCTATTGGAAAGTCCTGTGAATAACTCACCAAACCACATCAACCACCCCTTGACTTAGGCTTTTCTCTCTGTATACAAATGCAATAGACAGTTGCTTCAAAAAGTGAAGCTAGAGGGGTAACTACAGCTCAAACTTTGAAATATACAGGGCTACTGACCAGGCCGCTGTATTTGAAGCATTGCGAGCAAGAATGGGCTGTACAGGCATGTGACTGAACCATCTAGTTTTTATGATGTCAATTCACATTTAGATTTATATTAGGCCTATCCTGTTTTGTAAGGCATGCATGCACTTGTGATTTCATAATGCTTCCCGTTATTTTTTACAGTCTCATATTTTGTTGCATGTTTTCTACTTACATCTGAACATTTGTGGTTGGTTGTGTAAATAGACGTGAAGATGCATGTGCACAAACTGAACATACATATCTCAGCTTTATGAATCTGCTTCATGACAGGGGAGAGAGTGGAGGAAGACACGCAGCAAAGGGCCAAGGGCCGGAATCAAACCTAGGCCGCTTTCTGTCCGAACACACCTTCAAGGGCTGTCCACACCAAGAACGATCACAATGATGATATTGATGTGAGCCTCCACACAGATGAATGCTAAAGTTCTGTGAACAGTGGCCCCAAGCACACGCTGCACGCTCCAGCTGTGTTGGCAGGGCAAATGGATATTGATGACCTGTTACTGCTGTACGTTACACAGTCAAACAAACAAACAAAAAACAAACTCAGAAGTATAAGGTTTTACCAAATTATTCAAAGATGAAAGGAGTGAGAGAACTCAACCCTCTGTTGTGAGAGTTGTCGACCTTTGCCACACTCATTGCTATCTTCAACTATGTCATATCTTTGAAACTTTTTATGTTGCCTTTATTTAATAAAGGTAGATATTTACATTATTATTTCCACCGGTGTCTGTTTGTTGGTTTGACAACAGATTAGACCTCATTAGCTTTTGATATGAATCCAGACGAAAGGGGATGGATCCAGGAGTGTTTATCAGTTTATTTAACATCACGAGATACATTCTTTTCATTCATTTCTCAGGGAATTATGCATGGATGTTGATGAAACAAATCTGCTGTATTTATGTGGCTGGTGTCTATGAGTGAGTACAATTTGATGCAGATCCTCAATAGATAGCGGATTTAAATATATTTTATTTGATATTGCATTAGGCTTGATTGAATTACAGGGGACCGTTGGGCCTTAGCGGAGGTGTGTGCTTTGCTGAGTGCCATTCTAGTTTTATTCTATTTTTTTCCCTGCTTTGGTACTATATATTCCAACAGCCACAAGGTTTTCTCACAGGGATCAAACATTGTCTGGAGGTGTATGTATGGCTGTATTATGTCCTACGTTGCCTGGACACACAGATGTGTTCAGAATGACATGTTGTCTTTTTGAGTGTGTGGGCTGATTCACAGTCCGAGTGACTCAGCTCTGGTGCTTCAGCTGGCTTTGAGAAACACTCTGCCACAGATCCCTGTTGTGGGGGCTGAACATTGGACTCCTCCTCTGCCTCGACTTGTTTATTTGTCATCCCACAATGCACTGGGAAATAGGAGACAGGAGGGGGGAGGTGGGGTTGTTTAGAAGAACAACAGCAGGGATCCTTCAGCCAAATGGACACGTGTTTACTTTGGGATGTTTCCTCATCAGTCACTGTAATGAGAACAACATAAAAAATAGACTGTTTTCTTCAGGGGCCACTCTTCAGCAAACAATCAAACTCTGCCTCTAGAATCTGACTTTTTTTTTTTTTTTTCTTCAAATATCTACTTAGTGTTTTGGCAGTGGAGCAGTGGATACGACAAAATACTACTTTCTATTAAATGATGAATTATTAGATGTAGACCATAACAGGTTTAGAGGTCCTGAACACTCCCTGATGTGATTGTCAGCAGTGACTATTTCAACACTATCTGCTTGATCTTTGCTCTTGTTTATCATTTGGACTCACTGAGACTTCACAATACAATACCAAGCATTCATGGTTTTTATTTCAAAGAAATTTAAATGAAATAGCACAACTAGATGTAGATTATCTGAATACCTAGTGAGCCCAAACATTACAACCATTTATCGACAATTGTTATTGAACAAAAAACAAAGCAACCGATTCAGGCTGCTTGTGAAAACCTCCCAGAGCACTGTCAACTTCCGTTTTGACTGTGAGACTGAGCCCCCAAAGGAAATGTGTGTATTAATAACTCCTGTTCCTCATCATTATCACCCCGGTGAAAACAAGAGCAGCAACAGCGTCATGAAAATAAGCCCTTCAGGATGATTCACTGACATGCTAATTGTGGAACAAAGCCAGCAAACAAGGAGAACTAAGGGTATTTTCTAAGTACTGCTGTCGTGTTTGAAGCATGGTGTGAAAACAAGAATGTCCAGGAGGACTGTACATGAGCCGTGTCGCACAATAAACACCACCCCTTTGATGGAGACCCTGGCTTACAAGTTAAACACAGATGCAATATGTAAAGCTGCACGAATCAATATTTCAGTAACAATCAAACACCTGACTATCTGTAATGTGAAGGGGTCACTAGTGGTATTGAATCCAGAGGATTTTCACCAACTCTATAGTCTCCTCAGCTCTACAATTTAGCGTCTTTTAGCTCATTCTTATGGTTTTGCAGCTCACAACTTTACTGTTTTGGTCTCACTGCTCTCATCAATCTGATTTTTTGAGCCACACCAGACAGGTTCTTCTGAAAAAACAAAAACAAAAACAAGGCCCCAAAATGAAGTGCAGAGGAATGTGATATATTCGTTAGGTCGCCATAAACTTGACTGCTACCTTGAGGCGGCCAGCTCTGGAAGGGAGAGTTAGCTACAGAGCCAGACCGTCTGGAGGAATAAAAACCAGGAGTCATATTGGATTCTGCAATCAGCGAAGGTGACGTTACTCAGGCACAAGTTCAAAAAGTAATCTGCAGTGACTTTGTTAACAATAGGTGTTAGACGGGCCGAGAAACACGAGCTGTCTAAGCTGTGAAGAAATAAAACCAAACATATAACAATCATTAGCTCTTCTTTAAGCCAAACAACTCCAGTGTGGTGATTTGTTTCCACTTTAAAAATGATTTACAGCCCAAAGGCAAAATGCCCATAATGCTTGGTTCTCTATGCATTCCAGGCTATGGAGAAAATGGCTTTTTATAGAAGAACAAAGATTATTAATGCATAGTGCATTGTGTTATTGCACACACTACATGTGTCTTTGAGACACTGCTGCACTTAACAGAGAGAAAGTTGTCATTATTTGCTGAAGACACAGACATGACCTTTTGCATCATCTCAACACCCGTGGCTCCTGTGGACAGACATGTCTCATGTTCTGGTGACTTGGCTGGCTCCTTTCACCACAGAGACGCTGAACGTCTGCTTGTGTCCACGCCAGTCTGTCTTTAGTGGTGGTGGTTTTCCAACATCCCAGACCTGACCTTACCCCCGACTGTAGCAATGTGTGCTGTTGCTCAGTCAGCAGACTGAGACGTGGGGGGACTTGTGCGTAACCCATTTGCCAGAATAAATGTTGGAAATGTAGGCTATGTTACTGCAAACCACAGATATCTATTTGGTTAGGGTTAGGAAAAGATCATGTTTTGGCTTGCCTGGTTCTGTTGCCACAATCAAGGCTGTGAATTGTCCCAATGTCTCGTGAAAAATATCTGGTTTTGTTGCCGGTCATGCGACTGGAAAATGTCCTGACATCTTATTAAAAATATCCCATAATTTTTTGCTTGCAAAGGTTGAAATGCCCTATCGAACAGTGGCCACCTGTTGGCAGCTGTCACGCAGCTAAATGCTCAAATCCTGCAGATGGAAAGGTCAGCGGTTAAAGTTTTTACAATTCCTCCTCTAGGAAACATAAATAGTGGCGCTGGAGGAAAATCAGGGGATCACCAAAATCTTTCATATTCATCCTAAAGGAAATATGTATGTTTGTCCATCCCACAAAATGGCAGCCTGCTGGATGCACTGGAAGGAAAGGCAGGGGACCATCATTGACAAGGACAACATTTGGTAGTCATCCATCATTGGTGCTTATCCATCAAGTCGATGTTGAGATGTTTCATAAAATATATATAAGCGGTGGACTGACCAACTGACTGATTGACATTGTTATCTGTTGAGCCACGAGATGGAGAAAGATGGAGGCAAATGCACAAATAAATGGATATTGTGGGTAAAATAATACTTTAGGAGGGTCAACAGGCTTTTTGGAGCTTCATAAACCAAACTGACGATCAAGTCATGCATTTATACTTCAACAGGGAATAATCTGTGAATCCAAACATGAATCAGGTTCAGAACTTCTGTGTGGGTCCCTATTAATCAACGCTGCATATGATGAATTATTTCTTGAGGCCATCTTTTAAAATTATGTATTTTCCAGAGCTCATTATGTATTTGCTGTCTTCTGTGTTGTTACCCGTGGGGGTTGATTGTGCTCCTCAATGAATCTTTAACATGCTGCCTGTTTTTTCTTTTTGTGGCAAGCCGGTATAACAATTCATAAAATATGGATTTAACTTAATTATAATTCAGATCTGTGTGTGTTTTTCTCCAGAGCTTGTAAGCACCATCTCTGCTAATGTCTTTTACTGCTTCATATATGCTAAACCACAAATTCTCCTTATTACACTCTGGTTTTTGTACAATCAAACAAACACAATACAAGAAGATATCAGTGAGCTTTAGAGGTGCTGGTAGGTGGGGTTTTAAAGATCTGCTTCAGCTATGTTCATCTGACCTATAAAATCCAACTGACGCAATTTTCTTCAAGAATCACACACCCTCCTATCACAGTCACGTCTAAGAAATGTCCTCTGGAATCAGTGTGACTTACTCCTCCCACAGATAGCTGTATCTCTGATGACTGCTGTGTATAAATATCCATGAATATGGTCCTTATAGTTTTAGATCATGCAAAGTAATCATACTCAATCAGTCTCACGATATTAGGCAGTTTTCTTCAGTGTCAGAAGTCACCAAAGTTGTTTCGGTCTGGACTACAGTAATAGACTTACATTAACGTCCCTGGAGCCAGACCACTAGTGTAGCCAACAAAATTGGGGCTAAGCTAAGCTAAGTGTGTTTACTGTCTCCAAAAGAATGATAAGAACTGCAGATCCAAAACTCAAAACATATTTATGTAAAAAATAAAAGTGAAAAAGACCTACCATTTTTGTTGTACACTCGCAATAGTGTGTAATCTTCGTTTTTTTATGTTACATTGCACTGATTGCCACTCATATACAAATATTTGCAGTGTGTTGAAAAACATTCAAACTCTGAAAAAAGGAATGTTGTAGTGCACAGAGGCATTTGGAGGGCTGCAGCACTGCTTCAGTTACAATATGTAATCTTTAACCTTTAGGTAAGACATTTCTAACACTGTGGATGTGTAGATGTGGAGGTGTAATTTGTCAGAAATGGCCGGAATTCAAAGGTAGCTCCGAAACAGGGGCAGTATAACCCAACTGCTGCTCACTGTACTCTTTGCTGTGGCTATCTTTGGCTCTGCAATTAGCTGCCATTAGCAAGTAGCTCAGTTAGCTGTGGCGCTAAGAGGTCCTACTGGCTGGCTGGAGTTTGTCGGAACCTCGACCACAGATCACGGAGGAAGTCACAGCTGGCATCTGGGCTCAGTTGCCTCCGAGTGAACACGGCTGGAGACCAGGACTGTGACTTATGGGACGAGAAACATGTCACGAGAACATGTCAGAAACTTTGTCAAGTTTTAATTAAGTGTGTTGTAGCTGGTTAGCATGCTAACTTAAGTACACATTTCTGCAACATAGTACATAGACATCTGTGACATAAAGTCAACACTGTTGTTTCAATTGCCCTTTTAAAAACACAGTGTGCAGTCACTTAAATTCTCATAATAATGTACCATCACTCAATTAAGTGTGTGTGTATTCTAATAGCTGATCTGGGACCCTATGTTTCTATCATGGATAAGTTGAGTAATGAGCCAGTCTTCTAAAACCTTGTCATTAAGAATTGCAGAAGTTTTGAGTGTGTTGTTCTGACGTGGGATCAGCTGTGCAGCTGGCTCTCTGGTCTAGTTTGCATGTTCTCTCTGTTTTTGTGTAGGTTTCCTCTGGGTGCTCCCATTTCCTCTTACAATCCAAACACATACAGGTCAAGTCAAGTGTAGACTGTAAATTTCCCACAGGTGTGAATAAACCTTGTTTATTCACGCCTGTCACCCAATGCATGCTGGGGATGGGCTCCTTGAAATACAATCCCTGTCCATTGGTGAAGTGAAACAGAAAATATGTTTTGGTCTTGTTGATTCATTGACATCAAAATGAGGCACAAAAATGACTTCCACCCTGAAAGGTATGGAGCATAGCACCACCTGATCCAACAACAAGAAATTTAAAAGCCTCGAAAATCCAACCAGGAATACACAGAATTTAAAGAATGTGAGCGTTGGCAGCTGCTGTAATCGTAGGCAAACATGCACACACAGGCACAGAGTCAAACTTGGAGCTGTTTCTCATTATTTGAAATATTGATTATCATATACTAGGGTGTAATTCATGCTCTCAAGCCTTAGTAATGATATAAATGGCAGTCTGTTTTGAATCTGTGAAGATAATAAATTATTTTGTCTATCAAACCAAACAACTCACCACCTCATTATGGGCTGAATGCATAAACTGCCCTGCTACGTGCTTTGGCCCCAGTGTTTGTGATAAACAGTCGCGCCAATAAAAGTCAGTGGATTGAACTGCGAGTCAGGGAGCGTCTCAGGTCGCTTGGCATGTAGCACCATGCTGAGGCGTGGATACTGGCGTTGGGGGGAGGGGAGCACCACCCCGACCATCTCTGCTCTGCTGAAGCTCTCAGTGAAAAGAGGAAGCCGAGGGAACACAAACAAAGACGCAGCCCAACGGCTCTCTCACCACATTGCCAGGAAACCGGGTTGGGTTTAGGTAGAGGGGGGGAGGGGAGCCGTGGAGGAGTGGAAGCAGCAGGAGGAGGAGGAAAGGGAGAAGGAGACCAAAACACAGCAGGTGTGCTCCGGCAGCATGTAATGTGTCAGCATGGCTCAGTGCCGAACACACTGGAGCCTCTGCAGCTAGGAAACATACAGTGAATTTTCAACAAGGTTACAGTGATGTTGAATTATCTTTCACCTTGCTGAGCAGGGCGGTTAATTCACTCAACCCTAAGCTTTGGCAGAGTCTCTGTATCTAATAAAATTTGCTTCCAAAAATGCTACACTCACTCATATAAATGATCTCAATTTGTCAGTGTGACAAATTATTAATCAGAGGTCAACCAACTATCAACTCAGAGCGGAAATTGGTCCCGAATGCTCCTCTAATATGATTTTCAGTTCAAGTTTCACTTCATCTTTGTTCACTGTGGTTGCCATTACCTTATTCAGTAAGGATATCAATACTACCCAGAGGAATGACTGATGACTTAAGGTTCACCAAACAGTTATGAAATTAGCTAGCTAATTTTTGGATCATTACGACTGCTGGAGTTAAACAAGGAATTAAGTTAAATGCCTTTTCCCTGCTTGGCTAACCTGAACCCTTGGGATACACAAAGGTTAGCTTAGCCTCATCACATTAGCATTTATTAACCCTGGGCGAACAGTTAGCCTCACATTACTTGAAATTAGCACAATCATTTACCTTTTCAGGGTGCAACTTGCTGATATTAACTAACAAGGGTTAGATACTGTTGAAACCCAAATTCAAACTAATAATCTCCTGTATTCTGGGATTTTGTACAAAAAAGTCAGGGATAATTCAGCTCTTGAGTGAGGTCAAGTTTGCCCCAGGAAAAGAACGGGATATCCAACATTCCAATTTGTAAGGGTAAAATAGCTAGCCCAGGGCTAAAGTAAGATGAAACCACCCAATGGCTAAGTCTTGCATGCTTCAGCTGTACCATCTGGTGATGTTAAACTAAAACAGCTAAAAACATGAAGATGACCGAGCTTAAAAGCTGCAAGCCCAATATAATAGAAAAATGCAATAAAAAATTTGACCGTTTGTGTTTAAATGTAAATTGTTTCTCAGTATAACTTTGGCCCAGTACAGTGAGATTCGAGTATACAGGCCCAGGGTTGAGGATTGAATGAAAAGTAGATTACCAATCAATTGCCCTGCATGCATTTCATTATTTCAAATATGTTTTGGTATTAGTATTTAGTATTTCTTGTTATTCTAATGTTTTCTGTTTGAATCATGTTCTTTACATATAATGTACAAACAGAGTTGAAAGTTGAAAGAACTGTAGCCATCATGGGATTAGAGCCTAGAATAATGATTAACTAATGAGGAAATCTTGGTTATGGAATATGAGTCACACCCATGGGTTTGTTGTTGCAAAACCCGATAAAAATCGCTTTATTTGGAGGGAAAACCTACAGTAAGTGCACCCAAAACCTGTTTTGTTGTGTCACTGTGTCATTTAAGCAGTTAACTTGCTAAACACAATGTTAGGATTACAGATACAAGTGGCCAAAACTATGTAAATAAGACTGAAATTGTAATGAACCTTCAAAGACAACATTACAGTGGGAGAGTTCTCTATTATAGTAATAAAAACGGGCTCAGCTATTCTATCACATGACATATCTTATCATTCACCATGAAAGTGAAGTTATTCGCAACAACAATGGAGCTGTCACATGGGCCTAGTGCTGTTGTTGCCTCCTGTTGCAGAGGTGCCTGTTTTCCCCTCAGACAGCCTCCCTCCCCCTCCCTCCCTCCCTCCAGCCGTCAATCCGCTCCCCCCTCCCCCGTCCACGTGCTCTCGCTCATCTGGATGGGTATGAGCATGGCCACTTCAAACACGTGCTCTATGCCACTCTGCCCCCCCTCCCTCTCACCCTCCCACCACCACCTCTCTCACTATCAGCCTATTTTCTTTGTCCAGCCCATCTTGCTCAGTGCTGTGTGATTTACTCAAGCCTGGGAGACATGTGATCACTCTGCTGGATACCAAGAACTCCAGGCAGCCAGTGTTTTTGGAGGAGGAAGAGAAGGAACAAGGAAAACAATCTGACACAACCAGCCGACTATCAGGACATTCTGTTCGACCTGAGAACATGTAGATTCCGCAAGAAGACACTGATTACACTTAACAGGAATGACTCAAATTAAATTCAAATTCAGGTATAGTGTGAGATTCTCTCTGCCTTGGAAAGTTGCCACTGCTGAAGATGCAACTCACTCTAAAACTGACAAACTGTTAAGTTCACATTTAAACGTTTTTCATTCCGTTGTTGATAAATGATGGCAGATTGTGTTACAGAGCTACATCTGCATAGTTTGTCAAATAAGTCTAAAAACTAAAGACCAAAGTGTTAGGCACATTAGGGCAGCGCTCTAGAGTCAGCAATGTTGGTCGGTTGGCTGGTCCATCACTGGTTGGCCCACACTGAAATATATTAACAACTGTTGAATGGGTTTCCATGAAATTTTGTACAGACATTCACATTTCACAAAACTCAACTACACAAAATTTATGTCAGAAAACAGGTCACATCAGAAAAGAAACCAACATATCAGAAAACACCACATTTTTAGAAAGCACATTCAACAAAACACAATATTTAAAAAAAACATTATCTCAGAGAACACAAATTGTAGAATATTTTAGAAAATACGACAACAATTCACAAAACAACACAACATATCAGATCACACAACTACATTTCACAAAGCAAGACAACATTTCAGAGAACATGACAACAGAAAACACATTTCACCCCCACAAAGCATCTTACATTACACCTCAGGAACAATAAATGGTTTTACCTGCAAAAGTTACTTTGCCAAAGTTTCCATGGCCAAGAACCAGTTGACTGACTATAGATAGATTGTCATGACAAACAACCTTAGATAACATGTTGATGTAAAAATGTAAATGTGCCTGTGCCAGCTGTTTTAAATAAACTTGAAATGGCATCCTCTGTCCTCGTACCTGAGTCAAGCCAAAAATGTTGTTTATGAGTGTGTTTGAGACACTAGATTATTTCAGGGCTTTCAAATATTAAAGCAAATTATTATTCTAAACTTGATAATATTGTAAATAATCACCAAGACTTAATGTTAGAAACAACACTCAGCATTGTCAGTATTTACAGATATGAGTATATTTAGATATTCAGTGATGCTGATGTTGTAGACAATGTCTTTATTTGGTACAGAACATCAGTATTAGACTTTTTAACCTTTAATTATCCAGTGAAAGTGATTTTCTCTTTCTGGAAATTCAGCTTCATTCATGCAGTTCCACACATTCACACTTCGGAGCTGAACTTTATACCCACAGTTTTCTATCGGAGCAGTGCAGGCTAAGTGCTATGCTTAAGGCCATGTCAAGAGCGTTACTCACTCTTTTTCCCACACACCTTTCCCAAACTGTGCATTGCAACTCTTAACCACCTCCTCACATATACTGCTTCACTATTTCATCATTATTGATTTTGCACTTGCACTTTCACTATTAATGATGTCTGTCTTCAAAAGGTTTGAATAGGTTTCAATACTCTTTGAAAAGAAGCCTCAACCTTGACTTTATTTTGCAGAATTTTAAAACTAAATCTATTAAAAATAAGACTTATTTAATAACATAAAATGTATGACATGTAGTCTTCACAATATCCAGGGATTTCCTTTTAAAGTACCCACCAGGCAGCTTGTTATTCACCTTATCATTACTCGTCTTCTCCACAACAGTTCAACAGCACGTCACAGGCCTCGGGGGCAGGTTGTTATCCTGGCTAAGTGCAGCCAGGCCAAACACAAGTTTCCTAACATGACCGAAGTGAAGAGAGCGCAAACAAAATAACAGGGCGGAGAAACAGCATTCCAAGAGTGCTAAGAATAGCAAACTGGACCTTGTGCTCCCAACACTAAGTTCACAGCTAGTCTTAGGCAACAAGCAGAGTGAATATGAGCACGTTGCCAAAACTTTGCCAGGTCGATGTGTGTGTGCTCAGCTGAGGACTTTTGTAACTCAAGCTCCAGATCAAGTTCATTCAAAGGTGCAAATAACAGGCTGTAACTCCACAGTAATGGCTCATAAATGACTGGAAATTGACTGGAAATGACACATTTTTAACCATTAGATCACAGAAAGGTAATGCACACCAAGGGCTTTCAAGAGGTGCTGATCACTGACAGCAGACTAGAAAGGAAAAAAAGTCTTGTACACTCTGGCTCCATATGTAGTTGTCTTTAATGAAATAATGTTTCAGCCCTCAGGCCTTCTTCTAGATAAAGACATACTGAAATACAGCCACTGATGTTATATAGGCCACACCCTAGTAACACGTGAGAGTGATCAGACAATCAACCTCCAACACTAAGGTGGGAACAAACAACCAAGAAGCCTACTGTGACTAAAAGCTTTGAAATAGACAGTGAGAAAATACAGCCGATCAAACTATTTCTAAAGTACACATTTTACACCACATGCAAGGATTCAAACTCGACAACACTTTCGGTTAAATACCCTCCAAAATGTTACACATTTCTGGTTAGATTCCAATAGATATGAGACAAAAGTTAAACATCAGCTCCAAATGAACATCATCAGCACCTTTAACTAAAGGTTACCATTGCAATAAATGTAATAATTGCTAACAGCATGTAGGAATCTACATGTGAAAAGGTTCCTCCAGCAGTAATTGTGTTGCCATTTTGAAAAATTGGACAGCTGCTAGAGGTGAAAGATAAACTAGATAAAAGAAAAAATACACTCTTCATTGATTTATCTTTCACACAGGGAGGGACATTCATCAGAGAAAGTGACTATACAGAGCCTGCAAGAGTGTCTCCGGCTTAAGTAGCTGCACAAGTGTCTGTACTGAGTTTAACTGACTTGCTTTCTGGAGAACTGTATCCCCCTGCACAAATGGCCAAAGGGGACACATTTGTACTCAGATAAATTGTACTTAGTCATCCTCCACTCAGTGTCACATGATCTAAACAATTCTTAGCGCACATTTCTACAGTGTACAACTGAGTTAATAATCTCAGCAAAAGGTCCATTTAATACTTGTTCTGGGGCTTTCAATCACAGTCATTCAATCTTCATCAGTGGATAGTGTTTGCCCAGTTGTTGAGAAAGCTGAAACGCTCACAAACTTCAGTTTAATTTAGATGACTATATCCCACACATGCACTGCAGCAGTAAGATATAGCGACAATATCTGGTAACCAGCCACTCACTTAACATTAATGTTGTATTCTGCAGTAGCCTGGATTACCTCAAACGACATGTAATGTCTTCCTACAATATCTGTGCATAGTAGCTATACAGTAGTTTGATTAAAGTATGGTTGGTTTTAGGCAATTCAAAGCTTGGTTAAAAAAAGCCAACATTAAAATTATAATATATAAATTACAATTTCATGAAATCTGTTTTTGATACTATTTGTTTGGCCCATTTTAAAGCAATGAAGTCAGCACTGATCACTATCCATCCATCCATCCATCCATTTCCTTCAGTTTGTCAGGGGTCAGGTCACATTGGCAGCAGGCTAAGGGTATTCCAAATGTCACTCTCCCCAACATTTTCCAGCTCCACCTGGGACATTCAGAGGTGTTCCTAGCCCAGATGAGATATATCATCTCTCCAGCAAGTTCTATGTCTACCATGGGTCTCCTCTCAGGTGTATGTGCCAAGAAATCCTCCAATGGAAGGAGTCCAGGAGGCATCCTAGTCAGATACTCATCACCTCAACTGGTTCTTTGGACGTGAAGCAGCAGCTGCTCTACTCTGCACTCCCTTCCAGATGTTTGAGCTCCTCACCCTATTTCTAAGAGTGAGCCAACCCTACAGAGGATAAACTCGTTTCAGCCTTGTATCCATGATCTAATTTTTTCAGGCACTACCCAAAAGCCATCACCATAGGAGGGAAAGTTCATCCCAACATGGAAGGAACAATCTACTGTTTTCCAGCAGAGAACTATGGCCTCAGACTATGAGTTGCTGATTCATTCATTCATGCTTCACACTTGGCTGCAAACGTCCTCATTGCGTGCTGAAGGTCATGGTCCTAAGGAATCAACAGAATCACAACCTTAACGTGGTGGAGAGGTTTGTGTGTCAAAGTGATCATCGGAGTTGAGTTGTCGGGGCAAAAGCCCCGGTAGGGTCTCCCAAGGCAAATTGGTCCCGGATAGGGAGCAGGCGAAGAGTGATTCACAGACCCTACATGAATCGTCCAAGAAGTTGAAGAATCTCAATCAGAAAAGTGAACCTGGGGCCCTGGTTGTTGAAGTAGACCTGGGCGGGGAACTCGTGGGTGAGTGTCTGGTGGCCATGCCTTGACTCATGGGGCTCAGACTCATACAGCCCAAAAGAACTACATGGAGCCCCTGCCTTGTTGGCCCACCATCCGTAGGGATAGGAATTCGGGTTGGGTGCTTAGCAAGCCAGGCAGCAGGCAAAGGCAAGTACCTAGGTATGCTGGTGGTTAAAGAGCTGGAGCTGGTGCTGGAGTTGTAGTGGTACCAACTAGATAAAGGTTAGCTTACATCTACACAGAGCACTGGTTCTGAAGCCAACTAAGCCTACTACTCCTGTAGAGGGGCTAGCCACTGCCTTGGGAGTTCTCATGGGAGAACGAGAGGGCCACCTGATTTGCCAAGGGGCTTTAATTGTTCAGAACTCAGAGTTAGGAATCTCTGGGTGGTGTCCTAGAAAGGGTTCTGTCCAAGGATGTTACATTATATCTGGACATGGAGGTGGAGCCCTATTTATTCCTATGAAAGCGGCTCAGTGGTGTTTTAAGAGTTTTTAGTGTGATCTATAGAGTGAACGTACTACAGACTTCTGCCCACCGAGTTGGCTAACTTCTGGTTAAGTGCCTGGCTAACTTGAATGGGGATAAAATATTTTAATTGTACGGAAAAAGTCTTTTGGGGCCACAATGTGTCATGTGACAATGTGACTACACAATTTGGCCACTATGAAAACTGGCTTCAAAGCCTGGTGCGCTTCCTGCGGGCTTGGTTCTGTCTAGGCACTCTAGAGTTTTACTGGGAGACATATTAGACATATTATAACAACTTAGGCCTCATGGCTATGTAGCGTGTGATGTGAAGGGTCAGGTGACACTGAGGAGGCTGACCGACCAATCATGTGACGTGGAGCTGGTAGTTGGAGCAACTCAGCCGTGAGTAGCTACTGTAGGAATCTCTATGTCTCTGTTGAAAAGACACATTTATGGTCCTTCCAGAGAGTCACTATGTTGGTACCTGTGTTGTAGCTGAGTTAGCAGTTCTGCTACAAGAGGCTGTCCAGTGTGTGCGTCTGTGGGTGACAGTACATGGCTGCTCTGTTGTTATCGCTGTTAACATTACTGTTTGTATGCCTTAAATATCTTGTTGAGGTCTTAATATAGCACAGTTATCAGTGGGCTCGTGTGTTATGTGCTGCCAGTGAAGAGGAAAAAATGGACTGAGCTTCTTTGTATGCTTGACTACACCGACCTACAACAATCAACATTTGTATTAGATTTTGATTTATTTACTATTAGCAAGTCAAACACAAAGTATGGTATTATTCATGTATTATTGGATCATTCTTGGTGATGATTTTTGCTGTATCTAATGTATTTGTTGGAATGCAGAGTTCTTTTTGTCCACCTTAGTATTTAAAGTGAAACTCTTGCCAAAATGCAACCTAGGCTTTTTTTGTGAATGTCTTTGAGTCAAACCTTTGTGTAAAAGCATAATTACGACGAAAAAGCCACTTTTAAGATTCACTGTAGTTTCGTTTCCGGGTCAAACTCATTAAACTCTGTGTACACAAACAATGTTCTCAATGCTCGTGTTCATGTGTAGAGACCCTGGTGATGCTACGAGCAAAGTTTCATGTTGTGTCGAGTCTTCTTAGTGTTTTAAAAATAGCGATTTTGATGCTACCATAAAGTTGCCCCTGCACACCATTGAAAATGAGTTTGACCCGGAAACGAAACTACAGTGAATCTTAAAAGTGGCCTTTTCGTCGTAATTATGCTTTTACATGAAGGTTTGACTCAAATACATTCACAAAAAAAGCCTAGGTTGCATTTTGGCAAGAGTTTCACTTTAACATAGATTTTCTTATTTTAAGTTAAAATAAAATAAAAGTAAAAGTAAATTAAAGGAAAATTTAGCATCTTGTGCTGCTCTGTGGTAAATAAACAAAATTATATTTTTACCATGTTTTTTCATCAGCTAACCTAAATAATATGCTCATCTTTTCACTTGACTTTGTGAAAATGTCAGGTTCTATTCATGCAATTATCATCTAATTTGTGGTGAATGATCGTATTCAGATCGACAAAGTGACGAGGGTTAAACCTTGTTAAATCAGTGAATTGATGTGTCTTCTCAACTCTGCTCACCTCAACCTTTCCATTCTGTTGATGTTTATAATGCAGAGGGGAATTCCAATTTATTGTATTGGCATTAATGTAATCAAGTACCCAATTTATCTTAAAAAGGACAAGAGAAGGGCAAGAGAAAGCAAATATGCGTGGAAGATTGAAACTTTTTGTTATTTATGTAATATAATTCTGTGCAATTCTATGGTTTGGCTGTAACATTATGACACTACAATTGCAGAGTAGAGTCTCTGAACAGGAGGTTAACCTGTGACAGTAGTGTCATATGAATGGGTCAGTTACAGACCGCTTCATCTCCTGTACGACCACAACGTCATCTCCTTGTTTGTGAGTTTTCGTAAGTAAGTCTTTCAACAGAACAGACCATGCAGCAGTGACTCATAGGGCATTAACACAACTCAGTATGAACAGACAGTCTTGATGGGTGTGTACAAACAGACACATTGTGCCCACTATTACTCATTGCACTGTAAAAGATGTCCATCTAAGCATGTCATTCTGGCTGTATTTACACCAGAACTGCAAAAAATGTGCCTTCCTGTTCTTTAAGGGGACAGATAGCTGGAGAGAGAGAGGGGAAGCCATCATAGATTATTAGCTGCGTTGCACTATTCACTCTAATTCAGCCTTCTCTGTCAGTGTATTAACTGCTCCACAAAAGAGCAATAGCAGTTATGAGACAGGAGTCAGTGATACAAATACTTCCATAAACTGTGAGAACCTGCTCAAGACCAAGCTAAGCAAACTTGTGAGTTTGCTAACTGGCCTTGAGCAAGCCAATTAGTTTGAAGAGCTTTATTTTCCCTCTCAAATAACTTTCTACCGCAGAAAATGGTGTTCAGTGGTGAGTAAAATACTTGTGGAGAGTAAACAGAACAGTAGAGAGAAAATAGTGAGAGACCCATAGAGCTTCTGCGACTGTTAGTTACTGCAATGGTTAGTTACACCAACTAGCCATCAGAGTATAGTTTCAATAGCTAAATATTTTGCAGACCAGGCTTTTATACAGATCTTGTACTTTTGTAACCAGAATGAAAAAGATAAAGTGACACAGTTGAATTTTTCAATTCCAGTATGGTCTCAAAGAACATGTCGTGCAAAGTGATCCAGAGGCAAGTTACTTGTATTTCAAGGCCCCATTTAGAAATTGTCAGCATTGCCATGACAATAAGTAAATCATCATTCATTTCACACGTTGTCGGTTTGGCTGAGCCAGCATCAGCATGGAAGTGTACCAAATCCAATGGTGGAAAGAAAGCCAGACAGTTTTATGATTGGTATGTGGGCTAATGCTTTAAATCAGTCAGTACTTGTGGCTACTTTTAACCAAAGACTTTTTTAATATGAGGAAGAAGCTTAGTGGAGGTACAAAAACAAATGTGACATCTTTAATTCTTACTCTTACTGCTGACAGCAAGGTCTGTTCGACCTTGCTGTCAGCTCATATTGGTATCAGATATGGGTTATGTCCTAGAATAGATTTGAATAGTCATCCAGAAGAATCAAACAGAAGCAGTAAAGGCCCACAGTGTCAACAGAGCCACAGGCAGTTATCAGTGTTTGAATGTATTTCTGTGAAAATACAAGTGCCAGTAGGGATGTGATCTCAACAAGTCCTCATACGTAAGAGTATGAGTAACAAAACATATAATTCCAAAATGACCTAAGTGACCATTCCAGGAAAATTCTGACCTGCTAGATCCAAACCGACTATTGTGGTTATGTATTGACTAAAAGTGTTTTTACGTTCAAGTTTACATTTTGTTTCAAGTTTAAACATTTTTGAAATACCCAGTTCGCCTCTGACAGTTAGGTGAGAAGGTCAACATGGGCCTACTACTCTTGGGTCTGTACAATAAATACAGTGCTAAAGCCAGAATATGATTAGCCTACCTTAACATAAAAACAGGAAGTGAGGTTATAGCAACCCTGGCTCTGTCCAAAGATTAAAAAACACACCTACCAATACCTCAAAAGCTCAATAATTGACATAATGGTTCAAATTTGTTTTATCCAAATACAAAGTGAAATGGAATGTGCTTTTGTGGAGTAACTTGCTGTAGCCAAGGCTGTATGTCTTGTAAAATGACTTCCAATTGCCTCCTCACTCCATACTAAAAGTACAGACATGACAATTATATCAATATTTAATAGTATCAGTATCAATAGTCCAAAATGTCATGCTACTTCTTTAAGGGTTGAAAGCAACCAGTGTTGGTTGTTGTATAAGATGGACACGAGCTCTGGTCTCTGGCATTGCCATCACATACACCCAACCATCCATCTTAACCTCATTGCCTGACCTTTGACTGCAGTATAACATCATGCTACATCATTGCATACCATTAGATGTTTCTGATGAAGGTCAGTCATTGGTTTATGTCAGTCAGTCATTAGTTAGTGAATGCAAAACTGGTCTCATCAGGAAAATACAGTATGAGCAAAGGTCATTTTAAGCCTTTCAAAAAGAAGTCAGACTTATATAATCTGTTTGCCTGTTGTTGCATTTTTCTGGTCACTATCTTAAATGTCCCATATTATAATCATTTCCAACAAGTCATTAATCGACATTATTTTGCACATCTCTATCCAGTCTCTTTCTGAACCCTCCATTTAAGTCTCTTTACGGTCCCCCTCCCAAAGCCCATCTTGCTCTGATTGGCCAGCTATCACAGGCCTGAGCAGGCACCACCCACCGTGTTTCCACATCAGCTCTGCTGGTGTTTTTGCAACAGTGCTGGGGGTGTGAGTGAGGGGGGGGGACTTCTATAGTTGTGGCATACCAAAGTCCTGACAGCTGGTTTGAAGACAATATCTGAATACATGCTGTGTGCATTTCTCCATGGATTGAGCATTTTGATACTTTCAGAGTATTTATATAGCACCTGGATCTGCTCGAAAAGACAGTGGAAGTCTCTCTTTTTACAATATGGGACCTTCAAAGGTTCCCCCAAATTATATAAAAGATATTGTACAGCTAAGCTCAAGTGGCATCTTGTAATGCAGAAAGTTCTTTATTATTTGACTGAATGTTGCAATATCCTTTCTTGGCATTTGGAAATTTCATAAAAAAAATCTTTCCACATACAGTTTGTGTGTTTACATGCGCGAACGAAACGAGGTTGATGGCTCAGTGACACTTTTTTTTCTGGGTCAGCATAAATGTGTCTGAATGTTACAAACACTTCTGTCGTGGGAACTGACTTATTCAGCATCTTATTCAGACAAGATGCTATTTTGTGTCAGTTTCAGTAACTTGAATGAGAAATGCATTGCAACATCTCATGATTTTTCCATTTATCCTACCATTTCATAGCTATACTTTCCCCGTATAAAGTCTTTATCATACACATTTAAAACCAACTGCAAACCTGGTTACCAGTACACGTGGCTGAGTGTGTTTCTCTTGTCCCCTATTTCAGTTACCTGAACTGCTTTTCTGTCAACATGTGATCTTGTCCTGTAGCTCATGACACATTTCTCGAATCAAAATGAATGTCAGACTTGCGATCCATGTATCGGCTTGTGAGAGGCCTCCAGGACTCGCCCATTTCCTAATGGTGCATGTGAGGGTGCAAATAGCTTTTGTGAATCATCCCGAGGATACTGCAGAAAGCTAACTGTAACCTGGTTACATAAGTGCACGTAAACATACTGAGTGTGCTGTTTTTTTACTTGATAATTTACCTTGCAGTGGACAGTTTTCAGTGCAACTGCACCTACCTAAGTAGTTCCCAAGAAACCTGACAATGCATCTGTGGGTTATCCATTGCATTTCAAGGATGGACATATCTCAAAACCTGGACAAATTAAACCAGAACTAGCTGCATAGTTAGATACTACTATAGAGGTAAATGGGGGGAAAAAGGGTTCTGTCATTTTGAGTCAGTTGACCCTTTGCGACATGGCAGAATAGGGCATAAGAACATTTCTGTTCAAGAAAATCAAAGTGAATTAACCATAAAGATGAGAATTATGTAACAATTTTAACATCTGATTAACTTCAAGATGGAGATTTCTCGGTATGTCTCTTACGCTGAAAAGGGAAGTCGTTTGAGTGAGAAACCACTATTACACCAGTTTCCTGTTGCAGCTTTTTGTTCAGTTGCATTGTGCTACTGCAAGTCACATTTATTTTCGACACAACCTCATCATGTTTATCTGCAGCTTCAGAGTGTGAGGGGATGATAAGCAAAGAGTTAACAGGATCAGACCTGATCTTGGCAGGCAGGACTTGTAAAGGTTGTCTAATGAGGGTTGGAGGGGTTGGCGTTGGGGGGTGTTGTTGGCCAAATGGAACCGCTGGAGCACAACACAGCTCACACCAAGAGACCAAGGAATCTGAGAGCCGGCCCTCCCCCTCCCATGCAAACACAGACATTAGTGGAGAAAAAGCACCTCGAGCACGCATGCATGAACGGACGTGGTTGCACACACACAAACACAGACTAATAAAACAACATATGCTCTTGTTTCTACTACCTGGAGCAGCAGGTGGGACGCCCCTCCCTACTGAGTAGTATAAGAGGAGGGAAAGGAAAGAAAAGACGAGGCCCCCTCTATTGTTGGACACACAACAAGGAAGTGAACACTGTGGTTAGGCAGATATATGAGGCTCACATTGTCTGTTGATATGATGGCTAAAAGCAGTTTGATTCATCACATTTCATTTTACTCCAATGTATATATCTATTTATATATATATATATATATATATATATATATATATATATATATATATATATATATATATATACATATATATGTAAGCTCACTTACTCTGATCCCTGTTGACAATTGCACATGCGCAGTACCCATTCAGGCAGGTGGCAATGCTTGACTACTGACATAGCCTCAATGTTACAGTGGTTACTTGTTTATATCTTTTACTCCAGTCTCTCTTTCAAACTCAGTGCTGCTTGAATGACTTTTGTGCGCTGCTTAAACAGCGACGGATGGAAAGCTATTAACTTGCAAGCGTCCATAACTTCAACACACATCACAGCATTTCACCGAAAAATTAGCATGTCCACCCGTTCCATCACTGCTGATTGTAGCTGGAGTCCATAAACACGTGTGACTACTGCAGAGCCATTTCACCAGGGAACGAATGCCAATTGTACCAAAGCCAGATTTTAGTGGGTGTTTATGGATTTTTTTTTTGGTGAAAGGGGTATAATACTTTTCAAGAAGCCACAAACCAGACCAATTCATCACATCCTCATACGTAAAAGACTAAATAGGTCGATTTCCAGTCAGTCCCGAAATGACATATTTAACCCTTTCTAAAACCACATGACCTTTGTAGTGTACCAGTAACAGGCGTTCCGGACTTTTGCCATACACTCGCAGTTTGGTTAGGTTATGGCAACAAAACAACTTGATAAGGTTTAGGAAGAACCATTTTTTCTGGGCTTTTTCCCCTAGTCGCTAAGCTATGATATTACAAAACATGACGGGTCAGTTTCAATGATGGCCATGGGGCAACACTAATAAACAACAGCAACACGGCAATATCAGATTGTGCAGCCAGCTTCACAGAGCCACTCACCTTTGTTTGGGTGACCAGTTTTGTTTAAGAGGGTTTGGTTGATAGCATTATGTATGAGCAGTTTCTGACTTAGTGTTCACATGAACATGAACATGAATTAGGGATTGGTTGGGTTTTTCAGTATTATTAAGAAGGACCCCTTTTCAAAAAGTATCCCATCTTGTAATTCACAACATTAAAACAAGTGGGATTCCAGCCTCCTATCTGTTCTCCACAAATATCTGAAGAGAACATCATATATGACATTGCAATTGAACCCGAGTCAACACCAGCTAATTAGTGCCAGGCATTTAGCCTTCCACTTTCAATGTTGTTTGTCCTATATAATACAATCATAAAGTATGTCCTTAAAGACATACTTAGGCAGTTCCTAGCATATAAACAAATGTGAATACACCCATAATCTTCTTATTTATCATAAATGTCATCGGCTCGCTGTCTAATGAGTATAACACTCATACAGCTCAATGACTTCAGAGGCAGTTTTCATCGCCAGAGGACACGTAGGAACACATTTTACTGTACCTAAAAGGCAATTTATTCCAATGACCTTTTTACAAATCTATTTCGTGGTGCTCTCTGTCTGGATGAGGGCTAGTGGCAGAGCAGGCGCTGCAGCTCGAGCAATGGTCTGTTGTGATTACCCCGTGTGTGGCTCTGCCCTTCTGCTAACAATAATTGCCTTTTGCAAAAACTGCATTAATCATGTTGTGACAATACATAAAGCCCTTATTGGAATAAGCATACAAAGGAGAGACAGTCGGTGTGAGTGGACAGCGGTGGGGGCTGTGGGGGTGGGAAGAACAGGGAACAAGAAGCAGTGAGTAATATGAAACCTGGACATATAGGATGTGAGGGGGGGGAAACATGAAAATGTGCAGGCTCGATAGAAAGAAAGAGAGACAAACAGGCAGAGGGAGAGTAAATCAGTGCTGATGTTGTCTTTGTTCCAGCAGTTGCACATAAACAAATTACATCCAATCCATCCTCCTACCTTTGCATAGAAGCTGCGGTCATTACATAACGTGGCACACAGTCCAAAGACATAATAATACTGGCTCAAGGCTGCTAAAGATTAGTATGCTGGACCACTGAGTCATGATATAGATGGAGCACAGCCTATGAGTAATGATCGATAACCAAGAGTAACTGTTTCATTGGTTAACTGTCAGAACACATTTTTCTATCTCACTTGGACCGGCAAGTAATTCTCAGACAAGCAGATGAGGTCAAATAAGCAGAGCAGTCTGAGGGGTTGTCACATTATTACATGCAGCCATCTCTAACAGCACTTGACAGCGTTCAACAAAGCTGAGCAGAAATGAGTGATGTATTGTCCTATGGCATGTAGGAAAAGACATTTGATTCTAAGATCGAACTCCTCGCCATTATGATGCAAAAGTGAAGCTTTTACCTGCAGAGTATAGCAGCTGTTTTATTAGGGGCTAAGCTAAGCTAACCAGCTGTTGGCTATAGCTTCATATTTACATCATGCAGAGAGTAGTATAACTTTATAAATGTATAACTTGTATATAAAGTGATGTAACTCTTGGTAGTTAGGCGGTTTAATAGTTTTATGTAACAGTGCTTCATATTTTGTGAACTGATCATATGTTTTTGTGTAACATTCTAATCCCATAAGTAAATTAATAGAAGATAAAGGACAATAACCCCCTGTGAAATGTAATGCAGTTAACGTATAACGAAGCATTAAAGGGAATTACTCAAATACACACCTCTAAATTGTATTAAAGTACAGTACTTGTACAGTAAAATGTAATTACCTCTGCAACTCTGAAAATCATGAATTCAAAATCCAGCTGTTTGGCAAAACAAGCCAACACAAACCCGATTCAACCAATACACTCATCACTGCTGAGAACAACTGCTATTTCCAAATAAATGGAGGAGGCTGTGGCTGCAGATCAAAACACACAACGTCCTCCCAAAAGACTAAAAAACACAATGGTCAAGCGAATTGAGCATTAGAAAGAGGCTGGGAGTCTGACTTCAGGGGCCCAAAAATAGGACACATTCCTCTGCAGCGGAGGGTGTGTGTGTATGTCAACAGGAATACATACCAAGCTCCTGCTGAGGGGGCTTGACTTTCTCCACACAGGGAGGGAGGCCAAAACAAAAGGACTGGCTGGTGTGTGCTTGCTCAGGAGCTGGATGGAGGTGGTTAGATTTCCACCATGCTGCAAAGGTGTCATGTTTCAGTAAACGTGGAATAGATTTGGCATTAAAGTCTGATGATAAATAAACAATATACTTGTTCTGGTTGATTATGTGGGAAATTCGTGTTTGTTGTTTGATTTCTTGCCAGAAATGAATGTCTTGTGTTTTATTAAAAAAGGAATGGACATTGCATATACCCCACTATCCTAGTGGCATTGTGGTGATCCTACAGTCCGTCTGTCTGGTATCCCTTGAAGCAGCCCCGCCCCATTTGCTTTGCTGTTTCCGTGGCCACTAACTAAAACATTCTTAATATTATATTTTAGTTTGGCATAACTCAGTCCGTTGTATATGTCACAGAACATACAGATTAAACTGCGTACCATTTTGAATTAGTGCTGCACTGGTGATTCCACGGCTACAGCCTACAAGGCGTCAGCTAATGCAGAATGGAAAGAAACCGCATTTTAAAGATATAATATGTAACATTTCAAATTAAAATGCCTATATGTTTTATTGAGTTTTGCACTTAGATTTAATCCCAAATGTTTCTAACAATGTTCGAAACCAGAGAAATTCCTCATTTCATTCAAGGTAATGGTGCTTTTCATTTGGTCGACTGTAGTTATAACTTCCAGGGTAACATCAGATAATAAGTCAGAGAGTGAGGAAGGAAGTCAGCAAATGAGACAAAACATGATGTGGATAAAACTTGAAAATGTGACAACATCCTTGAGCGTTTCTACGAGTCACATCAGAAGGACTTTCAATACCAATGGTTGTTATTTTAAAAATGAACAGCTCCCATGATCCCACACCACTTCACAACTTCATCAAATTATGCCTTTTGTTTTGGTTGTTTTGAGAGAGCCCTGGTGGCAGTAGTAACAAACTGTGCATCTGAGGCAAACCGGCTATTTTTTTTTGTGAATCTTGTTGAGTGTTCTTCAAATTTTTCAGTCACTGAGAGAACAGAAACCCCATTGTCATGGGGTTGAGTCAGGCATTGCTAAGAAACACGAAGAGGCAGGAAAGTACAAAAAATAGACTTTTTTCATGAGAACACTCAGCGAAGAAGGAGCTCTGTGGTAAGGAGTTGTACTCCATAGAATCTCAGTTTCATTGGTATCCAGGTAATCTGGGTACAGGCACATCAAAATAAAGAATCCAGGGTGCTGTTACGTGACATGAAAGCACCATTTTGATGTTGTTTTACGTTTGTTTTGTTTTTTACGTTTACAGACACATGTACCGTGGATATTGGAGAAACACATAGTCAACTGATAAAAAAGTGTACAAATATAATCTTTAAATCATCTGGAGCTGTCCTAGGGTAAAGTTTGGTTTTCTCACACGTTACCATTCTATCACTTTGAAAGGTGGGTTTTACTGATGTGTCATCCTGTTCTTTGTTTAGGCTGCTAGTGGGCGAGTGCAGTCCTGTCTTCTAAAAATATCATGTATATACTACTAAGTGGTTTTGTCTAATACATTTTGAGCAAAGTGTTACTGTTGCGTGGATTATGTTCACTGGCAATTTGTTTTATCCAGCCCTTAAGGTCATCTTTAATATACTTACTTACTATGGGTCTTTCGTAATATGGGAACACTCACATTATACTTCCACCCTCCAAGCCACAAGATTTCCGAGGTATGTGCGTTCACATAATTCAAGACTAAACAAAACAATGTGATTAAAGCTGCATTTATTTTATTTTAGCATTGGATCAAATCACTATGTGTAATATGAAAGGGTTCGCTCGTAGTAACTAACTCAGAGAATTATCAGGCAGAGTCTTGTTAAAATGCCTTATGTGGCATTTTAGCGTCCTTTAGCTTTTTGTTTTGGTTTTATGCCCCACAGATTCCAGTCACTGCATTGCCTTATTCAGTAGAGGTTACCCCCAAGAGGCCAAAAATCGACTGATGCAGCTCTAAATGCAAACTATTTGATTTGTGCCACTAGGAGTCTCTCAGTCAAAACAAAACAAAAATCTTTTCCCCGGTGTTTAGCGAGTAGGGCTGGGATACGCGTTGAGCGCAGACCTACTGTTCAGCTGCTCAGAACCAGCCAGCTCTGGAGGAAAGAGTGGGGTGCAGAGCCAGACCCTAAATCCCCCAAACACTCAGCCACATCAGATTCCGCTCTGATCTGGACCGTACTGACGGGAGGAGAGCTCAGAGTTTGGTTTTTAACTTTTGGGATTTAAAAGTGGATTTATCTTCACTCCTGTTAAACAACCTGACTGCGGCAGCTGTATTGTTACTGTAATGCTGACCACCGACTGGAGCTGGAGGGGGAATATACTTTACTTCATGAACGTGACAGAGAGGAGAGGGGGAAAAGAAGAGAGCACCGGAATCTTTGGTGAGTGCTGAGTTCAGAAAGGTTGATCAGTATTTAAACACATAGACACACACACACACACTCAGTGTCAGTGCCCTTGCTCGCTAGTTTATGTACAGTAAAATAAGATGGCTGTTTGGGGTGAATAAACACGTAGTAAGGAAACCCAATATGTTGATTGTTCTGCTGATACATTCAGTGTAAACAATCTGTTGACAAAGTTGACAAAAAACAAAAAAATTGACAGCATTAGATTTCTCTAAAAAAGTAATAATATCTGCAGTTCTACCACTAGATTAAGACACACTGTGTCATACATTACCATGTGATTATGAATAACAGAAGGTGGGAGGTAATGATATAATGGTGTAAAGGCAAGTCATGTATTTTTGACATCTATTAATAAATAAATGACCAAACAATCATCCTAATTGATTGAGTCTAATTGCTCTGATACTTTCTATACTGCTGTTTGTTTTAAAATACATCCTTTAGGCACCATATGTGCTGTTCTGTACAGATCCATTCATGTAGAACACCTTGTCAGAATGATTTTTCTCAGCAGCAGAACAGGTTCTGTTCGCCTGCGAGCCTGAACAATCCGTCCCCGCTGCTCTTTAAACAGAAAGCTTTCAGTTAAGAGAGTGCGGATCATTACGGATTACAGTGAAAGGGTAATGAAGACAGGCGGCGGTGAAATCTCTCCAGGATACGGAGCGCGGCTCGGGGCTGAGCGAGCGGAGCGGGGCCGCGCTGCTCCGGTGGATCAGTGGAGGTAGTTAGTGAATGTTTCTTTGCACAGTGATTAAGGGGGAGGACCAATGGCAACAAAGGAGACGGAGAGGACGGTAGCTCCTCCTCTCCCTATCTCTCTCTCCCCCTCTGTGCTTTATAGATGCATATAATCCCGGAGTTGACCCAGAAAACAAACTCCTCTGACTGCCGAGACGCCGCAGAGTTTGAATCCGCCGCAGGGGCTGCATGTAGCCGGAGCATCAGCTGGAGAAACAACCGGCACTGATCCAACTTCACCGCACGGACTCCACATTCATACATCGGGTAGGTGTCGTCTTCTGTTACTCCCTGAAACAGGTAGAGAGGCAGCACTTTCCCCTTTGTACCGCGGACTATTTTATCATTTCTCCACAGACTGAACACGGGCTGATCAGATCTGGTTACAGGCTGTTAAATCAGCCCCTGGCTCACCTTGTCACTTGGTTTGCTTGCAGCGTTATTGCCTATTATATTTGTTGCGGGTTCATCGAATAATGTCAAACAGCCCACATGCACTGTCCTCGGGGATAGGGGAAAAAAAGAGGTTACATGCTTGTGTAATAATGCCAGTAATTATTATCCTCCCTCAGACTATCTATTTACAAAGTGGCATTTGGCTCAATGATAATCCAGATCTGCAAAGAAGCTCCACAGATAGGGTTTAATTAGGTAACACAAGAGCAGCATATTCTAAGGAGGATTGAGGCTATTGAGGAAAGTGTCTTGTTTTATCAGCTCTAAAAGGGTTGAATTGCTACAAGCAGCCGTGGGCTCCACTGGAGTTCATTTTTAAGGGATTAAAAGCCTGAAATGTCTTTGTTTTTCACAGATAGGAGCAGTCAGCAGTCATTCATGCTCGCTCTGGATGTGCTTTTATGCTCATCCCATTTAGAGGCAGGTTAAGAAATAATGTCATTAATTTCAATAAGCCAATCACAGCAAATTACAGTTCCAGCATCAACAGGATCTGTTAGTCATGTGTAGGTAATCTTAATTCAAGATCTTTTGTAATGACTGTGTGGACACAGGCAGTGTGTTGTGTGTTGAGAGGGGGGGAAGAGGTGTGTGTGGTCTGGAGAGGCATTCCTCTGCGTCCTTTTGGCTGCAAGGGTATTGCTGCCCTCCCTCGTCGGTGTGATATCCAGTGGTAATTCACTGATGGTGTCATTCTGGAGGTTTGAGATTTCCAACGTAACTGGAGCGTTCAAATAAAGGAAGAGGAACTGGGGAGCAGAGGGAGTGTAGTTTCATTAGAAACAGGGCTTGTTCTCATGAGAGTAAAGGAGTTCTGATTTCATTTTATTCTTTTAAAGGGCTACTCCAACAATTTAGCATTGCACTCTGTAAAAGTGGTGGAAAGTGACAGGAGACAGATAAAAGCGAGAAAGGTATAAATCGCAGCAGCAGACGCTGATATATCCTGACTTTTAGTCTCGAGTATGGGTCAAAATTCAAAAACACTGGATCCTACATTTCACATAATGCAAATGAATAGCCCTTTTTTCATTAGACCTTCCCTGCCTGTAAATGCTCACAACTTTGAACCCCAAAAGACTAATTTGGAGCCCAATCCCAATCCAAACAGACCTAATGACATCATTGGAGTACAGCTGGGGGATATGTTTTTTTTAACGATCTATGTCGGTTATGTTGTGTAAAATGTCTAAATCATAAAAATTGAATCATTAGGACTTACAGAAAAAGGTTATGCTTTGTTAGGGCTATCACAATTCTTCAAATCCACAGTTTGATTTGACTTGATATTTTAAAGGGGCTCTGTTGAACTTCTGTTTTGTGCCTGAAGCCGGTTGTTAATTTATGATAGCTAACAACGCTATAATAGCTAGACTCCATTCTAAACTAACCTTAGCTACTGTTGCTCTATGTTAGCGGAGCAGAGACATGCACTGAGATGAGTCACTCGAGAACGTGCATAAAGTCACATTCTTTGGACTGTCATGGAAAATCAGACCTTCACAAAGAAATCCACAGTCCAGCAGCATTACACAACTTAAAAAAATAGTCCATGGGCTTGTATAGGCAACCGAGAGAGACTGGGACAGTCTTATTTTTCACGTCACATTAAAATGTATGGCCAGTAAAAAAAGTGATTCATCCATGTAAATCGTACAAATGAGGTTAATTTCGATCACATTGTAATTAAGGGTCGAAATCATGACAATAGATAATAGCTGGCTACATTAGCAGTCTTGAGTAAAAACAGTGCCGTACATGGCTAGCTTGCCATGGCTTTCTTGTAGCAAATTTAACAGTTGCATCTATGAGAAGGACAGACTGAAAAGTCTCGGCTGTGTCAATGGAACAGGATTCTATTTTGTTAATTTTATGTCGTACTTGTCGGGTAGCTAATGCTAGCTAGCTATAGCATGCTAGTACTCTGTCAAGGACAGGAGCTGATTAATTATTCATATTAAAGCAGATGTTTGTTCTGTACTTAGTTGAAGTATCTGGTACTTTGAATGTGTCATGATGAAAGCCTGTAGGTGCTGCAGGTCTATTGTTCTTGCTCAGTTGTCTTAGGCCCATACATTTAGTCCTAAAAAGGTCCTAAAAATATTTTCAAACATGTTTTAGGTTGTCTTCGTTTTGCCTAGTCCTCAGTCTTCAAGGCTATCCTTTGAAACTTTAGAAAGCTTGTTCCAGAAGCGCAAAATACCTTCATACAAATGCTTTAAAGGCACTCCTTGTCATGAGTGAACTGGACTTCTTGTATAAAGTGTTGGATTACTCACTTTTAATTGTGGATATTATAAGTCATGTAGCTTGTAATAAAAAGCCTAACTTGATGTGTTTTCTGTTCAGGGTGACAGAGCAGTCATGGCTGAACACATGATGATGCCCATGACCCACGGCTTCAGGATGGGCATGAATGGACCTCCGCAGCACAACGGCCAGCCCGGTCTGCGCAGTCTGCCCAACGGCCAGGTGATGCACTACAGCAGGAACCCTCAGAACAGCATGGAGGCTGCCATGAGACAGCGGCCGGGCATGGTGGGACCTGGAGGGATGGCCGGCCCTGTGAATGGAGCTCCCATGGCCAACCACCACCACCAGATGATGTCTGGAAACATGATGTACAATGGCCAGGCACCGCAGCAGCAGCACCACCACATGCACCCCCAGCAGCAGCAGCAGCAGCAGCAGCAGCAGCAGCAGCAGGGTGGACACCCTCAACAGTACCACCCTGGTACCCTCACCTCTCAGCAGCTCATGGCCAGCATGCACCTGCAAAAACTCAACACTCAGTACCATGGACACCCACTAGGCTCACCCAATGGCCACCACCTGCCCAATGGTGCTCAGTACCGGGTGGGTCCAGCCCAGTTATCAGGCATGCAGCACATTGGTGCCCCTTTAGGGCTAAACGGCATGGACATAGACCTGATCGACGAGGAGGTTCTGACTTCACTGGTGCTGGAGTTTGGGTTGGATCGCGTTCAGGAGCTGCCTGAACTCTTCCTGGGACAGAATGAGTTTGATTTCATATCGGACTTTGTGTGCAAACAGCAGCCGAGCACAGTGAGCTGTTGAGCAGAAGCGAAGCGGTCAGAAGCTGGTTTGGTTTGTTTGGACTGGACACCCCAAAGAATGACTGAACGGTCACAGTAGCACAGCAAGAGGAGACAATCTCTCTGTTCTGTTTGGGTGTTTCTGTGTCTGTGTATTTGACAGTGTCTAGTACGCCCTCACACTGAATTGATGAAGAATTGTACTGAGAGTAAACGCAGCAGAAGCACCAGGTTCCTCCTCTTTGAGCCGGTGCCAGTAAGATCTGTCGTCTTTGGCCAAATTGAGGCATCCTGATGCAGCAGGCTCTGTCTGTACCCATCTGGCCCTCAGCACATGTGCCTGCAGTGCCAAGGCTTTGGGATAATTGTAAACTTAAACACAACGAGGGAACGCCTGAAAAGACTATCCATCTGGGTCTGCAGGATTCTGTGGTATCTCTAAATGTATTTTATCTGTGATGACACCTTCAAACAGTAGCAGACGTTTTACAAATTTATAAAAGGTAGTCCTCTGAATTTGTTTATACAAGGATTAAGGGATTGAAAAGAGATTTTTTTTTTCTGACAATTTGCGTGCATATTGAAGGCTGGCTCTTCAAAACTGAGTTCCTAGAAAATATTACACATTTCCTCGAAGAGCAGGAGAGTGAGGTTGTGCAGCATTCCAGGGTGACGTGACGGGGTTTATCTCGGATTGGTCGGGTGAACTGTGCTACACTGATTCTTTAGCTTTCAGTGTCATTTACCTGACTCTGATAAAATCTGCAATCTTTAAATGTATCTCATCTGTTCCCTGCTAATGAACTGTGATTGATCCATTGGCAAAGTAGCACATTGCTTCGAGAATTGGCTTAAACTAAGCATTGGTCTGTAGAAAAATAGCTCCGTGTCTCTCTGCTCCAAGTCACACTTCTAGATGCTCATGGCAAGCAAATCTTGGGTTACTGCTCAGTAGAATTGGAAGAATTGTTGGGGAGGAAGATGAGAAAATGATGAGAAACGGTGGTCTGACACAAGGCCCAAGAAAGCCAAGCAAAAAAGGCAGCCATCAAAGAGTGAAGGTGTTGGTCACAGATCTGAGGTGGGATTTTTTACTAAAACAGGATTGGTTAAAAAAAGAAAAAAAAAGTGCGTGATTGCAGAATTTGCATCTGTGTGTTATTTGTGTACGTCCGTGTGTGATCAGTGCAGTGAGGCATTTAAAAACCCATCAAATGGTCCTCCTCCCTAAACCATCACTCAGTGTGCTGGATGTGATTGGAGGCTGCGTGGGGAGAGAGATTTTGTTGTGTGGACACAATGTGTGGACACAGCACTCCCCGGCAGCACTTAGTTTAATCATTATTTAAAGCTGCCGCTACCTGTGGCATTGATTTCATTCGGCAGGAGGAGCGAGCGAAGAGCACAAAGCGTGCAAAGTTGTTGTTTTTGCCATAGATTAGCTTACTCTGCTGCTTTTCTACTGATTAGATTTAAATTACATGTTCTCACACGCTTGTCTTAATTGAGGTCGGCTTGCACATTCTCCAGTGTCTCAATAATTATAAAACGGACATGTTCTGTGGCGCTCATGTTTTTTTTGTTTTTTTTTGCGCAGTTGGTAATTAGGTTTTTTTGTCAAGGTTGCTGCGTTGCCGCTGCAGGCTGGTGGAGGGAGAACTTCCTGCAGTCATAAGGCTATTTGTAGAGCTGTCAGAGAGGTCAGGGCTTCACTGCTGCACTGTGTTAATCTGTTCCAATACAACTGTGCTGCTGTCCCTGTCTCTCTGGAGATCTGCCATCTCCACGCTCTCGAGTCAAACAATGGGCATTGAAACACTGTCGTAAAAAGGCAGAAAAAGTGCTGGAGAGTTCCCGCTCTGTTTCACTTTCTGCCTGGCAAACTGCAGCCAGACAAACTCACAACCTCACAGTTAAAATGGAAAATACTTCTGGCCTTAGCGAGACAGTGGCCTCTGATTACTGCTATATCAATAAGTGCAGCCTTCTTGTGTATTGTATCTTTGTACTGTAGACTAGAGGTGAAGTTGATCTAGACACATTTAAGGTACTTTGGAAAAAACATTGTCAGATGTAAATGTAAATCAGTGGCTGATTTTGATGTGTTGACAACAGATTATATCCTACATTTTTACAAACGAGTGTGTAGATACAGTATGAGTGTACCAATGGTTGTTTTTGGGTGCAGGGCCTGAAGCTTTAAGACCAAGTAGACTGCATGTTAAAGCAAGCGTGAGGGATGCCACCACTTTCCCACAAAGCGGCTGAGAATGTACAGTACATTACATTGTGGGAACTTGTCTTAAGATGGTAGATAAACGTGTGAGATTGTACTCCTTGTTCCAAAATTACACATCATTCATTTGGGTAAACCCCCCCTCCCTCCCCTCCTTCTTCTCCCACTTCCCCAAAGCTTTTGTAATGTTATTGATTCTATTTTAAGAAAATGTATTTATTTTCAAATAAAATATTTATTTAAAGAAATGTTTTCGTTGTATGTCAGTAATTATTTTATTCACTTTTTAAAAGACACAATTGATTATACTGTAATGTTGCTATATAGCGAGTAAGCAGTCTCAACCACAAAGGCTATAAGATGCTGTTCATTCGTCATATTTGCCTAAGTTCTCTTCTCTCGTTGGTTTTAGACACTTTCCCACCCACAAGAAGTGATGAGCAAACTCCAGAGCAAAGTACAAACTACATATCCTAAACAGTAATGAGTCAGCACTCTGTCAACACAAAGCTGGGCCTGCCGACATTTGTTTTATAATTTTATTGTGTTATATAATTTCAATTGTTGAACTTTAAAAGTAAAAAATAACAAGGGTAAAGTATAAATTACACAGAGGTGTGCTGATTTATAATAACAGTGACTATTCACACATACACACACACACACACACCTGCATCTGCCCACTGTTTTACCTACAGAAGCTCACAGACACGTGATCTAACTCTGAATGACAGGCTGTTTTTCTCCTCTGACCTTACTCTGCGGTCATGTTTCTTCTCTTCTGCTAGAACTTAATGTGAAGAGCTCACTGCACATCTCCAGCTAGGAGTCTTGTTGCCATTAGAAGAACATTTCTGTGGGGATTTATGGAAAAAAAATATAAAAATAGTCTCATTAAAATTCTAATTAGCTGTGCAGTAAAGTCATATTAAGGGGACCTGAAATACTCGCGCTGCTCTACATGATGTTAGTCGAGGCAGCGTTTTGTCCTTGAGCTGTTTTTAATGGATTTTTGAAAACTATCTGAGGCAGCGACTTGTAGACACACAGAGGAGCAAACCTGCAGCAGAACAAAATGTACAACTTCTTTACTTTCATTTGCATTAATTCATTTATTCACTCCTCATTTTCTGTTGGCCAGTTGGTTTGTTCATTGTTATAAAACATGTATAGATACAAGGTCTAGTACTTTTGAAATGGTTGAAATGCAATCAATTCATATAAATACTGTCTATACAGAATAAATGGATAAAGTGGCCTCCATCTCTCTCACATTAGATAAAGTCAAGCCAAGTTGCTTCTTCTTCGCTACAAAAGAAAAATATGTAATTATACAGAAATACTGAGAAGAGAGAAAATAAAAAATAAAAAACTCAGAAAAAAAGGAAAAATAAAACTTAAATGTAAAGAAAGAATGGCAAAGGAATTCACGTGAAAGCACCATAAAATTACACTCTTTAAATGTTATATTAGTGTGCTATAAATGTGATTCTATACCAACTGAAGTTGTGTGCAAAAACATCTCACACCTGTTTCCTGCTGAGTGAAATGCACCACTTTCTGTATCAGCACTTGCTCAGCTCATGTTGGATTGGGTCCAAACATTGTTTACGGAACAGAAATGCTTCTTTGTCAGCCTTTATGCCTGTGGGGGATGGTTGAATACAGTGTTAAAGATAATACAGTATTTTACTTTTTATGCTGACAGTTTGTGATGGTTCATTCCCTGTTCACCACAATAGGGCGTTCCCACTAGAAACATGCATTTGAGAATAATTATTAAACATTTAGCATTTAATTAACATGTTGAGAATATGATTAGAAATATCTGACAGAGGTATCAACAATGCTCAACACAGATCAGTGAGCCAGGGATTATTATTAGCTCTGTGGTGGAAGTGACATAATCAACTATATTGCATCACAACCTGCTCAAGGGAGCAACAGATTTGGATCACCAGTGGAAGACATAAAAAGTCTAGGACTATAGATTGTCTTTATTTGAACCCGCCTTCAGGAGAGATCATGAATGAAAAGAAATGCAAAGACAAATCTGCAGAGAATGTTCATCCAACTCTGCAGTTCCCCTGAGCGCCTTTCAGCTCACTGCAAACGTTAGCTGACATTACCCACCATAACCTACTGGTCATACCAGATCAATGCAGTTTTCCACCAGTACTTTCAGCGGCGCTGAGTCAAACCGAGCCACGCCACACCAGTTCACTGAGTACAGCCGAGTCGGGCCCGCTTGCCTCCAAGTGGGCTGACTTGATGTCTCTGCGACCAACCCGTAACAAGCATCCGTCTCCCCCTCAAACAATTCTGTGTTGCAAATTGTTACCCAACTCATGTCTGTGAAGGAAACCTGAGAGGAAGACGTTTTAAAAGTTAGCGTGTTCAGCTCTCAGTACTTTTGTAGCTGCTAACTGAATCTCTTTAGTTTCTCTCGTCCTGTTTGCTCTTTCAAACATCTGCTGTGTTTTACTGTTTCGTCGTGTTCACTTTCAGCTGTTTCAGGAGTCATGTTTAGTTACTGCTGGTGAAAATGCAAAGTTTCCTGTAATGCTGCTTCATAATAAAAGCTATTAAATTATAAAATAATGGGGAGCTTTTATAGTGAAGAAGTTACAGGAAATGAAACATGTTTGTAACTGAATTAATGGAGCGCCATTGGTTTAAAACACACCTGGTAGCCCAGGTATGGAGGAAATGAAAATCCCTGCAGTGCTGAGTCAAACCGAGTAGAGCCAGGCCGGCAGATGTAGCAGCGAAACCTCTGGGTATCAAAATGACACATTTTGTGTTATTAATTCATAACTGTATTTTTACAAGAACGCTCACACACAAACATATTACACCAAAGTGAGGCTTGTTCCTGCTATACTACATGAGCTCCACAAATCTGTACAAATTGAAGTTTCAGTGCTTATCTTCACTTAATATAAACAGGAAACTGTATCATTGAGCCACTTCCTAAAGCAAGGCAGGGAAGTTCATATCTACTCTCAGAATAGCCCTTCTGGCTGTAAGCATACCAAACATGAGAGCCTGCTGGGTCTCATATGGTAGCTCAAAGGCCCACTCAGAGCAAATCATTATAGCGAGAGCACAGTCAAGGGTGACTTCTTTCTCAAATTATTAGACTGAGCAATTTTCTTCAAGAACTTCTTTAATCTAAGGCACAACCAACATCGATGAGTCAAAGCCCGGTCTTTCAATTTACATGTGTAATATGTGGATTGATTACATGCAAAAATCTTATTCAGCTTGGTTTTTGAAACGCAAATTCTCGACATAACCTTGAACTTTATGAGCTCAAGTCCAGCACTGAGAGAACGGCGCTTAATCCTATTCAACCCTTCTTCCCAAAGCTCATCTGACATCTTCCTGCTGATTTCTCTCCTCTATGCCTCCTTAACATGGCCGGAGGAAGTCTTCTGTGTGGAAACATCAACAAACTGTGACCCTGTAAAATGTTTGGAGGTTTAGGGGTGGACTTCTACTGTCATGTGTCAAGCTCATTCTTAGCCTGAGTATACAGATAAATAAAAACATGCAGCCTCCTCATTTATGCCAATAAAACTGTTGACGTAGAAGGCTAAAGCCAAAAAAACCCAACAACAACAAAACAAGACACAACATGATCAAGCAACAAGCAAAAAAGTCAATGGGATGAAAAGCCTTTCAGCAACACACTGCAATGGTAAATGAACCAGGCACATCTGCACAATCCTTGTTAATTACTTTGTAACATGAACACTGTTTACCACACCATCACTGAAACTGAATCTAGTCTTAGACTATGACAGCAGTGTTTTGGCAGTTGATAATCCTTCATATTCATGGATGTATCACTAAAACCAGCTGTCCTGGCTGGTATGTCATCGTCTCACTAGTACCTGTAGGAACATGCCCCGGCCATGCAGCCTCATCCTTTTGTTTTAAATGCAGCATTATTTGGAAGTTAAATGCTGGTTTCTGCCTCAGTCTCAGACCATTATAGACATTATTCCTGTCACTAGCTAGAGAGAAACACTGTTGCAAGAATACCATTACTCACAGATTACAAACCCACTAGTAACAATATCACAATATAGTACCTCTTTGATGCCCAGTGTGAAGCCAATGTACTGGATATGACAGTGGTATATAGTATAGGCTATAGTGTGAATGCAGAGTCACATTGGATTCTGCTGGGACAAATGTCCATACTTTATACATTGAGGGGAGACATGGCAATTACACATCAGAATCAAACAAATGACTTTTTTTTTTCTTCTTATTTATTCTGAATATGCAAATAGTACAAGGCTTCCTGATTGCTACTAAACAAATTCTTTGCACAACATAATATAGAAATGAAAACTTGAGGAAGCAAAATAATAATAAAACAGAAAAAAAAAAGAAATAAATGACATATTTGAAAAGGAGTGAGAAGAAGCATAGCTTGTTAGCTCTCACCCCCATATGGCATGTTAATTAGTGATCTTCAGAGGTGCTGGTAAAAGATTTTGTTACATTTGACCAGTCTTTATGCTAAGCTAGGCAAATGTTCCCCTGGCTGTATCTTCATTTTTACCATACAGACATGAGAGTGGCATCTGTGTCGTCACATAACGTAATAAGTATATATCCCAAATTGTTGAACAAGTGAAATGTATGAAATTATGGATGTAAATACATGCAATTATTGATTAACATTGACATGAAATTCAATTTCCCTCTGCTAATATTCAATGTACACAAAACGGTGTTCTGTAGTACAATAATTAAAACAGATATGCAGGCACTAAGTATCTGTTACCACATTGATCACAAATGAGCTGCTTACGTGTAGGAGTGATGTGAAAGGACTGTAATGGTGTACCTTGGCAAACATATTCACTTTGACTTTAAAATTGAGATGTAGTCACAACCACTCAGCCATACAGTTATTGCAGCAATCCCATTAATGTCAATACACCAGACATTTCAGGTTATTATGTTAACAGGATAAATCAATATAAATTATATAATGTAAATATACTGAAAATGAATTAATCTGCAGCTTCACATTGTGATTTGATAAGACAGGTCCACATTTATTGAAAAATAATGTTTCCTGTAGCTGTATTCAAAAATCTATAATTGCATTTGCATGTATTATAAAATCTATGATTGAATCTTGAGTTTATAATGGCAGTAATTGTGTGAATGATCAATGCAATTTGAATGATTGGGTCCAATTTACTGTACTGTACATCTAATGAGTCAGTCTCCTTGCTCAGCCACTGCTCCAGTGAAACTACCCCGTGGTTCACGGCTACTATCCAGCAGTGAAGGACTGTGGTTGCACAGGGCATAGCAGTACAAAAGACAGGTACTGTATAAAGAATTCAAGTGGGAATTTGTAAAGAAAAAAGAATGTGAAAAGAATGCCAAATATGAAAATGCGAAATTCGCGAGGAGTTTTGGGTGTGTTGAATGGTGAGAAATGACGCAGTGATACAAGATCTTCGGTCTGAAACTGGCCACACGGCTCACCATAAACTGAAACTGAAATGCACAAACTGAGTCACACCTCACTGTGTACAGTACACACATGCATTTGTACCATGTTCCCTGACATTGTTTTACACCCTATCATTGCCCCCTTGTCCCTCTGACCAAACTGGTTCACTTCACATGTCAGCGTCAGTGTCTGCTGCTTTGCACTTGCAACCATCTCTTAGCCCCAATCTCTTTGTTATGTCTGCCAGCCAAGTCTAATCCAGGACACAGAGTGAAGCTGGCACTGCCAAGTCCACCTGGTGGGACAGCAGGGTGGCTCTGCGTGCCACATCTGCTCCGACATGGTAATACTTTAAAGCACTGCTGGCAGCAGGGCTTACACACGAGGCTGCTCTAATGGACTCATTTTTATAAATGTTTTTTCAATGTGCAATAAGGTCTTGTAAATCATTTACAGTAAAAGACAGAAGTCAGACTGATCTAATGATTAAGTCACGTAGACAGTTTTCATTTTTGAGTTTCACAACACTTTGACCTTTTCAGCAATGACATGCACAGTTACAAGCCCAGGCGTGTCCAGAGTTATGTCTTGTTTGGTTGTGTACTTGTACTTGTACTGTAGAATAAAATAGAAAAAATAATAGTTGAGAATGAAAGGTGGATGTGTATTTTTGTCAATAAACAAAGAAATTAGAATACTGTTCAAGGAAATGTTACACAAAGTATATCATGAATCACTCCTTTCATTATTTGAATAGGAATATACGGCCTAATATACAACTTAGGTCACATTTTGTGCTCATTTTCTAGGTTCATACTGTCATTTTGGGAGTCTACTAGAAAATGTTAGTGAACAAAACTCTGGCACTCTCAGAGAGCAAATCTTGTGTTTTATTGTGAAAAAAAAAAGTCTGATATAAGGTACAAGGTAATTTACTGGTTAAAACACGTGGTTGCATAACGCAACGTTTGTAAACTCTTTAATGCTGCACAAATTACAGAACATATATACAGTTATTTATATAGAAATATACAGAAACACATAGTGCATCTGTTGAATCTGCATCAGGGTGTATTTAAATGTCCATCAACGTTGACTGTGTGTGAGCACCAAGCATCAATGTTTTAAACATAGAGTCCTCCTCTCCTCCTTCTGCTGTAGTCCTGCACTCTGTTGGCTCAGAACATGGTCCGCCCGTCGAGTGCAACAGCTTGATCTAAGATGTCTGCTGCTCTTAATCCAAAATACCTGCTTTCTTCTCCAATGATGGTGAAAATATTTCTGTTTCTTTAAGGCCCCCCTCCTGAAAAAGCCCAGACTGCTCTGATTGGTCAGCTCCCACAGGCCTGAGCAAGGCACCGCTCACCATGTTTCCACATCAGTTTGCTGTGTTTTTGCAATGATGCCTGCGTTGGGAGCATGGCTGAGGGCAGTCACTGTATAGTTGTGACATCACAACCTTACAGAAGTCCTGATGGATTGTTTGAGGTCACAGTTTCTGAATACTGGCTGTGTGCATTACTCCATGGATTGAGCATTTTGATACATTCACAGTGGTTCTATAGCACCTAGACCTGATTTATAATTATAAAACGCAAGGAATCTCACTTTACACAACAGTGAACAGTGAAATACTTTTATGTCACACGCTGAGTCAGATGACTATATCAATGTAACATGTGGTGTCTAGTGGAGGGGAAAACAGTCAGTGTCATTGGGTCTTGTTAATTAGGCCAGCACAGAAAGAATTGATTTTATGGCGTGAGGTTATGGTCCTGGTGGTCTGCAGCCTCCTGCCAAAGGGGAATGTCTCAAATAATTTGTGTCCGGGATGAGAGAAGTCAGTCACAATTCTTTCGGCATCTCCAAAACTCAGTAACTAACATGCCATATCTTGTCTGTATCCATATTCAAACAGATGTAAAAATGTCAAATTGTGGGTGCCAGAACTATTACTTGGCTAACACTTAGGCTAAATGACTGGAGACTTATCATCACTGAGAGATTGACAGGATACCACCGTGCCCGTACCTATACTAGAACCTCTGATGATCACTCACAGTATCTGGCAACCTGGGTGGATAAACGGATGTTTTCCAAGAAGTAGTTCCAGCTAATCACATCATTATCATTGTCATTCATTTGGACTGATGTATTTGGCCACCTGATGAATGGAAGTCACATGTTCACTCTCTTTTAGCTCTGTGTTTGGTCTCTACCAATTCCAGAGGGAGATGTCTTACTCTTTACCTGCTAAATGCACCACTATGTTTGCCTGCTAGTTTATAATTGTGTCTCTCTGCTGTTTAGTGCTGAGCAAGTAGTGTACAGTGGGGTTTTAGAGCTTTCTCACTGAAAACAGCAGGCTGCAGTAGTAAACTGCTGCTAATGTACAAACATCAACTGTAGCCACTATATAACATAGTATTCTTAATTTTCACCAGGGGAGCCAGGCCTGGTATTAAAACTGTGGCTTTAAAGTTGGTTTTGAAGCATCATTCTTGTGTATCCACTGATGGATCAGGGTCGGACAATATGTTAATCCCAATCATATAACACTGTTTGCCTCAGCCCAGTGCCTCATTACATAACCACGAGTTACGTACCTGGTTTAGCAGAGGACTTTCGCTCTTAAACACAGCTTTCTGCAGATTAATAATAGTTCAGTGAAATGTCTTTGAATGTTTTGTTCCCCAATGACACCGAACTGCTAAAAGTAAAAAAAATGAAATCTACGAGTCCAATGTTTGTAAAGGAGCATGTGACTAACAGAGTGTGAACCGCACCCTTTCCCAAGCTTCCGAAGATGTCATCAGCTGTATGTTTTCCTATAAACAGTAATGACAGTCAGGTAGATGTTACTCGCTCTCCTTGCCCTGAAGCAGCAGTGACGCACACAAGCGTTCACTACAACACTTCCCTCTAGTTTGCTCATGTCTGTTTTTCACTCAAGCCCTATGGCTGAGTCTCGACGTCTGAGAAAGTTGGCCTCATCGTCACTACTTTGCATTCTTGCTCACCAGATGACTCACCTCAGCGCACTGGTGAAGGGGGCTGAAAACAAAAGAGAAGTGATGATGCAGAAGTATCCAAGGTATGTGAACCAAGATCACTGAAAGTAGTGTCATACCATATGAGGAAGTGTTTTACTTTTGATTTTTTATTATACTGAGGAGCCAATTAATACACTGTAACTTACAGATTTTTGTCCTGAATAACAGTTGGTGTTCCATTGATGAGTCAGTCGTTCTGTTAGTTGATCTATTGGTTCATCCAGGACTTTAGTCCTAAGCAAAATATGTCAAGAACCACTGGCCAAATTGTAATGATATTTAGTATCATGGTCCCCAGAAGATGATTCTTAATGTTCAGGTGACCTCTGACCTTTCATTTTATGCTACTGTGGTCTAAGTTATCTAAGTAGTTAACTAATTGCCAGAGTTTCTATGTGGATATTTACATTGCTGAAAGGAGGTGATTTCCTGTACTTTTCTGGGGAGCCACCATAAGCTCAGCAAGACTAAAGTTTGTAGAGTCTGCATCTATGACTCTATGAGGCTGTACTTCCTGCTGGCTGCTAACATGCTCAGAATGACAATGTTAATATGCTGGTGTTAGGGTTGGGCCGATGGCATCATCCATCATGATGGTTAACAGTCATCATCCACTGAGCCTTTTTATTGTGGTGCCTTCGTTTTTTTTTTCTGCCAGGGAGCACAAAAAAGTAGTGTCTCTCCTGAGAGCTACGACAGGAGTTTTTGGTGTTTATTACATGTGGGAAAGAAAATAATAAGAAGCTGTTGTTGCTGGTCAGTACACTACGTCTTAATTTCCTGTTTCTTACTATACCTGCCCAGTTAGACGAACCCAAGACGCTCAGTTATATTGGTGGCAGTGGTGTTTTGTCTCTGCAACCCACCGCTAGTTAACTGTGTAGCTTATTTGTGCAATTATCTTTTTAGCTTAGCTTCCTTAGTATAGCTAGACTAGCTAGCTGGCTAACTTTGTTTCAAGCTTCAGAGGCTGAACACAAAGTTATTGACATGTGGTGCTGAGACAAAAACACTTGCTCGGCAGTATGTGTCAAAATGTTACTTTTTGACCAACATCCCCCCGACAACAGTGATATCATCATCCATCACAATGGTCACTGTGGACTGTGTCAAATTCCAGTTCGGTAGACATCCCCCAACCCTCATCTTGGACAAATTGGATAGAAATATCTCAAAAAGTTGTCAAGACATTTCACACTGTATCAGAAATACAGCCACGAATAGATGTACCAAAGTTTATGCTTCACAGGTTTCAAGGTCTGGTGACTTTTGAATATCTGTACCAATTTTCATGGCAAGCCAATTAAAACTAGATGAGTCTGAACATACCAACATCACCATCAATAGAAAAAATCTCATTAAATATTATCAAAGGCCAGGTCAAAATGTAAACTTTGAACACAAGAACAGTTTATCTTTTGTCTGAGCACATGGATGCTCTCAAGGGGTAAAACCTTTACAGTTTAATGACCCTCACCATTTTCTCTAGCACCACCCCAGGACAAACTTTACATTAATGGCCTTATTAATAGTAAAACACTAAGGGACCAGCTGTACTCCCCATGAAATTGTATCAGGCATTAAAGCACCAGAACACTTAAACAGAGACTGAAGATTGTCTGTCTGCAGACAAAGTCGGGGCGGTGTGAGTTTGGAGGAGATGATGCAATCTTGTGTTTTGCCTGCTTCACTACAATTATTTCTTGATAACTCAGTGCCTGTTCAGGTGCAGCCATGACTCAGACACTAACATAATTGCAGGTTTCTGTACACACTAAACCTGTCTGCCAGTACTTCCTATCCAGCCTGAAATATGAAACGGGAATGTAAAGGTTTAAATCAGGTCAATATGATAATTAACATTTCCCATTTACCTAAAAGGTTCGTTAAGTAGATTGTGATTATTTCTTTCTTTATTATCTTTATTTAAAACATTATCTGAAGGTGCAGTCTGATTATTACACCAAAACTAGCACTAAAACAAATACCTGCACTTAATTGCTTGTTATGAATCTACTATAATGCCAGAGCACAGACAGGGACAGGAAGAGACTAAACAAACTGGTTAGAAGGGCCAGCTCTGTCCTGGACTGTCCGCTGGATTCCATAGAGGTGGTGGGTGGGAGGAGGATGTTAGCCAAGCTGACGTCAATCATGGACAACACCTCTCACCCCCTGCACCAGACTGTGGAAGCCTTGAGCAGCTCTTTCAGCAGCTGACTCTTACACCCACTGTGTAAGAAGGAGCACTACCGCAGATCATTCATCCCCACAGCCATCAGACTGTTTAACTCAAGCACTACCTGAACAGTCACTTTCCACTCACTTGTTGGTTTTTTATAAATATCTTATTTTTTCTATTTATTTTCTATTTAACCTTATGTGTATTTGTCTGACTCTTTTTCCTGTACTTGTTGCATCTTGAGCTGTTGTAACAAGTGAATTTCCCCGTTGTGGGATAAATAAAGTCTATCTAATCTAATCTAATCTAATCTAGATGTTGATAAAATTGAAGCTTTGTGGAAAAAATGATAGATCCTTTATTTAGGGAACACATGTGGGGGATGGATTTTTTTTCCCCGAAGTTTCCACAAATTGATTGGTCTTTGTGTCACAATCAGATAATTCACCAAATGTGGAAATAAGGTGAGGATGGTGTGAATAAGCAACTGTAAACATGTGCCTCCAAGCCCAGGGCATAGCTAATAACAACATGCTGTAAACCAGTTGTTTGAGAACAACAATTTGGTCAAGTTCTGACAGAAAATCTGTGCACGATGTATCAACTGAAGTCGGATGTGACACTGCTTTTTGGTTGCACACCCAACATATTGTCTGTGTTTGTGAACACACCAATTTTGATTTTGTATTAGTGTCCTGACAGTCTAATGAAAGCCAGGTAGTCAGCATGTTGCTTGTTCTATGTAAAACTTGATTGTATGTTGCGTAATGAACATGGCAGAACATGGCAATAAGAGTCACCATTTTAGAAAACATTTGACACCTACTCATTAATATATCGTGCCTGCATTGTGAATCTCACCCATTTAAAACTGGTTCAGCTCAGTATTTCTTTCTTTGATTAAAGATGGCTGTCTGAGGAAACTAATGGTCAAAAATATTCATGAGGAAACAACGACTCTTGGATTTCCAGGTGCTTTCCAAAGACCTACAGTCCTGTGTGATTCAACATGTGGGAAAACTCTGATTCTCAGGATACACCCGGCTCGTCATAGGTCTGTGTCTAAACTGAGGGACACAACTCATAGATAAGGCTCCTTCCTGAGAATATTGTCCCTCAGTCCTTGAGTCAGTCCTTGATGACGTGAATCAATCCTTGATCACACAAATTGAAATCCTAGCATGACTGAAAGCTGAAGTAGATGTGGAAACTTAAACCTCAAACAGGATAATTCTTGTTTATTAAAATCAGGATCATATTTTTTAAAGTTTTGGCCCTTGGTAATAATAACATCTGAGGATCCCAGCAGAGTGGCAAGAAACATGATTATACAGGTTGTAAACCAGCCAACAGCTTATCAGAACCACTCTGGAGGATAAACAGTGTGAAGTGAGTGAGCAGCCATAATGTTGTTATATTCTGTACCTGCATAGTAAACCGTGTGAGCACAGCTATGGTAAATGCACAGCTATGGTAAGTAGACCTACGGTTGGTCAAAGTTGAACAATTTTACAAAAATAATTCAAGTTGTCAGAAAATAAAATCATCCTTTTAAATACTATGACAAGATGGTGGCTTTAAAAAACTCAGCTTTATTGACGTGAATGGGATATCCCCTAACTTCCTCAAGTCAAAGCTAGAATACATGTTTTCTAAAAGAAACTATAATCTCAACACTAATTTTGATTATTCTACTGTGTGTCAGAGAGGTGATTTTAAAAACAACTCAATCCATGGTGGTATTCTGGTGGCTAAGATGCTTCACCGAGAGGTTTCTTAGCCTATCACAGCTGTGGTGGCTGCAGTTTGTTCAGCCCAAATTCAATACCAGGATTGCAGGGAGACAACTGGTACGTGTTTTTTGCAGTGTATGTGTCACATAATAAGCAGTTCCTACCAAGAGAAACAGAGACTTAGTCATGAAGTGGAAGGAAACAATGTCCCTGCCCCTTAGTGTTTCCAAGTGGTGTTATTGGTGGCCCAGCCGTCCCAAAGACAGCTGGATTGTTCCCATTTTCCTCAGAGTGCAACTCCTAACAACAAAACATGAGTTTATTCATGTATTTAGTCTGTAATGGAGATGCTGATAGAAATAGTACCAGGCTGCCAGCCCGACTGAATCACCAGTCAGCCTTCATTTTCCCCCCAGATTTCGTGCCTGTTGGCACACAAGATCGCATGATGAAGTGAAGTTTATAGGGAACCAATGTGAATGCCAATGGTGTCTTTATCCTATCACCATTCCATTTTGCAATCAACATGTACATCATAATGATACATTAAAGCAAAAAAACTTGTCTATTACGAGTTAAAGAAGGGGAAGATTAAACATTCCAATGGCATTAAAAAATCACATAAATCCAATTGTTTGATAAATAGGTGCAAGGACAAGAACTGCATGTTGATCAATCTGTCATTTTTCTCTCTCCCTCAATGTTCCTTTAGTCCTTGAAATGATCACCATGCAGAATGGTGTCATTTAGACAACGGCTGCAGCAACAAGCTGCAATTGTCTTCAATAACAGGTCATCAAACGAGGACTGGGTTAATCTGGTTGAAACAAGTAATGGTCTGGTGCTTGGAGATGCCCTAAGCTTGAAGAAATGGGATTTGTGCTTGCTGATGTGCTTGCCTGCCAACACAGATCAGAGTTTTATTCACACTGTCACAAATGCGGGTCTTTCCTCAGCTAAAGAGATGCCAGTTTTATTAACATAAATGTCTGCTGCCAGTTGATATAGCACAGAGTGGTTTAACTAATAACTACTTTATGGAGGCTTCTTATGTTTGCTGTTTTAAACAACTTAGCGTTTTATTTTATGAGATGAAACTTCAATTACATTTATGTTGACAGTGTGTTTCTTTTTTTGTCGTCTTGTTGAATCATATTTTGGTCATTCTTGTTAAGGTATTTTGGCGATGGATTTCACTCATGACTTAATTGTAATCAATAAGCTGTCATCAGTTTAACAAACAAAAAACTAACAACAAAAGTTTATGAAAAATTCCAACACATCACAGGCAACTCCCTAAATTAAGGAAAAATGTACCCTAAAGTATATGCCCACTGCTATCTGCAGGTTTTATCAGTAAGAAATAAGGTGTCTTTTATGTTCATGTATTGTTTAAAAAGTTTCCCTTTAAGTGCTGCACTTCGATAAACTGGGTGTCTTGCGAGAGACAGATAAAATGTCTATAGCTAGTGGCTGAGATTGTACTCAGGGCCCAAGTGACATGAAAGAGCTAGTGGTGACTGTTGGTCTGACTGTTGCTAAATCCTTGGCTCAGCCAAATAGAAGCACTTGAACACACCACAAAGACTACAGCCAAACGCCAGCTCCAAGGGAGGAAACACCTCTCCATACCAGCGGCTGGTGGTATTTTGTATTCGTCATTCAAAAAGTGCAAACACTCAACACCCCTCATCTCAACCTACCTACAGTGGCCGCTAAAAACACAACAGGCCCTCTCTAGAGCCAGTGTTTGGTTTTCAATGGCAGTGCAACATGGTGGACTCTGTGGAAGAGGACCATTCCTATAAAGAAAAGCGATTAAACGATAAAAAACGATTTTGAGTTTCAGGTGATTGTACACTAATGAGAACTTAATTATGAAATTTGTAATCAAATTCTGCCCCTCAATGCCCCTAAATCCTACACACTGGACTTTTAATGGGATGCAAAAAACAAAACAAAAACATAAACGTCCACCTCATAGTGATGTTTTAATGAAAGGTCAGGAATCACCAAGTCAGAGGATGATTCACATGATATAACTCAATAGTTTTTCTTCATTAGATCTTGCTGCTTTGTAACCACCCATGTCTTACCCAAGTGGAAATAACCATGATCGCATTACTATGACATCATCTGGGTTTTTATTTTTTGCAACAGAAAACATTACACATCTGTGTTTACAAATCTTGTAGTAGTCCTCGTGATGTGTAAACTAATCATGGTGGTTAAAAATGTTGGAGTGGCCTGTTAACACTGACCTGTTTTCTCAGGTTTGTGATGATGGAAGAAGAGTCTTGAAATCTGGGTTGGTTTTGTTAAATCTACAGTCTGTCTTACTGTACCATATCCACGTCATTGGTTTCACAATATGATTTCATAACAAGTGACCTAAATGTAAAAAACATCTTAGTCTTGAATTATTCATGAAGAAGCAGGAAGTTCTCTGTTATGAGGTTAACCAGTGCAGCCCTGTATGGTGAAAAAGTCGTTCATAGTTGAGAAATGTGTCCAATAATTGTTACACTGGCTTCACTGTGGTGACACACAGACACACCAGATGACCTTATGCAATTTCAGGAAAATGGCCATTTTTAAAGGCTCATGTAATCTAATCTAAAGGTCTTTCGGCAACTAATACAAACTACTTTTCATTTAAAATGTCACATATTTCAGATAAATGTTTTATTACATCTGAATTATGGATTTCTACACTCAGCGTGGCACTGACATGAACACAGTGTCATGTGAATGGAGAGAGGGAAATTCTGACAATATTTTTGGGATGACAAAATAGGAAGTATACACATATACACATACTTAAACAACTCAATATCTGACATGGCACTGGTTCTGCAGCCTGGGCAGAACGCTGGATTCACACCAAATCCGGCATTCAGGCAAAACGCATTTTGAATGAGGTTAGTATGTTTGGGCTGTGGCGATGCTGACTACAGGGGGGTTCTGAAAACATCACTTTGTGTAGCGCTATGTTTCACTTGTGATCACTCGGTTTGGTCTTGTGCCCCAGTTTAAAACACACCATAATGATATGCCTCACATCCTGGTTGTTTACTGTCATTTTTAATCAGTCAATGTGGACAAACAGTCACTAGTAAGACCAGCCTACTAGTAGCATAACATCATAGCAACTTCGTTGGGGGTTCCAACACGTCACACACGGATCATCGCGTGACACTCCACACCACTGCATCATCCTGCGGCATTTAGCTGCATCGCCGGATTTGGTCTGAGTACAGTTTTAAGGTAATGAATTTGCTGAAGTCACAGTATCAATGTTCAGTCTGATACAGTTGTTAATATCAGATACTCTGGGGTGTTACAACTTCAAGACAATTATGAGACCTGCTGCATTTGAAAAGCATTATGTGTGATTCAACTATCTAAATAATGTCAACAAACTCTTTACAGGATGTTCTCTGCTTATGTAACCTTATTCTCTATTAACCTTGACAGTATTTGTAATGTGATTCAGTCTCTTACAATGGATGTAAACTGTAACTGTAAAAATAAGGCCATAATATAAGTTTGGCAGTATTATCAATAAGCAGCTCTGGCCTCTGTACTATTACAAGAAATCATCAAAGCATAGGATCATACAGTATTTACACTTTGATATATTTTTGTTGAGTAAAAACAGAGACAACTGTAGAGACCCAGTTGAAACACAAAGGGAAAGGCAGAACATAAAGATGTGTTTTATAGGTGGATGCAGGGGACTGATGTTCTAGTATTGCACTAAAACTAAAATAGTCTGAAACACTTAAAGTTTAAGCCAATAACCTTTTTCGGTTGTTTGTTTGGTGGAACAAATCCCACTGAGAAAGGATGTTTAATTCAGAATTTACATGAGTTTGTGATTCACCAGTAAACCAACAATGTTCAGTGTTTCAGTGCACTGATAGAAAGGGTGTTTTTAGGCACAGACATGCCAGGCAGTCACCTCGGGTGCCACCAGCTGGTGGTGCGCCAAAGAGGAGGAAGACATGTTATGTAATACATTCCAGACACCAATCCAACATTTAAATGTCTGTCACTGAGGACAATGTCTGCATTTCACTGTCAGTCTACTCTTCATGCTGCACTGAACACCTGATGCTGCGAAGCACTGATAGGGTTACACTAAGGCAGATACCCTGGGCTGACACTCCCTGTCATATCATTAACTGAAATTACTGACTATGACCAGGCTCATATTTGTTCATACTGCTGCATAAGAATCATGCAGAGGTGAGAGTTTAAGTCTCCAATCTGTCACATGTGCAAGTCACAAGAAGGTCTCAAGTCTTAACCACCAAGTCTCAAGTTACTGTGGTGAGAATCAAGCAAGTTGAGTCGAGTCATTGCAAGCCCCTGAAATGAACAACAATGGACAGTGGGATCACAAGAGTTGCACACAGGAAAAGGATTCATCATGGCCACATACTGCTGCTGGTTACTTCTCCCATAAACAAACAAAACAAACAGCATTATAAGGCCAAATCACAGATATATATATTAACCCTAATCACAGAAACTGTTGTTGCTATACACTTGGATCGGTTGAGTAGAAAGGTGGATTCGTTACATCACATCACCAAATTGTAATAAGCATATGCCTATGGTGCCTTTCATTCCCAGCTCCAACTTCCTAGGGAAATGGAACCCACCATTATAATCCATTATACACTTGGTCTCGAGGGGATCCGTTTTTTGCACAGCGGAAACAGCACTAGCAGCAAAGTGATTGTAACGGAGAGGAGAATGGATATGTAAGTCAAATAAATGATGTCTTTAAAAAGTGCTTAAATCAGCAAAGAAAGTGATACAATGTCACAAGACTAGTGGTAACACCTGTTGAGCATGCAGTAACATGCCCGCACAACTGGCTGAGTGGCCTTGAATCAGTCCTCTGCTCATCTTTTACATTAACAATATATCTTCTCAATAAAATGCATAATAGATTCGAAGCCAAGTCTGACATCGTTTAACATTGCTGTAGCTTCATAGCTAACATTTGACCAGCCAATAAGCTAGCTAATAAAGACAGATTTACATACCTTTCTTTGTGGATTTGGTAGCCACTCAAGTTGGATGTTGTGATGGTTGTGTCACAGCTTTATTAGCTGCAGGTGTTGCATACTGCCATTTCCTTTTTACAGTCATCAATGACAAAATCCAAATTTTATTATTTTTGGACTAGCCCCCTTCATGTTAGCTGAATCAGTTGCCAGGTTTTGTGCCATCCAATCGTGATTCAAAAACAAAACATAACTTCTCAGTATCTATAGAAATGCAAATATTAGATTAAAAAAAAGTCAAATCCGTTCGAGTCACCCGTTATCGAGTGTAAGTCAAGTCAAGTTGAGTCTGTCATCAACGCTGGTCAAGCAAGTCCTCATTTTTCTGACCCTTGTGTCACATGACTTGACCCGAGACCCCACGTCTAAAATCATGTGACCATGGAGGTTACTCATGTTGCATCAAAAATCATATTAGCCAAACCCTAACCCCCCCCCCCCCCGACTGATTACATACCAGTGAGATGCGAGTTATATAAAACCAGTGTACAGTTCCAGTGGAATGCAGGATCAGGACAGCCAAAAGTGAAAGTGAGATTTTCCTACAGAAAAATACTGTAATGAAATGATCATTCCCCTCAGGCACACCGGTCTCGCCGAGGGCACCAACATGTGAGGAAAACACCTCATTGACAGATATAGTCGCGAGTAAACTGCAGTGTAAAAAATTGCAACACAACCTTTAGTGATTTATTTCACAAATTTAATAGAATAGATCCAAACTGTTATCATGTAGAATACAAAAGATGTCAAAAATAACACATTAAGCAGCCCAAAGCCACGGTATTTCAACATACCTCATTCCAAAATAAACCTGGATTAAACCAAAACACAACTAAACATTCAGATTTGTCAATTTAAGACATAGCGTCATTCAAATGTATTTATGAAGTACATCTCATACCCACAGGCAACCCAGAGTGATTTATTAAAAAAACTATAAAAGCAGGAACAGGGATGCATATAGAATAAAACTAAGTAAAGACACAAAACAACAGGATCACTAGTGCTCTGCTGACTGAAAAATGTGTCTGAAACGTGCTGAGCAACTGTTACTTTAATTTCCATCTTCAGGTGCAACTGACTGGCTTTTCCCCTTTTATCATCCACGCTATTTTATTGTGTCTTGTTTCTTCCATAATGAAATCTATGGGCCTTTGTGACAGTAAAGTGGTGCTCACAATTCTGGATCAGGTACGTCTGGCTCTGTTCTGTCCCTTCAGTCTTAGTTTTTAGGAAACAAAATACACACTGTACCAACCCCTTTTCATTCTGCTTTGTACTTTTGTGCTGCAGAAGAGCGGAGCACGGTGTACTGTTATCTGTGTCCAAAACTCCCTTGTCAAGATGCTGCTCTTCAGTTAAGTGGACCGCTCTCTGTGAAGCTCTGACGAGCGGCTGCCAAACAGTGAAAGAAAGAAATGAAAACTTGTCGTTCGAGCCTCCCCATTGCTTCATTTCATCTTTTGCCAGAAATCACCACGGTTCACCAGGCGGACTTTGGACCAGGGCCATCTCCTTGGTTTCCTAGATTTGCATGGCTGTCCAGACGTCAGCAAACCCCCCTTTCTCACCCTTCCACAGCTCCTAAATGCGTCAGCAGTCCCCCCTCCCACCCTCTTCCTCGTCCACGCTGCCTCCCTGCAACACCTCAGCCCGGCTCCCACAGCACGCTGTGTCCTTGAGGGCTCACTAACTACAGCCTCCCCTCCCCCCACCCATGCTCTCTCTTTCGTTCTCATTCACTGTGTTTACATGTGCGCTTATCATTCAGCCATGATCTGATTGATGAATACTTTATGATAGATTATTGCCACTAAACAATGAACTACCTTAATCACAGGTTACCTTTGTTCAGATAGGATTGAACTCAGTGAGACTAAATAAATTAACAGATTTTTTCTCTGCTGTGCACACACCTCGTGTCTGATGTTTCCATACACAAACAGCAGGAGGGTTAGTGGTGGACAATCATTTAAGTAAATGTATTGGTGTATTGGCTATAAACACAAACTAGTTTCTGCAATTTTCTAGTTGTGTGTGTGTTTTGTTTTTTTTAGGATAACACACATCAGTAGTGTAAAAGCACAACATGTGGGATATATGATGTGCAAGAACAAAGTAGAAAGTGATGTGCAGATCAATCCTAACAGTTTTTTACTCCATATTAAGATCTCATTAAAATATTATTTAGAGTTTGTGCCTACCGACAGTTTTATACATAGTACTGATAGCAGGGTACTGGTTCTGTGTCGTGATTTTGATTTTGACTCTACTACGTGGTAGATCCAACCTACGAGCATCTATTTAGATTTTTGCTTGCTTGTAATTTTGCTCTACAACCTAACCCTGTTTTCTTCTCGGCCTCTCCAGTGTTGGCATCTTCCACAAGCTCAGGCTTCTCAAGCCACCGGCCTCCAGCCTGCACAACTTAACCTCCAGCCTCCACTCGTCCTGACACCCTCTGAGCCAATTCACCCGTGTCTTTCTTGAGCCTCTGTGGGGAGAGCCGCAGCACAGTCACCACACTAGCCACCACACTCCTCAGTGTTCACCAGTGCTTCATCTCAAGTAACCCCTCTGCTCTCGAAGCCTCCCTGCAACTCTACCTCTGCCAGCTAACTCAAGACCTGCACTACATTCTGACCTTTTGTGTAATAAACCTCTTAAACCCTTCCAAGTCTAGCTGTCCACTCTTGGGCCCCGCAAAATCATTCCCAATCATCACAGTTCTGTTTCCTGCTGTCGCAACTTTATTTCCTCATTCAATGCTGCAATAAATTACCTAATTACAGCATAGTTGTGGCGACTCTCACTAAACACCTGCATGTTTGTCTATTGCTGATCAATCCGTAACCTCTACAGCAGCATCGTGTCCAGAGGCTATGGCTGGAGCATCAGGTTTAGGTTGAGAGGAGGGGGGAGGAGCACCCCTGACGTTGGCATCCGCGTCCGTGTGTCACTGACTACCAATCAATAGCTGAAAAGCCAAGGTGACCCTGCACTCATTTGAACTTTGATCTTTCATCGCATTTGATGTGAAGTCTCTCAGTTTGTTTAATTTTCCTATTATGTTTCAATAGTGTAAGAAATATAGAATATAGGTAGTATATAATAATAGTTTCTGTTGGGTTTTTTTAAATACTTGCTGCCAACTCGTGTTTTTTTCTTTTTTTTGCGGGGTGTGCCAACTTTAGGTTTAGATGGCAAAGGCACATTAGGGCACATCTGTGGCTACACGGCTAACACACGTTAACCTGATGAGCAACAAACTCACATTCCCTGTGAAATTTGGTTTATTCTAACTATTATTGAACCTTAGTGTGGTTATTCATAGACATTGGATTAAAATGTGCATTGACATGTATTGATTATTTTCTCTGGTGCCCTGAAAGAGGCCTGTCAAAGCAGGTATAAGCATCATCAGGAGATTGTTGGGATTACTGTATTCAGCATATGCAATGTTTGAAATAGCTTAATTATAACCAAATATATTGATTATTTCAGAGTTCTATTAGGTTTGCAGCTGCACATAAATGTAGAAACTATCTTTGGCACTACTAAAAAAGCCCATTTTACAAATGTCTGTGTGCATATATTGATTAAAAATAAAGTGTGATCACTTGAAGTTACAACCAACAAGCTAATTTAAAGTGAGACTACTCAGCCAATGTTGCTCATGAACATGCTCATGTTTTAAACAGTGAACTAAACAACTAATGAATGGAAACATGAGGGTTGTTATGGATTATGGTCCTCACTGCTTTCTTGAAAAGATATGCCCTGCTCTGCCTCTGATTGGTTGACAAGTCATGAACAAGGTCTCTGATTGGTCGACAGACTCAAACAAGGTTTCATGTGACTGCCAGTGGGCAGCTAACAATCATCCTAACAACAATAACTGCTTTCAATTAATTAATCACAGAAGACATCAGTGTTGACACTGCAGTTCAAGGCTGGATTACAAGGCTGCTCAAACGGATACAGTGGCATAACATTATCCTTCAGGTGAAAAAGAAAATAAGTCTCTAATATGCAGCTTTCCAGAGATATTTAATATGTTGTATATGATATATTTTTGTATAGTATATGACCTTTTGGACCGCAGAAATCGAGGTCGGATAGAAACGTGTTACTTGACACTGTAAATGTATTAAATTACCGGAACTGAATGAGTAACACGATATATTACTTTGTTACTGCTAAAAGTGAAATAGAAGAAATATAGAAGACATTAAGGTGAAGAAGTTCAGTTTTTGGGACTGTGAATTTGTTCATTATAATCTGTCAAACAGAGCTTTGACCTAGCTTCTGTTAAGTGTGAACTCACACTAACATTGTCTCCAACTTCTGCTATATAGCAACAACTGATATGTAATATGGTACATTTAGTGTAACAGTAGCACAAGCACAGAATAATTATCTAGTCAGTGAAATAACTCAGAAACATCAGTTAAAACAACAATATCTACTGTATCTACAGTTTGCTTAAATTTGCTAACATTAGCCACCATAAGCTACTGGTCAGTGGTCATACCAAACCAAGGAAGGCTGCTGCATTAAAACCCTTGAGTTGAGCAGGGGTGTGTTTAATGCTTATTAAATCAGCTCATCATTTGGTAAGAGGAAGAGCATGGTACTTCTATGTTGTTACTTTAACTGTACAATGTTTTAATGTGTTTTAAAAACCTACAACCTGTTAGTTGGAGACACGTGATCATAGTGATGTTGATTCACACAGGTGTTTTCAGTCATTCTGGCTGATTAGACCTCAGTTGAGGTTGAAGGTGGGTGGAGTTTTGCTCAGAAATACATGATTACACCAAACTCTATGTAAATGTAATTAATAATGTGTTAGTTGACCAAAATTAAAGACATCTCTCATCTCAAGTCTGATCCAACGTTTCATCATTTCAAAATGGTCCCACCATTTGCCTACTGCCATGCTGGTGAGGTCAGGTCCACCCTACTTTTCACCAGGTTTCCACCCTAGTGAAGGTAGGATAACCAAGACAGGATAGCAGAAAACAAATAAAATATGGTATGTTGGTGACGACATGCTTATATGTAAAATTTCAGACCATTTTCATCATGTGGTCCACCCTTTTTTTCTGTTTGTTTAATTTCTGTGTTTGTCTCTTAACTTTTAGTTGCTACTGCTAGCTATAGCAAAAACAAGTCAAGAGTTGATGGCTTGATCAGATGACACAGCCTGCTATAAATGTTTCTAAGTAGGGAGCTCATGACACTACCACATCCACTACAGAAAAAGGATGATCTTTGGCGCAGTTATGTACAACATCAACAAGCTCACAGTCATCTTACAAACAGCTCAACCAACATATTGTGTGTTGCAGCTGCAGCTTGAGGTTACTGTGGTGAGAAATGTAAAGACCTTGATACCAACTTATCAATATGATGTATGATGCAGGGCTTTAACTTTATTCACTTAATATTTGCATTCTTCCCAGACAATTACTAAACAAGCTGATGTTTTATGTGTTCCTTTGTTCTTTGTATTGTTGCAGTTAGGGCAGCAAAATTTCTTGGTTAGGTTTGGGAAAACATTTGTTTGTTTAACCAACCTATCCACCCCATCCCCTTTCCCAACAATATGTATTATATGGATTGATGGATTATATGTTTTTAATGCTATTAAAATGCCATCACCTGACTTCCTCCTTTGCTGCTGCAAAGGTTGCCACCTAACAAGGAACATAAATATAAGTCACAATAAGCTGCTTGCTTGTAGACCTGTATAGTAGTTTTTTCTGATGAGGACAGGCTTATTATATTGTTTATTTTGAAATCATTGCAAACATATAATCATAAAATGCAAGTACATGTGGCTCCATTAGTTTCCCTCCGAAATTTGCTGCCATTGTTATTGTCTGTTCAGTCTGCTGGTGACATGGCTACCACTTTCCATCTGCTTAATTATATGATGTGGGCAGGTAGTGGTAATTTGCGTGGAGGTGGACAACTACCACTCTGAAGGAATGCAGGGTAGCTACCATCCTATTTTGAGCTGCGTTGGACTGACTGTGTCAGTGACCTCTGTCATGATCGACTACCTGCGAAGGGTAAGGATGAAATGGAGGGTGAAATCAACGGGTTTATTCGTGTGGCTTTGGCAGCTATGCAGATGATGTACCACACTGTTGTGGTGAAGAAGGTCCACTCAAATTACCAGTCACTGTTTCACCATCACCTGTTGTCATGAGTAGATTCTGAAGTAATGAGACCACAGATGCAAGCGTCCACAGTGAGTTTCCGGCTGCTGATTCTTCATGTTGAAAGAAACCAGTTGAGATGGTTTGGGCATCTGACAAGGATGCCTCCTGGGCACCTTTCTTTGGAGGTCCTGCCACATCCAACTGGAAGAGAATCCAGGGTAGACCAAGAACATACTGAAGAGATTAAACAGTATATGTCATCTGTCTTGGGAAGGCGTCTGGATCCCCCAGGAGGAGGTGGAAGACATTGCTTGGTAGAGCAATGTCTGGACTACCTTGCTTAACCTGCTTCCACAGTGGCATAGCCCTGAATAAGTGGCAGAAAATGGATGGATGGATGGATCAATGGATGGACTTTTTTTTCTTTGGGCCATTTTCAATAACAAAACATGAACAAAGATGTTGTTTGGGCTGGGGGCTGTCAGTGCTAGTCACGCCTGCCACTGTCTTGAGGCAAACCAGCTTTCTTCCTCCACCAACCTACATGTCTATATTATCTGTGCTAGAGCTGACAGCCTTTTATACTCATGAAATACTGAACAACAATCAAACTAAAGGGGAAAAAGGTTGTCTTATCCAGCAGCTCAGTGAGCAACAGCTCCCCAAACACCGTGGAGACCTGATTTCAATAGTTGAGTCAAGCTCTCTTTCCTGCACCCAGTGGGCAAAGAACGGCCTTTTATTGACACAGCTTGAAAAAAAGACTTGTCAGAAAAGCAAATGATGTGAAGCAGTCAATCCCCTTCTCTACTCCCTCGGCTGCGAGGCCTGATTGTCTCATGAGCTCTGTTCTGTAAACAGCCTTCCCCAAGAAGCCAGGCAGCCATGCAACCAGCGTCGGAGCAAAAATAAATAATAAAATAAAGAAAAGGAAGACAGGGAAAAGAGCATCCCTGTGAGAACGGCTGGCTAAAAATATATCCTCTCTGTGCCTTTCCAAGGTCACTCTGTCATTTTGATTTGATTGGAACACAGCAGTCACAGCCATCTTCCTCCTGAGCCTCACTAACAAGCATGGCATTATTCTGTCAGCAATTGCTCAAACATCTTCCATATCTGAAGCAGTCATTATCCTCTTAGATTAATTTGGCTTCCTTGCCTGAGCCATAATGCACGTCATTTGTTGGCCAGGTAAACCAGAGGACAACCGATGTAGTGAATTATTTGCAGAATGCTGCAGACTTTAATCCCTTTTCTGTCTTATGTACCGCACATGTGCTTCATAGCGTTACAAGAGGACAAAACTTAAAGGAACAAACACATGCTTCCCTGCAGATATCCTGAGTGTTTGTTTACACTGGGTGGCTGTTTGACTTGTGATGATCATCAGCTGGAGGTCATAGTCTACCTAGAGTTTTATTGAACACATCACCTTGTAAATATATGACTGGTTTGTTCAGCTGACTCACTGTTGCCATAAGAGGATGTCTCTTATATTTAAAAAAGCAATGACATTGTGTAAATATTAGTAAAGAAAGGGTTGTACACAGTGGGAGAAAAATAAACTAAGGCTCCTGAAAGTGAAATGCACTTTTGGAGCTTATGTTTAAGAAACCTGTTCAGTGGATATCAGAAGGACCAATGTGATTGTAAGATAACAGCAGTTAGCATGTGTTGCACAGTGAGTCAGAAGTGCCAGCCTATGGAAGACAGGTTTTTTTTTCTTCAGATATTTCTCAGAGGCGTGATACACATGTTGACTCAGGCAGGTAAATTCATGCCTCTGGCGCGAGCGAACAACCCTTTAGGTTTCAAGAAATCTGAGAAAAGCCTCTGTTTATGCCTTCTTTTAAAGACAAGTCAGGTTATTCAGCCCAGTTACCAGAATCAAATGTTGGCAGTTAACGTTTCTGCAAACTACTGATACATTTATATTTGTACGTGTCACACGTAGGACACCATATTGATATTTTTACAATACTTGTCATTCGCATTCACATTGCATTGACCTGACTTTCATAATGGGAGGTGGAGGGGATGGTGGTGGAGCTGGGGACAAGGCTGCCAAGCCAGAGACTGCAGGTGGAGGCTTGCATACATTTGTAAATGTAAGATGACGGGATACTTCAGCCTGTTCTCATCCCAACACGTCAAATGATGTAACTTGGGATACGTGACGTGAGTTACGTGACGTGAGTTACGTGACTTGAGTTACGTGACTTATGTAACTTACACATCACATAACTTAAACATCATGTAACTTGTACGTTATGAGACTGAACATAATTATTTCAACCTATAGTATGATCTTTTATTAGGCGGCTTTTTTTTTTCCAAGTGGCTTTGGATCCTAAACGTAACTATGATTTTTTTGTACCTAAATGTAACCAAATTGCGTAGTGGGAATTTGTTGGATTTTTTTGTTGGGGGACAACATTTATAAGTGTGACACCACTGGATGTTTTTAAGGAGACCCCGGGATGATTTCCAGACGTGTATTTTATCGACAAAAACTGGATATTTTTGATGAGTAGTCGTGATGAGTAGTGTGACGACAAAACCAGGTGTTTTTAATGAGGTAAAAAAAAAAAAAGAGGTATTTTAAGCCAAAACATGATCTTTTTGTAACCCTAACCAAGTTGGGCAACATTCCCAACAATTGTTCTGGCAATTGGTTTGGGTCATTCATGCATGGCGGTCACAAATCCAGATAAAGTTTTGAAAGAATGTGCACACAAAACCTATGCAGAGATATCTCCATGTGGCATGCTTTAGACACGTGTACACACACAATAATTCACACAAACACACACACATTGTCACTGCTGTCACAAATGGACTGCGTCTCAACAAAGGCGACGTTAATAAAGCCAGTTGTAGTTGAGGAGGTGCAGTGAGCGGGAGGTTCATTTGGAAGACTGCTTGGTTAATCTATTACTGCCACAGTACCGTTGAGCAAGATCCCTTGTATATAATCCTGGATATATATATAGTCCTGGAGAGACATTTTGCAAGTCACTGTGAAACAGTGTTAATCATTTCCCTTTTTGTCTTCTCTCTCCGTGCAAAAGCTCCATTCAGATAGTACCTGTGAGTTTACAAACTGTATACGTGCATTTCTGATTCCTCCTCTATGACGACACCGGGCCACGAGAACAACAAAACACAACGTGACACTCCATGTGTGGGCAGGCTGGGAGGAGGGAAGCAAAGTTTCTGCATGGTACGAAGACTTAGTCAGCCACCCCCGTGCAGCTTAGCTTGGTGATCGACACTAACACACAGCGGCTGCTGCTGCTGCTGCTGCTGCTACAGCGCGCGTGGTTATGCTTGAGCTCAGTCAACCGCACAAATAAAACATGTGAGATAAGAAGTGGAAAAAAAAGCCCCTTCACAGATGTTTGTTGAAGGGCTGAAAGAAGAACAGAACCGGATATATGACATGAAACTCAAATCAGAAAGGGGAAGCAGGCAATTTACTGTTGAGTTTTGAATGTAAAATATTTGCTAAACAATATCTGATGTAGAAGAACAGAGTGCAAAGTTCAGGTATCAGAAATCAAACTGAAAGTCATATAATCAAGAATAAAATAAAACCTTAGCCTTGTCTACTAATGTTTGGTAAAGACTAAAGTTTGACTCTCTGTTATTGTGATTCCTCTTGTGTCCCCAGAAATTAAATCTATTTATTTACATAGATTTGGAAGATGTCGCTGGCAAATATCATTTAATGCAGGGACTTTGTTGAATTGACCCCCGCTCTGAATGGAGAGTACTTGTGCATGATCTGAATGGATGTGTGCTGTAAATAAATGGACAGGCAGGAACCCTGGCAGCAGAACACAGAGCAGGCAGATTCATGGCCAGACAGTAGAAATCTGTCAGCCTCCTGGCAACGTGAGAGGACACCTGGAGGTAATGCAAGCAGCCCTCCCCGACCCGCAGCTCCTCTCCCTCTCTTTTTCCTTCTTTCTCTTTATCTCTCTGTCCCATCCCCCCTCCCACCTCCTCTTCGTGACTCATCACCAGAACGTTAATCACCAATGAGTGGGCACTGTCTCCACCGTCCACGAGGCAGGACTGTGATTATACTCTATTGCCCCCTGCTGGACAATGAGATACATCACATGAGAGCCACATGGCCAAGAGATTTGTACTGTTTTTCACAGGAACATAGTGGCTGAAATGAGCTTCCTGTCTGTCTTTATACACTTTAAAGGGACACTCCACCAATTTAGTCAATTTACTAGTCACAGGACACACTATTATCAGCAGGTGAACTTTTATAATGTCTCTTGTGGCTCTGTGGAAGCTTTTTATGTCTGAAAAAGTATCACTGATGATGTCACTCTGTCACTTTTGACCTAATAATGTCACCAGTGTTATCTCAGAGACTAAGTTAGATCAGAAAACACTTGGTGACATGAAGTTTTAAAGGCATTTACCAGACAAGGAAGGTCTAACAAAACACACAGCTTAAATGCATCATGGGAAGTGTAGGATCCAGTGTTTTTGGCACTTGACCCATACTAGGGACTAAATGTTCATATTGCCATTTGTCTCACGCGAGTTTTGCAGAGAGAGCTTTTGCTGCTTTTTTTTTTTTTGAAGATAAAAGCTAATTGATTTATTGTCACTTTCTAATTTTTTTTATGACAACCTTTCCAGCAATCTATTGCCTATATACCCATAAAAACATATAGTACTCTAGCTGTCAAGATGCTCTACTATGTTCTCCAGCTAGCCACCAGCTCAGCAAGTCGCTATAGGCCCATTATTCACTTTCCATGGAGAAAACCCATGATGTCATGATGGAATGTAACTGAAAATTACATTACATTACATTATGAACTGTTACTCACCTTTACATGTTTCTCAACAATTTTTGAAATGCAGGTTTTTTTTTTTACCAAAATTGAAAGATAGAAGTGTTTCTAAAGAAGAAAAGTAAATCATCTCAACAAAAGTTTATAGGTCAGCAAAACCTGTTTTAGTTTATTTCAGAAGATGAGTGAAGACAGTTGAAAGTAAAAGTTTTCTTAATTTTATAGTGTGTAACTCAGCATTGCTGAGTCTTCCTTAAAATATAAGGCATCTTTCTGGAGAATACTTTCCATATTCTAGGACAAACTAGAATCCAGTACAGCAGTTGATTTTAGAAGTTGAAACCTTCATGATGAGTTAAACAACAATTCCTTTTATAGCCTACAAAATAACTACAGCTCCCATCACTATCTTTCAAAGCTTTCTAGCTTAAATATCTGCTGTCTGAAACCACTTGGAGAGTCCAGTCCTCTCCCTCCTGCTGACAGCTCTTTAACCAGGCCATGACGTTAAACCCAAAGGGTCTTTGGTTAATTGGATATGAGGTTTATTAAAGCCAAGTAAAAACAGATATACATAATTACCAACAATGTCATAATGAAATACCCTGTAGACTCGTGGAGTAAACCTAAAACAGATGTTTGAGCTAAAACAGGTTGAGAGCTCTGTTTAACTGAAGGTGATACTTCTCTGTGGGTTCTCATTGCAAGCGACTCTTTTCATATATGCATGGTCATTTTCTCGATTGTTGATATAGAAATACTGATAGTGCAGCTCTACATAATCTGCTAGTAAGACATTGCTGAGTGTAATTGAGAGAACTGTGAAAATTCCTTCGAGCTTCGTGCTTTTCTTCAGTTTATTTTGCTTCTGTGTACATCTCAGCCAAACTTTACAGTCAGAATTCACATGTTCTGATTCCAGTGCCAGATCCAGGGCTCCAGTGTTGTGAGCTGGCCTGGCATGCTGAGTTGCTGATGACTTCACCTTGCCTTTGCTTCTCCAGCATGAGGCAGTCCTCTGTTGTAGGGAAGGAGAGATAGATGAAGTAGTTTTTTTTGTGTGTGTATATATGTATATATATATATATATATATATATATATATATATATATATATATATATATATATATATATATATATACATATATACATATATATGAACACCAATCAGCCACAACATTAAAACCACTGACAGGTGATGTGAATAACATTGATCATCTCATCACAATGCAATGTTCTGCTGGGAAACCTTGGGTGCTGGCATTCATGTGAAAGCCACTTGACACGCACCACCCATCCAAACACTGTTGTGGACCAAGTACACCCCTTCATCACAACAACACTACCCGATGGCAGTGGCCCCCCAGCAGGACAATGTGCCCTGACACACCACAAACACTGCTCAGGAACAGCTCGAGGAACACAATAAAGGGCCCAAGGTGTTGACCGGGCCTCCAAATTCCCCAGATCTCAATCTGATCGAGCATCTGTAAGACGTGCTGGAGCAGGTCTGATCCATGGAGGCCCCACCCCCCAACATACAGGACCCAGAGGATCCACTATAAAACGCCCTGGTGCCAGACACCACAGGACACCCTCAGAGGTCAGGCAGGTGGTCATAATGTTATGCCTGATCGGTGTGTGTATATATATATATATATATATATATATATATATATATATACATATATATATGTCCTTTACTGCAGTAAAGTAGTAAAGATTTTACAACCGTGAATTTGGAACATTCCACTGGTAAACAGGTTCAATGGTTACAGGTGATGGGTGATCGTGATGTGTACGAAAGGGGCATGGAGATGTTAAATGTTGGTAATTGTGGCCAAGCATGAGCTACCGCCGCAGGAGTTTTGGGCTGAACTGACATCTGCGATGCCGGATACATCACACCTTGTTCCAGGGATCCTTCTCCTCCCGATCGTTTTCTCCTTCCAAGGTTTTCACCTTTTGGCCATTTTGCTTTGAGTAACAATAGCTGGTTGACAATGCAGCAGAGCTATTACATAGAAAGATACTAATTTTCCGGGTCAACATGTGAGTTTTTACACCTACAGTAAGTTGTCTGGAAGCTTATTGTGTGTGATTCAGCATAAGATACACAGTGTGAGATGATAATAAGGGGGCGTCAGTGTGCTAAATAGATAAATGAACACGAGGAGGCTTGATAAATCATAAAGTCAAGGCTGATCAAAACAATGATCAATCAAAGCCATGAGGCATGGCGAAGGAGCAGTGCTGCCACTACGCTGATGATGACAAAGCTCATGAGTGTGTGCAAATACACAGCAGTGAACCGAGCATCTTACCTTTTCCTGCACCGCTGCTGAAAGTCAACCAGCGAGGGCTTTCAAAGAGTCTGTGTACTTCAGTGTACTGTACCACACTTAGAACCTCATTACAATGTCATTCCAAATTATTATGCATTGAATTGAAAGGAATACTTGTGACATGAGGGTTCTACCAATTATCAGCCTGGCCGATTCACAGCTCAGCTTCCAGCATTTTGCAGATTATTTGTATCAGGGTTGTATTGTCCTGATTGACGATAAGATTTATTTATTAGAAAGTGCACTACTTTGACTCTGTCTGTCCCACCCACACCACTACTCTGATTGGTTCCAAGTCACATGAGCAAATGCCAATCAACACTGAAGGCTTTGTTCCACTGTCAGGCACAGAGACACGGCAGAGAAAGGGGAAAGGCTCCGATGAGCTTGCAGAGCTGCATTGCGAGGTAAGGCAGCAGGTATTACTGAAGTTTAAAAACATCAAAATCCTCTACACTAAAATTCAGAAAACATACGTAATGTCAGCCTATAGAAAGTAACTCATTTACTAGTTACTTTACCGATTCAGATGAATATAAAATAAAAATCAATACATTGATGCACTGTTATAGATTAAGCTATCCTGCAGTATTAAATAAATTATTCTGAGCTCCCCCTTAACCTGTTGCAACATTAAAGTGATCACATTAATGCATAAGTAATTATAATCCAGTAGTGTAATATATTTTTCTGAAATGCTTTTTGATTGTTTTTATAAAACTATGAATGCTCTATTTTGATTAAACACATGCTTAAAGGCATTTCAGCTAAGCTTTGTGTTGCAGTTTGTGTTATCATGAATTATACATTTTGACAATTTTTATATTTAGTGTAAATGTGTATTGGTTCCAAAAATATCGGTTAGTGGTCTCCTTGATAACCAATAATGGGTAATAAAACCCCTAGACATCACTGTAGGTACTGTAATAAGTCCCGTTAGCAGCTTTTTGGGAGAGAAACAACAAGGATGGAATGAATCAACTTTAGACATTTAGACATTTGACTCTACAACAGTGCATTTCAAATGACTCAAACAAGGCTGAGCAAAGCAGGCAATTACTAAATAGGGTCCAGACTCCAGGAGGCTTAGAAGACCATCACCTTATATCACATGGTTTGTGATTGTTTGAGTGATTACCAGATTTTGTGGAAATATTCATTATTAAAACACAGAACCTGGGCCCTCATAAAAAGCTAAATACAAATATATACTTAACATTATTTAATGTTTTATTAGTAGTTCTCACAAAGCTCTGAGGTGTGTCTGGGCTCATCATCCTGCTGCTGTTTGAAGTCAAGTCAAATCATGGCTTGACTCAAGGTTCCTACGGGGGCAGTGCACAGAACTCATAAATACCTTTTAGAAACTGGATCAGTTGTATCCAAAGCCTGTCCACACATCAGAAGATCAATACATCAAGCTTAGTTCTGAGAGATAGAAAAGCAACTTCATCACAGACACAGAATTAGCTAAATACAAAACACAAGACCACAATCAGCAAAAGTCCTGTCAAAATATAGCTGTGGTGGTCTCAGAGGACGAGTGGCAGTTTCTAAACCACTTCTCTGGAACCCCTGTCTCCTCGAATTAGTTTTCATTATCTATGGGGGAATTTTATGCCTTTATTAGATAGTGATAGTATTAGATTAGAAATGGTTCCAGCTCGACTCAAATTTTTCCACATTGCAATTCAGCGCTGTAAACCTGAGTCAGAGGGGCAGCCCAGAAACTATTCTATATACTAATATTGATATAATATTAACTAATAATATAAACTAATTTCCAAATGACTGAAATGACCAAATGACATTGTGAGGAATGAAATGCTGCCATTGTCAATGAAGTGAATGTTCACGGACACTGAATTCCATTTGTTTTCTTTCAATATCCTGTCTTAGTGACTAAAAAGATTAAAATCTTTTAGTTTATGTTTAGTCACTCACAGCACTTGGTTAAATACTGAAGTCGACACTGATAGTAAACATGACGCAAGGCAGTTTTTATTTAACTGACATAAAAAGACAAAACCATGGTCATTGCCTATTCTTCATTACAGTGCTTTGCCCATTCTAAACCAGAGTGCTTTTGTTTTGTGATTTAACCACGAGTGGGACGCACGAGGTCTGTATGTATACCATCCACACTGACCACGTCCTTATGATGACAGTGTGGTGCAAAAACATATTGCTTCCAACACAAGAAAGAATCATTGCCAGGAAACTTCATCTCTTCAAAATGTATTTGGCAAACCAAATTATTGTTGTAGCCTAGTTTATCACATCATTTGTAGCGTACAGGGTAGCCTCTGAGAAAGTGAAGCCATTGTCTACACAACACAAGGATTAAGGTGGGCCCTTATTTGTCTGGGGGTCCTTTTTTTTCTTTTAAAAAAAAAAGTAAGTAAACTATTATTTCTGTTAAATGGTACATATTGCAAAGATCTGTGTTGGGATTTGTGTATTCCAGGATAAGTACCTGGAATAAGTACCAGGAGTACTGGTTGGTGTCTGGGCCTCAAGGCAAAAATATGATTAACATACAATCTGTGGTCTACTGTGTATGCAGTACTTGATGGGTACTTGTATGCCCAATGCCAATGTAGTCGTAGGGGTCAGCTGGGGGCTTTCATTTCATTTTTGCCCCAGGGCCCCCTGGCAGGTTACTCTGGCCCTGCACCCATAGCCATATTTGCGCACAAATAGAGTTTAACCTCGTTCATTAAAGTTCATCGGTTTTCCATGCCATTTACTGACTAAATAGTGAAATGCACACAAGCATATTTTCATTGAGTGAAGGGGGGAAGCAGAACAGTGAGCACCAACAGTTTGCAGTCCAGCTGCAACACTTTACCTGCAATGGTGCTTCTACATTATATTAGAGCATGCTGTAAGTGTAAGATAATCACTGTAATCAGAGCATAATGTCATGAAAACAACATGTAAGAGTGTTGGAGTACAGCTCTAGTCTATTTAATGAGTTGTTTTTGCCACTTGAGGTCAGTGTTGTTCTAAGTTAAGAGCCATGTTTCCCCCGAGTTGTGTCGATGTCCTGAATCTGAGGTCAACACATGTGAACCCATCCACTGACCTCAGTAAGGAGAGGCCATATGCTGCTTCGGCCTCAGAGGAACCAGGACTGAGCAGATAATGTGATGCTACACAGTGACAATCTGAAGCAAAGGCTCTCTGAAGCATGGAGCAATGTCAAGGCAATAGTTTCTATGTAACTGAAATATAATGGGAACATCTTCTCATAGTAAGTGTAAGCTAAACATAGATCTGGATTTTAAAATGGAAACATCTCAGAGTAAACACTGTAGCAGAGAGTTGCTGCAGGGCATGAATGGATTACACCAAATGGTTCCATGTCAGTTTTGTGTATTCATGTAAATAGGATTTGGAGCCAATTTCTTCCATATGTGACGATTGGTTTTGTTTGTGGAACACAGTGGATGTGAACATGGTGAGGATAAGAGCTCTGATAACACCATACTTTATTCTCTAATTGGAATCTCAAGTGAAATAAATCATAGGTAAACTGATCTATTATGTACTGGAACCTCCTCATGAAGACTCTTGTCACTGGCTTATACCAAAAATGTCATAAATCTAAATCCAAAGCGCTGGCACCCCATTTTCTCAGAACCCCTTACACAAAAACGTCTCTTAGTCTAAAATTAATCAAATTTAAAGATGTTTCGTCAAAATGATCTCAGATCAGCCTTCAAAACCCTCCATGTGTATCACAAATGTATTGGAGAATGTAAACTTGTTGTTGTTGTGAAAACCCAGCAAGTGCCAGACACAAGGACAGGCCAGGACATGACCCCGGTGTCCTGAATGGTAGCTTCACAGCCCTTCCTACTGTCTAATTTCTCTATAGAGCTGCAACTAATGTCTATTTTCATTAGTGATTGATGTTGATTCTTCTTTCTATTAATGAATTGACTATTTGTCCCCCGTTCCATAGTTACTATTGCTTCACATGTCAACCTTTCTGTTCTCACATGGCATATACAGATTACTATGATAACGGTGGAAGATTTTGTCTATCACTCAAAATATTAAGCAGCCTAATTGTTGAAACAAAGGACTCATGATTTCAGATAGAAGTAGACAAAACCAGCAATTTGTATATTTTGCTGAAATTACCTAGTGTAGCTAGTTTGCTAATTTAGCTGAAATAAGCTGCATGAGTTGGTTGACAACATGATCTCCAGTTGTTTTATTTATTTTATTTTGCGGGGTGGGTGGGTGGGGGGGGAATTACTTTTTGGGGCATTTTTTGCTTTTATTTGATAGTGACAGGTGACGAGACAGACAGGAAATGGTGAGAGAGCGGTTTGACATGCAACAACGGTTGCTCCATGGAAAAGGTCAACATCCTCACATGTTGATGCTTAACAGAAAAGATATGATAGAAAAAAAGAATTGCTCTGAGAACCCTGAGAAAAAATGTGTGTAATATTAGCTTGTGTTACTGGAGTAAATTTGCCCAAATCCTTCAAAGAGCAGGACAGAGCTAATGTGGTTAGGTATTGATGTGTCCCTGCCTTAGTAACATTTGGTGACTAACGTACGTAGTAAGCTAGTTAGCCGGGCATGTTAATGTTTGCAGCTTTGGCTAGAGCGAATACCTGTTTAATTGCTCAAATTGTGTCAAAAAGACACAAAAAAGACACCCTAAATGTTGAGTCTTACTAAAACCTACGGCTGTTACTGTAGAGGATATTATTCAACAATCAGGAGTGGGCTTTCAGGAACAACCCATTAATTGTTTTGTGTATTTGTATATTGTCAGAAAAAGTGAACAATTCCATCAGTTTCCATTGACTGACTAATCAATAAATTGTCTCAGCACAACATCTGTTTCCAACAAAAGTAGCGCGTTATCATGGCATAACCAAGATGAGAGCGCTCTGTGTGGATATGAATAACAGCTTCACAGGGAATGTGAGGTCTTGGAACTTGGGTTGGTGAGTTAGCGGACTTGTTGTGCCCTGGGGAAGAGGAGAGTCATTGACCCGTGGTCAGTCTTCCTCCAACAGCAGAGCACCTCGCATATTATCACCCAAGTGAGTCATCAGCGGCACGTCAACATCGCTGAGGTTCTTCATGCCAATCTTCCTATTGCTTTTTTAATCCCCCAGCGTGCCTCGTTTGAGCAATTGCCTCCCTCCCCCTCTTCTTTTCTCCCTCACTCTCTTTTGCTTTATATCTCTGCCCCCCAAACACACACACACACACACACACACACACACACACACACACACACACACACACACACACGCTGTCCTCCCCTGCATGCTTCCATCACATTCTGCTGTAAAATTTGGAGGTCTGCCAACATTGTTACACTACTGCTGTGTGTGAATGTGGCAAGTGTGTGTGTTTGTACGGGACTCTGCCTGCATGAGCGTGCAAGAGAAAGTGTGTATGTGCAGATGCAAGAAGCGGGTGTGTATGTTCACCATAGTGTTTTTTGTGAACATGTGAATTCAATTGATGACTGAAGGGAGGAATCACGAAGAGGAGCGTGTGTGTGTGTGTGTGTGTGTGTGTGTCAGGACAAATGGATGAATGGGCAGCTAGGTTCACTGCTTTTAGGGCCTAGTTTGTGTCATGTATGTGTGTGTGTGCATGAGTGTGAGCAAATGTGTTGAAAAGAGTGAAAGAATGCGAGAAAAAGTGATATTGGATGGGTGTTGTCTTACAAGCAACAACAGCACATTGCAGAAAGAGGCATTTTCAACCAATTTATTAATCCTTTTAGGCAATGTTCCCTGTTCAGAAATGCAAATTGAATCAATCTGAGTCTGACTTTTAAGACTTTCAAGTGGGATTTAATTAGAAGCCGAGGCGCACAGTTTTAATGAGAGAGGGGGTGGAGAGAGAAGGAGAGACAGAGAGGGAGAAAATGGGGGGAGCAGGAGGGGAGGGGAACGTGGTGTTTTAATGCTATTCCTGCGGGATCGGGGTGAAGGACACATAAACCCAGCGCTGACGGCTTTCTTAAAAGACGAAATTCCATCGTTCCATCCCGCCATCTGTCCATCCGTCCCCGCCGCCCTTCACCTTCGACTCGGCTGTTTACGCCCAGGGAGGGGTTGGTGCTCGGGGTCTGTTTGGTGACACTAAACAACGCCCGATCCACTCCAAACCCACACATCGCCCTCAGCAGAAAAATCGCCCCACTTCCTCCGCCAGTGGTTCAGCTCTTCTGCAATCTCTATCTCTGAATCCTTTGTCCTTTTGTGTTGCTGTTATTTACTCCAATACCATTTCTCTTTTCCTCCTCCTCCTCCTCCTTCTCCTTCTATTCCTCGCTGAGATTCTCTAACCCTCCTCATCATCCTCCCATCATTTTCCGAGCCCTAAGCTGACTGAGCCTCCCAAAGCCATCAGGTCTGATTGTCTGATCTCGAGGCATCGAGTCCGCCGGCTGAAATGAAAAATGAGGATTCCTCTCAGCCTCTATTTTCATTCTGTTTTCATTCTCTCTTTCATTCGTCTCTCCTCGGTCTCCCCCTTTTTTCTTTTCCCACCTCTCTTTCACACTCTCTATCACACCTCCCCCTCACACACACACATACACATACACCCCTCCGTTGGCTCTTTCGCTCATGTTTCTTCACCTTTTGTGGCCTTCTTCCAGCCTGCCAATCTTACCCCATTTCTGCTCTTGTTTCCATTCATTTCTGCACTCCGTCCTCTGCAGGGTTGACTGGCAGCTGTACTGGTGCTGGAATACGTAAAGGGTGCTGATAAAAGCGCAGGAATCAGAAATCACAGGATAAGAGTTTAAGTTACAGTCTGCAAGTTACAGTAAATACTTTGTATGTGGAGGGTACCAAGGAAATACTTACTGAGTACCTGAAAGTACAAAGTTCAAGGTGATGTATTTGTCATTATACAACACAGGGTTAGGGTTAGAGTTAATGAAATGGAACAGTGAGATGAAATGAAATGGAAGTTACTAAACTCCTTCATGCCACATAAACACAGAATATACAGTTGTTCATACAAACATACATAAACAGTGCATTTTCTGGATTTACATCTGGGTGAATGTAAACAGCAGCAAAAAGACGGTTATGACTATATGGTCACCATCTTTATATTAAAGTTGGACATCAGGTTACAACTGTCCACCAACTTTGACTGTGTTTGAGCACCAAGCATCAATGATGTAAACACAGTGTCCACCTCTCCTCATCCACCAAGTTGTGCTGGAGACAGGTATTTGTAAGGATGCGGGCAAAACAATCTCTGGTTTCCTGTCGTTAGGCCAGCCTGAGTCCCATTTGTCCATTTCATATTTGTGCAACTGGACATTAGCCAGGAGCAGGCTTACATCCAGGCTGGATTAGCATTGCTCCCATCCTGGGTTTGTCCCCCTTTACAGTACAGGAAAAAACAGGGTAACAAAGTTGCAACTGCAAATAAATTATACTGCACATTTGTAATTACCCATTACACACTGAATAATTATAAGGTGCAAACAAGGTGCAGATTAGTGACCTATCACAGCAGCTACATCACGAAAAGGAATCAAACCATGCATCGCAATTGACTTGGTTTAAAGTCAATTATGTGGTGTATGTGTGTGTGTATATATATACATATATATGTGTATATATATATAAATATATAAAGTTATTACAGTATTACTTCATGTAATAACTTTAATATACCCTGTAACTACACTAGAATTACAGTTTAAAGGGGTTGAACAGTGAACCACTTCACAGCCTGCATGATCTTAACTGCACCAGTTGCATTTAGTGAAGGGCAAAGCAGTTCATTTCATTGTACTGAATTATTAGAAGTCTTCATTAGAAAGATTTGTTTAAAAGATTCATTCACTGAATCATTCAGTGCTTGGCCAAAGCTCTGACAGCATATTCCACTGAACTGAACACAGAACGTTCAGTTCAGCTTGCTAAGTCTTACCCTGTCCAGCAAAAAACACCTAATCATCAAATAAAATATTTGGTTCTACTTCCTACTTTCGAGACTTAAAGACATGACAGAGGGAGAAGGGCAGGCCTGGATGACTCAGCAACGTTCTCACACAGAATTCACGTTCTCTGTGTAGTACATTCAATGTACGAATCACTGAACCACTGACAGTCTCAGACACAACCATCCTTTTTTTTTATATTTCAGGTTTCACAATGCATTGTAAACTACATTACTACTTTCTTTTCAGTGGGTGCCTGTTTGTAGCCGTCCTCTTGTCTCTTTAACTCTGCGAAGGAGGTTTTGCTTTCACCTGTGTCTGTTTGTTTGTTGGTTGGTTGATTGGTTGGTTTGTTAGGATTGCAGGGTTCCACAAAAACTACTGAACAGATTTCCACCATAGACTGAAGATTTGATGAAAGAGAAACCCCTTTGGTTGAATGCCTGCTATTGATAATGCATTAAACATCAACGGTTAAAAAGTAACTAATACCCTTTGTAGCGTTTGAGAAGAATACTTTGTACTTGTACTTAAGTATCATTTTAATACCAGTAGTTTTTGTTGTGAGTAATATTTCAGTACTGTAACTGTCTAGACAATGTCATATATCTTGATTTCATACTAAGAGCGATGTTGTTGAAACATTTCGGCTTAATGTTAGCAATCTGAATCAGTCCCATTCCTCAGTGCACAAATAACTTTAAACAGAGAGCGAGTGTATCCCTGTACATTGACTCTCAACTGACTGAGAGCTCAACTGAATCGATTAATGAACAAAATGTTTCAGGGAAGAGATTCAGTTCAGTTCATTCACCTAAAAGATTCATCTTTTTTTTTAATGAAAGATGCAACCACACAACGCGTGTTACACTGGAACAGGGTGAAGAAGGGAACACTTTATTTGACAGTCTGCAAAATGATTTGTGCCTTGTTACTCAAAACTGTACCCAGTAATGTCAAATAGGTAGGTGATACTTACTGTGTGATTTATTTAAGTCCCTGTTGAAACAAAGTTGTAACCTCCTTTATTCCCTAACCTGTGGTCGTCTTTCCTTGTAGCCTACTATGTGTTGGGACCTCACCACATGGTTCCAACAATAGAGCGGCCTGCATGTAGACCAAAGCCCAACATGCGGCCTCCTTGCACTAACAAAGCCTGGTACACAAAGGAAAGTGCACCAACCCTAGTGTCCAGTAGGTAGTGCTTTGTTGCCACAGTTCCCCCCAGGTTTGAAAACTCCCTTCTCCCATTGTCTGAGAGCGCACCTGAATGCACCGTCAGTTCTGCGCAACAGCCAGATGCACAGAGAACCATAAGAAAAGCTGACGCCCCAATTCACTGCAGTCCCATCGTAACGTGTTGCTGGAAGCATCAGCTTTCGTCTGCGCAGCTGTTACTAAAAGGGAGCAACTAAACACCTGCCCTACCTTTGTTCCCCAACATAGGTATCCAATAAGTATTTTACTCTAGACCCTGTATACACTAAATACAATAATGTGTGGGCTGTAATCTAAAGCCTTACTGTGCTAAACATTGTTCTGTATGTACAATTTTATAACATTGGTCAGTCGAGTTCTTTAAAAAGACTGTTCCCTAACCCTAACCCTAATTCCACAGCCCCATTAAGCTTACTTTTCTTGATAAGACACAGCGTCTTTCAGGTTGCTGTGACCTTGCAACTGATAATTAGAGCCCAAGCATCATCATAATGCCCTACCAAATCAGTAATGCTTTATGGTAATGTTATTATTTTCTCAGGAGCAAGTAGTGTAACAAATTTATTTTTGATCCCTTCTAGATATCAATCGAATTATCCCCAAACCAAATCCCAACCTGATCCCTCCATTTGTTTAGTTGTCCTCTCATATTGAGATAAATTCGATGAGAAATGTGAATGTGACTCCCTGTGGATAGAAGTAACTCTGCTTCTTTGATTTTACTGAGCGAAGAATTGGTGAGAACAGCGATCAATCAAAGGAAAGACAGCTGGCTCCAAACTTTTTTGTTTGAAGGAGGGTGTAGTAATTAAGGTATCATGGAAAGATATGTAGTCTAAGGAGTTACTTGTCTTGACACTCGAGAGCAGTGTTGTTGTAAACACAACAGAATTATCACATTATTAAATTGCAGTGGCTAACATGTTTGCATGTTTTGCTTCTTCTAGGTATGGTTTGGTTTCCAGCAACTCCTACAGCCCTTTCTCACGCTGTGTCAAGAAGGAGAGCTTAGCCAGTAGCCCGATGCTTCAAACTATGGCGCTGTAGACACTAGTGTCATTTCTGGAGGCACCGCTCTAGTATAGTAGTATTAAGAGCAAGAAAAGTCCATGTCAGAAGAAGGTTGGGATGATGCGTGAGTTCAAAACTGTCATGCCAGAGACCTGAGTTCCAGTCCTATGTATAACAAAAACTCAAAGCTGACTTTTTAACTTACGTGCCGCGCCGTGCCGTAACGTAATATAACATAACGTAACTTAATATAATGTAAGTTACTAAACTAGATGTACATACATACTTAAGTCCTTTTGGTGCCTAAACCTAACCAAACTGCAACCCTTCACATCGTTAATATGGCATGACATATGACATGTTTTCAGCTAGTCTAACCGGACGTTGCATATTCATCATTGCTAACTTGACCACTCCCTAGCCTTGTCTGTCTACTGTTTGGTGCTGAGCAGTGAGTGTTTTTGCTGGAAACTTCTGTTGTTGGAAATGAGGGTGATAAGTTTAAGATTTGCCAGTTGGGAATCCAAAACAAGGAGCTAAAAGAGGCCAAAAAGCTAAGGGAAGCTGACGGGCACAGAGTTTGGTAATAATTCTCTGTATTGATTTTATTTAGCTTTAATGTCCCATGAAGGTCTAAATACTTTTTATATATTATGTCTTTATACTTCAGTACAACTTGAGGATAAGTCCGTACTTTTTAGGGTTGTTTGTGACAATATTAAATAAAAGAATGAAAAAGATTAGACACTGACACTTTAAATCCAAAAGACAAAATGCTTTAATAACTCCCATGATGCCATGAATAAGAATTAAGGGCAAATTCAGGCTGGGAAGTGGATGACAGCCAAGCCAAAAATGTTGTCTGGGGGCCCCAGAAAGTATTGCTCCTGTCCTGGGGTGGTGGCAAGGTGAGGCAGGGTGAGGCGGGGGTGAGGCTGCCAGGTGTCAGTGTGGTAGATGAGCTGGTGGTGTATAAGGCGCTAGGTGATGGAGTGTGTGAGGTCCAGTCTATGGCTGTCATTAATAACCCCGACAGGCCTGCCAGCACCTTGGAGCCCCGCTCCCATACATAACCCTCAGAGCAGCCGCCAGGGCCCCTACACTGGCCCCTGAGGAGGCACACGCACACATCGGCAAACTAGCTTGACTACTGATGTTAACATGATAGAGAGGAGACACGCGTAGTGTGAGGAATAGTGCTACACCTGGAGTGAAAAAATGTCTCAGCAGGAACAGAAGAGGTTATGCTCTCAGATCTGTGACGTTCTTACATATTTTTCCTTCCCATCACTGAGTCCATTCACCCGAGACAGACAAAAGAATAAAAATGTGAAGCAGCGTGGCAGAAGTGTCTGCTCTTGTCTTTGTCACAAGGCAACAATTTCTTTACTGTTGGCACACACATGGTGAGAATAACTCTTTAAAATCAAGATGCGCTACGTACACAGTGTCCTATGTCAATTTGGCATTCGTCTCGCTTCGGTCTCTTGACAGTTAAATCTTATTTCACGCATCTTCTCTTAGTGCCGGAATGCTTGAGCACTATTCAGGTCTTGCTGAACTAGAATGACCCATCCTTTATAGTAGTAATAACCCTTATGTATTGTGGAAGGCAAAGATATGACAGAGAGGAAGATGGACATCCAGAGGGAGGACAGGATGAAGAGAGACTTCATGGTTGCACAGTTCTTACTGATCAGTGAATCTACCCAGATACATTTTTTCAGCTATCAGCTTCGATCACTGGGCAGCTCTTCTTTACCTTTCTCTGCCTTTGAACATAGCCGAGCACCTGTCCTTCATCGTATCAATAGGCAGGGGAGAAACAGAGAAAGAGTGAAAGAGAAATCGGTGCGAGGAATTGGTTGATGCCAAACGGAAAGAAAAAAAAGGAGAAAGACGAGAGTGAAGGTGGGGCAAAAGAGGCAGGAGGGCAACAGAGGAATGGCAATGTGTGTTGTGCAGGAGGGACAGGGTCCTCTCTGATGGAGATGGGAGATAGAGATGAATAGGAGAGGAGAGAGGAGGAGAGAAGGAGAGGCTTTAATGAATTAATGACTGTTCTCACAACTAGATGCCTCCTCTCTCCGGCTCAGACGCAGCCGATGAAATAATAAATAAACACATGAATAAGTGAAGAGGCCTGAATGAGACGGCACTCCGGAGGGGGAGAAGATGGGGGCTGGTGCATGGATGAGGGGGGAGAGAGGGGTGGTAAGGCGGATAGGCACGCGGTGAGCCTCTCTGGTGATTTGCTCCAACATCAAGCAGCTGGAGGTTACTGAAAAATTTAGCGATGCGCGGGGAGCCGGTGAATGCTAATAGCACAGACAGACTACCCCACCACCCGACTCCCCCACTCTCCGCCCCGCCTGCACCAACACTCTGCCGCACACTCCGACCACCTTCAGTCTCCGGTGACCTTGCTCCGCGGTGAGATCGAGCGGCCACCGGCATGCTAACGAGACGCTGGCTTTGGGTTTGCAGAGTTGCCAGACGCTGCAGGGCGCTAAGAGGGCAAGTAGGGGCATCCACATGACATGTTAGCATGACTGGGGCATGGATGGAGATGGGCAGGGTGCCACTCATCCAGGCCAGTGAGGTCCGCCAGATTGTATTAGAAAGCAGAACAAGATTGCATTTCAACAAGAATGCTGTTAATGAGGAGTGTTGGACTTGAATGCAGCTTACAAAAGCACAACAAAAAAAAGGCATCTGTGGGACTGGTTCAAATATCATCCAGTTACTGAAGTCCATTTTCTCACAATTAGTAAAATGACTGGTAACACTTTATAAGTATAAACATCATCAGTATATAGTAAATGTATAGTTTAATTAACTCTAGTTAACAGTTATTTTCACTTGAAAAATGCTGATAAACCATTTATGAAAGTTGCATGAAAGTTTATTAAGTTGCAAAAGATGTTTATAATACTTTGTAAATGTTTAATACATACTGTGTAATTCATCTACAAACATTATTTAATTAGTTGCAGCTGATGACCTTTACATTTGCTTAATAAATGGTTTATAAAGCTTTTCATTGTTTGTCAGTCAAATAACTATTAACTAATGTTTAATTAACTATAAACTTGAACTATAATCAACTATTTACCTTTCATTAATGATGGTTATTATGAAGTGTTACCAAATGAATTAAAAGCAAGACAACAGATTAAAGGACATGCAACATTACAACTTGAGTCTTATTTTCATGGCTCATCATTCAGACATTGTAATAATAGGGGTGTAAAAATTAACCCATACACTTCCTACCTTCCCCAATCACATACCTGCATAAAGCCATCCACAACATTACCACACTGACAGAGATGTTGGACTAAAGTGTACAATCGAGCCTGAGATCTTTCAGTTTAATTTGCAGTCATCAGAGCACACAGCTGTGTCATAAAATATCCTGGCGGCAACCGGTCAACACACGGTAAGTAACAACAAGGTTACGCTACAAGCAGCAAACGCTACTTTCAACCCAACTGCTCATGTACTGTTTACAGAGACGTGCACCCATTCATTGTTAAGGAATATAACACCTTCGAAGGGATGATGCAGAGTGAGGACGTAAGTTAAACAATATCTATTAGTATTGTTGTAAAAAATTCATCCTCTTTAGGGACGAGCTAAAAAGGTTATCCTGTTTCACTCTCCGTATTAACTACTGTTGGTGAACATATCATTTTATCTGGTATTTCCATTTATTGTAAAATGAAAGAAATAATTGATGCATTTTAGTTTTGTTATTGACGAAGTAAAGATACCACATCCTTACTGCAGCTGAACTGTATCAAATTGGCTTCAAGTCGCAGTTAATTGTATCGTACAATACTTATCTGCATCATTATTCAGAATATTTGAAAGGATCTCAATACTCATTTTATGCCATATCAATACACCAGTGCCAAGTGTGTGTTTTTGTTCTCCTCTCAGACGGCAGGTCAACAAATGCAGCGCTACAATGCACCTCCTCCAGATGTTTTTTCTTAATTCATTTTTTTTTTTTTTTTGCTACAAACATCTGGCAGGCTGAATTCAACCTTACAGCGGGGAAACTTTCATCTGCAGGCCTTAATAAGAGGAATGATGGCAACAACTGCAGAAATAAGACTCAAGATGTAACAAACTGGGATTTCCTTCACAGTATACTTTACATCTGATTCCACACAGAAAAGGCTGGTTTTAAAATGTTATATTGGTTTGATAAATGACAACTCAGACCACTTACCTTTCTATTATCAGTCCAGACATTTTCCCCAAAAATCAAGATCAAGACGACTGGGGGTTGTTCTGCCTGTTCTGCCTGTCTATCTGTATATTCACATACAAAACTGTTCTAAATTTTGATCAGAGTCCTTGTTCAACTTTAACCACAGCGAAGTTAGAAGAGGTTTTAATATTATAACTAATAATAATATAAAAGCCAGTGACAGGAACTTAAAAGACTGCTTGTTGGGGAGATTTCTGGCAATCCTAAATGGTTCTTTGAAGCACAGTAGTAAAACCGTAATAAACTGTCTCAATATGTTTCTATAGGGAACATTTCTCAAGGCTTTCCAAAAGTGATTATGCAACAAACCCTTTTCGTTAAAAGTGTAGGATTATTGAAGAGTGAGCAACTTTTACAAAGTGTGTTTGGGCCAGTAAGCTGTCATCAGATTGAGTCAGCAGCTGATGAGTCTTTGTGACAGTCATGTCCCTTTTAATGAACCCTCTGCAGTGTAAGTAATTTGTCATCTTCACTCTTATTTGTAGGATATAATGCAGTTTACTCCTGTTTGATGAAACAAAGGATTTCATTTGTACAAATCTAGTTTTTATGACTTTTGAGAGAAGACCTGGTCAGGGGATTGTTTTGAGCTTTCATTTGGGATTTCCCCTCATTTGACCCCAGTCTATCTCAATGCTGCATGAAGTATCACACTTTCATAGTGGATAGATAGTTTCGGAGCTGTAACTTAGGAAGCTTTGTTGAACATTTGACACTAAATTTGCCAAATAGTTACAAGTGAGATATTCCATTTTCAAAGGCAGGTGAGGTCTATCTTTAGGAGACTCTGGCCCAAATGTCCTCGTCCCCAGCTCTGGTCCTGCTGGCCCTTAGGTCTGGATGGGCCCCTGGTCTCAGTCCCCCAGCTGGGATGCTGACAGACTGGATGGGAGGCTCTGGGCGCCACCAAGGAGCCCCGGTGACATGATTTACGGGCAGAGCTGCTGGGGTTGCTGGGCGACGTCTCACTGCGGTCCCCCGCCACTATAATCGGAGCTCCACGTCCGGCTCCGAGGAGTCTGCCCAGGCTCACATCACCTCCTCCCCTCCCTCTACTCCTCCTCACCCCCTCCCCTCCCCTGCCGCCCCAACTCAACAATGCTCTCCCTCCCACTTCCCTTCTTCTCCTCCTGCACCACTAAGGCATTGTGAGGCAGGCAGAGAGGCTTGCAACAATAGTAGCTGTGTGATGAAGGCCACTCCTTTGAGGTGAGGACACTTAGATGCACATACAAACACACCCAAGATTATGCACACACAGAGACACAGATACGCATGCAAAACATAAAACAAAGAGCAACACCAACACAATGGCGCTGCGTTGTCTTGCCTTCCACTGCGGTGTGGATTTATTGGCTTCTATGTGGCGAGCAGATCCATCCCTCTTGTAAAAACACATTGTCTGGGCTCCTCGCAGCAGCAGCAGCTCCAGTGTTCTGGCTCTCGGTTGGAGCCTCAGCACCTCCACTGCTTTCCTATCCACCCACTATAATCAGCGGAGAGCGCTGGGAGCGACTTGGAGCCTGGCTGGCTGGCTCGGCTCGCTCCAGAGTGCTGGCTGCGAGCGAGGTCATCTGTCCAGAGCACTGCGAGTCTCTGGGGAGAGACAGAGGAAGGATGCAAGGGGCTATTTGAGGAGCAATGGAGGATAAGGAACACCCTGTCTTTCAGTCGCACTGGGCAAGGTTTTCCTGTAAAAACATAATTAACTTACTCTTAAGTCTTCATATTGGTTGTAACCTTAGAATGCCTTTCAGTTCAATGTTGTTTTACCACTTTAAGATTATATGCCCTGCATACCTTTCAAGAAGTTTCTCACAGACTGTGGACTCACTGAAGTTGTTATCCCTAGTTACGAACAAGGAACATTTACAGAATAAAAAAATTAGTGTATTCAGGCAACAATATGAATGTTTTTGGAGACATATAGTTCATTGTTTAGTCTCATCAACGATCTGGGTTAGTGGCTCCGGTCCGACGCAACCCAAAGTATGAAAAAAATAAACCAGATCCGGAGCCAGACTCACTAAAATGTACATAGTGTTGCTTTAATAGACCTGTGCCTTTGACTTTTGATGGGATTCACACTCACCTGCACCAACCTGACCTCCACATTCTGACTGTCTGCCTTACCTATAGGAAACGCTACTTCCAGCTAATACGCAGCTATGTACTGCGTATATTGTCGGATGTGGAATTGTCCAATAAAAACATAATTCATAGCATGCTGGGCTGCAAATTTCACATGTGCAGTTCTCTATTTACAGTGATAATTATATGATGACTCAATGTTTGAGCCATAATCTCATTCCTTCAGGGGGGATAGTATTTGAAGCAGCATTTAGTCAGTGGCGGAGGAAGTATTCAGATCCTTTACTTGAGTAAAAGTACGTACAAGTGACAAAAGTGACACCTTCACGAGGATTGGTTTGTCCGACAAATAGTCCAAGCCTCAAAATTAAAAGAATCAAAAGAATATTAAAAATCATCAAAATCATTAAACAAAACTCAGGATTAATTTGTTATTATGCAATACAAAATTCCATTAAGCCATTTTTTGTAACTCCTGCAGCTACATACAGAAAAATAATTAATTAAATAAATAATAATCAAGTCACAAAAATAAATGGTGTTGTTCAAATGTTCATGGTGGAGTGTTGAAGATTAGTTCAGGAGTCTCACAGCCTGAGGAAAGAAGCTGCTCTGTAGTCTGGTGGTAGGGCAGCAGATACTTCTGTACCTCTACCTCTGGAATAATAAATGTTATTTCATGAAAAATGACTTAAAGCAGCAAGCAACCAAATACTGACGCTTTGGGTTGGAGACTGAAGAAAGCCACCAACTTATAGTGTCAATATTTGACTATCTGGGGATGAGACTCAACAATCAACATTTTGTCAATTTAAATGATCAAAATAGTTGGCCATTTATTTCCTGTCAATTGATCAATCAAGTAAAAATCTCAGCTGCACTTGCATAAAGAGTTGTGTAGTATCATATTTAATTTGCTCTTAGTTTGTTTTGTATGCAGATATTTTAATTTGTAATGTAACTTGATGATTCTGTGAAGTAAAAAGTACAATATTTCCCTGTGGGATGTAGCGGAGTAGAAGCAGGGTGTGGCACGACAAGTGGAGCTGCACAACTATCCACTAAAAACCATACCAGTGGAAAGAAATTCCAACAGGTGTGTGAGCTTGAGACAGGGCTCAGAATACATCAAGGAGGACATGAGTGAAAATATAAAGACAAGTAAGAGCTTTAAAAACGCCAATATACATAACATTATTTATCTGTCTGCATTTATTATTTAGCCCAAGTCGACAGTGACTGGCACTTCTTCCATATTTTAATGAGATCAGGGCCAGTATTGGCTAACCCATATATCTGTCTGACCCACGTTACGGCATCCATTCATCAGACGGCCTGCGTTTTCTCTAGCTGAGCCTGTGAAGCGCAGGCCGGCAGGACTGTGATCTGCCATGCACAAATACGTGAGGCAGAGGAATGGGAAGGGAGAGAAGAGAGGAGCTGTGTCAGAGCTGTCTGCACTGAGGCCTTCAACACTGTCAACAACACAGAGCTCTGATGGAACCAGGCCGACTGCCGCTGCTGCTGACGGAGGTGTGTGTGTGCGTGGGCGTGGGTGTGTGAGAAAGCGATGGAAGCCAAGAAAGAGGGTTTTTTTTAAGTTTTGATAGAAGGTTCGTCACCACAGAGCCTCTCATCACTTTTGAAAGGCGAACAGACGCTTCTCAGAGAATACAAACCCACTTTCTCAGTGTTTTCTGAGCCCTATCGAACTAGAAAGAAAGCCCCAACTACCCCCTTTATCATCAATCATCTCTCTTTCTCTCTTTCTCTTACACACACACACACACACACACACACACACACACATATGCACACACGTACTTTAACTGTGTTGGGAGCCCAAAGTGTTGAGGTAATGACTTACACATGTCCCTATTAAGGATCTGGCACATGGCGGGGAACTTTCCCACCCGTCCATAATTGATATTAATCCCTGCTCTTTGGAGAGGCTCGGGGGAATGGTCGGAGGAGACGTTAATGCACATACAATGGCTCAGTCCTAGACCTTGGGAAAAAAAAGAGAAAGCTCTTTGAAAAAAGGCTGTAATAAATGAGATTAAACCCTGCCAGACAAAGAGTGGATGAGACAAAAAAATTACAGAAAAGAAAGAAAATAACATGAGGAGAATGGAAAACTCCTTAATATATGGATGTGAAAGTAGATTAGAGTAAAATGATATAGAATTAAACTCTTTATTTAAGAAATCTATTTAGCATCTCTGTAACCATACAGGACCTCAGCAAAGCTCTATATTTACTACTTTTATGCATGATCCCTGACCAAAAGTAGAATATTAAAGTTAGCCAGTAGTACATCCTGCTCGGGTTGGTCGGGTGCTCTTTTATAGGACTTCCTGGAACCAATAGTCAGTGGTGACTGTTTAGCACAAAACATCATTGGGTGTCAGCTGCCTGCAGCTGTTTAAAAGGTGTATACATTTACTCATACATTTGCATAACACAATTATGGGATCCAGTGTATTTTGGAGCTTGACTCATCCTAAAGACAGTAAAGTTATTTAATCTGTCTCCTGCATTTAAGCGTTCAATACACAATTGTAGCAATACTCCCTTAAGGCTGTACCTTTCTATGTAAAACCACCACATACTATTAAAACACTCAAACTATAAAGAAGGTTTGCTTCTATAAAGAACTCAAGTCAATGAAAATACTGTTTTTCCTTTGGAATGTCCTTAATTTTCACTCTATTGATTCTGAATGGTAGTTAAATAGATAGAGCAGAACAAATCAGAACTGATGGACGGGTATGTGCATCAAATGGGCTTCACATTCATGCAGCGCTCTGATTTGACCTTATAGTTCTTATCAGATCAACAAGATACATACATGTAGATCGGAGGGAACGTTCACAGATGCTGTGTGAATACTCAACACATGAAGAAACCCTCCGTTGAAGAAAATCAAACACTGAATCTCGTCTCTGAATAATATCTTCAGTGACCTGACCTCAACAGCAGCATCCTGCAGTCAGACTGGTGGCCATGGGGAAGAAAGCACACATCAGCCATTACATGGTCCACTAAAAGGCGAAAAATAGCTCATTCTTGTGACAGGGTTATTTCCAAAGAAGTCTCGTAGGCAGTTGGAGAAAAGCTTGATTCCTCCCATCCCTTCCAGACCCATGGCAGAGCACTGACGAAGCTGAGAGGCTCCCTGAGGGCCTGGCCTGAGCTCCCAGCTGGGTGTCACACACACCCTGGGGTCTGCCTGAGTGGACACCCATCTGCCCCTGTTGTCTGCCTGAGGAAGGATGGATGGAGTACTGGAGGTCATCCAAGACCTTAAAGTGGTATTCTTCAAAGACGGATTAAAAAACAAGACTTAGTGGTGATCACTTCTTTAAGCATGACCTGATACTACAGATTAGATCAGTTTCACTTAACTCATTTAATATCGCCCCAGTCAGATAAACAAAGTCAGGCTTGACATCACATGACACGCATGCATATGCATGGATATAGACATGTGCAATCCACATCTCTTATGGCAGAACACATTAAGTGAATGGGTTGTGCTTTGAGGATAAAGCCTCACAGTTCCCACATCCATCACTGTAGCAGCTAGGTTGATGGTCTCATCTCACTGTATTTACTGAATGTCAGAACCATTACAGCACTACAATCAATGAATGTGGTTTAAGTTACAAGAAAATACACAATTCCTGCATTTCTTAATGCCCACAGGATACTAAAAGACAACATCCGCCTCAGCCACAGTCTGTTCACTCTGCTGCTGTCTGGCAAAAGATACAGAAGCGTCCACTGCCGTACCACCAGACTACAGAGCAGCTTCTTTCTCAGGCTGTGAGACTCCTGAACTCCTACTCAACACTCTCACTGTATAAAATATTGTTTTTCTCTTATGTAGCATAAAAGGACTTCAACGCAGTTTTGTTTTACAACCCTGGTGTTGTAAAATGACTAATAAATCAAACCATTAACCTTTAATAGTGGCCAAAGAAGAAGAACAAAATAGCTCAGGGATAGAAGACAAACAAAGGATCGTGTTGTACCTTTGGTAAAAGGAATATCACATTTAAAATCTATGGAAATACTCTTTTCTTTTTCTTTTTTTCTTGACTGATATCACTGTGTCCATATGCCAGAGCCAGGAGATGATTAACTTGGTTTTGCATTAAGAGTGGAAAAACTGTGAAAGAGCTTGCCCGGCTATCCAAAGTTTTTTTTAAAAAAAGCTATAAGCACCTCTAATCAGCTGCAGTTGGTCGGGCAATACATCTTCAACCAAACTGAAATCATTCTGATTAGATAGATGTACAGATCTATGGAAGCAGGGCTCATTTTCCAATTTTAAATGTTTACATGTTTACAACTTAAGCTTTAATAATCTGCATTAAAATTCCATTGTGGTAAACATTGCAACTTTTTTGATAGGTGTGGTGTGAGCTGTCATCAGTCATGAATGTGAAGACACATCTTATCTTTCTGTTTAAAGTCAGTGTCCTCTGACGTGGTCATGTTGGAGGGAAGAGTGCAGCAAAGCAGCCACAGAATCACCTCGAGACATGAAACTGACATCCTTGCTCTGCAACCACCAGAGTAAATCCAGCATGCTACTGATACATTCACTTCTATATATACTGCTAAAATTCAATTAGCTAGGTTGTACATTTGCAAAATGTGCTGTCCTGTTCGTTGGAAAAACCATTGTGACTAGGGACAGTTTGTGGGTTGGAGACAAAACACCACCAGACATCTATAGAGGATGCAGTTATATTTCACCTCAAAGCCATGGTGCTTATTTACATGACATGCTGGATATTGCTACCAACTTAAATTAAAGAAACAACCTTTGTAAAGGATCTGTTCATATACCAACCCGGTATCCCTCAGAATGAGAAAATGGATAAATGGATGATTCTGCACTCCATGCGTTACATCGAGTGCCAGTGTGAAAAGCCAGCGCTGGAAGAAGTCCAGCCTTAAAATAGAGAGGTGTTGAGATTGAGTCAGACTACCATGCTGGAGATCAGCAATCAAGTTTTGCATTTTTTATCCCTCTTAACACTTGTAATTGCCAAACCACATCTTATCCATACTTAATTTTTCATAACCACAAGGTTTCCTTAACCTTAACCATACTGTAGTGGGCATGTACAGATATTGTAGAAAGCAAGAATTTAATAAAACATTGATTGTTATTGATTGTAATTAGGGGGTTTTGCACGCTGATGTTTTGTTTTATGAATCCTGTGCATCCCGTGATTTCTAATCCAATCATTATTCATCACGTGACTGGGTCAGGACAGGATAAAAAAAAAGTTTTGCCAAGATCATTTAAAGTTATATTAGTTCCTTCATTTGTTTTCCATCTGTGAAAACATTTAAAAACTGTTCTCTTGAAAAAATGTTTTATTGATGAGAATTTTTTTTCAAACCAACATTTTTTTTTCAAGAGGGAAGTAATGCATATACAGTTGCAATCAAAATTATTTAACCCCCACTACAAATTAGGATTATTGGCAAAATGTACAAACTAGCAGCTGTTTGCAATAAACAAATCAAACAAGAACAATTTAAATAGCTCAACACAACTAATATTACAAGTGGTTTCTCCAAATTCAACACAAAATGCCACTTTTAATGACTACTGTAGTCTCAAAATTATTCAACCCCTTCATGACAAGCATCTTTAGTACTTAGTAGAGCACCCTTTTGCTGTTATGACCTGCTGCAAACGTGATGCATAGCCAGACACCAGCCTCTGGCAGCGTTCCTGAGGAATCTTAGCCCATTCCTCATGGGCAAAGGCCTTCAGTTCACTAATATTCTTGGGTTTGCGTGCTGCAACTGCCTTTTTCAAATCCCACCAGAGATTTTCAATGGGGTTCAAGTCAGGCGACTGTGATGGCCACTCTAGTATCTTCCAGGATTTCTTCTGAAACCAAGCCTTGGTGGACTTTGAGGTACGCTTGGGATCATTGTCCTGTTGGAAGGTCCAATGACGCCCAAGCTTCAGCTTCCTCACAGACGGCATGACATTTTCTCCCAGGATTTCCTGATACTTGATTGAATCCATCTTGCCCTCCACACGCTGCAGGTTTCCAGTGCCAGAGGAAGCGAAGCAGCCCCAGAGCATCACTGAGCCACCGCCATGCTTCACTGTAGGCAGGGTGTTCTTTTCAGCGTATGCTTCATTCTTCCTCCTCCAGACACACCGCTGATCCATAGGCCTGAAAAGTTCCGGTTTTGTTTCATCGCTCCACAGAACAGAATCCCAAAACCTCTTTGGCTTATTTATATAGTTTTGAGCAAATTGGAGCCGACTTTTCTATTTGGGTCAGTAGTGGTGTACGTCTTGGAGTTCGGGCATGGAGCCCTTCAGCGTTTAGTATGCACCTTACTGTGGAAACTGAAACCTAAAAATAGCTTCCTCTTTCTGGCAGGTCCAGGTAGTGTAGCCACTGTTCCTTTAACTTTAAACTTGAGAACTATGCTTTCAACTGTATCTGTAGGAACATTCAGTGCCTTTGCTATCTTTTTGTATCCTTTTCCTTGTTTGTGCAAGGCAATGATCTCTTCTCTGAATGTTTTGGACAATTCTCTTGACTTAGCCATATTTCTAACATGCAATGAAACGTCACCGTCAACAGTCCAGGTATTTGAGGTGTTCTATCTCAAGCACACCTGATGCAACTAATGAAGCCCTTGATTGCTTTCATCAGGTGCGCTTGAGACCACACCTGATTTGCAAATGTGTGCTCTTATGAGGAATTCTATTCAGGGGGTTGAGTATTTTTGAGACTGCAGTAGTCATTGAAAGTAGGATTTAGTGTTGAATTTGGATAAAATCCTTGTAATATTAGTTTTATTTAACTATTTAAACTGTTCTTGTGTCATTTGTTTATTGCAAACACCTGAAAAATTTTAAATTTTGCCAATAAACCTGAAATGCAATGGGGGTTGAATACTTTTGATTGCAACTGTATATGCATATTGACATAATTCACATTGAACATGAACAAGAATGGAGGAATGGATAATAATCTACTCGCACCAAGACAGGACAAATACGGAGCTGCTGTGGGGGGGAGGGGGCGAGAAAGTAAGACTACCTGGTAAGGTTTGGAAATACGTGTCAGCACAGCATAGCTCTGGTCGATCCGAACTCCATTCACGGAACAAGCATTTTAATATTTGTTTGCTTGTCGTCTGACTGACAGACCTGATGAAGCAGGCGGCACTATGATATTGTTATTTCTGCAACCTTCTGATCCATTTATTGCAGTCAGATCAAAGAGAAATCTCTTCATTTTGGGTTCATACTGATGTGCTTTGCAGTTGTTTTGTATAACCCTGTGAGCAAACTCACACAAGTAACACCACGGAATATTTTCTTCGCGTTTGGTCTGAACGCGGCATCAGGCTCAAGGGTTTGCTTTTGTAACACTCATTTTGACCACAGGAGGCTGAAGTGCATGACTACTCGTGTCCTAAGTAAGATGGAAACCATCCATGTTTTTTTAATTTCTCTTTGCACTCTGAACACAACATACATCTATTATGTGTTAGCAGGTTATGTAACATAAATGTCATGTCTCTCTTTTGGCATGGAATGAGGTATAATTGGCGATAATCTGCTGCTAGTGTCACAAGTAGAATATGTGTACACAGCCAGCGACAGCAACATATATGTTTGCTAGCTAGCATTAGCAATGTTAGCTAGTGCAACAAACTGGCAACCACTTAAGGGGGCAGATGATTTGAACAACAGTGGTGTTGTGACGTGAATTCAGTGGTAGGGAGGGATGGAATGCCACATTCAGTGGCTGAATGTTATCAATAAGACCATTAAAGTGAGGGCGATGGTTAGTTTACACAATGTTCCTTAATGTGTTAAACAGCAGCTGTTTAACACACTGCATTACACAGTCATCACATTGCAAAACTGATAATCCGACAATCATGCCCACGTTCAGTGATGGCCAGGTGTGCTGATGTGGAAAAGTACTGTGTGCAGGATTCAAATTTCTCCCTCCAGCTGTTTTTCTTCTTCACAGGACTACTTCCACCTACAGAACAAACACTTCTGTCTTTAAACATGGTGGGAACTACAGACACTTTGAGAAAAAAATAAATATTTCAACTATATGTAGAAATGTAGTCTAGTGTGTCAACTGAAACAATACGATGAAGCCTGTTTTGTAATTCTGTATGACATTTCAGACATGACTAACCATTTACTACAGGAAACGCAGCAGCACAATGAATGAATATGACACATGATTTCTCAGTTTGAAGCATTCTCTCTGTTGTTTTTCTTTCCCACCAAGTAAATTCATCGTGTTCATTCATTCCTTCACAATTTAAAGGCTTTGGCAGCTTTTTCAAAGCTCTCCTCGCAAACGCAGCAGGTGCTATCATGGAGGCCCATTGGAGAATTGACTGCACTCATACTGTATAAAAGCTAAAAAAAAACAGGTTGTCAAGAAAGAGAGATTTACCTGAGCAAGTTGAGGAACAAACCTGTGGTTTGGAAACAGAGGAGATGGAAGTGTAGTTGCTAAGGCTCAGTGGTTGTATGAACCTCACAAGTTTCCACTGACATGGGGGTGAGTCGATAATGACCGGATTTTCGTATTAGGACGAACATTGCTTTCAAACTTGAGGTTTTTCATCATTCGCTTCCGTCGTATGGCCTTGGCCTTGAAGATGGATGCACTGCTGTGAGCCCTGCTGTTTCTCACTGCGCTGATTGGACTTTTGCAACGACACCCCGACCGCCCAGCGGACCACTGGTATCCCAGACTGATGTCTCAAAACCTCCACACATACACACACTGGTTTCCCACCATGCTGATGAGCGCACAACTACCCAAATGAGAGAGATGGCTTTATGTATTCAAATGTGTGTGTGTTTTTGTGCATGTTGTGTTCACGCTGAGGATAAAAAGTCTGTGAATATGAGTGTGTCAGGGGTGGGTGTTTGTGTGAATATCAAATGTGTGTACAAGTGTATGTGAGCGGGAGAAACTACAAATTGAAGCAGAGCAACTGTCTTTAGTTTTTTTGATATTATTTGAATATGGATTCTTGAGGGGAAGTTTGGAGTTTTGATCAGTGATGTAATGGGGAGTAAACTCACCTAATCCCAGTTTAGCCACATTTTCTGGCTGATGTAAATGTTAATGATGTAAATTCAGTGTGCATCATGTTAAGCAGCATCACACTGATGTAAGTTAAATGAAATGTCTTTCAAAAACAAAGCAAAATTCAAAATATAACAAACACTACTGATGCTTTTATGGCAAGTACTTTTATGACCTCTGCCAAGGAGGTTATGTTTCACCCGTTGATGGTTTATTAGTTGGTTGGTTTGTTTGTCAGCAGGATCATACAAAAACTACTGAACAGATTCCCACGAAACTTGGATGGAGGATGGTCTCGGGCTAGAATAGATATAAGAAATGTTTGGTGCTGATCCAGATAAAGGGACAGATCCAGAAATGTTTTCTCACTTTCTTTAAAATTGTGAGATACAGCGTTTTTTAACATTTTTGTTAATTTCCCAGGGAATAACACATGGAGCTTGATGACAGAAATCTGCTATATTTAGCTGTCTAGTGTCTATGAGTGAGTACAGTTTGATGCAGATCCAAATAAAAATGCAGATCTAGTGGATTTAAATATGTTTTGTTTGATATTGGATTAGGCTTGATTGAATTAAAAGGGACTGTCCGGCCTTGGTATGCACTCCACTGAGTGCCATTCTAATTGTATATATCACTGGTCAGAGAAGTCTGGTTTGACATCCAACTATTCTTCTCTCGGCGTGGCAGGGAGGGCAACTGAGAGCACACCATGGCATCTTTCATCCAACACCTCCTCATGCCAGCGACTCCAAAAAATCACATATATTACCATTCCCAAAACAATTGTTGCACCGTAACAGCAACAGGTGAACTGGACCTTTGTTGTACAGTCACCGTTTGGTTAGGTTTAGGCAAGAAAATTACTTGGTTAGGTTTGTCGCCCCTAATTTTATTTCTATCAAAATGTGGTAGTTTCATACAGGTAGGTGGTCAGGCAGGATGAGAAAAACTACATAGAAATATTGTGTTTGCCACTCCAATCACAAGAACTTTCCTCTACCCTTTCCCTGTCCTCCCCTAGAGCTGACCATGTTACAGGTCCTGATAACCAGGTTGAGACTGACCCAAGCTGTTGGGAGCTCCCAAGGGTTTCCCCCCTGGGTCAGCACCACCAATCAGGGGCTAACAACTCAGAGGTCCTCGAGAAGCAGAAGAAAAACTCTAAAAGAAACTCCTCACTGAGTGAAGAACTGCTCTCTTTAGCGTCAACTCCAGTTCACTTGGTTTTCAGGGAAAGTCTGTTTTGGGAATAAGTGCTCTGAAGCATTAAAAGCTTTAAATAGTTGTATAATTACTCCTTTATGTGTAATGGGGAAATATTACAACATTAAAGGAACTGAAAATAGAAAAATAAATAACTTTCTGGCTTTTTTCTAAACTAGATAAGTGTAATACATTTGGCATGGCATATGATAGGTAATAGTTTACCTGAATACACATCCTGCAGACAAGGAGCTAGATTAGCATTCACTTGGAGCTGTGTAGCAAACCTGATGCAAGACCAATATACACCAAGTTTTTGCTTTTTTTCTCTGGTATCATATCTTCATCTCACTTGATACTCCACTACGGAAATTACAGAGTTGAGTGACAATTCTCTTTGGGTTCAGCAGTATCAGTGTTACCTTTCACTTTATACCACCAATTAGCCATGAACCTGAAAAGGACTAATAGGTAACGTGAACAACATGGAAACGGCATTCCCTGTTGGCAGTGCTCTAGGCCCCAGCAGCACAATGTTCCCTGCAACACCATAAAAAACTGTTCTGGAATGGCCCAAGGAAGCTGACAAAGACCGTCATGGTGTCTGGCACCATGGTATTGGCGGTGGATCCTTTGAGTTCTATGGGTTGCAAGGTGGGGCCTCCATGGATTGGGCTTGTTCCGGCACATCCCACAGATGCTCGATCGGATTGGGATGTGGGTGATTTGGAGGCCAGGTCAACACCTTAAGCTCTGTGTCTCGTTCCTCTGGCCATTCCTGAGCAGTTTTTACAGTGTAGCAATAAATAATGTCCTTGCTGTTGTGATGAGGGGGTGTACTCGGTCTGCAACATCATTTGGGTGGGTGGTGCAAGTCAAATAACATCCAAGTGAATGCCATTTGGCAGATCGGTGTATGTAGTTATTTTATTCATTATTAATATAAAACTATTATTTACTTTTTTTTTTATTATTAAATTATGTGCAGCTTTAACCAAACCTTTGCTGTAGAGGTATCATATGAGTCAGAACAGGTTTCAGTGTCTGCCAAAACTGTTACAAATATGAAAAAACTAAGGATTGTTGGATACCAAAATGTTTTATACTTAATGTTTTCTATTCATGTCCATAATTTTGTCCTAGATGTGTCCCGTGATTGTCGTAAAGTATGTCTTAAGCTGCTTTTTAGGTAAGATGCATATAAAGATTGAGCTCATTAGACACAACATTATTTGAGAATGCTCTCTTTGTTAAAATATGACTTACAAACACACTTATTCCATTATTTTTATGGCCCTTGTTCTACGTTCTGCTAATTAAAACTACTGCAGCAAATTGGCTCTGTGTTCTGAAGAGTTTCACACCTTCATATATACTGTATAAATGTGATAGTTGCCCACAGACTCCCCTCCCTCCTCCCCCTCCCACCTGTAGCGTTATCATCTTGGCACCTTCTCCTCCATCACTATCTTGGCTCGTAACTGCGAGTGCTTTTCTCCGAGCCCGACGCCTGCTCCCTCATTCACTAATCTCTAATCAGAGCTCACAGCCCCGCTGGTCCACAGTTAACCTCTAGGCACTTGGGAGATGCTCCTCCACCTCCTCTGCATATGGCCGTTGTGGATTTTGGGCGGCAGCCAGGGTGCCCTCTTGCGTCCGCCTGCCTGTCCACCCGCCAAACGTTGGCCCCGTACTGAGGCACAAAGGCATTTGTATGCCAGTCATGCTTTGGAGGGGCCACTGGCTCTATAAGACTGTGGGAAAGAGGGCATTTCTGCACTGAAACAGCCCCATTTTCACACATTCCTGAGGAGGGCATATTGAGCTCATTATCATAGCTAACTACAATGGCTCTTTGTGCGGGATCTGGGATTTGGTAAGGTGCCAGATATCCTCGGGTGCATGTGTAGATGCACATGTGTGAATCTGTCTTCATATTTTTCATGTGTGAACTGAATCAACGGTTACGTTCGATAATGCTTATTGTGATCTGTGATGTATTACAAGATAATGAGTCAGTTCCATTGTACACCAGAAAAACAAAAAATCTATTAATTCATTTCATTGCAATAAACACTGTTCGTAGTAAACAAATCAACAACCATATTTTTGCACAAGATATTATGCACACCCTGTTGTAAAAATAATATTGATGTCTCACTGTTCATCTTTTATTTTAACAAAATCGTCTTAAATCAAGGTCCACTTTTAAGCTTTTTTCTAGAGTTTTCCACGGCCTTTCATTATCTTCATCCGTGAATTAAGTTTTGTTTTTTTTTCGATCGGAGCACTCCATCGGCTGATGAAGATTGAGGTGTGGTTGAAAGCTCCATTAAAAGCTGGTAAGGCTTTGAAGTAAGATTATTCACATTGCATTATGGCCTCGTCACACAGGAAAGCGGAGAAGCGGAAATGTGTCGTAGCATCCTTGTGAATAAGTACAGTGCTGGACGTAGTCTTACGAGTCACAAAGTGTTCCAAGCTTCTTTTTGTTTTCTTTGCAGAGTTGTGTTTACTCCCATTTTGTTCTCAGAATTGTACATCATTCACTGAGATGGGAAAAAAGTCTTTCCAAGCTAACAAGCTTGAGTTCAGTTTATTTAACAATCATATGTACTATATGATCAACTCCTGCCTCATGCCTCTTTTGTGGAGCAACTTGCTGTACTTACTCTGACAGAGAAGGTTAAATGAAATGGATGTTGCCACAATGCCAACATGCTGTGATTGCTTCCTCCATTTAGGACTCTTTTTCCGACATCAGCATTTACACGATAGCGTGCTACTGCTCAACTGTTCAAATATGCATAAGTTAAACCAGATATATACATTTTTTTTGCAGATTTATCACTTTCCTATGAGAAAATGTGGCTTTAATTTCAAAATGTCTTATCCCAACACCAAAACCAACAGTGTGTTAGTCCATCTCGTTATACTCTTAGACTTCCCTACCTTGTCTGTGGCTCTTTCCTGAGATATAAATCTTTAGAAATTGCTCACAATTATACAGTTTCAGTTCTTAAAAACACTAAGTTCTAAGTTCTACTCTTCTTCTCGACAGGAGTAAATCATGCAGACTACTTGTTCTCTGATGCTCTGGTGAGTATTAGCAGGACAGTGTGTGTCAAAATAAACTTGGACAGGGAGATGTACACACAGTTTTTGATAGTAGGATACATACGTTGCTGGTTTGAGTTTTTTTTCATGGTATCTGACAATCGTGTCAATGACAATGTAGAGTATGACCAGACTTTTCCTTTGAGAAAACCACTGAAAGTAAGGTGTTGAGCTTTTGTGTTTACGACATTGTTGGCACTGCCTGTGTTTACAACCGTGGTGTGACTGCATGTGTAATGTGGCAGGTATGTTTGAGTCAATGAGTGTATGTTGCACTAATAGTGATGTTAACGGGGGGGTGGGGAGTGTGTATTGTGTTACGCAGGAACACATTAGCAGCCAGCCACTCTGAAAGTGGTGCACTCGTTTCCTACGAGGATGCTCCCAGCTGCCGTGCTGATCGAACTCGACATCAACAGCTTTCCCCCAGCCTCCCTGCCCGCAACGCATAGACACACACATGTGAACATACACACAATAGCAGCAGCGACAAAAGATTTTCCATGACAATAATGGCGACAGCAGCAGAATCAATTGGAATCTTCCTTCTCCGGTGACACCAGTGAAACGGAGCTGAGCAGAAGTTATTGCAGCAGATGCAGTGCAAGGCCATCATGTTTCACGATGTATTCCCTCTCATGGACTGAAAATAGAGACCCCCCACCCTGAACGTATCACCCTATCGTCTAGACCCCCGTCTCTGACTCTCCGTCGCTGCATGTGGCCGAACAGAAAGGGAGGGCAATTCCTCCTCTGCCGGGAAAAAGGTTAAAAGGGGCTGACTTTCATCAGCTCATCATCCTCAACTCCTTCTGCATAATTTATGGGCTTGTTACTGTAATCAAAAATTCTTCTTTATTTTTTTTTGGAAGAGGGGGTGGCAGCACGGTGGAGGGAATGCTCTCCCGCAACAAACTGTTTCCCGCGAACCCGGGCCTTTTAATGTGAAATGAGATACTGCTGTGATGTCCCTCGGGTAAGAAGACACACACAACACACACACAAAGTTGTGGAGAAAACTCTGTGTACACATGCTGCACAATATCTCACACTTCCCTCTACTCCGCTCATGAATGTTAATGAGGGCATAATGTATGTACAGACAGACAGACAGATTCACACACTGTAAACCAAGCTTAAGCCTGTGATGGTGTTGGTTTACAGGCTATTGTTGGCCAAACTAATTGATCATGAGGTTACATCTTGGGTTTTTTTTGCCTACTCTATAACAGCTACACAGTTGCACCACATAAATCGCCTAGCAGCTGGTTCTGGCACCATATAAAGGGATGGCTGTGGGAAATTAATTGGTACAAAGCGGACATTTCAAGCATCTGAGGTGTTCAGTCCAACACATTCTCATTCCAAACTTGTCAAATACAGCAGCTTGGTCAGTGGCTTTAAGCTTCAAACTATGACGCTCTACCTAACCCTCTAGCCTCAGGTTTGCTGGTGAAGGGCACCGTAATAGCATGTAATATGCAACATCCGGTTAGACTTTCAAAACCTGCTAGCAAACAGTTCACATATTGTGACATACCGTATAAGGACTTTTTGGACTGTTAATTGCGGCAGTCGTGGTTTGTTTAGGTTTAGGCACAAAAACTACTTGGTTTAGGAAAAGATCATCTTTGGGTTTAAGTAAAAAAATAACATAACGTGTCATAAATACGCTAACCCAAAGGGTCAGTATTTGTCAACCTTTTGAAAATCTCAACTTTTCACAAAGGCACTGTGACATCAGCGGTGCTCTTTTTCTTTTTCCTGGCCTAGGTGATAATATTCACTGCATTTTTGTCATGTACCCAGATCCTCCTTGCTCTGATGTAAAAACAGATAGTAAACCGCAAAGGGGCAGTGTCGATCATACAGCGGTGGTTGTATGCAAACAGCACACAGAAAAAAGACGCTCCTCATTGGAAACAATTGAAAAAAACGCTGGCGCTCAGAAAAAAACACAATATGAACACAGGCCCTAGGAAAACCAAGGCTGACTGGTTATCCAGTCAGGCTGGCAGCCTAGCACCATTTCTGTCTGCTTTCAAGTCTACATTATAGATTAGTGAAGCATCACATTAGCTCAGGCAGAGCACCGAGGCCATGCATGCTTTCAGCTGATTATCAGCCAACTGTTGCAATCAGCAATCATGCTTAAACAAGTTGCTATGGCGGTGTTTATAAGTTGACAAGCTCACACTCTCTCATATCATTCATGCTGCTGCTCATGCTGCTTGTTCCCACCTGCTACACGCTGCTGTTACTGGTAATGATGATTTTTTTTCCCTGTCTTCTGTTACTCGAGTTTCTTCGCACTCATAATGGCATTGTGCCTTGTGGATTTCAGTGTAGCTTAGGGGTATTTGTTTGCTGGGGTCTGTTGTCTTGTCTTGTAAAAGGAAAACAAAGCCAACATGATCCATGATTGGAAGCCTGAACTTTTTAGTTCTCTGAAGCTGTCTTGATATTTATCTGGAATTATTGTCAACCGGTACAAAAGCATAATGCTGCCAAAATGATACCTATTCAAGGTCATGACCAAGGATTTTTAGGTTTCCTCTTTATCTTTAAATATTGTGGGAGCGGCAGAAAGCTCGGGAGGATGTGTTTTTTTTGGCAAATATTAATGACAGTATGAGTGTCTTAAGAGCATTTTGCAATTTATATAGTATTGGGCAGAAACATATTATTTATAGGTGCTCTGTGGGACTTCTGTCCCGGTCATCAGTTTACGTTAGCTGACTCCATTTCTAAACTAGCGTTAGCTACTGTTGCTCTCTGTTAGTAGTCGAGAATGTGCATAAAGTCACACCCTTTTGGACTGTCGCGGAAAATTCGACCCCAGTCCTTCACAAAGAAATTTACAGTCCAGCAGCACTAAACAACTCCAACAAATCATCCACAGGCACTATAAGCAACATTTTTCATGTCAAGCTACAAATCCGCTCACATATGGGAGATAAAATGGTGCTCTGCAAGCTACAGGTAATTTGCAACAAATTATTACATAGAGCCCCTTCAAAAACATACAGTAGTGATTACTCTTTTAAGTAATGAGAATAATTAGAGATTACAATTGGAAATTTTGTCATTTCAATACTGTAACATCTGTCTCTCTGGCAGAAGTACTGCTAATTCTGTGCTGTCGATGGTCAGTAATCGTGTTTCACTTTTCAAGTAACTTCAACCACATTGATACGTGTAAAAATAACATTGTAAAATAACACTGGGCTCAGGAGCTTCCAGTGAACACGGTCGTACCCAAACACTTTTCCCCCCATACCAGAGTGAGAATTGGTGCAGCCTATGGAGATCTCACCAAGAGAGATACTTAAGGGCTTTTCACCAGGGTTAACCTTAGCTGTGTGCTAAGAATGTTCTAAAGGGCTTTTCACACTGCACTTAGCCCAGGGCTAAATGCATCCTTAGACCCTCTTAGCCCCAGATAAGTATAGCCTGGGGCTAAGCTAAGGATAGTCCAAGGATAAGAATATGCAGTGTGAAAAGCCTTTAAGAATTTCTAATAAATCCTGCTCAGGTTCAAAGAATCAAGTACACTCAATATAAATGTATAAGATCAAGTTAGCTAGCCAACAACATTTTAAACTGGCTTGCCTCAGAGAATGCTGCCTTCATATATTTGGGGAGAGCCTTTTCTGCCAAATACTGTATAAAACTGTGGCTCTTCACATCTTGATATGTTGACTTGCTCTTCCACAACTTTACTTTCCCATTGGCGCTGAGGAATTATTTGGTTGTGTTTTATTAACCATGTTATATTCCTCTGTAGGTTGTCATTGCAGCTGATGACTCCTCCAGAGGACTGAAGTCCTCACTGCAGCGCTGTACTGTCATGTCTGTCCCTCTGAGGGCGGGAACAAAGTCTCCATCATTACAGCTGGAATGGTGTGCGGTGCATGTGGATGTGCTGCATGAAAACACGCATGTGGGTAGGAATGTTGGTACGCTATGTTTATTGTGTGTATGTGTGTGTGTGTGCATAGAGATGAAGCTGCCTAACGAGCGATGAACACACAGCCATCTCACACTATTGGAATCTTTAACCGCAGCCTTAAAATACTGTCCTGACAGTCACCGCTTAGGGGAAAGAGGAAATTGTTGCCCGCAGAAACCTGTGATCTCACGTGATTCAACCACCGGTCATCCACCTCATCAAACCCCAGTCCATACCAGGACTCTTGATAATGCAGCCTCCTTTCCAAGCAGCTACCGGCAAGCTGACCTGAGAAGCTGGGCGATGAGTCTCCAGTCTGGCCAAACACATTCCTACCCAGCCACTAGACTCTCCACCCTGTGGGCTGAAGGCCTGAAGCCCATTCCTGGGTTCTTCCTCTGTAGTTCTGGTAACTGACTGTGCACATGCTCAGACAATAACGCGCAATATTTGATAACAGGATAGAGCAGCAGAGAAATATGACAACGCTGGTATTTAATGGAACTGAAATACATAAAGTAATAACTACATGGGTAGATGAACCTGATAGAGGGCCCTGAGCCAAGAATTGGTTGTTGGGCCCCTACTTACATATTATGTTATAGAGATGTTTTAAAGCCTAAATGGAAAAGCCAATGTTACTAACATCTTTGATGGCTTTAACTGTTTCATTCTACAAGCTAGATAGTTTGACCAGGAGGTAACAAACAGTCAAAAGCAGACCTTTGCACCAAGTTCCTGGACTGATCTTATTTTTGGTTCTCCAACCTCACAGAAGTTCAAGCCCATGTCCTGATCAACAAGGCTTTAGATCCTCGTATCTCAATGCTCACAGAGTGAGAGATCCAGAAATCAGTTGGTAGTGCTATGCTAAAGTACTACCTGGATCCAGGGTTTCTGTGAGTCAGATAGTTTCAAGCAATTTTATTTTGGAAAAATATTTATTATACATAATGTTTGCAAAATATCAAGTAAACCAAAGTCTTAAAGTAGACTTAGAGGTTCAAGGCGCCTCCATTGTGCCGTTCTGTATATAAGTTACAAAGGAGTAAGGCTTAACAATGACCCCATTGTTGTTCTGCCTCTAAGACAGCAGCTGAGGTAGTAGCAGTGCTGAATCGACGTCCATGTAAAAAGCGTGAGTGCGTGACGCGACAGGATGGGACCGGGTTGTGACATTTTTACAATGTGTTATGTATGTGACTCACAACTGGGAGATTTAAAAAGAAGCGAGCAACAGTCGGCAACTAACTTCAAAGGTGTCTGCAAACTGGGGAGACAACAAGCTCCAGGAGCTCCTTACCCTGTGAGCAGAAGACGAGATCAACATCCATGTAACAGGGACAATAAGTGATTGTGATTGCCATGTCATGCCATTGTTTAGAAATTGCTGCCCAACGTGTATGTTAATATGCCTCTTTTGCTTGCAGAATGCTGGCGTGCTATTCAAAATCACACAGTGAGGCGCCATTATGCCGCCATTGTTTTGTTTAGTGTGAGAACCCAGAAGCAGAACACAGACTCACAGACGCAGATCAGGATGAGTAGGTTAGGTGATGAGAGGCGGGCACGTGATGATTGTCACATCGGAGATGTTGATTGGCAGGCAGGCAGACTGGATGAGATGTGGACCTGGAGCACAGGAGATATTCACTTAGTAAAGCTTAAAAAATACAAAGGGAGGAACACTTGAGCAAAAGCACTAGAAGGCCTTAACATCTTTACACCACAGGTGGACTGAACGATGTAGAGGACAGTGGCTGAAGAGGAGCTGATGAGGAATAGGTGAGCTGGCTGATGTTATCAGGAGGAGGAGTGGACCTGGTGAGATTCAGAGGGGATTACAAATTTTCAATTTTATACATAATAACTAACACATAGTAAACTTGGGCCTTGGGGTCTACAGTATGGTCCTGAAGCAGTATCTTACTCGACTGGTAATTTTGAACAGCAATTTTGTAGGGCGCTGCAAATTAGACAAGGTGCGAAACAAAGGTAGCCTCTATTTGAGCTGTTCCTTTCCTTTCAACATCTAACTGCATGTTGCCACTTACTGACAACTTAAGGTTCTGGTTCAGGGCTCGTACAGTATTAATTAAGCGTCTGAGAGTCACTTGCAGCGTCTTACACTGACTTGGGTATAGTTTTAAGTTGAAAGTTAGAAGTGATGTCCTACTCTGAAGATGCTTGATAATACAGGCCCAGATCTCTCCTCCTCAAAGAGGCCCAAGAATAGAACTTATACTAATACTAACATTAACTCTAATACAATTATCTTCTCCAAGCTTTAATAAATTGAAATTAAGATTTGATGAGAAATTGCAATAGAAGTCATCATAGAACACAACTAAAGCAGAAAAGTTAAACAACAGGAAAATAATAAAAGGGTTTTCCTTCTGACCCCATCCAGCTCAGACATATTAATGATTTAGTTGACCAACAGCTACGTTTATGGATGAATAGCCCTGTGGAGGAATATTTCTTTCATTGTAATGCTAACCTTCTTGCTTGTCCTCCTGAAAACAGGTGCCATCAGCAACGAATGGTAGAAACTTCAGAGGGAAGAGAGACTGAGGGGAGATAAAGAGAGTGAAGAGGCCTTTGAGTAACAGCTCATCTTTTATTTGGCAACACTTCAAATGTAGCCCGTTTACCACGTCTAGACGAGACAGCTTTCACAGCCAGGGTAGGGTACTGTTTTTTTTTCTATCCAAGTATATAAAAGCTATTTACTGTAACAGCAGAAGACAGACATCTCTTTTAGTTTTCCTACCACAGACGCTCTACTTCTCCTCTACGTTGCAGATGAGTTTGTCAGATGCCTGCGTCCACCTCTCTTTCTCTCAGTCTAACCCTCCTCCTCTCTCTTTTTGCAGTCTGTTTGAAGCTGTGAAAGAAGTGAGACAATCTGATACCGTTTGATGGATAATTTGAAAAACTCAGCGTGCGAGATCAGGGCTGAGACGATGTTCGTTTCTCGTGGCTGGGCTTCAGAAAACAGGTCGTACAAAGAGACTTGTTCTCTATCTGCGGCCCTTTAAATTCGACAGTCAGCGTGTTGAGACCGCTTATGTACTCTAACTACCGCCACGATCTTTTCATGTGGCTCTTCATGCTGTTTTGCCGTTGAGAAGCCACATATTAAAAGACACAGTGTGCAGAGAAGACTTCTGCTTCAAATATTTGTGGTTTTACATCAGGTGTATCTAAACGGACCTGAAGACAATCCAAGCATCTTTGCTCCTGTTTGATAACTGCCATTCAAATACACTTTCTACGAACACTCTTAAATAATTACAATAATATAATCATTATTTACCCAGAAGTGACTCCACTGAGGTATTTGATCAGATTCAATAAATGCATGTATCAAGAAATGTTATATTTTAATGCTGGCTCTCAGTGGAGAGCTGCAGTGTCCCATGATGGTGTAAATGTTTTAAAGGCTTGTGTTTTTTAACTTCATGTGGAGCAAAAAGAGATTTTCAAACTGTTGTCTGGAAACTCTAATCAAATTTAAGGAGCTGCAATATGGAAAAGGGAAACATTTGAGCTACTGGTTGAAAAACACGGTAAAACAAAACCAGATGTGAAGATAAAATACTGGACAGTGACGTTAAAATTGAAAACTGGCATACATCAATTAAAATAAAGTGACCAAAAATATAAAAACTGGCGCTTATATATTTTAAGAAACCCTGGTGCTTATATTACCCATAATGCAACTTGACCGCCGACAGCTGAAGCAACAATATATAACTTTATGGAGACAGACAGTTAATTGTTTAGTCTTACCCTAAGTCATTACGTACTGACACTTTTGATTGTTGGCTTGGTCCCACGCCAACAGTCAACCATCAATGTTGCTCTAAGTTGGAGATCTTGTGCGGGTTATTCTACTAGCGGCTCCATATGTCAAATTTGAACATTTTGGAAAAACACAAACACTTTGGTGCCCTCCAGTGGCAGTATCTACAACATAGGCAGACTGACATACACACCGCTATCCTCCACCCATGAAACTGGGAGGCATGGGCTGAAAGCAACATATAGCCTTTACCAACTTGACCAGATTTTAAATAAAAACTTTTGTGAAGCTTGTTGTTTTAAAGCTCTTGCAACAAAGACATGATTGCCTGGATTTTTAAGATTCAAAATAGAAACTACTACCTGTACTGCCTTAGAATGACAGTCAGCCAAGTCAGGTCCAGATATCCACCACCATTAAAGGGCACTTGAGAGATTTAGTATTCTTCTTCCATAAAGATGAAGTACATGGGAGTGTTCATAATGGTCAAAATGTATGATATAGAGCAGGAGGCCGAGGGCTCTTTATTCCCTAGTATGGGTCAACTCCAGAAACATTGAATCCTATGTAATAAAAGTTGATAGCATCATTGTGTAAGAGACTTCTGAAAAAGACTTTCCAAGTGTCGAACTGAATCTGCACAATTACTTATCTATAAGTTGTCAACTATTAATTCATTGACAGCTGTTCTGATAATTGGATTGAGAAAATGTCCAAATTCTCTGATTCAGCTTCTTGAATATCTAATGTATATGTAAATATGTAATGCAATATGTAATATTATCTGGGTTCTTTACTCCACTCTGACAGTTAACAGAATATTTGTGGACAAAACAAGACATTTGAGGAAACACTTATTGACATTTTATAGACCAAACAATTCATGGATTAAAAGAAAAGGTTTAGCTATCAAAGAAAGTTGATTTGACTGACAAAGACATCATTTTGACCATTCTGGGTCTTTATGAGGCACTGCATCAAAATGTTGCCTTTTTCTGTCAAATGAATGCCATCGGAGCTGAAGTCCAGTGTGTCGACTGTTAGTTTGATCATCAGGTTTATTTTCACAGTATTTAATAAGCTCCAGAGCACACAACACATTATACAATGCTGCTTCTTTAGCAGTGTACAGCAGGTATGATGATCACCTGCTCACTCAGTCTAAATCACCAAAGAGAAGTGTTGGAGCTACAGTTCTTCAAGGCTAAATTCCAAATGGTAAAAAAATGCCACACTGAGTGGTTGAGTGGAACTATGTTTCAAAGCCACAGGGTGTCCTTCTCCGCCTCGCCGGTGGGATCCTGGGCTTCTCTGATGATGGGGTGTGACTGTGGCTTCTGGGGAGTGTCTGGAATGGGTGCCATCTCCCTGCGGTGCTCCACAGAGGCTTGATGACGGGAAGAGAAGGGACATGTCACCAAATTCGACCGACCATTGGTTGACACGGAAGGACAAGGAGGAGAAAGAAGGAGGAGGAGGATGGGAGGTGGGTGAAAACTGAGGGTTGCATGGGAATGGCTTACTCTCTCCTCCACGGCCCGGCAGCTCTGGCATATCACCAACGTTATGGCGGTAATTGATTCTCTCTGTGCCATTAGTCTCTGAGACAAAGATGCGCCAACGAGAGGGGGTGCTGTCACTTAGAGGCTGGCATGGCGCCCAGACACACACTCTCACCAACACACAAATAGATACATGCAAAGATATACTCGTTTTTTAGGACGCACACACATTTAGTTTTTCACAAAGATGCAAAGTAGCATCGCTATAATGTCAGCCGTCAAGGTCTGTTGAAGCAAGAGCATTGCACACATCAACTGTATACAGCACAAACATGGTTGATGCAGAACTGTATGCATAGAAATATCAAAGGGAATACAAATGACTGGTGATCAGATCTGACATCCTCCTCTTATACATGACATTATTCTGTTTGTGTTGTGTTTGTGAGGTTAGTGTGGTCGTGGCAGAACAGCATTCCTCTAAGAGACAAACACACATTTCCACACACATGAATATAAAAAGAGAACTCCCCAGACAAAGAGCAGGGCATGTCTTTATCTCATTAAAGTTAACGAGAGGCTGCTGTCTTCTGCCTGCAGACCAGCTGTAATCTGATACAGAAGCCTTCGCTGTGGGCATCGGGCCTCAGTGCCGTCACTACTAGCACTCCGATGCTCATCACTGTCATAACACTCATCACCGAACCCGTCCCTTCTGTCTCCACCGGCACCTTAACGCTCATTGCTATCATCACCGTAACTCTCATCACCGTTGTAACGGCTATTACAGAAATCCTCACCGTCGCCACATCACCGTATCATGTCTACTGTCGGCACATGAATGCCAAACAGTGTACACCGTCACCATGGCAATTGTCTTTTGTCAGTCTCTCCAATGCTGTTTCTCATCACCATGGCCACGGCAGCAGTACCTGCTTCACACTGAGGGAAAAGAGGTGGAACAAAAGCAGGTAAAGCCTCGTACACACACCCACACATCAGCACACAAAAAGGAGTGCATGCACTGAATGCCAATTAACCAAATGAAGGATAAGCTAGCGGAGACAATAGCCCTCAAAGTCAGTTACGAGCTAATTAAAGAACATATAGCATGCAATCTAAGATCACTCAGATCAGTTTGCCCTCAGGCGCTGCAAGCTGCTTGATAAGCGTTCTTCCACATCTCTAAAGTGAGCTCTGCATGTAGGGACTGATGTAAAAGAAAGGGTATAAACTAGTGGCAGCCCCCCATCACTACAGTAGAGTTTAAGCAGCCCTGCCTGACTTTATTCCTCTCGCCTCTCAAGGCCTGCTACAACTTGGATGCTCATTTGGAGCCTGTAATTAATTGGAGCCTCTATTTTTTCATCTATTTTTGTTTGGCTGTTGACCGACGTGTGGTCCTCTCACGCGCTCGTCTTCAGGTCGACGTGGCTCCCTAATTAAGACTCCAGAGGACGGCTAATTGCTGTTGCGTGCCTCTCGGCGGAGCAAGGGAGCCTTCTCCCGGCGCTGCCCGGAAAGAGCGCCCGAGCGCTGAATTAAAGGGGCTTATGTAAGCTTGCGGTGAAACTATTAAACACCAACCAACTTTTCCTTGTGAGGAACTGCCACTTGATTTAATGGGCCTCATTAAAAGTGCACATCACAGAGATCCAAACCGCTCTCTCCAGCTTCACACGACAATGGGATAATAGTTCCTCCTCCATGCTGTCAAAGCCTAATCCTAAATATTGAACAGTGCTATTGCTCCCACAGAACGATCCAAAATGGGCTGCAGCATTCTTAAAAGGAAGGATTCACATCATTTGTCTTTTTTGACAAGGGGCAGAGAGGAGCAAGTGAAGGAATAGATGGTGCTGAGCAGCTCGCTGTTGTTTAGTGGGAGAGGTAAATGGAGAAATCTGGAGCTGAATGAAAATAGATCCTGTATCAGGCTGAGATACTGCTTTCATTGCACACATTTTAAAATAAGCTTCTTCTGACAGGGCGACATCAAATACATGTTGGCATTGTTTATTAGAAAGCTGGCATGGTTGAAATCTGATTAAATGTCACGAAGCAAATCCTCACATCTATCAATAGATACACATCAGTACATTTTAATACGCCTACAAATTAAACTTACACCCCTTTTTAAAAGAAACAGACTTAAAGGTGCAATATGTAAGAATTTAAATTTAAAAAACTCAAAAATTAAAATTAATGAGAGAATGTGAAGGAACAAGATTTTTGACTCGTAGAAATATATGAATTGTGTTGCAGAAATTCTTCCCGAAGTTAGCATGCTAACCAGCTAGCTCCGGCCTATCCACTCTCGTAATACCACTCCAGGCTCCCAGTCTGGCTCACTAACTGTACAATTAACTGAGCTAACAAGCTAATGGCAACTACAGTTAGCATCAATTAGTGGTTGCTCTGGTGATATGCCGAAGCCTATTTGTTCGGAGTATGAATTCAAGAGTTGGTCCGTTCTTACATATTAATTTACACCTTCAAAGACAACGTGAAATAAATGAAGGTGTCTCAAATGTAAAACATATAATTTTGCCATTTTATACACATTTCTGATGCACTTTAGGTGAACATAGCTGAAGTAAAGATCATCTCAATCTGAGTGCAATCATCAATATTTTTAATTAACAATAGATCAAGTGTGTGATGTGAGTGGTGTCACTCGTAGTGATCATGACCAACCCTGCAGTCCCCCTCTGCTCTTTTGTCTGTGGTTTTCAGTTCAGGCTTCAACTTGTAACCATTGTTTTGGTTTAATCTCACTGCTTTTATTAAACTTGTTTCAAGATTCACTTAATTGTTATTTTACAACACAGGGTTGTACAACAAATTGAAATCTGTAGTTCCTTTATGCTACACAAGAAAGGCAATATTAGTTCAGGAGTCTGACAGTCTGAGGAAAGAAGCTGCTCTGCAGTCTGGTGGTATGGCAGGTGCTTCTGTATCTTTTGCCAGATGGCAGCAGGGTGAACAGACTGAGGCTGGGTGTTGTCTTTTAGTATCCTTTAGGCTCAGTGCAGACATCTCACTTCACCGATTTCACTGATGCTCTGTAGATGGGTACCAGGGATGTTCTGTACTGTCTGTACACTACCTGCCCAGCACCAAACAACAGACGTTAGCAACTATCTGGTTAGCACCTGTGGAGCATTTATCAGTAGAAGAGCCAGATATTTCCCACAGGAGTCAGTGAGAGAATTCTACTCTGTATCTGCTGAATGTGCAAATAAGCACCTGCTCAGAACAACTGTATAATGTGATCATATGTCAGTGGTGTGTTGACAGCTTGTTCTGCTTGTAACCTTGACCTTAAGAACAAAAGCTCCCACAAGTTCTTTCATAGTTTCTCCCATAAAAATCTGTGAACAAAGTCTGAAGAAAGACAAGACAACTTGGAGAGAGAGTATAGATTCTGTAGGAGAACGGAAATGAGGAAACACAGCAGTAACAATTACTTAAGAGACACAATTAAGGCTTGAGCACAGCAAAGACCACCACCACAATGGGCGCTTCAGCAGATACCCTTGAAACATTCCTTCACTTCAAACACATAACTTGTGCCTCTCATCGAAAAAAAAAAGCACTGAGAGAAGAAAGAGATGGTGAAAAAAAAACAAAAACAAATCAGGAAGAAGCTGGAAATGAGTCCAACTCATGCATAACTTCAAACACTCCATCTTCAAAGTTGCATAACATTAAAAACCAAGCCCACTCCGAGTTCTCAACATCAAAAACGAGCCAGCATCGAGGGGACACTGCCGAGCCTGCTGAGCCATGCCCTCACTCTGAGGCACAACATGCACCCACCCTCCTCTTCATCTTCATCCTTTTTCGTCCCTTGCTATCGTCCTTGGGGTATTTGTTACCACAGAGCAATACAGCATTATGGGTAAGAGGAGGGCCAGGTGGTAACACACATAATGACTTCCCGCCCCAAGAGCAAGCAGACAGAGCACAGAAGTCCTCTGAATTCTTCCCACCAGAATGCCTTTAAGATCACATGCACATATATTTCTGTTTGTGTGTGAGAGCCTATAATGACAAAGACCGAGGGTGTAAAGCAGCGGTTCCCAACCTTGATTGTCTGGCGCACCCCCACAGCCTCCATGACCTCAGGAAACCCTTCATCAACACGCTGCGTCATGTGTTCATTTGAACAGATTTTTAACTGGATGGTGTTTAATAGGGGTGTCACGATTCTCAAAATCCTCGATTTGATTTTCAGTTTTAAGGTCAAGATTCGATGCAATTCTCGTTTTTTTTTTTTTTTTTTTGGGGGGGGGGGGGTTAGCACAAATTTTAGTCTAGTCGAGACTAGTCTAGGATCATTGGTTTTATGCCATGATAACTGTTTCAGTTTTTTAATTCTTATTTCAAATGATGGTCTACATGGTGTCATGAGTGATATTATCTCCATTATTCGTTTACAATGTACCATAGAGGATACCTGCCATCTACGGACTCTTTTTTGCAGTGTGCACTCTACTACTGCTTCCCTCAGCACTTCTACCAAATCTCACCTCTGCGAGCTTCATAGATGGGGCGACTTTGAAGGATTTCCCAATCATCATTAATGTAGTGTGCTGTGATGGTCATGTAGCTCTGTGTTGCTCTGGAGGTCCAGCAATCTGTCGTTAAGGCCGCTAAATCTGCACCGCTCAGACCTCCAATAACGTTTTCCTTCACATTATCACACATGGAGGGCAACACCTTTGTGGTAAGATGCAACCTGCTTGGCATTTTGTAGTGTGGTTCCAGTAGAAATATGGCAGGACATCTTCGCAGGCATCATAAAGAAGTAGACTTAACTGAGAAAACTACACCGTTAACACAGCCAACTCTTCTGTCCTCACTTAGAGCTAAATTTCCACAAACTTTGTTGTACAGTCGCAATTTGGTTATGTTTAGGCAACACAACTACTTGATTAGGTTTAGAAAAATATGGTGGTTTGGGTTAGAAATAAGTACGTTACATATACCCCTTTCAACATCTGGCTTCTGTGTGTAATGTCAATGTATATTATTGTGATTTTCTTCCAGGTCAATGGGCCCGGCAGTAAACACCCGGGTGAACAGGTTACTTTTCAGACGTGATGCTATGACGTGTATGGAAGTTAGAGTTGTTGGCTGCGCTGAGTTTGATGGAGAGACTGACGTAAAATTATAAGTAAAATGAAAAAAGTAACCATTGTTAGTGGCGTCTGTGTGTTCTGAGCCTAGTCAGCTGCCTGATCGGTACTGCACATGCGCAACTCTCTCAACAGGGATCAGAAAGAAGCAAGATTCCTCACTCCTCAGCAACTTCTGTTGTCAGCTCCAGAAAAAGCGATGTGTTTAATAAAAATTATTGTTGATTAAGGCTTTTTAAAACAAGTTAACATCTTCTGGATGTGTTCCGATGAAGTATATGATCTGCTGCTTTCTACTGTTCCCTGTTTTCCGGCACATTCATGATGACAAACGGGACACACAAGGGGAAGAAAAACAGAAATGCAAACTTGTCCACTGGCAATGTGAATAGTGGGAAATTTACCAGCATAACTTACATACGAAATTCCTGTTTGTTTTGATCCATCCATCAACCCTGTCCTCCCTATGTGGACTTTGACGCCGCTACAGCCTGTCTTCATCAAAACAGTGATCACATAGGCTGACTCTGACAGCAGCTCATTACGACCCATATTTACGTTCCTTAGCTTAGGTTAAGTGCCCTCTATTGGCTGTAGTAAATATTATGGTGGCAAAATAGGATGTGAGGAGAAGTAGTTTAAAGAACGAATACTTCGTACAGGGAGGAGGTCAGGGATGGTTGGATTAAACAAGCACATGACTTTTACCTGGTTGACCACAGCTCGTGTCCAGTGTGAAAGCAGAAGTCAGAAGTGAGTCATTTTCACTTACTAACAGTTACATTACAGCTCTGAAGCTGGATGTTATGTATCGTACATAACATAATGTTAGTCACTTATGTAACGTAAGTATATTTGTGACTGTAGTTACAGGAGTAATTTGTTATTTTAACCCAAACAATGTTTTTCTAAACCTAACCAAGTAGTTTTCTTGCCTAAACCTAACCAGTAACTAACTGTGACCGTATGACAAAGGTCCTGTACGCACATCGCTGGTACACTGCAACAGTCATGTTGTGCTTGGAACAGTGATATACTGTATGTTGTTTTGGGAGACATTATGGTATGAGGATGTGTTGCTACAATTCACCATTCTTCTGGAAACCCCTGGTTCCCCTTGTGAAACAGTGGAAGTGTGGGAGCTGTCATTCATAAAAGATGTGAACATAAAACTGCATATCTGAGCAAAAAAAGTTTCATTGTGCAACTCTGAACAGGAAAAAGAAGCTGCAGTTTACAGCACTGGGAAGTTGTGGGATCAGGTGTTGTGGTGTGACAATAAGCAGATTGCAATCAGCAGGTACAAAGTGTGATCATGTTGTCAGAGAGAAAAGACAAATGTATAGAAGGCATTGTGGATAGGTGTAAAAAGAAAAACCCTGGTGTCTTTCAGTCTTCACTTGGCTTTTCCCCTTCTTTGTCACTCTCAAATGCTCCTGACAAATTCTCCAATATACTGATAAACACATACAAAATCCCGCCCACACGTTTAAACAGAAAAAGCTCTTCAGAAGCGCACCTTTCCACCCACATATGTTGACATACGCACATGAACAAACTGGTAATGTTCCATCAAAGCTTATAGCGCCCATTAAAACACGGAGACAAACATGGAGCCACGCTCGTAGTTAACACCCACACACTCTTGAATGGCGTGTCTTTCCATCACTGCAATTGCCAGTGACAGTGACAATCATGTACCCCACTCAATTACACCTGGCTAATTGTTGAGATGCCACATTAACATAGAGAGATTCACAAAGACAAGTGACACACTTTATATAAAAGTCTATATATATATTAACACACAGTCCTGTGATATTCCTAAGAAAACACATAGTATAGCACTTTTGCATAAGCATGCTCATGTAATCAGATAATGGATTATTTAAGCATCTGCTCTCACCGATGGAGATACAGTACATTTTTTCCTCTTTTTTCCCGCTCAGACAAACACACACACACACATATTCTGTGCACAGTACATGGCACACACTTTGCCTGAAGGATTTTAATTTGAGATGCAGACTCCAGTGTCATAGTGAATGATATTAAAAGTCGTATCATGAATAAATCAGGAGACAGAGGACTCACCTCAGCAATGTGACAGATAAGCAAAGAGAAACAGCACACAGGAGGAGACAGAGAGGGGGAGAGAGAGGAAGAGGTTCAGGAATAACAGAGGAAGGACCGATAAATACAGCCACTTGTGTTTTAACAATGCAAACAGCAGCACTGGGCTGATGTTGGCCATTAGTTTATGGCACTTCCTAACAAGGTTGTAATTGCTTTACTGCTAAATCCTCAACAAACCCTCATCTGTCATCTGATCACTCAAGAAAGCTTTTTTTTTTATGACTGTTTCCGAACAGGAGACATATTCATAATGAAACCATTCATTTGTAACAAATCACTCAGCCGTAACATCAGTAGAAATTGACAATTTGTCCGTTTGTCATGAAGCTTCTGAACAAGACGGGGTGTCGCAGCAGGGGAGTGGTGCATCCAAAGTTTTGAAGGGGCAAGAATTCATTCAAACCTGTCAAACCAAGAGGGAACTCAGATGATGAAGTGATGCGTTGGTTAAGGTGCTGTAAACATGTGAGACGTGAAGGCTTTATCTCACACCAGCAGTTGTTAGTGTTTTCTGACCCTGTCCTACTCTTTTGTGCCATTTGGCAAAAAAGATAAAAGAAGTGTTAATATTTTTGATAACTGCTGCTTCCACTACACAGTCTAAACTGACATTGGTGAAGAAAGACCTGTGTCCACTCTTGTGCCATAAGACAGTAATATTGTGCTGTAAAGGAGGTTGACAGATGTTGCTAATGTTCTCAGTGATTCTTGTCCTTTATAGTAATGTGTAACAATTGCTCGGTTTTTAAATAAATCTTGTCTCTTACAATACAAGAGGTGTGTTGGCCTTGAACCGATTTTTATTATTCAGCACAAATGCGATTACTGGACTGTTGCAGTCTGGGTTTAGTTGCCACAAACACTAGACACACGTTCGCTGTAGCTGGCTAGCAATGTATGTACTGTACTAACTATCTGTGTGTGGAGTCTTTTTTATGGTGAGTTCCCGCTGGATTTTCAGCGCAAAACTAACCAGTCATTCAGTTCTTTCTGTTATTTTCCTTAAAACACAGGTTTTTCTTGTTTTTTTAAAAACATTTTCAACTTGAGCGGTGCTATACAGGGCAAATCTGCTCTATCCCATGAAAAATTCATGTCAGCCTATGTCATTGCATTGACTTTATATGCAGTTGTACCACTGCTAAACAGCTTTGCTAAGGTGTCTGAACCAGCCTAGTATTCCAAGTAATTACATTTAGATCCTGCACTTTACAATTTACGTCAAATAGCAAAATTTATGGTATCATGCGCTGTGTCGGCGATGTCTTTTACAGCATTTACATCATAATTAATGTTGCGTCGTACCATCATGGTAACAGATCAATCATGTTTTTGTAATGTCATGGCTTTGCGACTCTGGAAAAGACTGGAAAAATCTGCACATGGGAGAAGTTATCCTTTCTAACACATTGTTAACGTCATGAAAGGGTCGACGGTAACCCAAACCACGATCTTCTCTCAAACCTAAACAATTAATTTTGTTGGCTAAACCTTACTAAGAATAGTTTTGTTTCCTAAACCTAACCAAAATGCGACAGAAAACTGAAAAAATGGAAATAACGAGTCAACTTACTCTATAAACAATAAGTCAATAATATAACCATAAGTTCCACAGGGGACACAGCGGTCAGTGATGGTCCTGGAGCAACATTAATTATGATGTTGTAAGAACAACACCAACACAGCAGTAGCAGATGAATCGAAGTGTACGGCCATATGTAGCGAGGTGGAAGGTAAGGCTTAACATTAAGATACAGCATTTAGTGTAGGTCACAAGTTTTAGCAGCACTCAGAACTCAAAACACATCACTGTAGGTATACGCATAAAATGAAAGAAAATAGCTTGAGGCGTAAAAATCCTGTACATGGCCTGAGTTATTATAACTTTTTCTTTTTAGCTCCTTTAAAAAAGGAGTTTACTATACAAAGTGCTTTGACAGAAAAAAAGAAAAAGCAGAGTACTCAGAAGACAACAGAACAGTAAGGCCAAACAGAAGCAACATAAAATTACAATACGATTAAGATAAAGTTAAAACGAGGGGACAAAAGACGCAAAAATGTCAATATAAATAAAAACAATGGGGAAAAAAACAAATCAATAAAATGACAACATGACATAAAAGAAACTCTATAAAAAATGGGATTCAAGAGGTGATCTAAAAGAAATCAATCACACAGACAGCTGTAGGAAGCTGGACTGATTAAAATAGAAGCATATTGTTCTGTTAGATGTGCATGAGAGGGTTCTAAGTATATCGTTAATATATTGTAGGCAACTGGACTTGTTTCAGTTTATCTTCAAGACAATATAGCACTTAGAATTACCATGATCTGGATGACTGATCAACCTGCATGAGAGGGACGACTGCAAAACAGTAACCAAAACCATAACTGTAGTTTATTTGCTTTAAATTCCGTCTCACCCTCACATTAACCACGCAGTAGTTGCCATTTGCAGATAGTGTAAAAATCAAGATTTCTTCTTATAAATTTGCCATCTTACGTTAAAATAAAAGAGATTGCTACTGAATATAATCCAGGGCTTTTCAGAATAGCAACAGGGTCGGTTTGAGGTCTTCTTGTGAAAGAGCCTAAACAAGGACACGCTCTCATAGATGTGAAGAAACCCTCCTGAGGTCAGATGTACTGTTTAAATGATGCATGCACCACTTTTCACACAGACACTGATACTTATGAAGACGTGAAACTGTGAAACTGCTCATACCTACACACAGGCTGACATGGACTTACTTATGCATTCAAGTAATATGTTCACATATTCAGATTTAACTGTGATATTGGACTGAATCATGAAGTTGACTACACTATCTTGTACAGTATTATCCTGAATATCATTAATCAATATGGTGTTATTCCTCACATCATACATCATATTATACCTAACAACGCAAAGGCTGTTGTGGTACTGTGAGAGGATGTCACCAGAACAAGGGCAGGTCACTTTTACATTCAGACAAGGTGGAAAAGTCTTCTGACATCCATTTATGGGTAATTGCAGGAAAAGGCCAATAGAATTGTGCATACGTGACCAAATGACAATGGGAAACAATGATAGCAGGGCTTCATTCAAAGACTGTGAAGACACATTCCTGTTTTTGTGCGAACAAAAAGTTCTAACCCTCATGTTGTTGGTTTGTTGTGTGTTTACCAGAACAAAAAACAGAGTTGGCAGTTTGTTCAAATGTTGAAAACAAAAACCTGCCTGTCCAAATCATCATAAAACAGCCCATAATATATAATCTATTTTCCCAGCAAAGATTTGCACCTCAGGCAGTCAAACCAGCTAAATTAAGTAGAAAACCACCGAGCCTGGCAAGGCTGGCATCACTAATATACTGTACTGTATCAGCTCCTACTGTGAAATGTTGGCGATGTAGAAAATATACTGTCCTGTCCATGTCTCTTACTAAAAGTTTTACTGTCTTTGTCTTTGTCAGGTAAAATATTATTAGATGCACCCACACACAAAAGAGCTAGGGGTGCTTCAAATAAAAATAAATGAAAAATAAAAAAAAGCATGAAATTACCTCAGTAACTTTGGGTTGCTTACAATATTGAAACCTTCATGAATAAATGACACAAATATAAAGTTATAAAAGCTCATTTAGCATTTTTGGAAATATGAACACTTATTTGCAGTCTTTTGATGAAAAGATAAGCGCTACACATGTCTGTAGGCTAAGTACAGAGCTGAGGGGTAATTAGCATAACATAACTTAACATAACAACTGAATGAAGGGGAGATATTTTTTACATAGGGCAGCGAAGTCAAGTCACGTTATTCATCCAATCATAGCTAACAAACGTTTTTGGCGTTCAGTGTGTAGGATTTAGTGGCATGTTGGGCTGAGGTTGCAGATTACAACCAACTGAACACCCCTCATCTCACCCTCCACTATACAGAGGCCACTTAAATTCTAAAAATGCAAAGGTCCCTCTCTCTCGATTCAACGTGGTGGTCGAGGAACTGCTCCTTCTGTAAATATGAAAGAATCATTCTAAGGTAACGAAAAGGTGATTATACGCTTATGAAAGCATAATTATGAATATTATATCACATTTCTGCCAATAGATCCCCCTAAATCTTACACAGTGGACATTTGACGACCATCCAAATTCTAACCTTGTTTGTGTGAACGTCACAGGGTTGACATCAAGAACACTTGATTACATGATAGCTAGCTAGCTTTTTTTTTTTTTTTTTTTGGAGCTGGTCTTCCAATTTTAATCTTTCCATATAAAGGGGCTCTATGTAACAATTTGTAGCAATTATCATGTATTAATCACTTTTTTATTGGCCATATGTGAGCTGATTGTAACACGACGTGTAAAATGAGACCTTCTCCATCTCTCTTGGTTGTCAATACAAGCATGTGGCCTTGTTTAAGTTGTTTAATGCTGCTGGACTGTGGATTTCTTTGTGATGGACTCGGATCAGATCTTCCGGAACAGTCCAATGTGACTTTATGCAAGTTCTTGAGCGCCTCTTCTCAGTACCTCTCTCCGCTCCGCTAATGCAGAGGAACAGTAGCTAACCTTAGTTTAGAAATGGAGTTCACAGCACAGAAGTTGCACAGAGCCCCTTTAAGTTTCTAAAATAAATATAAAAACATCTTTCCCCAAATATTTTTATTATGGGGCCAATAAATTAAGCTGTAAACACAACACTGCCGTAACCTTAGCTGTGGTGGAAGACATTTTAGCTAACAGTTCCCGTCCTACGTACACATACAACAGACATGGAGCAACATTAGCATACATTTAACATTGTGTTGCTGCTCAACTGATGATTGTACTATATGTGAAAGTGTAGCTGTGAATGGGGTCGACACTTGTGCAACAGTGTTTTTATCTCTATTCAGGTTAGAGGAGGTTCCTTCCTGACCACAACTACATAAAAAAAAGTCTGTAAAGCTACAAAATGTTATCAGCCGAAGTCTTTGTTTTACTACCCTTCCATAATGTTTTATTTGAAATAGATTCTCCTTTTTAAGGGTTTCCCCTGAAAAGGTGAGCTGGCTGACACTGCCTTAAGGTGTTGCAGCCTCAGGAAGAGTTTTATCCATATGGAGAGTTATTGTTCCCCATGACGCTTTAAACGTCCCTCACCCATGAGACCCACCCACCCAGAGCCATCCATGGAGGTCAGGAGGACAAATGAACAGAGCGAACAGAAGAGTAAAAGTCAGCCTGCCTATATCTTTAGGTGGGAGGCTGCTGTCTAACTAGCCAAGAAGAGGGTCCCCTATGTCAACTGGTGTCTGGTTTGGGTATATGTGCATGTACACATACGTGTACATGAATATGCATGTGTATTTGTGCGTCTGTGCTGTGGTTACTTCTGAGGGGAGACGGTGGTGCTGTCGGCAGGTTAATCCAGCCCTCAGGCTAAGCATCAAACTTTCAGATCAGAGAATCAATAATTCAGACAGCAGCTTGTCAGGATCTATCACAGAACACAGGCTGAGAGGCAGGCAGCGGCACAACAAAGGCACAGAGGTGATTTACAGCCTCATACAACTCACACACATACAAATAAAGGTGGACGCAGACTCCGGGTGTAATTGCGCGGCGATACATTCGCTCAAATCACAGCCGCGGATACACACACGTAATGCTCAAAAGCAAGGAAACATGCGCATACATAAATTCACTCACACACAAAGAGCCGCACCTTGACTTCAATCCCCTGTGATATTATAATATGTGTTGGGAAAAAAACTGATTGATGGTCAGAATCACTTTTTGATTCCCAAAGCTCAGAATCTAAACTTATTCCTGGCTACAGCACGTCACAGATCTACTGCTGTGCTTAAGATCTACCATCTAGTCCTTGAAGTACACACCACCCTATTAATATGGCCGTGGCACTGTTGTAAATCCCTTGCAAATCAGAGAAACATAGCAACAAACCATGTCTGTTTAGTGTGCGTTGTGGGGGAGTGAGCTGGTAGGGGGTAAGAGAAATTGAGGGATATTTCAGCGCGTGGGTGTATAATGGCTATCAGAGGTGACTTTCAGTGGGATCAACTCAAAACACTCGCGCACAAACACACAAACAAGCTTTTTTCGCTTTCGTCGCACAGTAACAGACACAGAACATTAGCTTATACAGATACCCATATCAAATGATCATGCAGCAACTAGCAAGCTCTGTGGGTGTATGTGTGTGTGTGTGTGTGTGTGAGTGAGTGTGTGTGTCTGCATGAGGCAGTCATAAAGTGAAAGTGCTGACGCTCAGAGACATTTTCTTGGAGCTGAGTGAGCCCCTGCAGGCCTGGTAACCTTGAGTTCCATGCCATGTGTGAACTAGAAGCTGGCAGTAAACATAGCGCAAGTGTGTGTTTGTGTACATATAAAGTGGAGACCAATCACAGCACACCTGACACCCACAGGTTGTCTCTACGCTGCACGCTTTACTACAGACTACCCACCTTTTGGAGTGTGATTCTGGTGCCAAACTAAAAGTGTTTTCTGGAGCTGTGCCTTGTCTTTAGGGCCGGGATCAAAGTATCAGCGGGAAGGTTTCAACACGGACCTTTTCTCTTGTAACATGAAAGTCAAGAACACAGCCTCTGATTGGTCGACAGACTCAACACCAGGTATCATTGGATTGCCAGTGGACAGCTAACAATCACGCTAACAACAACAATAGCTGTTTTCATCACAGAAAATTATTAATTTATTATAGACCTGGCTACAAGCGTGCCACTCAGCCTTGTCTCCAATTTTGCCCGGTGGCCACTCACAGTACTGCAGCAGAAAATTCCTTGTGGCCCAAAAATGTTCACAATGCACAATTATAAAAGAGATATCTGTAAAACTGTTGACAGGACACCTTGAACTGCAACCAAGGTAAATTATGAGTGAATCTTTGACCCATGGAGGTTTAATATTTTAACGTTTTTGGTAGCATGCACCAGGCAAGCCATTCTCAGGTCAAGTCCATTTTATTTATATAGTGCCAGTTCACAACAAAAGTTATCTCATGACACTTACAGACCCCAAGACGAGCAGGTCTGGAACATATTCTTTAATTAATTTAATTACTTCAGTGGACTGAGGCACCATCTTTGGGTTTACTACTTCTGTTTAAAATCTATTGGAAAAATGGATAAATAATCACTGAGGGCATTAAGTGTTGGATTTATTATTGGATTTAATGATACGCTGTTCGAGGCTGGATTGCAAAGCACCTGAAAGGGACACGATCGCATTGGACCCCTCTTTGGAGCATAATGTTGGTTAGCTTCTGGGTAAAAAAGTAAGAATCACTCATGCAGTGCTCAAGTGATATTTAATGATGGTAACGTTATTTCGTATACAACATTGTCAGTCCCAGAGTTAACTTCTGCTTTGCTCAATATGTAAGATTTTTCTTATCAGTCCTGTTCAACGCTTTGTGGTGAGGCAGCCTCGCCCACATAGCTCAGCTGGAACAGCTCTGCTTCAGTAATACAGCATGCAGTATATTTTCAGATAACATTACATTAGAAATCACATTTATTTTTCACTTGCTAGATCAGACAACTGCATGAGGCATTTCAAATGCCCAAATGCAGAGTTTACTGGCCCTGGGCAGGCATTAATGTCAAGCCCTGCGATCATGTTGATAAGTCTGCGAGTATTTGTTGATGTGAAATGGGAAGTTATTTATTCCTGTCTTTTGAACAATGTGACCTGTGTCAATTATACTTTGTTGGATCTCCTTGCTGGTTGTTCCGACACATTCAGAATCATTAACGTTACCGCTTTTGCCGTTAGCATTGTTGTTAACAACTGATTTGCTGAGTGTGTGTCATCCAAAATGTATATTTAAATGATTAAATAGCACAAAGGGGCGACAACTAGTCAACTAATGTCGACAGGAAAGGCAGTCGAGCAAGAAAATCTTTAGTCAGGGACAGCCCCAGTTAACTGTTAACTGTAATAGTTAACGATGGTTGTCAGACGTAAACTCAGGGATGTAATACGTATGATTAATAATAATACGTTTCTATACAAAATTATGTTTCTTTAATTTTTCTATACATAACTTCTTCATTTGAATACTGTATAGTTTTACCTCTTCAAGGCAAATACAGCACTAAAATGCAACAATCTGAGAAAACAAAATCACTCTTTGAGCTGCCCATTACTTATGAACATGTAACAGGGGGCACGGGTAACAGGGACAGTGTAGCTATCATGATTGGGAAACACTGTCCTAAAAGACAGTTGATATGAACACGATGAAGTGTGATGAGGTATGAGGTATTTTATTATTGAAAATGCTGCTAGTAAAGTTGGAAATAAAACATAATTAAAAATGAGGTGACTGTGAAATTGTGATTGTGATTTTAATGCAGATTTAGTGCATTATTAACGCCAGTGTTCTCAGCATTTCCTTTCTTTTTTAACCTAACATTATTACGGAAAAATACAACACACAATTCTATCATAATACGTTATTGCCACTTTTATACAAATGATAATAAATGCAGCAAATAAACCCCTGCCAGTATACATTTGGTGACTTGTGGTCTGGGGCTTTTATTACAGTTTGAGCTGGGCCCGAAGAGTGAGAACCTCACTTCAAATCTTAATGACTTGATTAAATTCGGAACTGAATCACAATTTACAATTATTTCACTAAGTAGAAAAATTGCCACTATTTCCATGCTCTTCCTCCAGTGCACTGTGTCTGTCTAAAGTCCACGCAGTTTTTTTACATAAAGCATAACTTGCTAATGAAGGCCACTGTCTGACCAAATGAACAAAGTGTGTGGGAGTAAGAACACCCTCTCAGCTGCAACACAAGTCACAGGGAAACCCACTTACCTCAATGCAGTGCTGATGCAGATCTTTTGAAATGAAGCTAGTTGTAGAGTTTCTTGGAAGTCTTGTGAAGTGGTGCGGTGTGTGTTGGTCAGCGGGCTTGTTTGTTACTACCAGTGTTTGGTGCTTTACCATTGTTACTCTCTGGCTGATGCTGTACAATGTTTCTACAAAAAGCCTGACTCATGCCTTGTAATGTCTTTTATTAAGTCATTAAATCTAGATATGCTCCCAGATGATTGCCTTTATTAGCATGAACATTTGATGACTCCTTTATGTGCATGCAGTACCCAGGCCACACCTAGTGTTATCGAGACTACAAGTTATGATACGTTTTCTACTTTGATATACATTTTCTATTGATCAATTAATTATTAGTGACATTAAATACACATTGTAGCTCAAGATCATTTACAGCCTGTCCACAGATGAATGTGGGACATCATAAAGACGTCACCTACAGTCAGATATAGTGTTGTGCATTGTTGTTCACGCACCTTACACTGGAGAATTTGCTGTCAGCTCCTAAGTTGCAGGTAGGGTACATAATGTCTCTCATTTCCTATTGTACACAGTTTCTACAACTAGTGTAAATGTAGTTGGGAGTATATGTCTGAGCCAAAACAGAATCCGCCTGTGCCAAATGTGGGTATATTTTCCATTGGCGAGCATATCTTACAGTTTGTACCAAAAGTAATTTAATAATAAAAGAGTGTCTCTGCAGTGTTGGTGTCGTTTGTCTTCGTAGATTTATCTCTGCTTCTCTCCTCTGCTGTCTGTCTGTGTCAGAGTTTGACACATTCAGAGATACTTCAAGGTGCATTCAGGTGCACATCTTAAACTCTGAAATCTACATCGTTTCGTTGGACAAAGGATATGTGTGCTGACAGGGATGTCATGGTGCGTTCAATTGCGCCTCATAAATTCAAATATCTATGTTCCAATTGCCACAAAGGTTGTTAAAAATGTGAAAGTTTCCTTTTTTTTCTTCTAATTTTCCCTGGCTGAAATACATAGGCTTTCATCTGTGATAACTCTCTGGTTGTTTCACTAAATGCTAAAATATTGACAATATCCCATTCAATTCTACATATGCAGATTTCAAAGCTTTTATTAAAAAGTCTTATCAGACTGTTATTCGAAAATTCAACCATATTCTTGATCAATAGGTACACAAGTAGCCTTTAAATTTCAAGTTGTTTTACTGCAATATTTTTTAAATAATTAATTACTAAAGATATGACATGTGAATGATGTGACATTAATTGATTGATTTAATGTATTTTGTCATTGCCAATTGTTCCAGACCCCTGACCTTAAATAAAAATGAGATGACCTTTGAGTGTTAAGTTTGAGAACTCGGCCTGTGTTGTTTTATTTGATAAGCCTTTGTAAACAATAATTACACTGTGACATATTACACAATCAAAGAATGGACTGTACATTCACCAATGCACTTTTCACAGTGTGTTGTTGTGGGTAAGCCTATATGGTAATGTATGATTATGACTGTGTAAAGGTGAACATCAATCTGTCCTGCTCTGTGTTGTAGAGTTAATAAATGTGGCACACCCAGTATTTCTGATGTGCAACCAGTCTTTTTTCTGGCTACGCTAGCGTGCTGTTCTATGCTCTATAGGTTCAGTCAACATAGCAAAGAGAAACCAGAAAACTATTTTTAATCTGCAAATTAATTTCCAATAGAGAGGTGAAGTGATGCCTCTTCCAGTGGACCATCATGTGACCTTATTTCAGAAAAATTTTACCATTTTCATAAACAACTAAAATGATCTTGTAAACTGACAAACATTATATGTGTGATTCATGGCACAATTTAAAAGAGATCAAAAAGTTATTTATCTCTGGTCATTGACAGTTGCCCATTTTTTTTTCTCCAACATAAGGTCCCATGGGACGCATCAAAATGGCCCGAGACTTCGCCTCACAATAAATGGAAATCCTAATTCTTCATACAGTAATAGACAATTATGGGCTCCTAACTCTGTACCAAAAACTATTGAAAGCTCAAACCAGCCAGTTAAATAAAGGATTTTCCCAGTCTGATGTTGAAAAACTCGACAGAGGCCTGACCTCAATCCCATCCAGCGCCTTTGGGATGAACCGGAACACTGACTGTGAGCCAGACCTTCTCACCCAGCATCAGTGCTGGACATCACCAATGCTCCTGTGTCTGAGTGAGAGTAAATCCCTGCAGCTAGGTTCAACATCTGCTGGAAAGCCTAAAACCTAAAAAGTGTAGGCTTTTAGTAGAGATTAATTGCACGGATTCTGGAATAAGGTGTGTTGTTTAGGTTTTGGGTGTCCACATACTTTTGGCAATATAGTGTAGTATTCCCACTAGAATTTTGATTTCATTGTGTCTCCTTACTTTGTATACCTCACCTCTTGATAGAAAAAGAGTTAGCAAAAGTGGAGAGAGAGCAATCTGACCTGAAGAGGAGAGGCAGATAAAGAGATAAAAGGATAAAGAGGGATGAGAGACGAGATGGAGGATGCAAGAGAGGAAAAGGAAGGAACAGCCTGCTTGCTTCCTGTGTTCATCTATATTTCACAGCACTTTCAATTAGTACCAGTATGGCTTCAGAGCGGCCGAACGAGATAAAGAGAGAGATGGAGAGAGAGAGGTTTGCTCCAGGTCACTGTGGCCTGGTAATGGCCTCTCTCTCTATCGCTCTCTTTAAAGGTGTTTGCAAACATTAAGTCTGTTTGCTTTGGCCTGAAGCAGGACACAGGCCCTTGGTTTGCTACATCTACATATTTCTCAGGTTATGTTTAATGTTGCAAAACTTCGAACACGCTGTAATTTATCAAGAGAAGCCACATGGAGGAAGTTTTTTTTGTACATTGATCGGAAAATTGGGAGGATTTCTTGGGGGAAACTCAATCTACAACTTTTTTCACTTAACCGGGTAGAAGACAAGGTCAAGTTCAAAGTCCAAACACAATTGTCTGAATATGATATTGAGACATGGTAGAAATTCATTTTAAATAACTTTAAAAACTGTTTTGAGCTGATAGAATAACTTTATGCCCTGAGTTCACCTGATGCAAGCAAAAGTTCTTGACGGGTGTAGACATCAACTTTTATTTTGGTGCATTTAGACTTTTTTAAAAGTTGTGCACATTGTTGTCATTAATTTAGTATTGAGCTGGGAATATAGCCGCTTTCAAAGCAATTATGCCAAATATGCTTAATCACTTACTTTCTGCAAGTTAGATGAGAAGATTACTATCATGATACGATAACTATCATGCTATGCCTCTATCCTGATTGACGATCAGCAGTGCAACTTGTCAATCACAACATTGCCGCAACCTTAGCATACCCTGCTTTATCATTCATTTTACTCTAAATGGGCCATACTTTAAAAAACGTCATACTATATTGAAGACTCAAAAAGAAACAGTTTTTCTGAGGTAATAAATCAAGTTTATTACAAGAAGAATGCAGGTTTAAGGCACTTCAGCATCGACTTAACTTCATTTCATTGGAATGGAGCTGAAGGCAGAAGGAGATCAGCCTAGTCTAGTTTAGTTTTAAAAAATGGTAGCACAGATGGAAAGAACTAGCCTAACTCTCTCCAGAATTTCAAAAGGGTACTACCAACACTTTTAAGGCTAACTTACATGATTGATCTCATTTGTTTCTTTCTGACGACATACAATGATTTAACTGACCAACAGCCAGATGTAGAATATAGCACATAACTCCCCATAAAGCTGCAACTAGCTGTTTTAACAAATCTGCTTAAAAGAGATTAAAAGAAATACAATGTGTTATTTAGCGAGCTTTACAGTTGATTGTAGGCAGACTCTGGAGAGAGCTAGAGCTCTAATTTCCCTGCTTTGAGTCTTAAGGTACAGCTTAGATAAACCTCTCGGAGCACTAGCTGCTGATAATATCTAATTCTTATCAAGAAAGTGAATAAGTGTACTTCTATACATATCCAACTATTTCACATACTTGCCTGTGGTTTCTGGATGATTGAAAAATATAGGGTACGGATAATGCCAGACGAGGTGTCCTCCACGTCATCCTGATTATGGACACCTCAAAGGGCATTATCCTGCTTATACCAAGGTCATTTGCCAAAGAAAAAAACATTGAGACCATTAACGTATATTTTTACGTGTTTTGTAAAGTTTTTCACAAGCAGTAACTCTGTTCCCTGAGAGTTGTACTAATTCCTGAAGCAATCACTGCAGTCCCATACGTTTCTTATGTAATGGAAACGTTCAATACTCCAGTAAATAGGACGGACCTTAGATCCGACTTAGCAACAGGAGATAAACAAGTCCACTCAGCTCATTGAACCCTTCAGCACAGCTGTTAGCCAGAGAGATAACAGCAAGATTCAAAGTAAATAACATTGCATACTGTAGACAAACAGTAAATATAATTTCACAGCATGTTAAACAACAAGACAAGCTAGCTTACCATCCATGTCATGTCATGTCACCCTCAAGCCAATCAGAATCGAGTATTCACCCAGATCATGGTATACTTGCAGATGAAATCCGAAATAACTCTGGCTGACACCAGAATATGAGATTGTTTATTTAGCAGGGACAATGCACAATACATACACCACTACTGCTGTACAGGTTACAGAAACTAAGGATCAATTATAGTAAACTAAAAAATTTACAGTTAATACCATCAATAAAACTAATAAGACAAACCAAAATAACTATATGAAAACTAAACAATGATACAGCTACCCTGACACAAATTATTATTAATAATAATAATAATGATGATGATAGAAATAATAATAATAATGATAACCGCAATTACAACAGCAGTAAAACTGCTAGATCATTAGTGCAATATTCTATATGAATAATGCAATACTATATAAGTCCATTTTCCACATCCCACCTGCCTTTACTGAGAAGCAGCTTTGTCCAATTGTTATTAATCTGAAAGCAACATTAGTAGTCCCTAGTAGAGGCTCTTGTTCTTGGGCCTGCTCAACATGTTGTTACCAACTGTTTAAGCAGTTGCATTGCTAAATTGTGGGTGATCTTTTAATATTTATGACAACTAAATCTTCGAGGAGGTCAGTGAAACCTAATTTTCCATTTTGGGGCAGCTGTGGGCTATATGATATTGATTTAATAATATCCTAATTTTATCAAGCAGTTACCTACCAACACAGCAAAACGCAGACACAGAGCAACATTTGCATTCAATTACATGTCTATGTCCACCTGACAAATGCAAGTTTAATTTTTTTTTTCCTTTCAACTCTGCTTAGGTCTCCATTTATCCCCTGGGAAGCAAATATTTTTAGCTGCTATAAATGCTCCACTGTGTTCACCAGCTAGTTGCTAACTTTGCCTATCTGTCATTTAGTGCTGGGCAGGTGGTATAGAGAAAGACACTAAATAGCTTTGTAGAGTGCAGTTGGATGATAGTCCTCTGTGGGTTCATCACTGCCAGCATCATCTTTCTCATTGGAAAAAGTCATTAAATCCATCAGTATAAAAATATTGGTTGGAGCAGCTTCAACTGATATTAAAAACACACAGGGCCGGCCCGAGGCATAAGCGAACTAAGCGACTGCTTAAAAAAAAAAATTTGATTTTTTTTTTTTTTTTTACATATTAAATAAATTAAACAAGTGACATAAATGAATGAATGAATGAATAATTCAAGACAAGATGATTCCGATTTCATGATCAATATACCTGCCTACATGTGCTGTGTCTGCCAGCATTTGAGTCATGTGCATAAACTAGACACCTCGCGTGCATAGACAATTCGCACGCATAGACACTGCATCAAGTTGCATCCCAAAAATGCACCAGAATACAGGAAATTACATCTACCAAATTCAGAATGTTCTGGGGGAGGACCCCTAGACCCCCCTTCCCCCATTTGCACCCACTTTCGTACAAATAAGGTAGGGGGGGTCCTTATGCATCTGTGCCCAGGGGGACAGTAGTTCATAATCCGTCACTGTATTAATACAATTTATAATGTAACATTATAGTGTGACATTCGTGCCAGTAATTGTCAAGCACAGGTGACTCCGCGGTGGTGGGAGGGGGGCCCCAAATCAAATTCAGCTTAGGGCCCCCAAAAGGCTTGGGCCGGCACTGAAAACACAGTTCATATTATACTTATGGCCAGTGAAACCCTCAAGAGTCCCAAACCAACTGGTCTCACCTAACTTAACACAGAGCCTGGCTCCCATGAAGAGAACAACCCAAGACCCTCTTTAAAGTTTGAGATGGACCACATGCTGGATGTTGTGAAGTCAACTGGGACACCATTTTTTGAGATGGTTGGATGCAAAAGACTTTAGTTCTACAAAGCATCTTCAACAGTTTGTGTTTGTAGACCAACTTTCTGCAGTTCATCCTCAGCAAGTAATGTGTCATCCACCCTTTATTCTCTGCCTTTCCTTTGAGTTATATTTAGAGCTAATTTTAATTGTTAAAAACTCTTTTTTTTTATTAAATTTTTTATATAAAACTAGTCCAAAAACTATGATACAAAAATGAACACTTTTTGGCATTATTTCTACTTACTCAGGGAATCATAAGCATCAACTTGTCATGATTTTGTGGTTTGTGGTTTGTGGTGGTTAGTGTTGCAATAGAGTCCCGCAGGATCACAACTGCTGGATGTGCAGTGACATAAACTTGATCTATTCCTTTTTAAAAAAGAAGGTATATTCTAAAATCAGTGAAGCATATAAATATATAAGATGAAACATATGCTGCTGTAAACTAATACTAATTTTTGTTTTGCACATGGGTGAAGTATACGTCATGCCTGGTATAAAAGTGGTTACACTCATGACAACATAGTTGCTAGATGGCAAACAGGAAAATATATGTCATTTTACTCCTCATTCTTAAACCATCTTCAACCATAGGCTGCAGTCATGCCAGCAGCTCTGTGAGGCTGTGATGCTCAAAGGAAAGAAAACTGAAGTATTGGATAAATGGTCAAGTGAATATTTATCCTCTGAGGACCATAAATGTCACCACATTTTATGCCAGTCCATCCAATAGTTGTCAACCCACTAAAAAACAAAAGTGTCACAAGACAAAAAGTCAGGGGGTCTCTTAAGTCAGTAGGATACATCACGTGTGGAACATTATTGTCTGTATAAAGTTTCATGGCAGCCCGTCCTGTAGTGCTGAGATGTTTTAATTTTGATCAAAGTGGTGGACTATGCAACCAAACCTTGCCACGCACCACAGGGATGATTTTATGTTTTCAGTACTTTAATGGCTCACCAATGAGTAGGTGACAAAGACAATGATGGGTTCTGCCATTTATAAAAATCAGAGTGTGTTATAACACAAGAACTGTACAAACATTTCCACTAACCAACTCATGAATACTAGAACAGTGGGACATTCATATGAAACTGTGACTATGATTTGCCACAAGTATGAACATCGAACATGTGACTGACGACATGTGAATGAAAAAAAATACACATTGAGAAAGACCTCTGAGTACCCTTGGGCCTCCTTGGCAAACTGCTGGAAACCACTGGAGTACAGAGTGTGCTGGTTGGACTGGGGAGAAGGGGAATTTAGGGTGCATGTGCTTAAAGACCATTCCTGCTGCATCCAGCAGATGTTATCTGGCACCACCTGCTTCTCCAGGGAGCCGAGGCCTACAGAGAAGAGAAGCCAGCCCCCAGGCATAACCCCCGGCGATGTATGTCAGCCATATGCCTGGCCTGCTGCAGGGACCAGTGCGGCAGGGAGAGAATGAGTCCAGTGTTGGGGATGAGACAGAGAGACACTGTCATGTCAGGCTGCACTCTGGCTGACAGCTCAGCTGACGCCAGGCCAGGTCAAACCCTGGTCACGGAGGACTAGGGGTTCAGGCCCGCCCCCCCTTAGCGCCGTGGCAGAACATTTGATGTCATACATCTCTTCGTTTGATAAAAGTAGAGCCAGAGGACACTGAGCAGAAGATGTGACTGTAGGGAATGACGAGGAGTGACGTGCCAGGAAATTAATTAACGTGGGGAAAGGAGTGAAGCACCTGCCTCTGGGCGTTCAGAGCAGAGCAGTCATCTGAATCAATGAGGCTGTGTTTGGCTTGCTTTGACCAGCCGGCCAACCTGCGGCGGTTAGCAGTATATAAAAGTGTAATGAGATGTCTATTGCCTGGCTTAACGTCACCGCCTCTGTTTCAAACTAGCCAGAGCTGGTTGGCATGACTTGCGATATGATAGGATGACACCCTGGGAATTGCAGAGAATTTCCCCCCCTACAAAAATATAAGAGAGCAGAGTCTGGAGGCGGACAGTGTTTTAGGGGAGATGATTCCTCTGATAGATACAATCTACCTGCCATCCTATCTAACACTCCTGCCTGTCAGGCTCAGTCTGATACTGCAGGTTTCCTCACACATCTACTTTTAATCATGGTGGGATGAAGAGAGATCAGCATTCCTTACAGCAATTTTGTGGCATGTTCCACTCATGTCTTATGCAACCCTCAGTTTACTTAACAGTCACGCTGTGTCACACACATTGTGAATTATGGCCTGAGGAAAAACAGTCTGTGATTCTTGATCTTTTCAGCTTGTCTTCATCTTTGGTGCTAAGTGCTATTTATGTGTTTTTTCACCATTTTTCTCAGAGATCCCAGTCAATAATCAGAGTGCTCATGCAACTCACTTCTCCTTTTGCTAGAGAAATGAAAAAATAAAATACACTACAGTATAAGATGCATTAATCAATGGGTTTGTGTAAACAAGGTGTCTTATTGCATGGGCCACCTGTAGAAAGGAAGCCCCCAAGATTTATGCCATGACTGAATTTCCACTCAGCTCTAAAGAGGGCTTTGGCGTCTTTTAGCTCCTGTGGTCGGTAAGGCACAAATTCACTGCTCCCATCAGCCTAGTTTCCAGCAGCTGTTTTCAGCATAAAGCTCTAACAAACCCACTGTACACTACCTGTCCAGCACCACACAGCAGACAGATACACTTACAGCTAGCTGGTGGATATATTGGAGCATTTAGCTGCTTTAGTTTATTTTTCTCAGGAGCTGGTGGAGACCAAAACAGAGCTAAAAGGAGAGTAAATATTGGACTTGAAAGAATGGCAAATGCCTACTATTATTTAACGCTTTTATCCAAAGTGCTTTACAATTTAGCTCTTTTATCTATTCACACACACATACACACATTAATGCCAGCATCCTCACTATCAGGAGCAATTTAGTTTGGTGTTGGATTGGCTCAAAATGTGTACCCACACACCAGGGATTGACAGGAAGCATCCATACTGCCTGTGAATAAGCTAGTGCATTAAACATTATCCAAAAGACAATATTAAGTCACAAGTTCAGTATTGTGAAGTGGCCAGACGAAGCTAAGTACATTTCTGGCCTCACATTATTCACTCAAATTTCACCACTGAACTGTGCAGCCCTTTTATTTGCCACAAACAGCCAAAGTACCAACTGTGGTAAGCTTTAGCTAGCTTGGCCGTCTACTTTTAGCCTTGTTGCCAGAATAAAATGTAGGTATTGTATGCTTCTGCAATACACAGATGCCCCATGGCTATGTTGTTGGCATGAAAGCTAGATGAGACGGCTGCCAATCTAGAGGCCTGTGTTGGAGACAATGTTTCAACATTTGTAAGTCAGAAACCACCGCATATTTTTGATGAGACGTCATTTGCAGCTGAAAACAGGGTATTTTTAACAAGACGTCGGGACAACAAAACTGAATATTTTTGTTGAGAGGTCAGGAAAATTTCCAGCAGTTGAGAACCAGGTAAGCCAAAACATGATCTTTTGTCTGATCAAGTGGTTGTTGTACCTGAGCCTAGAGACTAGAGCCAATACGTTCTCACTACCAACTCATCAAATTTGGCAGCTTGGTCCCTGGCATTAAGCTTCAAATATGATGCTCCTCCTACTCCCCTGCATCAGTTTGGCACGAGAAGGACTTTGCTGTCAAGTTGGCAATAATACATTATATGCAACGTCTGGTTACACCTTCAAAATAAAGCATGCTAACAAATACTTTGAATAGTATGACATACTTTGACTTTTGGACTGTTATTAACATGTCATACGGTGGCTGTTTGGTTAGGTTAAGGCACAGGAACTACTTAGCAAGGTTTAGGAAAAGATCATACTTTGGGTTCAAATACACATAAATTACTTAAGACATGTAACATCACATTACTTACCTCATTTACGTATGCTCACTTACTTACATTAAAAACAAATCACTCTTGACTCTTGGTCACAAATGGGACACAAACTCCAGTCTGTGGAGGGAAAGTCCTATTAATAACCCACCCACCCATCTCCTGATTCAGACTTTCATGCTCTTTATACCACTGCACTTCAGTGGCACTTCAACAAGTGACTCTAGAGGGGTACAGTGTCAAACTTTGAAGTGCAGGGTCACTGACCAGACTGCTGTACTTGAAAGGTTTGGAGTTAGAACGGGCTGCCAGAGCATAAGCACATTAAATGTTATCTATTTTTAAAATGCATTGCATTGCAATTTACCATGGATTACAACTGTAACTAGCTACAGGTTCAATGACATTTAAATTAAATTAGTTAGAAATAAAGAGTGTACTTTCAGAAATTATAAAAATTGACTTACAGCAGCAAATATCTGGATCATCAATCACAAAGGTCTGAAGGTTATTGTCACTTTAAAGTCTGATCATGAGCAAGTGATCATTAAAATCTGTGCTGTGATGGTAGTTGTGAGAGGTGATGATGTCACTCTTATTTACTCAGTTTGATCTTCACTCCTCTCCGCTATCACTCCTCTTTTGCAGCTTTTCCATCATCTGATCTGGTGTTTCATTGATCTGTTTTCTCTTTTTCTTGTTTTGGCATCTCAACATGGAGTCAACAAGAAAATGTCCCAGAGCAGCAGAGAAAAGCTAAAGATAGGATTGCAGAGATCAGTGTGTGTTACAGGCAAAAAAAAAAAAATGTATACATGCAATCAACCAACACACAGTTTCACACCACTGACTTCCAGATGTCAGTGATGAACATCAGGAACACCTAAAATACAAAGAGTGTTAATTTATACCTACAATTCCTCATATTTTACTGATTTGTTACTTGTGCTGGGCTTGCAAGACTATTTTTCATTTTTTATCTGCTTTTTATGTCCTTTCTATTGTATGTGTTTTATTTATAATTATTGTGATTTATTTTCATTTGTTTCATATTGTTCTTATAGTATCCCATTCTTTGTTTACCCTGGAAAGCTGGTACCCCTTCAGCACAGCTTGAAAATAGTTCTGCTGTACAGTATAGCTAAGCATGATGTATTGGCAGTTGATGGCAAACAACTAGACCAAGGACTAAAAGTTCTGGTAAAGCATATACTATTTCCATATTTAACTGAATTTTGGCTGACCCTTCAGATAATGATCTGAATTCCAAATGATTTCACACACAACATTTCCGTAAACATCACAATATTGAAATGATCATCATGCTTTTATTGACAGTCTGATGAGCAAAGACGAGAAAACTAAAGTTAAACATTAAAGGCAGTTTCATATGTATGTATATATATATATATATATATATATATATATATATATATATATATATATACATATTTCATGGATCAAATAATTTTTATAATACACACACTTTAATTGTTCAATGAAAGGTTTAGGTGAATGCTTTGTGCGTGCAGTAACCCTGGCAAATCTACAGCAGTGGTGACTTACTGAAGTAAAAGTAATGATAGCACAATGTAAAGTACAAAAATATTAAGACACTATGCAGATGGTTCTTTAATATATATTACATAATTGGATTGTGATTATCAATGGGTGGCACAGTGACTCAGTGATGAGACATGCAGGTTAAGCTTAGCTTGGTGATTCTACATTGCCTGTGGGTGTTAATGTGAGTGTGAATGTTTGTGTGTCTTTGTATGTCAGCCATGTGATGAATAATAATAATTGTTGGTGAATTACAGTGAAAATAGCTTTGAAATATTCTTGATCGCACTGGAGAGAATTTGTATAGTGATGCGCATTCACATCAATAACAGTAACAATGGTTTCTAAATGGTAACTATAGGTGTCAGATGTAGTGAAGCAAAAAGTACACGGTCTTGAAATGTAGTGGAGAGAAAGTATGATAACAGCAGTAAATGAGAACATGCAAGTACTAAAACTGGACCTACGTACGGTACTTGAGAAAATGTTCATGAGTAAAAGTTTCCCATTTCCCAATAACAATAATAATTTCCACAAATGTTTGCATTCTTGGATAAGCAGTATATTAAACACTTACATTTTTATACCCGTCTTTTTTTTGTTTCATTTTTTACTAATCATTTTGGACAGAGTCGCAAAACTGTTTCCAGTATGTCTGTTGATAAAGCCTTGTCTTCATGAAGGCCACTAGAAGCTCTAGTCTCCTTGGCAAACCCACAATCAAAGACCCAGTGCTTTACTTTTCATATAAACAGATGACCACTGCTAGTCAGATAAGGCATTGCATTACCATTATTACATGTAACACAACAGCATTCAAATTCTTGGATATGTCACCCAGCTAAAAACATCCAGCAGCTTGCTTTATAGTGTCTAGAAAAATATAAGAAAATGAAGGGGACACACCTTAATGACATTGTCATTTCAAATCAAGAACAGTGAACATGCTATCTCAAGATTCTCAATCGATCCAAGCTAATATTAGTTGTGCCAGCTAAATCGTATGGCAACACAAGAACTGCACCTGCTAGTCACTGGGTGTATTTACCAACAACAAATCTCCATGTAAGAACAATATGTCGTATGTTTAATGGAATGGCATAGAAATCTCCATTAATAAAATTATTAATAATGAAATTATAATTAGCCTAAGTCTGTACTCACGAACACCGAGGGAAACAGCTCCTGATCCCATCCAACCAGATCTCATGGCGTGACTACCCCCATAAAATAATGATGCCACGATGGAGTCTCTTCACATATTTCCTCAACTTTTCCTTGTGTGCACATTAAATTTAATTCATTTTTAATAGCTCTTTGAGCCATTGCAATTAGTCTCTACTCATTTAAATGACTGTATTTAACTGTATTATTTGTAATATTGAGTGTGGGAAGGAATGATGATGAGGAATAGTGCAATAAAAATGATGATAAAAGACATTTAAAGTCTCTTTACCTACATGTAATTTATGCTACTTCCCATTGTCTTTGTTTTTGCTTTCATAAGACCAATAACATTAATAAAATATGAAATGTATTCCGACTGACTGAAAACAGAAAAATCTGGGGGGGGTTTTCTAGTCCTCACCCTCCCCCACAAATCTAACAATCAACTTCCAGATCAATTAGCATTCAGTATCAAATCTTACACAGTATGTACCAAGCCCGAGCTGCGTATTATTGAGGGGATAATTGTTGCCTTGCGGTGGTTTGATGTTGCTCGCTGACTGACTGACTGACTGACACTGATACATACACATACATGAACAGTAATTACTAACAAGCACATAAAGACACATAAAGAGTGAGTGACACTGATAATTAACACACATGCAACACATGCTCTCCTCTTTCTTGTGCCTTTCAGAGGGGCCCGTGTACACCCCAGTCAGAATAATCCATCTCCATCATGTCGACACAGCGCTCTGGCTCTGAGATTGTCACACTCACTAATTACTCTTTAAGATAATCAGCCTGTGTGGCTGGAGATGCAGCTCCCCTCCATGGCTCTGTCTTCTCGGGGAATGAGAGGTTTAATCTGTGGCGAGATCAGAGCTACTGGGAGCAGGAGGAGGAGGGATGGGAGGCGGATGGAGGAAGGCGGGTGGAAATGAGAAGGAATTTGGGCATCTTAACAAACTCTTAATTACGTTCTCTATCCTCTGCTGGTGGCAGGCGTAAATGGCGGTCCCCAGGGAGCCTCTGATCCACTTTCTGATCTGCAGAATTCACAGCCGAGCTGCTGATCAAAAAGATGGAGCGGCCTAGATGCTTCAAACACATGGGACCTTTTTCCAGCGTGGGACTCGTAGCTTGTCATTGAGCGGAAGTTTGAATTGTCGAAATTCATGCTCGAAAAAGAAAAAAAAAACTCAGCTCGCTTTAAAGACAAGAAAAAAAGGAAATTTGAAGAGAAACAGGGAGTGTTCAATGACTGCATGAATAGATAATGAGCATTCATGCAACGTGCTGAAGGCGTTTGTCCCATATAGGAAACAGAATTCATTGGAGATGACCTCCACCCACATTCTTGCTGTTTTAATATACCAGGCACAGCTTTGATGTTGGCCATCAGCTGAATCCCTGGGGAGCCTCTGCTGTAATAAACCACATCAGTGAGCGTACGGCCACGCACTCACCAGCAGGAAGTCCCATCAGCCTGTCCCAGTTGCTCACTGCATGGGGTCAGGAGGCCACGAAGACTGGATCACGACACGTAACTGTACAGTATGTCCACTGACCACCAGTGTCACACTCTGCGTCCTCTGTGGATAAGAAAATTAACTAGAAATGTTATTTTATGGGTTGCACATCTTTCTTTGTGAAAAAAGATCATTTTTGATTCACTGGCAGGTGTTCATTAAGATCGCAGAACAGCACACATTAAAGAAAGCCATGGAGCACAATTTGACCACCATTATACAGTAAATAAATGCACAAGGTACATGAGACGACATGTTACCATAGAAACAATACTTGTGTTTGATGACCCACTGAAATGGACCTACAGTAACCATCAGTTAAACTCACCACAAACACACAAAATGGTTCAGGATTTGAAGGAAGCCTACCTTATTTTGATAAGATGGTGTTCCTCGCCGCCACCTTTATTTTCATGTATAAGAAATTGCAGTTTTATTTATTCTTTAAACACACCGTATGTAATTTCTTCTGACACTAGGGGTGTCTGTCTGTTTAAAAAACATTTATAACAAAAAACGTAGGATGGTGATGTCGTGAAGCAGTGTTGGGTCATGGGAGTTATCTTCTTTCTCAAACAGCCACCACTGACAATGAAACCCTATCTGACGTGAAAGAAGTCAGGTTCACAGACAAAGTAGTGTCAAAGCTTTTGTCAAAGGTTTTGTCATGATGCCAACTTTCTTCCTCACTCTCTTGCGTGTCATCTGGTGTTTGCCCAGAAGTTACAGCTACAGGCGACCAAATGAAACGCACCATTACCACAAGCAAAATTACAAATTTCTCTGGGTTTGAACATTTTTTGAAAATCTTGGAAAATGTTTACAGCTCAACAATATAAACAAGAAAAAGCATAGTCTTTATAAGACATTTAAATGCAGAAATGTTACATATTATATCTTTAATTTGACGGTCGTGAGGACGACCCTATATTGGTGTTCTCTAGTGGCTGTGAATCTTTGATACAGACTGATGATGTTGCTACTGTAATGTGGTTGTTGAAAATACTAAATGGGGAATATCCACTGTGCATTTACATTGGTAGTTGTAGCATTTTCCAGTCAGAAGTGCACTGACAATCTTTGTCAGTCAGCTAGTACCATAAGAAACACAATTAACGGCTCACAGCTTGGACACTGTTTTCACCAACCTGATAAAGAGCTCATTCTCCTTTGAATATGGAATAACAAGCAACAGCTTCAGTGTCATTATGTATTTCCTTACAAAATAGGAGGAGAGTTAAAATTTCAGTTTGACTCAATTGAGTGATTTAATTATCTCAAAAATGTACTGTAAAACAAGCCTGAAATTCGACTGTGCTGTTCTCTCCTGGAACCTATAGCAACAGGCGACCGAATGAAATACACCATTACCTTAAGGAAACTTGTGGGTGTCTGGATTTGAACATCATCGGAAACATTTGGGATAATTTAAGTACACAACTCAACAAAATATATAATAAAGGGCTAGTTGTTTAGACATAATTTAATGTGAAATGTTACATATTATATCTTTTTGGGCCATTAAGTTGCCATGGAGGTGTATACCAACAGTTTGCAATGTATTGTGGAAATGTCCCGAGCTATACCAATATTTTGGGATACCAGCTTTTCCATATAAATGTCATAATACCCTTTGTTGTGGGGATGCTGGGGATATGTCCCCACCACTTTATTAAAGCACGTTTTGATAAAAATGTTGTGGAGAAAAAAAGCTTGCTGTATTTTCGTATTGTCCCACCATTATTCCCCCATTACATTGCATAAATTGCAAATGTTGAAGACCGTTTAAAAAATGTCTCTTCATCAGAGCCCTTATGTCCCCACCATCTTTCAGTAAAACGTCTTTCCCTTGATGCTAACAGACAATACTGGGGCCTATACACTATTCCTTCTTCGTTTTGTCTCCTTATCAGTCAAAGATAATGCAGTAAAGAATAGTACTAATAGTACTAAAGATGTAAATATCGTTAAATATATTATTTTATTGATGAAACTAAATGACTTAGTGCATAATGATACAGATCTTTACAAAGAATTCTGTTTCTTTTGTTAGACTACAATTAGAATAGAGCTCATTAACAGTTTTATCAAAAATAATATGATTTTCATTAATAAAACTACACCATATGATTGCATGATCATCCCAAAGGGACTGATTAGTAGTCAGAATAGTTTCCTTGGATTTGGTGGAGAATTTCACTGTGTCTCATTAATGTTTATTGACAGACACTACACATTATACAGCACCACATAGTTTATGCAGATATCATACACCAGTGAAGAGTTCGCATATCAGCCTACAACCTTTGTCAGATCACAAAATTCCATATCCTGTGAAATACGGTGGCGTCTCTGAACTAGCTGCAGAAGAACATGGGAGATTAGGGAGGAAAAGTGCATTAAGATGCTTGGGTTGTAAATATATATGAGGAGGGAGAGAGTGAGAGTGAGAAGGAGTGTAGGTTTTTAAGTTGCTGTCACCAGGCTGTCACTGTGTCTGTCAGAACAGATCCATCACGGCTCTGACACGTCAAGCTTCACATTTGCATGGAGTGCAGCAGGAGCCCGTCCTTATTATGCATTCTGTCTCACACTAACCTTCCTCTCTCTACCAGATGAACTAACTAGCATCCGAGAGGCATATTTTATAGAACCGCATGAGCTGGGGATGATGGAGAGCTGTTATTGGCGTCTGACAGTGTGTGTGTGTATGTGTGCGTGTGTGTGCGTGCGTGCTTGCGTGTGTGTGTAGCACTGGGTGCCGCCATCTTCCCAGGTGTACAAGGATCAGCCATCTTGTCAGGTGAGCTGCTGCTAACTAACTATGTATTACTTTGACTTTCTCTCTGCAGGCTCATGGCCACACACACAGCAACAGAGGTGAGGAGGCGATGAGGACACAGCCGTGTGTGTATGTGTGTTTGTCAGTCTGTCTGTCTGTGTGTGTGTTGCACAGTATGGCAGTGCAGATGCAGTCAGTCCCTCAGTGAGGAAGCCTCCGCTGGGACAGACACAGCTGTGGCATGGCATCGGGTTGCTAACGAGCCTTATCACACAGGCGCTAGACTAGACACACACACACACACACACACGCACACACACGTGTAGGGAGTCACGCACATACACACACTCAGATAATCCCAAAACTGAGTTATAGGGCTATATACTTGTGTGTTCAACTCTCCATCATACACACTGATAAACACACACACACACACAAACACGCAGGCACATATATCCTGAAAAACACACATTATCTACACACACACCCATGTTATCTCATATACATACACTCAACCCAGACTATACACACGTGCTCCCTTATCTACACAAAGACACACATACATGAAATTAAAACACATACATGTTTTCCACACACATGCACCTATATATATAGACACAACACACGTATACACATACAGATGCATATACCCTCATGCATACAGCTAATGAAGTATCTTGTGATATACCATCATGCTGATGTTAACTATATGACATATTTGCTCCTATGACTGCTGTTAATGTGAAAACTATGTAATTCAAAATACAGTGAAACAGATACAGTTTTGTGACGTGACGTGTTATTTCTGACATTTTGAGGTCAATTTCCCAGTAAAGAGGTTTGATAATCTGACTAATCTGATAGTTTGTTTAAAACCTCTTTGATCATAATAATGCTTGTGTTTCTTGTCATCATTAATAATAAAATTGTGGCAAAAAGTACAAGACCCAATTTGTAATAAACTAATTTTATACATTTTAATATCAATTCTTCATTTACAGTAAGTTTGCACTTAAACAGGGACCATGCCACTTTTCAACCAGCTTTGTATCACTACAATAGTGGTAGTATATGAAAATGAACAATGGTAAATATTTTTTGATTTTGCCTGCACCTAGAGGTCCCCACTTTTTAAGTGGCAATAACACCAAATTACGTAAAACCTGGCATATTTTAGGACCGTTGTATCAACTACAGATTGATGCTCCGCATATTTTATGAACGCTTCCACGGATACAAAGAGTATCGTCAGATCTCGAGACAGAGAGCTGTCGCTCTCGCTCTCTTCAATCAAGTGATCCAAAAGATGCACTCACCAATCAAACTGTCTAAACTAGGCAGCTGATAAACTACAAACCAAGATTTTTTACTACACTGCCTATTTCTCACCTAAAATGCTTTCAGAAACATACAGTATTTTAGCATACTTTTTAGCTACAATAGATAAAAAGATTGTAGGTCGAGTCGCCATATTGTTTCTGTATTATGAAACAGAGGCTGAAAAACTCATGTAAAAACAAAAACAAGGCAGCGCTGACCAAATATGAGCCACAACCCTGTTCATTCTTTATTTCTCTTCAGAAACATATCTTAGTGTACTGTTTTGATTAGTTTTGTACTGTTTCAAAACAAGGTTTTCTACCTTTTGGGTAACTGGGAATACCACAACTTTCCTCTGTTTTCTCTGGTCATGTAGTAGCAAAATATTTGGGTCTTTCTACAGCATAGATAGCCCAGTTTTGTGAAAGGGCCATCTTATTTTCATCTTAGCCATGAAATATTTCTGTAATAGACCTAATGTTGTAATCTTTATTCTCCATACTGTGGTTTTACTGTTGTTATCTCTCTCTACTCTGATTAAACGACCCCTATTACATGTCTATCCCTCCTGAAAGTGGGGTCCCTCTTCAGTGGCACTTCCTGATATTTCTCCCTTTATTTTTGCATTAAAGGTTTGTATTTTTCCAAATTGTGGGCCTAACAACAGAATAATGAATGCCGAACTTTGTAATTTGTGATATCGGGCTATATCAGTCAAAAAAATGCTTTTTTTAGTTGCAGGAGATACAAGGTTTTCGGCTGACAGAAGTGCACATGTGATTGTGTATGCAAATAACAGGAACACACAAAAAAACATCTATGTTCTTATTTGTTTTTATTTTACAGTCACCAGATGAGCAGATACATCATTTTAGAAAAGAAATTGATATTTGCAAAAAAATTATAATACAATTTTCTCAATATAGATTATGTACAGAATGAAATGTGGTCAAACTGAAACAGCATTCTGCCTCTTTGTCATCAAGAAGACAAAGCAGTGAGGGGTCTGAGCGGACCTCCATAGACCCAACTCCCTAACCAATAAATATAAACTGTATATATTATGTATGCTGCACTCATCCAGGCATGGACAATACCAGGGCAAGTTAGTTCTCAACAATATTCCCTTAATCAGTTCTTATACATCACTGTGCTACACACACACACTCGCACACCCATGAGAAGCTTGACACACAAGTGCACACAGGCCAGAGAACAAATTACAGTTGGGTTACAACAATGGGCCATCTTAACTCATGAAAAGGAAAGAAGAAAGCAAAAGAAATGTGTATGGAAATACCCGTCATTGTCCTTGATCAGGAGGGAGAAGTGGCTTTCTGGTCAAAGCTCGTTGGAGCTGGCTGAGTAGCACTTGACATTTGGCCTGTTTCAAACAGCCAATTCTACAGAAAGCTACCGAGCTGGAAAATCTCTCCCATTCTCACAGATCCTGCCTACTCATTTAGCTGCCTCCCTCCCATCCAGTCTTTCTCTGTATCTATCTACCTTACTTCTCTCTCTTGTTCCTATTCGCTCTGTCTTAAAGTGGGACAGATGCCAGGACAGGGGTTGGTGAATGCCCTCTTTCCCAATTTTCCCTCTGGGAATGAAGAAAATCAAATGCAAACGAAAGCTCCTATCCAAGCTGTGTTGAAACAGAACAGACAACTGCACAATCACAGAACGAGCACAAGAAAGACTACAGCAAAGTAAAGCTATGGCCGGGACGGGGCGGGGAACGCTTCTAAAGGGGATGCTTGAAGGACTTGAAGGACACTATAAGCACACACTGCTTGCCAGCCGCTTTACCTTGTCGCTGGGCATCACCTCTCAAAAATCGCCCTCCTTGTTCTTGGCGGGGGGAAGAATTATGACTTTGTGCCGATGAGCGAATACACACACTTGCATAAATCATCCATCTTGTTTGGCGGTTAATTACTCTTGTTTACCCTCCGAGTAACCTCGGGATGGGGCGGCGCGATAGGAGGGAGCCTGGGAAGAAGAGATAGCACCAAATAGTAATCTGCTGACGCTGTTCATCAGTGTGCAATTCGCAGGAGTAAAAGCACATAGTGGGCTTGAACCTGGGTGTTAGTGAATTAGACAAGGTTGCCTGGGGTCTGAGGACGGCAGCTCCATCAACATCCTGGCCTGACCACAGCTGCTCGCTAAGCTGTTCTGGGGTCAGCCGGTGAAGGAGCCATGCTGAGGCAGCCCAGCTCGGGCCAATCAGAGAGCTCCTCAGGATGTACAGCAGGCTCTGATCGTTGCTTATTTCATTACAGGGAAAGCTACATAAATCCACAAAATGGAGAGGAAGAGGCACAGAGGGAATATTTGCATTTCTCCTCTCCTATCATCTCTCCTCAATGCCCCCCCTCCCTTCCCAACATAACCCCTTTCAATCCTTCCCCCATTTAGTGCAGAGTGACTTTAATCATCACTTTCGCCAAAACACATTAAGCCAGTGTGTCCGGAGTTGAGGAGAGAGAGGGGGGTTGAAAAAACACAGAGTGGCGCATTAGATTTGCAATAGTGATGCATCACTCTGGCATTACTTTGGAGATTAAAGAAGGGACGTTGCATTTCAATGGAGTGGTGCTGATGGTTGCCTGATGGATGACTGTCCTCCTGCACTGAAGCCAACAGGAAAGACCACTGTCCACCAGTGAGAGAAGTCACACTGACCCTGGAGTTCCCTTCCATTCTATCCCTCCATCCCTTTAGCTTTTATTGCCTTCTTCTAAAAACCTCTTTTTTTATTCATTCTTAAACCTCAAAGCCTCCTCTGCTTTTTAACCCCCAATCTGCGAGCACCTCTACATTGAAAGATATTTATGCAGCTGTTTGATCATGTTCTCAAGTCAAAAACAACACCTCCTTTGTAGGAGGAGATAATACTGTAAAGTGGATTGCATACATTAAACTTAAGCCAAAACACAACGTGACTTTGCCTGGTCTTTGTGTTACTGCATCTGTATGGAAAGGATGGATGTAAAGTGCTTGAGAGCTTAGAACAGGCAGGACGAGATTTGGAGGAGACCATAAAAACACAAAACAAAACAAAAACTGAAGGGCATGAACAAGGGGGGCTTTAGGACTGGGCTCATTGGGGGCAGGTTCAATGTGGAGACAGAAGGCTTTATAAACAGGGTGGGGGTAGGGGTGGGGGTAGTAGGGAGTCCGCAGGAAACAAAATGACAATACGTATTTTGTTCTACAGTCTCAGAGAAACAGAATCACAGTCCGTCAGTCCAAGGGTACAGCCCAGCAGCCTGGCCCAGTGGGTGAGCTTTCCGGTCATGTGTCTATCCAAACCCTTGGGCCTGGGTTCACCCTGGCACCCAGCTCTGGTTGCTGTGTGCTGGTGGAGGGCAGGCAAATGCCCCCAAGCTCATGCCCATCCCCATGCCCAAGCCTTGGGACAGAGAGCCGTCAAAGTTGAAGTCCATATTCTCTGTGTCCATAAAGTCACTGAGCAGGATGGAGTCTACATCACAGTCCAGGCTATTAGGGACATTCTCCATCTCCAGGTTGGCAGCCATTCTAATATGGGAGTTGTGCTGTTGCCCCTGGTAACCACTATTCCCTGGCTGGTGGTTGTTGTGATAGTACCCATGCCAGGAGTCAGTCATACCCTGATGATGAGCTCCAGGGTAAGGTTGGTGACGGGGGTGAGGTGCGGATGCCAGGCGGCAGGGGTCCTGTGGAACATCCATGACACCAGCAGGGTTAGGCGGTAGGGATGGCGATGTTGGGAGGTGAGGACGGGGCCCATAGTGGTTGGAGGTCTTGAGGCTGTAGGGCTGCAGGATGTCAGTGCTAACCCGTGGGGAGAGGGCCTGGGAGTGAGGCCCACTGTGCATAGGGTTATGAGAGTTGTGGGGGTTGTGGTTGTGCATGTGACTCTGGTTGGAGCGAGGGTTGTGATCATGGCTGGCATTTACTTTGTTACTGTGACCATGCTCGTGAGTTGGACCGTAGTCATGGGCTGGATGGGGCTTGTGGCTGTGGCTGTAGTTGAGGCTGGCTTGGTGTTTGTGACCCTGATTGTGGTTCTGATGGTGGGTTGTGTTCTGGTCATGAACTGAACCATGACCATTGTGTAGGCTGGGATTGTGAGCATGCTCTTGGCTGTGATTGTGGTTATGATTGTGGCTGCGATTCTGATTGTGGCTGTGCGGACTATGAACACCATTGGTTCCCTGTGTCATTAGTGTGTGTGTTTCCCGTCCCTGGCCCAGCACTGTGTCTTTGTTGCAGTAGGGAGGTCCTCCAGTAAGCAGACTCTGCAGGGCGTTGTTCTCTGAGTAGCCCCTCATTGGGCGCTGGAAGCTGACTGGCTTGTTCTCCTGGATCGTCTCCATGGGAGTGTGGTGCCGGAGCATGCCCATGGAAGGCTGTGCGTACATGGGCCCACAGTAGGAGCCCTCTGCCTTGGGCCCAGGCACGTAGGGATAACCATTGCATTTGATCTGCGGTGGCTGGGGGTAGCTGCTCTCATCCAGACTGATAGCCCCAGTCAGGTCAGTCAGCTGGGGCAGCTCCACAGTGGGGATGTGGCCCCCAGTGCCCAGAGCCGGGGAGCGGGTGCTGGTGGGGCTAGGGTACAATCGTGGGGAAGCTGAGCAGGAAAGTCCACCCTCCTCTGGTTCATCAGCCTCTGCCTCAGCCAGGATCGGGGATAGGCAGCCACTCAGCGTGGAGGCGGAGGAGGAGGTGCGGGAATGAAGATCCGTCCAGGTATCATACTCCTCACCCCCCATGACCACACCTCCTTTCCCTGCCGGACTGCCATGTTCGGGGGAGCCTTGCATTGTGGGTCCGGCCCCCTGACCTTGCCCCCGTCCAAGGCCTATGGCCCCTGCTCTCTTACGGCTAATGCGACCCTTGGTCTTCAGGTAACGGGTGCCGTTGTCTATAGAGGCCGCACGCCGTCTGGGTCCCTTCCCCATCTTCCCTCCTTCTGGGTTCAGCATCCACCAGGAACTCTTCCCAGTCCCTTCATTTTGCACCCGGATGAAGCGGCTGTGCAGGGACAGATTGTGTCTGATTGAATTCTGGAACGAGAGAGAAAAATGGGAAGGAGATGGTGGCAGAGAGGGAGGGAGAGGCAGAAAAGGGAGGGAGAAGGAAAGAGATAAACATTAACACCCATGGGAACATTTAGGGTTAAATAATCATTTCTTGAGAACACAAAGTCATTTCAAATTATGGCCAAACTATCAAGGCTGCACGGCAAGCGAGAAAAAAGATGGATAAAGAAAGAGAGGGAGATGGAGGGGAGAGCAAAGAGGGCAGGGAGAGTGAAGGACCAATCGATACCTCCCCTGACCAGCCTCTCCTCTCCACACGCGCTCACTGAGTCATAATATGGACATGGGTGCAGCCTCCACATCAAACCATCACCAAGGTTACAGAAATGAATCACGCGAGGCAACCCAATCACAGACAGCCCATATCGATTGCAGGGCCTCCAAATATGAGAGCCTGAGATCCAGCCAGAGACAGGGAGGGAGGGAAGGGGTGAGAGGAGGGGGTTGGCAGGAGAAGATCTGGAAGAGCACCAGAATGAAAAAAGAAACACTCTTACACAGGCCTGGAATAAGATAGAGGGGAAGTAAACGGCGGGAGGGAGGAGGAGAGGGACATGCTCATTTAACCTCTTTTAAAATCACGGCACAATTAACATGACGGTAGGCAACGACGGCAGATATCGTTATGATAAAGTCTTCCTGCAAATAGCTTTGAAGGGGGACGGATGTGGTGGTTGCAGGTGGGTGTGGAGTGCGGGGGGGTGTATAGGATAAGCTTCTCCAGACCCCTGTTTAAGTGCCTGAGTGACGGCTGTATAGTTAATCCAGGGCTCCACAGCAGCATTTGAAGACGGTGCCAACCTGGAGTGAGTTGATGAGATCTAAGCCTGCCTAAAGGAGAGCTTAGCAGGGATACACATCATCTCAGCTGGCCAAGTTAGTCTAAGTACAGCATGTTCATCCAAATCTTTCCTGCTTGTGTCATTATTCACACTCTCTCCAGCTTTCCTCCCTTTGCTTTTCCGCTTTCTTTTTCTTTCCCTCTCTTTTTGCTTTTCCCTTTCTCATCTTTGGGGAGGAACAAACCCCCTCCACCACCACCAACCCCAACCCTCTACCCCATGCGCACAATCACACACTTTTCTTTTTCCTCTCTGGAGATATCTATCTATTTCTGCCTTGTTTATTACCTGCACATAGCTCACAATCTCTGTCTCCTGATATCTCGAGCCATTCTCTATCTTCATTCACTCCCCGCCTCCTGTCCAATTTTCCTGCTCTCAGCCCCATTCATCTCCCTCTCTGTGTCCCAGCATCTCTTGATCACGACATTGCTCATTCTCTCCCTCTCTCCACATCCATCCTCTCATCACCTTACGCAACTTCCATCCTCCCCCTTCTCCCCCCTCTTCATTCATTCACACTGAAAAGTGAGCAAATATCGGAACCAAACAGCAGGAGATGCAAATACGTGTTCAATGGGGGGACCAGCTTACATTTCACCCTTCAGGGCAATCCATACACTCAGCATATGTACTCCCCCATACTCTGGCAGCATATGGAGCCACATGGCTTCAAACTGGACAAACAACTAAAAAGAGGTGATGGCTTTGTTGATGAAGGGTATTATGAATAGCACAGCATCCAGAACAGCAAGTAATATGCGTCTCGCAAAATGTTTACAGGAGGAATTCAGCTTTAAGTAGGTTTCAAATCAGTCTTGTATCCCAGTACTACCCTCATTCATGTCGAAAAGCCTCCTCCACACACACCCATCCCCTCAGCATGACTCCAAACAGGTAATTTTGCCACATCCTCCACTCAAATCACACTGCTGACTACACTCTCTTCACAGACATGAAAATTGGATACGGGAGATGTATTTATGTTTTTTTTTTTCTGCTGTTCAGAGGGGTCCTCTCCAAAACACCAGGTCGCTAAAATTGCACAAGCTTAACGTTTGCCGACGAAATGGGCCGACTGCACTTCTCAGCCGCGGCGCGCAATGGAGAGCAGACTTTATCAAAGGCAAATTGAACGATGACGCCGTGTGAAAGAGGCCACCAGTGGAGGCGACCCGCATCAGGTGATCTGAGAGCGGCACCCTGACAGGTTCCTCTACAACATGACGGCTCCGGCTGGGCGTAGCCATGGCAACAGAGTAAACCAAAAGAGGGAGAAATGAAGAGAGGGGAGGTGATGGTGGGAAGGAGAGATGGGGAGAGAGGAGGGGAGGTGGCTGATGCTGTTTGATGCTGCAGGCAACTCCAAACAGCCTTTTATCTGAGTCTGTCAGATTCCTGCTTCCAATCCACCAGGGAGGCTCAATCACCAGTAGTCCCAACGTCTCACTACCTGTACCAAGCTGTGATTAGCAGACGTGTTTGTGTGTGTGTGTGTGTGTGTGTGTGTGTGTGTGAGTGAGTGAGGGGATAGAGAGCTTACGTACAACTACCAGAGCAACAATTATACCCCAACAGTACACTGCTTTTCCTTCACCTGCTGATATACTGTATAATACTATAATGTGGCAGCTCTCTGCATTGTCTTCTTTATATATTAAGGTTAAACTAACATCCATTTGAGGCTGAAATTGACATCTTTGTACTGAAATAGCTAATAGTGTAAATTAGGTGCTGATACTCAATACCATCAGTATCTAATGTTACAGTTTGTATGGCCATATAAGACGATTTCTATCATAATCTAAGCACAGGAATGCTAGGATCCAATTAAACATTAGGAAAAAGACACGTGAGGATGAGGGCCAGAGGCCTGTAGAGTTCTCTAAACTTGACAGACGGAAGTTTCTGAGCATAAATCAATTTGAGTATGAACTTTCAATAGACAACTAATGTGCATTTCATCAAGAAAATAATAATGTTATGTTAATTATACTCAACATAATTGTGTGGACATAAACAGGCTATGTTGCATGTTATATCTTTTTTCCTCTTTGTGTTCCTACAGTCCTACATTCAAAAAATAACCAGCAAAGTTTTACATTTGATTTTTTTTTTTTTTTTTTTTTTTTGCTATTTTGTTCATGTGCACTCAGTTGCCAGTTTATTAGGCACACCTAACTGAACAGAATGCAGTCCAATACAATTGTACATCCTCCCTTCATAAACGTTTTAATTTTCAGGCTCCAGTTTGTGTTGCAGTTGAATTGTATTGCTTTACACTGACAGAGTTTTCTATTATTTTGTCCACCCCCATTTATATAAATGAGGCAAGGCTAAAAAAGAGAAACCCCTCTCTCACTGGCATCTGGCATGCACATGTACACTATTCAAGCAAGTTTTGGAGTGACACTGCACTGACTGTGATTTATACATAAATAGAAGTTTTGATTAAGGACAAAAAACGAGATTGTGATCTCTAAGTCACTTACTCGTAGCCAAAATAGCTCACATTTATACAGAGTCCTTCTTCTTCACTTATGGTTTGTGTCTTTTTTCATTTGTCTGTTGGCTTCATTGGTATGGTGAGCTGAATATTGTCCTGTCTGTTCTTTTTGTCATTCATCAAAATAAGTTCTCAAGCTTTTGTTTTAAGGGCAATAAAGTTAGCTGAACTTAAACTCTGCTGCCATCTGGCAAAAGATATAGAAGTATTTTGACTTGATTATTTTTGATTAGTTAGTATTTATAGTTTCTTTTGTGTGCGTGTGCGTGCTCGAGTGCATGTGTCTGTGTGTGCGTTTGTGTGTGTGTATTCAAACAACCATTGACCTCAACACTAAGTAGTTTTGTGTCTAAACCTAATCAAACCATAAGCAAAGTGTTATCAGCAGAAGTTTTTTTTTATTTTTGCAACTATGATTTGCAACAGTTTTGGAAGGCACACAAAAACAATGTTTTCCTGCCAAATAAGGCCTCTGATCAGAAAACACTTGTTTTTGAATTGTGCTGGAGGGCAAACAATGTATTTTGTTGTGTAATTTGGAGTAATATTCGATAAAAAGATGCTGTGGCAACTGTGGCTAGAGACGCATGCAATGGGAACAAAACACAACATGACTGTTAGAAACTCTGTGTCATTAGCCAATAATGAGTCAGTCTCACTGGTTAATGACAGACAACATGAACTTTGCCAACAAGAAAGTTAAAAGGAACCAGATAGATGTAAATACTAAATCTAAATTTAATAACTACAATAAAAACAACTAAGATGACAAATTCAAGGACTGTCCAATTTAATGATTCCTACATGAATCCAGTATATCGACATGACCCTGGTGCAAGATTGGACCATCGCAAGCAGAGGGAGGGTGTAGATGTTCCATGTTATTAATGCAATCAAAGTTTATATAGCAGGAGATGTCACTGATTAGCACCATGTGAGCCAAAGAGGGGGAGCTGATCAGTGAAGTCCTCCAGCATAGTCTATGGTTGGAATGAAACCTGCAGACTCTCAGTCCTCCGTGGCACATAGCTGCCCATCCCCACCTCAGTGTATATATTAACTTGTCAGAAAGACTGATTCTGAAGTGGAGAAGCCTGTTCCCTCGGCTCTCAGCCTTTGCCTTTCTACTAATGCAGGAGGAGATGGACTGTTGCAGAGAGAGCGGTGACTGAATCTGTCCTCACATCCACCCTCCTCCTCTACAGGGAACACGCTGCACTGTATCCAGCCTCACTACTGTATATTATGCATAAATAGTTACCGAGTTTGACCCTGACACACTGCTGCTTTCACTGAGTCAGGGGATAGTCAGTCCAGTGGTTAGCTAATGGCCCGTGGACACACAGAGCTGTCTAAACACTGAATTTTTACACTTTTCCCTTTTTCAAAATGCCAAACCGGGCAACAATTCATGACAGGGTTTGGGAATTACATCATCCTGCATCACTCTATACAGTATGCAGTGTAATTACAGCTGAACATTTAAATGTGACCATAAATTACAATTTGGATGCTGAGCATGAAAATTCACTCCAGACTTTGGAAATACTCTGACTGTACAATCACAAGCTCAAGACACTGGTATTACTCAATACACAGGACTTTTATAGCTGTAAGTGTGTAAGTTATAGATAACACTCTCACCCTAATTACCTCCACAGAGGAGGTTATTTTTTCACCTGTGTTTCTTTGTTGGTTGGTTGGTTTGTCAGCAGGATTACACAAAAACTCATTAATTTCTCAGGTAATTATGGATGAATCTTTAATTAAAAAACTGGCAAAATTTGGTGGCTGGTATCTGTGAGTGAATACAATTTGATGCAGATCCTAGATCCACTGATCTTAAATTCTGGTTCAGCAGTTATGGGTGGTTTAAAGTTTAGAGTGATACAGGGCAACAGGGTTTGAAATTGTATAAGGCTCGATTGAAATAAAGAAAACTATTGGGCCTTGGCCCTTTAAGTCTCAAGCTCAACATCTTTCTTTAGACCCTGACGACATTATCAGTTATTTTTTTCAGACTTTTGAACAGTATATGATTGTTTCCACAGACCGAGAAGCACCTGTGTGTCCTTTTAACCTTCTCCTCTTGGCATTCCAAACTCAACATGCAGGAGATGGACAGAGCAACAGGAACATCTGCACAGTATAATTCAGTCCAGTACAGCAGACCGTTCAGAAATACACCCTTATGTACCTGCATTTTATTTGCAGGTGTCTCCACAAAGTCTCCACTGTCTCCACAAAGCCTTTAAAATGGTCAGAAACTGTGCTCTCTTCAGCCGTGTGCCCACATCCTCCATTTCACAATAGCAATAACAGAGCACTGGCTAATTTTCTTGATTATTATTATTTTCAACCCCCTTGTCCCTTTTTTATTCTGGATTAGGTAGCTAACGCTAATTACATCTATAACAAATTATCCAGTTTGTGTTGCATAGCAACGACAATGATGTAACCCTTTGCACCCTTTTTCCTCTTGTTGTCTGTTACTGGCAATTCTCTCAACGGAGCTTTGTGTCTGAGCAGAGAAAAGCCTCCTATATTAATTCTACACAACAGCTAATATCAAAATATATCTGTGTGCTGGACCTCATATCATAGAGGGAAGATTTGATTCCAGACAGTTCCCCTCCTCTTTGCAGACTGTTAACGATGTAGAAATCAAGTCATATCTAATGGTTTTTAGCTTTTTCAGCTTTGTACACACGCTGCACATGTAAACAAGCGACAACATATATATTTCACAAGTTGACACATGTCCACCTCAATGTGCATGCGCACACAGGCAAACACACAAAGACACCCACAGCCCCCCACCCCAAACTGGCAATCATACTTAATCCCTCTCCAGCCTGAGTAATCCCCGACAATCCAAGGCTAATCCTGGTTAATTCTGGGCACTCCTCAGCTGGGTTTCATCCTGAAACCACAGAGACAGGGTGGGGATTGGTCGGATCATGGCGATTGAGGCTGGGCGCGGCGTTGATGGACATAATTGGTTGGGCAGTTATTGGGAGCCAAGAAAAACAAGCACAGGTTTTCACGGGTCTTCAAAATATGTCCGGATTGACCCCCACCAACCACGTCACGCCACAGCCTTACTGTTGTCACCGCTTCTGATAGAAAACATGTTTACCACCAGAGTCCTGTGTGTTAGCATGTAAACACTTATACAAGACACTGATACAACAACTGGTGCTCGGGGATAGAATAACCTTTTCTATAGCATTTAAAGGACTGGAATAAACACAAGCAGGGTATACAGTATAAGCCATTCCTCCGGTGTAAGGGGTTTCTGAGAAGTCATTAGACTCTATTCAATCAGCTCTACCTAGTGAAGCTCCTAGCTCAATTCTTCTTAGTGGCTATTGATCCTGATTCCAAAATGAAGCACTTAAGACGCCTTGATCAAGCTGCTCCTTAATCTAGCGTTAAGGAGATTGAGACCTTTTCACCCCATGTCTCAGACAGACTTATTACTATGGCACAGGGGTACAGTGGCAGCGGGAGCACACTTCTCTCAGTTTGGGTTTTATAGTCTGTTTAAGCCCCTTTGGTGCAGAGCAGGCGTAGGAACACTTTTACTCTCTGCCATTTTGAAAAAGCTGTCAATATACACAAAGCCAAGCCAAGTGTGTTAATGAAGCAATATGTCACTGACAGGGGATGGATAGGGATGCTTTGTTAAAAACAAGAAGGCCTCTGGTGTTTGTGGGCTCGACTGCGTGCCTGTTCGATTGAGTTTGCACATGGAAACTGCAGGATATGTGTGTTTGAAGCATTGGTATACTCATGAGAGCGTGAAAGCAGAAGCAAAAAGGAAACTGATTTACCTTCCGCTGCAGCTCTGTCAGCAGCGAGACGGGGAACAGGTTGCAGTGGAGTTCTGCTCCTGGACATTTTTATAGGCTGCTTTTACCTCTCTATCCTCACAGGAGAGCAGTCTCTTGGAGGGGATTCTTTAGAGGATTCAGTAGAACATCATGTAGTGGATTTTATAGTGCTTTCTGCTTCACATTTTAAGGAGCCCACCTCTAATTTATGACGCATTCCACGCCGTATTCAAGAGGAGGGTTGTGTTTTAAATTCCATGCAGTGCTCCATTAGATGTGGTCCGGCACAATCCAGCCGAGTGTTGTGGGGATTGCTGCACGCCGCCTTGTTGAGAAGTAGTGGGACTAGGCAAAGCCGTTTTCTCCCCTTGCTCAACCATTATTTATTAATCCATTTCACACAGCCAGGAGTCATTATGCACGGTCCTGTCAATGGGTATCTCTCTATGCCGCGCATTTATTTGATAATAAGCAGGAGTGGGGGAGAAGATAAAAGCGCTGACTGCGTTCATTGTGGAGCGCTTTCTGCAGGCGGGGAGACTTAAATGAGAGCAGCCAGGCTCTGTGTGGGAATGGGTCTCGTCTGCTAAGCCTGTCTGGAGGCAATCGATGGAAATTAGTCAACGCTAAAGATTCACTTCCTGTGACTGATGTCACGGGCAGCGCTTGTCTCTTTGAAGGGAAATAAAGAAGTGGGAGGCTGAGGGATTAATGGGGTTGGAGAAGGTGTGAGCATGCAGAGTTTGAGTGGGGGCTAAGCTGGGAAAAAAGATGCTATTCTTTAGGTGGGACTGCGGGAAGATAATAGGTCAGAGCATCCAGAGGAATGTGGTGTAGCTAGGAACACTCCAGAAACACAATAACTTAGTTGTGTTTAAGGCCAGCAATAACACAGACAAATCAGTTACAATAAAGATATGCAGTCACACTTCACAGCACAGCCACAGTGCTGCTGCTACGGCTGAAACAGCCTGGCCAACACAATGGCCAGGATGTTCTGCAAATAATGAAACCTTACTTAACAATCACAATAGTAACTGAAATACTTTCTTTAAACATGTTTTATTAACTGTAGCACCTGAAAATGGCTGTTTAGGCATGTATCACATGCATTGTAGTTCATTAACAGCAGCATAAAGAATCACTTTATAATACTGTTAAGAACATTTTGTAGCGTAAAGATTAAGAAAAGAATGGTCTGATTCAACAAAGAACCATCTGAAGCTGCAACTACAGTGTATTTGTGAGGTCCTCGGTATTTGGCAGTTTCTTTGAGTCATAAAAGTGCTACAGAACTCGTCCAATAAGAAGAACCTTCCTTTTTCTATGTGGAGGATGAATAATAGTGTATACAGTAGCAGCAGCAGTTTCAGTTGTACACTCGCAGCAGCTGTGACAATACGATCAGAGTTAGTGTCTCCAGCAGTTGTACTGAAGACGCCTCCTGAAAGGTGCACCAGTTAGCTTTGCCTCAAAGTACAGCCGAGGGACTAGAGCCAGCCCTCAGGCGACAGAAGGCCTTTCACTCCCCCTTGCTCCCTGTGGAGCTCCACAAGCTCTGGGGGAAAGAGAGAGAAACGAGGCAGACAGGGAGGGAGAAGACGGGTGGAGAGAGGCAGGGAGCGAGGCGTCGTCTGGGGCTAACCTGAGAAAGGTAGACGGGAAGAGAGCCTAAGGGGCCAGAGGCGGACAGCAAGCCCAATCCCCAGCAGAGAGGCCTCTAATTGGAGCTGCCGGCCTGCCGAGGCAGCCTCTCCCTCGGCGGATGGACATAAGGAGCCGAGTGAAGGCGGAGAGCCCGGGGGCGGGAGGAGAGGGCAGATAAAAATAGAGCCGGCAGATTAACGAGCATCTGAAAGCGGGGCAGGGGATCGGAAAATCCTCCCTGCGTGCCAGAGATGCCCGGTCCTCAGGCCACGGCCAGCTCTGTAAAGAGTGATGGACCGGGAGTGGCCATGAGTGGTGCTTCCTTCCTGTTGGCCTTTCTTACATCACGAGCACCGGGGGGAAGGCACACTACTATGTCCTGCTCCAGGACTTTGCTTAAATTTTAATGAAGTGTTGTAGTACTCAACTTCCTGGGGTCAAATACAGTAAAATGTGCTCGTTTGTTTCCTTTAGTTAATAAAAATGACTATCTGAGCATCTCATGAAAACATTTTCATTTGTGTCCTGTTTGCTCAGAATTCACAACTGTGTAGCTAGCATTTGTACAGTTAACTCTTTTACTTTGTAGTGGTTTATTGGGAGGGGTTTTTATAAGTAAAAACAATAAAAGAAATATTTTCCCTTTTGATTTTTAATTGCGTGAAGGCTCTCTGCTTTGTATTTTCAGCCCGTCTTTGGTAAAATATACGAGCCAGCTGCCAAATGAACCAGAGGATTAAGCAACAGTTTCCTCTGTTGTCCCAACACAATGTAAAAAAATGTTATATCACATGATGTTATCAACTGAATGAAGAGTTCTAAGAACAATATTCTTTTTAACTATCAAACTATTTCACAAGGCAAAAAGCTAGCAAATGAGCAAGACTAGCTTGTTGTGTAGCTAAACTTTGGGTTTACTAGCTAGACAGCTAAAAACAGAGGAACCTTTATCTGACTGCTGACTTATTGGCTTCTCTTTACTAATATCGGACCATTTAATATTATAGTATCACTTATAAGTATCACTTTTTTCTATGTGACAGTGCAGCTTTGATGCAGCCAGTTGCTGATGGGATGCTCAAAGCTTAAAGATTTGGAGAAATGTAGTTTGTCACCTCCACCTTTGACTCACACTCATAAAAGGAGTCTACCTCCACGGCTGTGATTTATATCCCTCCCCTGGGAGCTTTCACACGCCAGGTGGAGCATCGTGACACCTATGGGAGCCAGAGGAGAAGCTGAGAAACAGGCCTGATCACACCTGCCATCAGGTCTCAGGAGAGCACCACCCACCTCAGCACTCAGCTGTCACATCCATCCACACACTGAGGCTGTGCGACACCTCCAACAAATGCACTGATCCACAGTCAAAAGCTGATACACTGGCAGAAACACGGGCTGTTTCTTTTTAATAATGTCACATTAATAAAAAGAAAAAAGGCTAGATTGACTTGAGAAATTGGAAAGATTGGAACGAGCGTACAAACACCAGACACTGCCACGCAACTCGTTATAAGAATAACAACTATCTCTCATGCTCAAATAATGAGTTCAACCTTTGGCTTTCATCCATAACTTAGAGAGTTTCCAAATAGAACGCTGTAGCCTTGAATGAATAACAGACTCCTGAAATAGAGGTGATCAACTTCTCTCAAAGTGTCTGTTTCTCAATTATTGGTTGGCTTGATTTAATCCAAAGTGGTACTGAAAAGTCACAATCATGACCATGAGTATTCAACACTTCGTATTGAATATTCATTAGTTTGAAAAAAGGGCTGCATTGTTGAATATTCAAAGCTTGAGTACCTTTGCTCCCACACTGCAGCTTGATTAAAGTATCAAACTACCAACTTGAATTCACTGCTTCAGCGGGGAACATCACAAGCCTGTTAGTCAGGGTAGACTGCCATTTTGGTTCACTTCATTCATTCAGTCCGACATTGTGTTCAGGTTAGCTGGTTATTGTTTGGGAGGAATGGTTTTATATTCCATTTTGTCATAACCTATAGTAACATATCTGTCCTGATGCTATTGTAATTTTCAGTTGACACAGAAACTGGAATAGAGTAGCAGGGAGCAGTTAGCGTTTTTCATGATGATTTAAGACACATGCCATATAATGACTATTGTCCATACTCGTGATACGCTGACAGAGTGACGACGCAATGGGAAATTAGGGACAATGGCTCTTGTTCCAAAACGTATTTTAAAGTTCAGAAGAAGCTAATATAAAGCTGGAGCCAGCCTGTCCTTTTCTTCTTAGTAATTATTATGGCAGCAAAGGAGGAAGTCAGGTGACATAGAATAAAGAGTAAGAAAGTCCACTAAATGAGGATGCTGACCACGTACATGCGTTGAAAATAAAAGCAGCTTATTACGAACCATATTTGTGTTTGTTGTGAGGCGGCAACCTCTAGCAGAAGTCAGAGCTAAGAAGTATTGAGATTAAAAGTCTGTATATCGGGGATGTCAGCGATGGACGGTTGGGTTAAGCAAGCACAGGACTTTCATTCAGGAAACCACAGTTATTGATCAGTGTGAAACGTAGTGATTGTAACCCGAACTAAGATGTTTTTTCTAAAATTAACCAAGTAGTTTTCTTGCCTAAACCTAAGCAAACTGAGACTGTGAATTTTGTCCCCCATCCGTTGTAGAACAGTCACTCAACAAAGGTGTTGTTTCACAGAGCAGAAGGGATGATTACAGCCACCAATGCTCTTTATACTATACTGTACATCTGGCATGTGTTGTTGCAAGATACTAAAATCTGAACTTAACAAGAGTCACTCCTGTATTCATCTTACAACAACCGAAGACACTGAATCAATCTCATCTACGCTATTATATTTTAATTACCAAACAAATTGGAAATCTTGATTCAGAGCTCTGGAACCAGGCTCGAACATCACATCACATCAGCGCACTACAGTTTCTGTAGAGCTGTTAAAATTCTCCAGAATCTCAGAATGGCCTCTGATTGCAACATTTATCAAAACTAAATACACCGACAGATCTGCTGGGATCAATTTTCATTGCAACTTGGGTGGTGTGTCTCTGTTCATAATGGATCATCATTAGCTTCATCTTTAATTGCTTCACTGTAACCTGATACCTGCTCTGGGGCCCACACTCAAATACCAAAGCTAGACAGGAATAGTAATGATATCCTATTTATGAGAAGAATACATGCACATTGCCTACGATAAATATCTTTTGAATCAATTACGCCATCTTTACTCAGCCAGCTTTGGATACACTCTTCAAAAATTCATGGGAATGTGATTTGAGATGTATTATTTTTTCCTGGTAAATCATTTTGCCAATTCACACTGTCACACTTTTCGAGAACTCAAATTTCTTTTAAGAGGAACACATCTCTCGTCAGATGTGCTGTTTCCAAGTAAGCCAATTTTCAAACAGAAAAAAGTTAGATGCTCTTTTCTGTTTGATGTGTGATGACTGTCATTCTTCAAGGCTATACGTTTCCATTTTGCAATCTCAATAAACTGACATGTTACTGACAAGGGGGAAATGGATATACTGTACATATTGACATATAAATATAACAGAAGTTCTAGACCTGTATCATTAATTGATATCACAACAGAAGTCAAACCCCACTCTGACGCAGATCACCCTTGCAAAGACAAAGCCACACTAACACACACACATATCTCGTGCTTCACTAGTGTGGCATGCTGGGCCGGCTCATTACTACAATGCCAAGCTACTAGTTGCTAAGGAGACCTTAGGGAGAGGGAGGGTTCCTGTTGCCATGGCAGCAAGCCTGCATCCTGCCAACTGTCTTCCCCCATGAGACATGACCATCGCAGACAGAGAGAGAATAAGAGACGGGGAGGAAAAGTGAGGGCAGAACCAAGTGTGGAGAGAAAGGCTGGAGGGGGTTATGGTTAAGATGTTGAGAGAGGAGGACTTGTAAAGATGCCTGCGAGGCAGCGAGCTCGCTGGAGAACCACAGAGACTGTAGAAATAATGCACAGAGAAAATTGATGGGGTGAGAGCAGGAGAAGAGGGAGACCTTGAAAAAAAAAGAGCCCCCCTTCTTTTGAAAGCTAACGTGCATGCAGCAGCTTTCCCAGGGCTAACATGGTCGCTGCCTCGCCGACCACAACTAGATCCAGGCGTTGACAAAGATGCCAAAATGACGCTAAGTACCCTGAACCAAAACCCTCTCTTGACTTGCTCAATCCCTGCCCCGTACTGCCACACATGTCCCTGACTGAACCGCCCGCCTCTCAGCTTTTACTACATGAGCAGAAGATCTGACAGAGCTTTTGGACGAGCGTTCACAGAGCCCATCCGTCATGGAAAGAAATCTGCTTTGGTGAGAGTGAGCGGTAATGAACGACGGATGGGAGGGAGAGAAAAGAGAGAGAGAGCGGGAGAGCATCTGGGAGGGATGAGCAGGGAGAGATTAAACTGATTGGGGAGCGAAGAAGAAGGGCGACGAGGAGGTCATACGAGGCAAAAGAAGAGAGAAGTAGTCCTCAGTCTCAAATTCAAATTAGCCTTATGGGTTTCCAAGGACACTGAATTGTTTCCATCCTCCATTTCTTTCTTTGTGTCACTGTCTCACCCCCCTCCCTCTTTCCCACGTCTCTTCTCTTTTCCTCTGTTTTTCTTTCTCTCCCTGACTTCGTTGGCTCTTATTAAATCACTCTTCTCATTGCCTCGGACTGCTTCGTCACATTGAAGAGTACATGTGTGTCAAGGGAGCTATAATAGCAGAGCTGCAACATATAACACTTAAAGCTCTTTCCCCTCACCACGCTTGACCGCCTCGATAGTTCTGCTACCTGAAGTGAACCCGGCAAAGAATTAGGTTTGGGATCCGGTTCAGATCAGGCCGTAGAACATGTTTTGTTGAGTATCCAGATTCGGAGCAGGTTCTGGTTTATTTCAGGATGTTATTTTCTTAAAGAAATTTCTCTCCCTCGTGTGCCCCCTAAATTACATGTGTCCATGTGCATTCAAGCCTACTGTCATACAGAGTGTTCATATAGAGTGCCACAGGAATGAGTCCTAAAACCCAGAGACAGTTATTATTTTTGCACCAGTTCTTTTGTGTCAAAGTCAGTGGGTTTTTGAATGGGGTTTCAGTTAAATACCTGAAAAACGGTCTGTGGTTAACACAAGCTTAAGAAGTTTTTACATTTTGTTCTTCCTATATAAAATATGTCAATAAATACCCCGTGCTTGATTTATAAAGTCTTGTCTTGTCTTTCAAAAGGCGGTTGCTGATAAGTGGCTAAATAAGACTGCAGAAGTTGTCGGGGACATTAAACGTCATCACGCCAAACAGGGAGGCTCATCTGCTCAATGGTCCTTCCTTACCCGTGGACTTTAGTTATAAACTATTCTAACTCTAACTTTACAACTTGTAGATTGATCAAAATTTAGAAAAAGTGTGTATAATATGTGGTGTAGTTTGTTTATAGCTTAATGTTAGCTTTCACTTCAGACGATTGCATTTACACTTAAATCATAAAAGTGGTGTTCGTTTGTGAGGATTATTGTCATTAATTAGTATCATGCCACAGAGTTTATTTTTCTGCAGTAAGCCAAGATCCAATTGAAAATTCCCATTGGCATTTTGTCGAGGGAACCAGGATGATGCTAACTTCTGGGTAAGCCTACAAAGATACGTCATCCCTGTTGCTCTCTATGAACCAATTCTGTAATAGGATTGTGGATTTTTTTTTTAGGAGGAAACATTTTCTCAGGTCTGATAGCAATGTAGACCACACAGTTCAAATTAAGGAAAATGATACAATGATATTTTAGACAAAAGTTTCTGAGTCTGTGGCAACAGTTTGACCCTTTCAACAAGACACTGACCCTGTGCCCAAAGTCAACTCCAGACATCAACCTTATCCAACACCTTTGGGATGAACTGTAATGCCGACTATAAGCCAGATAACCTTATCACCCAGCATCAGCGTAAGAGCTCACTAATGCTCTTGTGTCTGAATCTGAGCTAATCCTTGCAGCCAGGTTCAACATCTAGTAGGAGATTAACGGTCCTGGTTTTAGAATGACATGTTCAGCTATCACATTTGAGTGAAACTTTTGGTTGACCACATACTTTTGGTAGTGTCTGTTATAACTGACAATCTGAACCTGAGCATGTCTCTTTGTCTTTGAAAAAAAGGAAACACAAAAACAAAGCCTTTGTTTGGCAGCCCAGTTGCAAGTATAGAATGTTGGCAGATAGCATTTTTGTATTTGTACGTTTCATAGGCTACGTACCATATTTACATTATACAAAACCTGTCATCACGTTCAAATGATATGTTTATGACCTTACTTTCATACTGGGAGATAGAGGGGGTGTGGAGTTGCATGAGGGAAGGCTCCCAAGCCAATAAGTGCAGTTCCAGACGACGTATGAACCTTTATAAGTGTAAAACCACTGTATACTTCTAACAAGGGACCATGGTGTTTCATCATTTGTAAGCGAGACACCACTGGTTATTTATAAGGACACCTCCATCATGTTTGTGGCAACAAAAGTGGATGTTTTTAACAAGACCTTGGGACATCTTCTGCAGTATTTGTGGCAACTAAATTAGGTATTTTAAGCTAAAACAAGATCTTTTCCGAAGCCTAACCAAGAGGTTTTTGTACCTAAACCTAACCAGAGCATAAGCACACCACATCTCTGTGGTTTGCAGAAACGTACACTGCCAACATCTATTCTAGCGATTGGGTTGGGGTTGGGTCTCATATTTGGCAGCGTGAGTAGGGTTCAACTGGGTTCATCCGGGTTCAGGCCTGAGTTTGAAGCCTGTGCTGAACTCTAACACACACACACACACACACACACACACACACATATACACACATGCAGCACAGAGCATATTCCCACATACTTTGCTTCCAACCAATTTCGTGCAATGTGCAAACATGCTGTAACTGTCCCAACCAATTCAAAGTGCTCCTCTCTGTCTCTCTGGTTTTGATCACTCGTCCTCTCTTTCTCTCTCAGTCTGTTTCTCATTGCAGGGGAATGTGGCGTCTGTCTCATTGTCACAGACGCTGGGAAACAAGAAGCCTCATCACCCTCATCCTCATCTGATGCTCTCCTCTTCCCTCCCTTCACTCTGTCTCACACACACACAAATGCACGCACGCACACACACACACTGCACAGACATGGCTTTATTGACTTATTCATGCATGGGTTTGTTTCGGGGGCAGAGCTCCTGTCTGCCAGTCTGACAGACACCCCGTGAACCCTCGAGACTCCCCTCCCCATCTTTCTATCCACACACACACACACACACACACACACACACACACACTCACATTATCCCATCCCACCCCCACCTCCCGCCCGTGAGCCCCTCTAACCCAAGCATGGCACAGGGAGCACTAGTAGAGCAATCGGGGGTTCACTCAGGTTTCTCCTCCAACGTTTCCCTCCTCCTCTGTCGTTTCCCCTCCCCTCTTCACTTTCTACTTCTCTTTTCTCTCTCTGCCGGGGAGAAGGGGAAGGTATGCCCACATTTCCCAGAACAAAGACAGCCCAATTAAGTCAGTTTGAGTTAAGGTCTGTGTGGCAGAGAAGGATCGGAAGCGAGGAAGCTGAAGAGAGAAAGCGGCGGCGGAGGAGCGAACGGCGAGGAGAGGGGAAGAGAGAGACAGTCTAACGAACAGGGAAAAGAGGGGGTAAAAAAGAAGTAAAAGACGAGAAAAAAAGAGGAGCGCGAGTCACTTTGTAGCGGAAGCGGGTCGACTTCGTTTTTAGCTCCTCAATGGGAGACTATGAAATATTAATAACTGCTCCAGCCATATACTTCAGAGGCCTATGGTAAAACTTAAAGTCTAATGAGACGCTGCTCATGAATTGCTAATGGGGATGCTGGAATGTGTGTTTTTTTGTGTGTGTTTGAGTGTCTGCACATGTGTGTATTTGTGCGTGTGTGTTTGTGTGCGTGTGTGAGTGTGAGTGTGAGTGAAGGGGGGGTCAAGCTGGTAGCTGAGGGGTGGAGTATAGCAGAGCGTTCAGTCTTTCAAAGAGTAGACGAGAAACTTCATTAGAGGCTTGAAGTTCTTCCTGCTGCACATCTAAGCGCCGTCGCGTTTTCTTGAACTGAGAAGTTACTCGACTGTTCTCGACGGTCCGACCGCAGCTAACAAAGTTTAAAATTGTCCTGTTAATTGAAACAAAATGGAAATAGATTTTGTTTTACTTTTGTGTGTGTGTGTGTGTGTGTGTGTGTGTGTGTGTGTGTGTGTGTGTGTGTGTGTGTGTGTGTGTGTGTGTGTGTGTTCTTTTATCCACAGTTGTTTGAAGAGCGGAAAGTGCTGCAAGAAGTCAACGTTTCCTTGAGAATTTTATTGTGGCCTTCACCACCTGATTTCATCATGCTGCTTACACATTCTTAATTAGGGGTATAATAATATATTTTTTATGTATTTTTTATATAATTTTTGATACCACACGGAAACATTCAGATAGATAGATTTTTATAAAATAAAAACATAACAAGGTCTGTTTACTGTGCAGCATCAAAGTTGATTAAGTTCTGGAGGAGGTGGTCAGGTTTGATAGCTGACTGCGATAAAAAAAAAAAAAGAAGAAGAAAATCAATCAATGAATTGACAATGACTTACTATTTGTAATTCCAAGCGACTTACTAACTTTTGCTGATGGCATTATAATGTGAGAAATAATTAACCCCTGCTATTGCAGAATTCATGATTTACTGTTCTTTATTACTGACCTATTATCATTTATAACTGCAGACATAATGGCCGATTAGTAAGTGAAAAACTCATAAGCTTTTATTATTGACTTGGCTATTAATTACTTAGCAGCATGAGAGATTTTTCACAGGCTGGCAGCCCAAAAGTTATTAATGACTTGTAACTCATCTGTGCAGGATTTATAAATAAAGTTATTAGTTACAATTTATAAACCTTTAAGGTGTGCTAAATGAGGGAGCAGGGGATAATACTCTACCATAAACACTATGTATTGACAGAAAATAACAATCTGTATTATATATGCTCCAGTACAGAACGCTCTGTATCCCTCTATAACTGTCTCGTATTGGTCTGCATGCCAGATATTCCATACAGCATTAAAGTACCTGGCTGACTCTCCCAGTCTAATCTGTGCCAGAGCCGGCAGGCGTCACGTAGCCTTCCGTAACCCCAGCTGAGTGTAATGGCAGGGCTGAGCCATCAGCTGGGGGATTCAGGGCCGTGTGCAGGCTGGGACTGAGGGGAGCCCAGGGGTGTCGCCCTGCATCACAGCATTGCTTACTGACCTCATTTCTTACCTCCCTGAAACTCCCCTGGCAGGGCACTGATGTTGAGATGCTGAGGCAGGAATGAGCCAAGCAGCTTACATAAATTGGTATTTTATTAGAAATCAAATATGAACAAGTGGGAGTCTTCCAGTGATATATAATGGATCGATTGTAGAGTGGATCAATACCAAACTGAATGTCTATTGGTATAAATTACCCTGGATTGATTCAAATAAGCTATTTTAATCTGATTTCCATATGCATGACTGTTTATTATTAGTAAGGGCCAATTAGTAATTAGGAGCAAGAGCAGCAAGAGAATACTGATTTAGTGCTTGAGCACACTCGATGAAAGAATAGAGAGAGTTTCACTTATTATTTTATCGAGAAAGTAGGCTACATCCAGAAGCTGCAATTTGGAGATGTTGCTAAATATGTGAAGTGGCGACGATTTATTTCTGAGCACCACTGGAGTGTTTTCTACCTCATCTCAGATTGGCTAAAGTGTGCATAAATCCATTTAATATTAGGAGAACATCTCACCTACCAGCAGGTTTGAAAATGTTTGGATTAGTGTTGGCAATCAAAACCAATATTAATCAAGCCTCAATCGCTGCATCCAGGTGTGGAGCGGATCCAGAGCAAAATTTGAAAAGATGCAACGATAAAGAGAGGTAGTTGTGTTTCTATGAGATATGCTGAGGTGAATAAATAGTTTTTTGAACGCATAATTTGCATCAGACATTGTTTGCTACAAATCCAAATTAATAAGGTAATTCGATACTTTATTGATCCGTTACAAGAGATGGGCTAAAGGCGCAGGTACAGTCTAAAAATGATGTGGACAGCAGACGTGCAGATGGTTCTGTTTATACGACATTAGGTGCCAGAACACACAGACGTGTTCAGACACTAGATTTACGACACACACACTCTTGCTTCCACAGCAACAGAGATGGGAAACTATAAACTCAAACCAAAGAGTTAAGAAAAACAAATAAAAGAAATCATTTGAAAGAAATAATATAACATAAAAAAAGAGATTAATGAAACTAAAGTGATTACATTAATATGCCACATGTATTATCATAACTGTGAAAGAATTGTGAGATTATTAGTGCACAATCCAGTGACATACAAACTAGGGCAGCTAACAATTCTTAATAAATAAAAAATCTAGACATTTTTATTATGATGAATTTGATTCATAAATCATTTTATAAGCAAGTTGCCATATTGGTTGGCCGATATTATCAACCACTATTGGCCTATCGCAGGTATATTAGTATCGGTGTATATATTGTCTGATGTGTGCTGATATGAAAACTTTCTTTTTCATGCAGGAAAACAATGCTTGAGATTATCTATAATTATTAAATTACCAGTGGAGTTTACTGTTTCAGTGCATGGATGTCTTTGTAGACAATAAAGTTTCATGTTAAACTGTTAATTGTCTGCCTCTGTTACGTATCTTTGTCACATTTGAGGGATCATTGCCAAAAACGTGTGTATCAGACGAAAAATTGAGATAAAATTTTCCTAATATCAGTATCGACCTCGCCCCAGAGAATCGGTCGGGCTTTATTTCTGCTTACAAATGTTAAAAAGTGGATTTAAAGTAAGGTGATACCATCAAAATGTGACAAAACAGTGAAAAATGCTGAACAAAAGTCCTCAGAATGTCTCAGTTCAGCAGCTTGTTTTGCTTAACCAACAGTCCAAAAGACATAAGTGTTCAATTAACAGTGTATCACGTTTGAGAGGTTGGAACCAGTTTATGTTTTTGTGATTGACAAATGATTTCAAATTGATTATCAAAATTATCAATCAATTCATCTATCAACTGCTTCAGCACTAATACCTAGACGTATACAGTTGGAGATATTTAATGTGCAAACTAAATGTAATAAAGTACAAGTACCCTTTGGAAAGTTGGTTTGAAAAGACATTTTGTAAACAATGCATCATGTCCTCGGCGCTGACTGCTGAGATTGAGGCATTTACCACGCTTATCATGTCAAACCTGCCTCATCATTCATATGACTAATACATTCCCACCTCTATTTATGACATTATTTCTTTATCAACAAAAAAGTTTTCTGCCTCAGGCAAGCAAAAAACTATTTTGTGACACTGCTGGAATTTCACTGATATGTGCCATTTTCTATTCAGCCTGTCTCATTCAATATGTCGTCATTTGCATAAAAATGCATGGATGGTAAGTCAGCTGCTTCCTGAGGATGCTGCATAGGATGAGTGCTATCTGTGGATATACCGTGTGGTCTAGTTTGTCCTCTGCTCTACATATATGTCTGTTGACATGTGAGTGAACAAATGGGCGTGATTTGTTAAAGCAGATCTATCCATCTCACCGTGAGTGCTTACGCAAGTTGGCGTGCATGGTGCATGTGTGTCACACATGCATAGTAAATAAGTAGCGTTAGAATGTGTAGGAGTTCATTACTCTCTGTGTGTGTGTGTGTGTGTGTGTGTGTGTGTGTGTGTGTGTGTGTGTGTGTGTGTGTGTGTGTGTGTGTGAAGGGGAGGAGGGGTGTGCAGCCTTTCCGCATGAGTGGGGCTGTCAGTGGGCATCAGTCAGCCAGGCAGCGACAGGCGGAGCAGATCATTAGCAGAGACGGAGAGGGAAAGGGAAAGAGAGGGAAAGGGAGAATGGGGAAGGCGAGGGAGAGACGGAGCGGAGGGAAGGCCTCAGCGCTGCGTCTTTAATATCCGTCTTACGAGAATTACACAGACAGGCCCGTGTACTGCTCAGTCACGCAACCATACCGCTACAACCGTCCCGGTCCCCTCTGTCCTGCCATCAGCTTCATTACTGTAGGTTACAACTGCAATCACATCTGTCAGTATCTCTAGAGGCAACCTGCAAATTGACAATATTTATTGATCATATTGCTTAAATAAGCTTCTGATACAGCATTTAAACTATCAAGTGACATTTAAACTGGACTCCACTAAAACAGCTGATACTATGATTAATATTAGTGCTGATAACAGTCAGGCTATAATAGTATCAGGCCAGAATAATGTACTAGATTCAGATCAGATTTATGTCTTATTATCAGCTGTAGTATTGATCAAGCTCAATCAATTAAACTTTATCACATTAATCAGTGATGACAGACTTACTCCAATTATTGTGATATTGCTAAAGGTAGCAGCAATATAAAAATACAAAATTTCAAGTCCTGCTTTAAAATGTTCAGCGAGTACTGCACTTCCACAAGGTTGAAGAACTTGAAAGAATTCACTTTTAGTCCCTAGTATGGGTCAAGCACCAAACACCCTGCATCCTACAATTCCTATTATGCAACTTGAGAGGGCATTTTTGTCAGACTTTCCAGATGACATCATCAGGGTTATCACCTCAGACTTCAAAAACTCATTCAACTGTGTTCACAGGGTGATAAATGTTGCTCACGACAAGAAATCTGTGTAAAAACCACAATATTTCTCTTTGAGATGTAGTGAAGTAAAAGCAGAATGTAGCTTAAAGTTAAGTACATTTGCAGCATGAGCATTGGTGAACGAAGGGCTGAGGTACGATCTCCTAATTAAAGGGTAACTCCACCAATTTCACACATTAAAGAGTGTTTACCGGTCTTGGGGAGTACCACTGCATAAAAAGTAGTATAAAGCCTTCTGTGGCTCCAGAGGAAGCTGCTTGTAATCTGATAAATGGCCTCCAGAGATGTCAATCAGTGGCTAAGTTGCATTGTGGGTAATGTAGGCGCCAGGTTTTAAAAAGGAAAAATAATGCATGGAATAAAACAAGTGATATCTATGGTTCTGTGGAATCAATTTTGTTCATGTAGTCCAATAGCGTTATAGTAGTGCAATGCTAGACCAGAAGACTGCTTTTTTTAAAACATTGTGCCTACATTACCCACAATGCAACTGAGTGATCAATATTACTCATTATATTATTAAAATAAATCATATTTCATGATGTCAATGTATGTTTATATATGTAAAATCTTGATTAGTAAACTAGTCAATACATCTGAAATGTAGTGGAGTAGAAGTATAAAGTAGCATTAAATGCTTAAAATGTACTTAAGGTAAAGTACAAGTACTTCATAACTGTATCATTCCACCACTAATTATAAGTGTACTCTGGAACATTTTGTGAGTAAATGTATTCAGTGCCGCCTCACCACTGATCTTCATCCTATCAGAGGTCACTGTTAGCACAGAATACATGATAAAAGCCTATTATGATACAGTATATTGGTGTAACCTTATCCTTAACCACGGCCAATTAGACAAGCCCTCACTGGGCCTCATTTCAAAAACAACCTGCCACAATGTGTTGGGAAACACCAGGAAAAAAAGCTGGTGTTTAGTCTGGAGATGTTTTAGCAGGCTAAACAGAGTTATGAGGAGAAGAGAAATATACTTGTGTGATCCAATAAAATGTCACATGAGAGACAATTATCATGTGTTCTCACTAAATTAGCAGGAAAGCAAACCGTGCTAACAAATAAAATAACCTCCGGCATGTGTTTAGCAACACCTAGCGACAGATGACAACCCGCTGCATACTTTGACAGCTCTGTACGTAATAGTTCTTTTTCACACCACGTTCAGTAACTAGCTCTCTCTATCCATCCTCGTCACCTTATGTACAGTGTATAGGAAGACCTTGCTTAAATCCGCCACTCTCCTCCACAACTCAGCTGCTTTGCATTTTGCCCTTTCATCGTTCAACGGCTGGGCCCATAACTCATCTTTTAGTGCTGCATCTTGTGGTGACCACCTTCCACTCAACAACACCATTAAACAGGCAGATTAATGCTGCTATTAAATCCACACATCGACTTTGGTGGCACTCATCAAAGACAGTATATATGACTAGCGGTATCAAGGATTTGATGAAGTCAGACTTTCAGAGGGCCAATAAATCAGTTAGGGAGGTGCAATCTAACACTTCACAAGGTAGAGGCTGACACAGGGGGAACAGATACCAGACAAATAAGACTTTACAGAAAATGAACACGACGGGCATGTGTACAGCTGTGCAAACACTGAACCTCAGTTACAGTAACAGGCACTTTGATCGGCTTGTTGTGTATTACTTGGTCTTATAAACATACATGATTACCTTCATTGTTGCATGTTATTAGCAGGGGGCCTTGGGGCAAAACTTTATTTTTGGGCCCCTATTGATCTCCACCTAGCACTCTCTGTACACCATGCATATCCTTGTGTATATATTGCCTATAGCATAACACACATGGCAGCTTCATTATAGGCCCAATCACCCAGAGGCCAACCTGTAAGCTGAATATTCTGTTAGTGATATTTAGATTAAAACTATTACATATTTGGATTGAACACAACTTTATTCAGTAAATACCCACCAAGTGAGCAGAATATACTTTGCTAACACAGGTCTTATAACTAGATTTGGACAAGGGGCCTCTACATAATAATAATCAAATCACCTATACCAACTGACATGTGACTGTTAAAGCTGTTGGGGTTCTTGATAATTACAAGTTGTTGTTTTTTCACAACTAATACTGCAGGTCTACCTGTATTTAGCCTTCACTGCCATGCTGAAATCTGATTTTCCTCATTTATTGGTGGATCTGTTAAAGGTCCAATATACAACATTCAGTCTCCACCAGACGTCCTGAGCAGAGAGTGACGTCACACTCCCTCTCTGTGTCTCCTTACCAAGCTTCTCTGTTTTGGATAGCTGTTCTGGCCGTGCGTGAATGTACCTTCACAACCGCTGGACCGCCCCGTTTATAAATAGACGCAGCAAGCAGGGTTGCCAAGTCTGCGTTTTTTCCCGCAGAATTGGGCTACTTTTGAAGTGTTGAAGGTTAGGTAGACCTAATTTTCATGCAAATGTTTCTGACTCTGGTGTTAAGGGGATGCTTCCTCTGTGCTTCACAACACATGCTGCTGCTGACAACGGTGGACGTAGGTGTGGCCGGCACGCCAAGTATTTCCTGGGAGTGACACTAAAAGGGCCCGTCCTCTTTGGAGCATGAATGTTCTCAGTAAATTTGAAAATAAATGCCATGCCTTAGATTTAAAATAAATTCAGCCATTTTAACCCAAAGAACTCCTCCTCTGGCCGCACCCAGGCCCGTCCACAGTGAATGGGCCCTCCCAAAATCTGCTTTACTCATCTCAACACATGTTGGATGTTCTTTCTCTTTCACTATGCAGAATGCTTTCACTTTTATCAACACTGCCCTCTTCCTCACAGGTGACTGTGACATCTTAGCTACGAACATTAGCTGTAACGTTAGCCTACTATCGCTCGCCTCTTCAGCCTGGCTGGTAGCAGCTTTCTGAGCTGACTGAAAAAGTTGGTCATTATATTATTATTTGGTTCTAAAGCTGTTGCCAGCTCCCTTTTTTATTCTCCTTTCTTTTCAGGAACCCAGATTTATGTGCTGGTTCTGGCATTCCAAGGAAACTCACAAGAACTTTAGAAAGTAGTTTGTTTGGATCATTCAGTTTCTCAGGTCCCTAAAATGTTTTTTGTTGTTGTTGTTGTTTTAATAAGTGATGGTGAGTATTTTGGTTCAAAATAAAATGTGGTTATCATTCAGGTGAGCTGAATTGCTGGCCTCCGTAGGCCCCTTTGTCAGTGGGCACTAGAAATCTCTTCCCTAATGGCCGGCCATGGCTGCACTACCTCCAGATTTTGTTTTGAGCACAGTTTTCATTCACTTGAAAAGTGAATGAAAAGTGAATTTTTGATTCCTTGAGCACTAGGTGGCACTTAAGAACAGCTAAAAGAAAAAGGCTTTGTGCTCTGGGTAACAGGAACTTGCTCAATAAATTGAATTGAAATCTGCCATTTAATTGTCATATTTCATGTGTACACTGTATAGGAGTCGCAGTAAAATAAAATCCATGGGCTAACCAATATCATTACAAACCATTGTCTTGATTTCTAGGTAATCTGGCTAGTAGCCTGTTTGATAACCTGGGTGGGTGAAGACTGATAAACTTTAAAAAAAATCTCCATCCTTAAGCCCTGGTGCTTACAGAGCAAAAACTAGCTTTAGCTAGATAGCTACAAGTTACATGTTCACAATTACATTTGTTGAGTTTCTCAATTAGCTGCTGGCTACTAGCCAGGCAAGACAGCCAACTCCTCTCAGGCGACAGTGTTTTGAAAGCTATGAAACAACCTTTTTTCTGTTTATGTAATCTAATTGGACACAGATCAACCTTATCAGAACATTCACTTAACAGAATTGACCTGGCAGCAGTCTCTTCACTTATCTCCTCCTGTTGTTAGCTTTGTATTTACCCATTATTTGTGTACTGCCAATTCTCCACATGCCAGAGGTGGTTGTTGTGACTCAGCTGCCTCAGATGAAGCTAACCCTGAACTTGCTCATCTGTAAGTGAATTCACCTTTAAAGAGAGTCTTTTTAAAGACATGGCAGTCATGAGAGATGGGGGCCCGCTCTGCAGGAGAATAATAAATCAAGCCCTTCTCGTGGTGACCAAACATACTGTAGACCTTATGCTAAGCTAGGTCACTGCTGGCCATGGCTGAAAGATTATCCTCATAAAACTTTGCAGCACATCTATTTTCTCTCTCCACAGCGGGACTACAATACTCAAAAGTACATCTAAATCAAATAAATTCCACCAGACACAGACTACTGTGGATTTAAGTGCAATTTCTGTGGAGGAGCGAGCTTAATCTACGGCCACAGATTTGAATTTCTTTACGTGAGCTCAGAGCGATGGAAGTCACGGCAGCTCACTGAGGATGACAGGACAGAGTTTAGATTACAGAGGAATGAGGAGAGGGGGAGACAGAGAGGGGTGAGGGAGGGATGGGGGGAGAAGTAGAGACAGAAAGAGTCTGGAGTTCATTCGAGGCTAGCTGTCGTCAGGCTCGGCGTCAGCCATCACATGGGCAGAATGCTAAACGCCGAGCTCTGAATCCTGACCTATTTTCATCAAACTGACACAGAAATCCACTGAGAGGCCGTCTTACGCTGCTAACCTCTGTCTGCCTCCACGACCGCCCTCAGCAAGCCATCACACACACACACACACACACAGGCGCACACACACACACACACACACACACAGGCGCACACAGGCGCACACAATTATACGATCCGTACATACTATAATACAAATCTGCTTTGCCATGATATAAAACTGTTTAATGATATTTGATTAATAGTCTCCAAAATGACTTGATTGTAAATTATTGCCACTCAGCTCCAGCTTGAAAGGCTTTTATTGTAATTTGTCCAAATATGCCGTTGGACTGATGAATATTCATTAAGTAAAAATACTCTTCCCTGACCCTACTCTGCGTGACAATAGACAGGAGGCATGTTCTTTTTCTGTGTCTGCTCTCAACTTGACATCGTTAGCAGACACCTTCCTGGCGTAGCAACTGCTCTAACAGAGTTTTTTGTTTTTTTTGACAAAGACAATGAGCAAATAAATCTGGTTAAAACACACCAAATGATCCCGCTCTTAAGGCACTAATGGCTTTCATTTCAACTGGCTTTTATCAACTATGATCAAAGTGCATTTATAGACATCTTTAATGAAAATGGATTCAATTGGCAGCAAATGAATGTGACTTGATTGATGCTGAACATCACCTGAACATGACTGAACTACGCTGAGAACAATACGCATTAAGGGTGATTGATAGTATTGTAAATTGATGGAGTGGAGCTTTTTACTAATATGCCCTGTAACACTGCAACCATTAATTTGAGCATTTGCAGCATCTTTTGGTATACAGATCTATTTTTAACACCTTTCCCTCCATTTCATATCTCACATGTTACTTTGTAGAGACTTTTTTGGCCTTGGGCCTCATGCGAGATGCTTTTGTATTCTTATCCTAAACCACAGATCTCTTCAAAATGAGGTTTGCTCATACAAATGTTCGAAGTCGGATTCACCAAGGTCTCTTAACTGCACCAACTTGTCTTTTTGTTGTTGTTGTTGTTGTTTCAGCCTGATGAATGCCAACAATGCATTAGTGACAGTTGACCATCAGCATAACTGAAGCACCCAAATGCCACCTGTTCTGCTCCATTTGTGAGCATGTTTAAACTCTTAAGCTCTGTTCACGTCCTAACTAGCATTAAAATTATGAGAGAAAAAAACAGTGACCTACTTATTCCACCTCTTGATGGAAATGGCTCATTTCACTTTCCTTATGAGAGCTATGAAGATTGATAGATCTGTCGTGTGTAAATAGGCCTATTGGGCTAACGTCTGCAGCTGGTTAACTTAGCATGAAGACTGGAAACGGTTCAAAGGTGACAAAATTTGATAAATTAGAATGTTTCAATATCTTTTGTTTGATCCAAACAAAATGAGATAGTAAAGCCTGGATTTTGTTTCTGTGTTCAGGTTTTGTACCAGTCTTGGCTAACCAGCCGCTGGTGGTAGGGTTTTATTTTACCCCACAATCCCACTTATCAGTTTTCTCCCCTGACTCTCAGAAAGAAAGTGAATGAGCATATTTTCCATTCTTTTAATAGCAGTGATATGATGTGGTTTCAATGGCCACCATTCAAAAGACATTATTTAAATCAAGTTCATTCATAAAAATGTCACCCAACAGTAAAAAGAAGACCGAGCCTCCTTTAGTGCAGGTGTCAACACTGCATCTGAGTCGTATCATCAGAAATGAAGAAGGAATGGTTTGAAATCAAGTTAAACGCCAAAAGAAAAGTTTGAGTGGTCCATGACTACTGTGAAGATAGATACTATGGGAGGTGGTTGTTTGAGTGTGAGAATTTTCCAATGACTGAATTGTACAAGTTGTCATGCATAAATCCTCATATTTACGTTAAATTCATTTTATTTTCAGCCATGTTAGCAGATTGGCTGTTTGGATGGCAATGTCTGTAGGGCCACTAATTTGATTGAGCTGGAGGTATCTACAGTATAACCGTTATTTCATAGATTACCATGTAATTACCATGTTACCATTCATTTTGTACAGACAGTCATGATCCCATAGGAGCCTGCTGAACTGAGCCTACTGACATTAATGGCTTTGGACATTAATGGAGTGAAATGTCTCAAAAACTAGTGGATTGGTCGACATTCATGTCCTCATCAGGATGAATTTGAGATTATGACCATTTGAAAAGTTTTTCCTTCTTCTTTGTAGAAAGGCAGACTTGGACCACTTGAGAGTTTCTTCGTAATCCAGTTTCTATTTAGAAAATTCTAAATATGAGAAAATTTCAGAATGCAACAAGTTGCACTTTTCTGTACCACTTCAATCCTTTAGTTTGAATGGGTCTTGGATAATGAATGCATACTGTACATTTTTTCACAATAAAAGCCCTAGCCCTGGCAGTGTTGGTGCCTTCCTCACCTCACTGGGTTGCAGGGCCATTGACATTCTTCACTTCATTTAAACTAAGTCGGAGATAAAAGTCACAGATTCCCACACACTTAGTCAAGTCAGTGAGCTGCATTCCTAATTGTGTGGTTTTCTTTAAGAAATCGCTAAACTTAAAAAAAAATCTCTTTCTTTCAAACAGAAAACAGCCCTTTTGCAGCTCTCCAGTGAAAAAGATTCCCACCTACTGTATCATGACTGGAACAATTTAAAGAGCAAGAAAACCATCAACCAAGATATCTGCTTTGACTTGAAAATTGCAGGCTACAGGTTGCTAATGCCTCCTTAGGTACTTTGTACCTCGAGAGGAAATAGTGATTCACTGTAGCATCAAGACTCCCTCAGTCCAACATGAGCGAATGAAGAAGTAGCCCTGCCCTGAGGACATATGTTGTAACCACCCACTGCCTGCAAGAAACCACATTCAGCCGCAAAGAAAGAAAGAAATAGAAGCAAAACTAGCGTTAACATTGGTATGGCTCTCCTCCGCCTGAGACAGCTTTTGGTTAGGGAAGATCTAAAGTTTGATGCTGAATTGGCAACGTTACTTCTAGACCGGCAAACAGCTGTCAAAGCTAATGTTGGCTATTAGCGTTAGCTTATAAAGATACGTTTTAGTTTAATATGTTACTTAGCTGTTCGTTGGAAAAAATAAATTCCCATGGGACTGTGTATTTCCTTGTGGACACCCCAACTTTCTGGTGATATGATATGAATTTAACAGGTGCCAATTTCTTACGTAAAGTACCTTTAAAATACAAACACCAGGAAGGCTATGTTTAGTAGCAGGATGAAAGTCACATCAGTCACATTCAATCATATCTCAGTCTGAACAACATATCTTCAGGAAGACAGGATTAGGGTTTGTTCATACTTCATTCTCCATCATCTCCCACACACATAAATTTGTCCTGTGTTAATTTTGATTGTCTGGTACAATCACCTGTGGGAAATCTCTGAGTAATAACTTCTCTGTGAGATACCTGGCCACTGTATAAATTAAACACAAGTGTGACGATACTAAGCAGCAGTCGTCTTGTTTTTACACGCCCTCCTCACTTCAACACAACAGAAGATTTGGGGTTGAGAAGCCGTGATCCAGGTCATCTAGCTCTGCGGTGAGAGGTTCACTCTCCAGCAGCATTAATCACGGAGCCGCTGTCCTCCGACTGATTACCTCCCATCCATCTTAGTTTGCCGAGCCCTCCAACAGGAGAAAGCCTTCATGAAGATCTGATTAAAAATGTAAGTGACTCATAATAGGAGCACATGCCTGGCCTTGGATACGATACTCCGTGATCGTCATAAGCTAAGAGTGGGATTTATCTACTCATCTCCAAATGTCCATTCACCTGCTCCGCACATAGATTTGCTGTCAGTGAGGAGACCTGCTGCGAAGAGGTGAGGTCTGGAAGAGAACGAATGGGTATCTGCGTGTGTGTGTGTGTGTGTGTGTGTGGTAGTCATTTGCAGCTGCAGACAGAAGGGGGAGTGAATTTGAGAGTGTCTGAGAGGCACATCCTGCCTGCAATTAAGGTGGAATCAGAGAGAGATCTGCGCTGCCTTGATAATGAGCCTCATCTGAATTATTAACTAGAGCTGTACCCCCCGGACCTGGACTCCCATCAGGCCTTGCTATACAACAACAAGAGCAGATACACACACACACACACACACACACACAAATATACACACACACTGGAATCTTCAGATCCATACAAACCTCTATCAAACCCATTTGAGTGTGTGCAGGAACTCAAAAACGAATCCCATTTGCAGTAAAAATCAGGGCAACACATTACTTGAAGTGTTGCTCATAAGGCATTATAAGGCATCAAAAGTCCATTATAAATAAACACACTGTGAGTGCATGATGATTTATTAAAATCAGTGCATTGTATAATGAGTACAATATGCAGAAAGTTAGGGGGTTGAATACTTTATGAAGCAACTGTGTCATTAATCACATTAAAATTTAGTGCAATTTCAGAGGCATGATTACAGTATAACATTTTTCTCTGATTCCAGTGGGATAATAATCAGCTTGGTGCTGCCGTGAATTGATGGACTGGGATTGTTAGAGTGACTGTATTTCGAAGTCATCCCGAACAATTTTCAAAGACTTCTATCGCTCTTTATACGACTACACAAGAGGGACACTTCAAGATGTGATGCTAGAGGAGTACCTACAGCGTCGAACTTAGAACAGTGTGCCACTGATCAGGCTGCTGTATTAGACAGGTTAGGAGTGAGAACGGGTTGGCCCGAAAGGTGGGAAACCAGTAAAAACCAGTAAAACATTAATATAGCTTGCTTTTAAAAATGTTCAGAACAAATGTTAATGTAGATGATCTGTTAGAGAGCTAAAAACAAAAAATACTGGCAATGTGAATGACATTTTCAACAGAAAATGATTTGTAGGACATGAGCAAAGATGATAGAGATCCCCTGTTATGGTCGTTTAAGGCCTCGTTAGTGGTGTAACGATATTAGGTGCTGACCTGTTCCTGAGTCACAGTCTGACAGTGAGGACGGAGGACTGAATGTTTTTCGACTAGCACTCTGCTCATCGTCCGAGCCAGACACCAGAACATTTTGAAGCCCTGAGGTCTGCTAGACAACACGGAGAGAATGTGTGCTGGGCCGACATTTTACGACACACCACCAGGCACGATTCCCAAGATCCGCCTGCCTGACTGACTGTTCTGTGTCTGGACTCGGTTTTCTCTCTGGAATTTCCGTCTGTAGAGTGTTTCTCAACATTTTATTCCAGCTGATTTATTCCAACTGATTGAAGTGTGAGGGCTGAGGGCGAGAATATTATGTTCTATTCCAACCACTATGACTCATTTAAGCAGTGAACACCCCGCCTCCACTGTCGGTGCATCCCTTGTTTACATCCCAGCCCTTCTCCAGATTGAAGCGATATCTGCCCGCGTTCTATTCTAATGCCTTTTGTAGCTCGGCATCAACTGACAAGGCAACTGATCCTCTCGGATCAAAATCTGTCTATCTCCGCATGGCCTCCTTTCCATTCAAGCCCTCAACGACTCTGCCCAACTGTTTTCTCTCCATTCACAGCACTGATCAGATGAGTTTTACCATAGTCTCAGATTCAACAACCAACCCCCTTCGCCTTCCAAATTCCTCTTCCCATTCCCCGCCCCCGGTTAACCCAGCGCCAAGCCCGCCAACTCGAGAGCTGCCTCTCCTTCTGCTGGGCCTTTGTGATAATAACAATAACTGTGTAGCAGTGCAGAGGGCTTTCTGTTGAGCCCGCGCCAGGCCGGCTGGCACAGGGAACCCTCTAAGCCTGTTCTACCATCTCCAACCAATTCCCCTCTGTCTCGGCTGGCACTGGAGCATCACAGGCATTAAGGCTGCTATCAATGTGCTCAGCAGCAGGGGCCACCGCCACCACTCTCGCGCTCGCTCTATCTTTTCTCTTCCCGCCTCTCTCCCTCTCCCACTCAATTCTGAATCCAATTCAAAAAAGGTTTTATTGGCAGGACAAATAATACCTTGTTCTTCAAAATGTCTCCTTGCCTTGCCTCTTTTTTCTCTCTGTCTCTCTCTGTGCTGTGTACCTTATTCTCTGTCTCTATCTCCTGCAAGTAGAATCTCAGCAGAACAAGGTGATGGCCATCAGCGTGGGCGGTAATACTTTACGTGAAGTGCATTGTGATGCATTACAAGCAGATTAGAAGCATATTAGAGGTAAAGATCCACTTTTGCTCTAAGTAATGAGGGAGAGAACAGAAGGTAAACCAACCTAAAGTCAGTCGGTCTATTTTTAGGGCTGACATATCTTTAGAAACTGTAATTTAAACAGTGTTTCTCTGCATTAACATCCTTTTTATTTTCTGTAATAGATTTTAACACCATATTTTTGCATGCATTATTCCTAGGTAGAATCCTAGATCCTTCATAGAAAGTTTAGTTTCAGTACATTACCTATGGATCATCTACGAACCTATATTGGTTGTGTTGCCGAAGGTTAGCTGCTGAGCTTTAAGGCCTTATGTCTCACTTTTTTTCCAGACACATTAAACATTCACAACTAAATAAAAAGGAAAGTTGGACTTTTGGAAAGAAAAGTCTTTGGATATTATTGGACACATCATCCGTTTCCAACCAATCTCTGGCCGCACTGAGAAGAACACAGACAAAAACACACAGAATGCACTCGCCAATTTCACAGAAATCTCTCATATGAAAGTACCAAAACTGTTATAACTCTATAACTCTGGCAGATTATTTTGGGTGCATGAGGGGCCCTACAGTGTATCACCTTTAAAATGAATTCTCGTCTACCAATCCTTAACAGGTGTCTGTTTTCTATATGTTCTTTCTTCGATAGCTGACAGACTTGCTAAATAAAATGCCAGGCGAAGGTTGTTGTACCACAACGCATACATGTAAGTGTTGACAGTGTATGGGAGCTTTTCATGTATTCCATATATTTACTTTACTTACATTTAGTCTCCACTGCACCTGTCCATGTACTAGAGTTCTGCACAGATCTCAAACATTGATCCTAACCTGCCCAATGCTAAAAGCTATATTTCTTTTTTTTTTTCATACATTACTGAAAGTGAGAAAAAAAAAATCTGTATCCGTCCCTTTGTCCGGATCTGCAGCAAACATTAATGGGGTCTATTGTGGGTCGTGGACATGCGTTCTGTAGTTTTTGTGTAATCCTGCTGACAAACCGACAAACCGACAAACCGACAAGGGTGAAAACATAACCTCCTTGGCAGATGTAATAAACCCAAATGCACAAAACCTCACACTTTGCCAGAACCCCGAGAGTTTGGGTCAGGTATTAAAACTCTCCAATGAATAGGTGTTCATGGATTGTGTATCATTTTGACAGTAGATTTAAACTGATCCAGCCATCAGGATCAAATGTTGTCAGCTAACATTTCTGCAAACCACTGATATATTCACATTTGTATGACTCATAGGCTACACACTTTATTTCAACAATACGTGTCATTTCATGTTCACATCATGTGTTTATGACGTAACTTTCATATATGGAAGCTTAGGGGATGGTTATGGATTTACATGCGAGAAGGCTGTGAAGCAAGTGACCGCAGTTCAAGACTGTGTTTCAACATTTGTGAGCGCAACAATTTGTAAGCGTATTTTAAGCCGAAACGTGATCTTTTCCTCACCCTAACCAAGTGGGTTTTGTGCTAAACCTAACCAGACCATAAGCACAGAGTTGTCACAACATAAAATTGAGAATTTAACCTCAAGAAATGTCAGGTTGCAACATGAAGAAATGAAGTTCCTTCCTTCCACCAAATAGTCGTGGTTTGCAGAAATGAACAATGCCAAAATCTATTCTGATAACTGGGTTGTCCAAAGGTTTCCCAGAATGATGCATTCATGAGCAGTTACATAGCCTGAAAAAAAAAAATCACTCCCCTAATACATATTGTGATACTGAAAGTAATTCTCCTGTATTAGTTAAAAGTGGAAAAATGACCAAATTCCTTTTAGCTAAAGAGTAACTAAAAACTAAATCCCTTTTTTTGGTTAGTTATCATACAGTTACTTTATAACACATTGAATTTGTGAATGGGGTCTGTTCAAGTAAGAAGAGGGTGTTAAGTTGGACATAGGAATGAATGCTTTTCTAAATTATAATTGATCTTTGTGCGTATTGCAGCTTGTGTGTTCATTATATCACTGATTACAACAGTCATACACCCACAACTTGCCTTTACCGTGCTGCTGTGTGAAGCCTTCAGGTGGAGTCAGTGAGCTCCTACCTGCCTGCACCACGTTACATCTGTGTACAGTACAGCCTGCAGACAGGCCACAGCTCAGCACATCCATTCCCACGCAGAGCCACTTGTGAAATGAACACCACATCGTGTGTGTGTGTGTGTGTGTATGAGTGCAGACCCCCGCATCACAACCACCACCGCCACCACCGTGACCACCTACAGAACTGAACTCACTTCATATGACCAAACACAGCCTCCCACCTCATATGCAATAACAAACACTTGACCGCAATTACTGAACCACAGTTGGAGAAATCCATACATAGTCTTCATGGTAACCTGCCAGATGCTTAAGCAACACTGTGTGTGTGTGCAGCCACAATGAAAGAAATCTATACACTACCAGTGGACACAAGAAGAGTGAGAACACGTGAAAGAAATCCAATTCACCGCTGTAGCGTTAGCGCTTGACACTTAAACAAGTGAGTGACACCTCAACAGTGTGTGTACAGTATGTGTGTGTGTGTGGTATTAAGAGGCAGGAGAAGCTGCCGGCCCAGATGAAGACAAAGAGCCCAGCGGCTGAATTGAGCAGCAGCTCTCAGACAGGATTACACAACAGCTCTTAAAGACTGCTTTTAATAGCAATACTCTGACTGGATCTTATTTCCCTCCCACTCACCCCATCCAACCATCCATCCATATACATCCCCACCCACCCACCACCCCTCCCCAAGTCAATCTAAGCAGAAACATATAGGAATGTGTGAGAGTGTATACATATTGTGCACAAGTGTGTGTGTGTATGTGCGTGTGCGCGTGTGCTTGCAAGCGATTCTCCGTGTTTCAAATCTCATTAAAGTCGCTGCCAACTGTTACAGTCCAACATGTGTGTGGATGTGTGTGTGTCTCTCTCCTCGTGTGTTAGTATGATTGAAACAAGTTGTTTTTCGCCTCAACTTGGAGCCGCTCTCCACCAATCAGCTCCCCTGCCAGACTAACCAATCAAAACCTCTGCGCAAAGCTGGAACAGGAGTGGGTATCAAGCTGGGCATCCCTGGGCAGCACAAACAAGGCCCCGGGTATTAAGCCCCGCTTTAAATCCAATTTTTAAAAAAACCCTGTACCGTAAAGATTAGAGAGCGGTTGTTGCCGCAGCGCTCGGACCTAAATCAAACAGTGATTTTATTGAGATTAATCTGCGTCTTAATACTGCTCAATTGGACTGTGGTATGGAGCTAAATGAGATGTCTTTGCAGGGGGAAGCAGTGAAAAAACATTGTATATGAGAGGGACAAAAAGAAGGAAGACAATGGCACTTGTCAAAAAAGCGCTGTAAGGATATGATAACATGACAGGAGAGGCATTTTGGATCAACTCAATGTCACGCACACAGATGGTGTGAATAGCCTGTTAATCCCACTGCAACTCGTGTTTCCCCTTCCTCTGCGTTCACTCTATGACCAGGCTGCGTCAGAAAAGCAAACACACAAGAAAGCAAACCACCAAAGTTTAAAAGCATTAAAAAAATAATAAAGGGGCAGTTACCATACCTGCAACACTCCCACTTTTTGTGGGAGTCTCCCTTTTCTTTAACCCTTTATCCCACTGTGCTCCCGATTGGTTAAAACCTCATGATTTCATAGTGATACAAACTCATATATGCACTATAGCTCAAGCACTCTGCTCTCCTCAGTGTGCGGTTGAAAAACGATGAAACAGGTCCCAAGAAGAGGAAATATGCACCAGATTTCACTCCACATATTGCCAGACCTCCCTCTTTTTGTGGCGTAGACTTAAGATGTTGACTTCTTATGAACTTTTTTATTTTATTTTACTGTCAGTGATGAATTCAACACTTAAAAGTAATTTTACTCTTTTTTTTACGTCCTTGTATGTATTCTATCAATCCGTGGTGTAGGGTAATGTGGGGAGGGACACTGAGGGGAGCCCATTTGAAAATCTCCCTTTTTTTACAGCTAAATGTCGGCAGGTATGATTTTACACTTGAAGCTCAGTTAAACAACTGTATAATGTATTCTGTCGCCGCTGAGGGAGATTTAAAGTTTTAAAAAAAATAACCCTGATGATGTCACATTGATGTCACCAGGGTTATCTCAGCTTGTGCTCAAGGCTTAATATTAAATTAATAAATTTTAATGGAAAGCCTGTGTTACAAGTGTGGGGTTTGGAAGATTTTGGCAGAGCGAGTCTAACAAGGAAAGTTATTGAGTTCCATTATGGGAACTGTAGGACAAAGTGTGTTTGGAGCTCGACCCATACAAGGGACTACAAGTCAGGAAATCTTGGCCTCTGCTGCTCAGTTTTCATTCTTTAACAAGTCTGTTGTGACTTAACCAACTCTGTAGAAGTGAAATCCTAAATCACTGGAGGAGCCCTTTAAACGTGTTTCCAAGCCACCTTTAAGGCTGTTCTCATGTTAAAAGCACCTGTTTTTCAGGCTCCTGAATAGAACAATGTAAGTGAATCAGTTGCTGTCAAATTAAACAAGAAGGGAGTATTTGAGGCTACTCCTCTGTTCTGTCAAAGTTAACAGTGTGTATCCAGCATTTAAGAAATTCCCATTAACTGCAGTGTTGACCCTTGTAGCCCTTTGACGAAACTCCCACTACAGAAAAAAGAGCATGAAACACAAGAGGAGACACAGAAAATCAGACTTTCACATAAAAGTAATTTTCTTATTCTTCTTCTTTCCTGAAAAATCTGATTAAAATATGAATTACTTGTGTTTACACGACTTACATATTATCTAAGATGTAGGTATACAGTGTACATTTATTCAGAATTTACTAAACTGTCATTTTAAGTAGTAGAGCTGTATTAAAAATGATAAAATAGATGAAAATTTGATAAAGTTGTATGTAGAAGCAAAACTTTGTCAAACACAAAGGGTAGTATGAGGGGAAGCTCCAGTACAAGGCATGGAAACAAAAGACCATTAATCCTTACACAGAACGGGTGGTAAACTTAAGTAGATTACAGCAACCAATCTATTAGATTAACCTCATATTAATTTGAATTTAAGGGATAATCTGTAGTTACATCTGTTTGCTGTGACACCCCATGTCATCATCTCTTGTTATTGTCCTTTTAAACCCCTCGCCTTGTGCCATGCTTTCGCACAGCCTGTGCGTAAATTAACGTGCGCGCACTGGATAGCAGGGGGGCGGGGTGGCTCCAAATGGTTTATCCCGAGCACCCAACCGGCGGCATGGGTGACGCTCCAAGTCGGACCGAGGGCACACTTTGTCCCCCGTGTGACCCGATAGCGCAGAGTAATACTGGCTTGGAAGCAAACGCTTTACCTATGCGTCACAGCGCGTAATAGTTACCTACCCAAAGGGAACCGTGGAGAGGGAGATTTCGGCTCCTTGTGGCTACTCCTATATGCACAGGCTGCAATCCCTAAATATGATGAACTCAGTGAACCCTTATTCAACCATGCTCACCGCCCCTTTCTACGCACTGTAGTGTGGAGTGACACGGGGACACGCCACTGACATAAATTGCCGGGACCAGGGCTCAATTATGTGGCTTTCAAATATGCAGAAAAGGAGTTCTGCTGCAGACACAGACTAAGACTAAATATAGTGCCGCTTCTCCACTAAACCTTTACCATGTGGTGTCAGAAAATTCTTTCATGTGGCCTACCTTCCATCCGGCTGAACTGTTGCTGTCGCCTTTATCCTTGAAATAAGGAACAAAGCGAACCATCCAGTCATAGATTTGGGACAGAGTGAGTCTCTTCTCCGGGGCGCTCTCAATGGCACGGGTAATGAGGTCTGCATAAGACATGTTTCCCCACGCGTTCCGCCGGGAGGACTTGGCTTTGCGCAGCTGGCCGGCCACGTCGAGCGCAGCCCCGGACATGCAGGCAGGAGCGGCCACGACCGGGGCCGGGGCGCCGGCTGGATGCTTGATCTCCGCCGGTGCGCCGCCTTTTCTCTCGGCCCGGCACGCGGGCACGTTGTACTGCTCCACTTTGACCGATGCCAGGGCCAGACCTCGGCTCGCCTCTTCTCCCCCGGGGAAATCCTCCGGACACGGCAGCGGCCAGGTGCACGACCGCGACCGACTGTGAGGCTCAAATTCCGAATCGATATCAACCTGATGCGCATCCATGCCGCTGTTCTTCATCATCATCAGCATGATGATCTCCCGCTGAACAGATGTCAAAACCGGGCAAGGTCACTATAACAAAAAGCCTGTCAATTTTGACGTCTGCCAGAGAGTTCAGATGCCCAAAGTGGTCCCGTGTACAAAGAAAAGAGAATAAATGAGTATTGTTTCACACACAGAGATGATGAACCAGTATGAAAAAGCCGGCAGCGGTGTGGGATATTATCATTCTCCTCAGTGCAACAATGTGGCATCAGGACAGATGAAGGTGTATCCGAGGCATCAACAACAGTATCAGTCTCTCTTCCATGTTAATTGCACAACACCGGCTGTGTGGCTGCATGCAGGACCAAGTGACGGTCAAACATCCATTATGAAAGGCAGACACACTTGGAGAATGTCTGTGTGTGTGCGTGTGTATGTGTGTGCGCGCTGGCTCCGGCTGTAGCAACAGTTGATCCTTCTGACAGATGAGGTCCAGTGCAGGTTCAAGGAACGCTTATCAAACTCCACAAATTAATAGACTTTATAATTTTCTCCAGGCTCTGATCCCAGCTTTACTAGCGTCTCTCTGCAGATTGCTTGGTGACCGGCTTCAGCTGAAACTCACTGCGAGCGCAATTACTCCCTTAGAAATAGAAACAGGCTCTCATGAATCATTTATATGAAGCCGTGAATTTCCAGACGAGGGGAAAAAAAGGAGCCCTCATGGATTTGATTTGGAGCATCCTCTGCGTCTCCTCTGCGCGCCGCCAGACGCCTCACTTGCTGTAGTAGATATTTCTACCTTTGTCTTTAGCTTTCCGTTCACATGTCACATGGGTGCCGTCTCTCTGCCTACTGCTCTGCCTTTATACTACAAGCCCGTGTGTCTCTGAAGGCTCCAAGCCACTTAACTGTAGCTTGGAATAAAGTGGAATAAGTGCTGCTTCCATATAATTGGACGCCGCCTGGATCAAGTCACTCCCTCCAGAACAGGTTTCCAGAGGAGGAGGAGTGTGTGTGTGTGTGTGTGTGTGTGTGTGTGTGTGTGTGTGTGTGTGTGTGTGTGTGTGTGTGTGTGTGTGTGTGTGTGTGTGTGTGTGTGTGTGTGTGTGTGAGGGGGGATGATATTCCCAACAATACAATTTCTGAAAGCAGTCTTTTATATTCACCATGTACAGACAAATGTAATCACATATTTGTAGTTTATCCTCTTTTTTTACATGTGGCATTCACCATGAGTTTTAATTCAATTACTGATTATTAAAGATAAACGTTAACATTATGTTCTTTGTTTTTTAATAACCTAATTAGCAAAGGACTGTCGATTAAATCAATTAACGCAGGCCTCAACAAAGAAACTGGTCACTGAGTAAAACACCGTGTACAGCTGATAAATGACCAGAAGTGAATCCTCTACTCCCAGAAGCAGAACTTTAGCAGTACTGAGGTCATGAACCCTTCCATTGCACCTCCGCCAACAAAAGGAAGAGGCTCAGTATTTTCTTTTTTGTATTAAATGTAAGCTGTTGAATTTATTTCGACTTTCTCTAAAAGTGAAAATGCTTTTTTGAAAGTCTTCTCCACAGATTGTGGAGCTGTCATTTGTTTGTCATTTCGCTGGTCAAATTCAAACAGATCTAGTCAAAAATAACGGATTTATAAATTAACAGCAGTGTGTGCATCTTTATTGAACGGAAAATAAATAAAGGTCCATTCTGTAAAACCCCGAGTTACTGTCACTGGCATTTTGTTTTGTTTTTTTAAGTCCAATGCAAATGTTTTTAAAGTTCATGAAGTTCTTGCTTTCTACAATATTTGGACTTGGCAGCTTTGGTATGCTAAAGGTTAAAGAGAGCGGCTATGGCAAATAAAATGTGGTTAAGGTATGTTTAAGCATGCATAACTAAAACAACTGGTTAAGATTAGGGACAGATTGAGGTTGCAGTGAGGAACACCATATCCTCACAGTATGTGACGCGAGCAAGAAAATCATCTTGATTTTATTGTTTCCTATTGGAATGTCCTAAACAGCCACGCCCTGTTTCTATTTTCATTTCAGTCACTGACGTTGAAAGTGCAACATGAACGAGTAAGAGCTGATTCAAAAACTCTCTCCTTTTACTGCGAAAACATAAATAAGGTGCCAGCCGGAGGGGGATCGCCAGGGAGCTGAGAGTTTCTGTTAAGAAAATAGATAATCTTGTGCTGTTGGCTACTGTATATTGTCAAGAAACTTCTAAATATCGCAGTTAAAAAAAAAATCGTTTTCTATTAAAGACGTACAAGCCTGGGAAGAAAGGCTATCTAAGCAAACTCACCCATCTTGTACGCTAGTGGTTAAGTCTCCAATCAGATCCCCAGCTCACAGCTGATAGGTACGTGTTTTGTTCCCATGACGTAGCAGAATGCATATTTAACAGATTCAGCTTGGACAGCAGTCATCAGACATCACCTCACATCGGACATGCGCATCCAGGACACGGTGTAAAAGGCGTGTTTACTGCAGGTCTGTGACACGACTCTGGTCTCTTGTTTGAAAGTCAGACGTAACACCCCTACTACATACATTGCTTCAATAAGGGCACCCTACTTTTTACGTTGCTGCTGAAGTGAGTGTTTGGCAACAAGAACTCAGTCTGGGACACTACATTTAGATTCTGGTACCCTCAGCCAAAAGGCAGGTAATGTTTCTGAAAAGGTTCTGGAGGGTTCCTAGAAAAGATCCGAGGGGACTATTTCAGTACCAGGAACTATTAACCTGATGTGCAAGATGGTCTGTAGCACAGAACCATATGAAAAGGAACCGTGAGAAACTGTTTGGAAAAGGGCAGGCGCTCAGCAGGTGATCGGATAAACCATCTTTCTATCACTGTTTATCACGGGCTAACTTCAACTAATCAAATCAAGAGGAGAAGAGCGCTACCACCAGCAGAGCCAAAAGCCAGTCAAGAACAGAGTGAAAACATCTTTTCCATCTTTCTCTCGCTGGTCATCACACCTAAACCACAGCCCTAACTACCAGTAGCTACTCAAAGGATGCCGAATAGTTCAATGCCACAAGTGCATAGCCTGAAGCCTGGCAAGATGGATTTGTGAGATCGCATCATCTTGTGATCTTGTGAATCCAGCTGTCCCGCAAAGTAAAGGAATTCTGACAGAGGAACTTAATTTAGACTGTTTCCTCAGGTCATAACGAGAGTTTCTGAAATGGTCTCTACAATGGAAATGAGCTTACTGTAGCTACAGTCCTGCTTTCTCCCCGGTCGACGTGTTGAGTTCACATTTCATACATCAACATTTACAACATTCCACTTGCTTTATAGGTCTGAACTGTTCGTTTCTTAATCATATTACTTTTTACTGATGAAACCACCCTGCTCTCTCAAGATATTAACCAACTCAACCATGCATTAACGACTAATTAACAGATGTGTTGATTCTTCCCATTTTTGGGGTCAGAGAATCAAACTACCAACCCTTGCTGTCTTTGTCACACACCATTCCCCTTTGTGGGTCTGAGTCCATAAAGCGGCCTCCATCAATAGCTTCTCTGTGTGTTGTAAGCTCGTCTGGAAACCCCCAACACTGACAGAGGCTGCCACTCTCTGACAGCCGGTTGTCAGTGACAACCATAACCTCAAATGCACCTAAATGGAATGCTTTCATGAGGACTAAATGGGCCTATCAACATGAAGAGAGTGAGCGATCTGTGTTGGTGTGTGTGTGAGAGAGAGAGCAAAAAGAAAAAGTGGAGAGAGATGCTGTAAATGGGAACAAACAGAGGGAAAATTTAAAACACATGGCTCTGCGGTTTCCAGAGGAGATTTTTATGCGCCGCAGAGAAGTTGTAACAGGAATGTGGTGTGACTCCTATCATATGGAATGAAAACACTGAAGCAGTGCCAGCAGGGTGGATATAGGGTGTTCAGCTGTGGCTTACAGCAAAGTCCTCGTCATCACAGCTAGGTGATGTACCGCCACAGCGTAAACATGAGAAACATGAGTCACACGGCTGGACACGAATTGAATTACATGGTTTCACACAGGGGGAGTGGATTTGTCAAAGATACTGTGGCTGTTTGTGCAAAATATGAAGTGACTACAAGAAGAGACTGAACATTCAACTCTTCCAAGAAACATATTTTTACATCAGTGTTTCATTTCCAGAAATGATTTGTCAGATTAACTGATGCTGCCAACTGGATTTGTGTGAGATTCATGTTTATCCATTGTCCTTCTATTTTCTCAGCATCAAATATTGATGATATGCATATTGACTGTCACTGCCACCTCCCTCAAGCTGCCTCTTTGTGTTTATCTCTAAGCCCGCTGATGCCCAAATGAAGGGATGTAGTGAAAGATAAAAAACTTACACCCCAGAAATCTGTTTACAGATGCTTTAGGGTGGCATAAATTTAAAGGAGCAGTCCGATATTTGTGGAAATATGCTTGCCATTAAACCTTCAGTCAGATGAGAGGAATTATATCAGTTTCTTCTCCGGGCATCTACCACGGACATATTGTAGTTCTGAGGCATGTTAGTCTAGCTTAGCACGATGTATGAAAGTAACAGCCCCTCCTCAACAGAAAAACAACCATACTGATCGACTATGAAAGCAGCTTATTTCAACCAATACTGATGTTTCTTGTCAGGAGGCGACCTCTAGCAGCTGCAGTAATTATTACAGAAGCAATGGTGGAAGTCAGGCAAAGTAGCATAAAGAGCAGCAAAGCCCATACAGGGAAGAGGTCTGGGTGGATGGTCAGGGCAAATGAGCACAGGACTTTTACCGACTTTTTCTGGGGGTTTTTTGTTTTTTTTGGAATCTGGCTTGAGAGCTCTCCACCAGAAGAACGACAGCCGTGGTTGTTTCTTCAAACCTATGTTTATGTTCCCCCTGTCAAGCAACTTGTCATGGTCACACAAATAATGACTGAATGTAACATAGCATGACTATGTCAGAATGCCATAAAATCTCTTATGGAGGCATTTGTGGTGAATGGTTGGACCAACACAGCGTCCCGACTTTGAACTCTTGGCTTCTTTTGAGTATGATCACAATCTTTCCTGAGCCATAAGGTTTTACTTCCCTAAACTTAACCAAACCTTAAAGACATAATATGTGAATTAAAATCAATTAATCATCATCATTAAAAACAACTAGACCCTTTATATATACATATATATATATATATATATATATATATATATATATATATATATATATATATATATATATATATATATATATATATATATATATATATACTGTATGTATATATATTATTGAGTTTCGTACGTACATTATCACAAATGTTTCCAACAATGCTCAAACCAGACCAGAGAAGTCCATGATTTAAGTACTTAAACTAACAGTGTCTTTCATTTGGTTACCTGGCGCTACAGGGAGAAAGTCCGAGTGTAAGGAAGGAAGTTGGTGAATAAGACTAAACATAAAGTGAATCCAACTTTAAAACATGTCCGTGAGCATTTCTGCCTGAGTCACATCCGATAGATTTGGTGGTTGTTCGACAATAAAGAAAACAACTCCCATGATCCCAACTTACTTCACGACATCATCAAATTTAGTTTTCATTGCTATGACTGAGAGATCACGAGCAGTAGAAATCACACACTGTGTGTTTAAAGCTGCAGTAATATTTCCATATAAACAATGAATGAAATGACTATGTGTAACTTGAAAGGAGCTACTCATAGTGACAAACCCACAGAATATTATCACCCAACTTGGCATTTCCCCTCAGCTCTTCAAAAGAGTTTTACCATCTTTCAGCCTATTGTTTTGGTTTCATGGTCTCTGATTTTATTGTTTTGGCTCAGTCTGACCACTTACATCACACTTTCCAGTTGCAGGCAGCTGTTTTCATCAGAAGGCTTTTAAAAACCCTCAGCAAATCACCTGACCAGCACCAAACAGTAAGCAGACAAAGTTGGTGACACGCTATCAGGTGACTGGAAACAATACATTAAACACATTCACCCAAACAGTTTTATAAGGTGATAATATGTCATCTGTGTTTAAAGTCAACCCAACCGCTAACCCTGTTCCTCTGTTTCCAAGTGGATAAAAAATCAATCAGTGCATCTTTAACCATGAAGGTGACAGAGTGTTGATGTAGCAAACATTTATGTGGGTTGTTTTGCAACTGACATGACCTACTTTGTCATTTAGGTATGGAGACTTGTTGTGAAACGCATAAACCACAACGTCTTGTTTTTACATTTCTGTTTCTGTTGCATGAGAAGGAAAGCTTTGGAGTTGCTGAAGGCATATTTTTACACTTTTAACAGAGTTATGTTAGCGCTGTCCTGCTGCTTATTGTTTTCGTGCAAAACTTGGACTATAAACATCCAGAGCCTGCTTGTACTGGACGCAGATATTACATTTAGACTGATCTTTAAGATGACGAAGAAGTGTAAACTCTAAAATGTCTGACTGTTCCTTTAAATACATGGAAATAGCATGGTAAGTGGTGTTAAAGTTTATGAAAGTTACAGTACATGAAAATGGGTTCATAAAAAGGTTGCGTTCACTCCTCTCTGAGAAGCTAATTGATTTTTCTCCTCGCATTAGTCTGATCACCAGCAGGGCTTACTCTCCTTTTTAACACTACACCACTAACTACTCCGAGGTCCCGTGCACCTTAGAGTGAACACTAATTGCCTCTTCTCCACAGGTCTCCCTCCCTCATTTTCATGCCTTATCCAGTGAGCCAGTCAGTCAACCTGCGGGATTATTGATGTGTTTACTGGTGGAGAGGGTGCCACTCCCTGCCTTGGGAAACCCTGAGGCTTTCAACTGTTGAGTAACACTGACTGCTGCCACTGACGCCTCCAATCAGGAAAGTTGGGATGTGCTCCTCTGTGCTCATAATGAGGCAAAACAGAAAGAAAGAGATGGTTGCACCATGAGTTTTTGACTCACCTGTTTCACTGCATTTAATCATAAAGCTGAGTCTCAACCATTGCCCACCGATGTCTTCATATCAACCCAACACAAAGGAAATAAATCTGTCGGGACCTTGCAATAAATTTCTCCTCACACAGTTTGTGGCGAACCAGAAGCTTTTCAAGGTTAAAACTTAACTAATTAAAACAAAACTCTGAATACCAGAGAGAAGATTTAATAAACCAAAATTATATTTTCTAGCAGTATTTGGCCACAAGGGGGCATGGGGGGAAAAGCTGTAAACACAACACCAATATATTATCATGTTATGAAGTTGATTTGCTGACCCATAGATGAAATAGATACCAGATCTAAAGATGGTACCTATTTAGTCCAATGCTCGCTTGGCACAATTCATAATAGAAAGAGTCATAATTGACCTATTTGCAGCATAACCACTAACTGCTCACTATACTCTTTGGCTGTAGCGACTAGCTGCCGTTAGCAAGTTGCTCAGTTAGCTGTAAAGCTAAGTGGAGGGAGCCAGAGTCAGACATCAAACAGCGTGTTGAGATGGAATATTTTTTACATCTTGCTTTGTACAATGAGGATTTATTTCAACCTAACCAGAGGTGATGGTGGAAAGACTAATGAAGACTGTTTCAGTGAGTTTTATTTTGTTTATGTTGAGTTTGAATAGTGTGTGTTTTACAATAAGTTCTTCAGGCAATTGAGAGTGTTTTAGTTTGGTAAAAGAAAGAAACTCAGTTAGAGAAACTCAACTCAGATGATGTACAATTGTATTTTTCTGTTTAGTGACGAAAATAGGTGTAAAAAAAATCCTTTCTTGACATTTTGTGAGTTAATTTTATTTAGTCTACTTATAGTAGTATATAGCCGACTAAGTGGTGATAACCCTTGGATCTATCAGCCTATCCCCTCTTGCAATACAAAGTGGTATTAGGAGACATGATAAACCTGGGCTAGCTGGTTAGCATGCTAACTTCTACTAACATCTTTGACATAACCTCAACACTATTGTTCACATTCCATTGATAATGTTCACGTTTTGAATGTTTGAAACTAAAATTTAGGCATATCTTACAAATTGCCCCTTTAAGGTTGAATACAAATGAGCTCTGACAAAATTTGTCTAAAACATGTTGCTTCTGTAATTTCAAAGACTACAGCAGCTCAAGTAACTAATTAGCACATGCTCAACTAAAGAAAAAGACTAATGACTGAAATGTTTTAAAATGAAACCTGCATAGAGTTTGTCCTCTTTTGCACTTAGTTGACAATCTCTGAGCTAGACACTAGCTCTAGGCAAGTCAATTACTGTACTCTACTTTGTTTCAATGCTCAGCCTTAAACAACCTTCCCTCTTTTTTTCTCTCCACCGGTCCATAATCCCTCCCTCCAGCCCTCCCTCTTCTTCACAACCAACCCCAGTTACATAAGCCTGCCGAAACTGTTGTTTTCAAGCGGGACTCACTGCTGTGTGCGGAAACTGTGGGAGCGGAGGGTCGGGCATCTCAGCTCATACATTGCCAATGGCCATCCCAGGAATGCATCCTCTCTGTGGGTCTGGGCCACAGCCAACCATGTGGCCTCCCAATGTCACAGAGGCACTGAGACAGAAAAGAGATGGAGCACTTTTTAGATTTTATTTATTTATTTTTTATCCCAGAGAAACAAAAGGCTGCATTTTGCTCCCATATTGGCAGTACATGTTGAGGTTGTCTAATACCATGCACGTGTATACTTTCTTCTGCTTTTTATTGGTAGAAATCGCAGCATTGTGTTGAGCCTGCCTGCCTCACAGCCCTTTGATGAATACAAATAGAGTTTTAGTAATATTTAAAGAATCCCCCCTCAAGCAATGTTCACTGGTGAAAGGGTTCAGGCAGACGCAGTGACAGACTTCTCTCCGCCGTACCTGACATAAAGAGGTTTAGCTAACACTACCCGACACCTACTGTTAATCCTATTTCAAATTGCACTCTCAACCATGAAATCCACTCACAAGAGGAAAAAAATACACTGTGATGCAGTGCAGAGGTGTTACAAAGATAATCTTTCCCCTGCCACTTTTCCCCCACTGGCTTTAAAGCAACAAAAGCAAGCAGGTACAATTAAAGCACAAGTAGGTCTTCTGGGGAAGAAAGAAGGCAACGGAGGAAGGTTAGGATTTTGTGAAATTAGGTTATGTGAGGAATAAAAAGTGGAATGGTATCACACTGTGTCAACGGGCGGTGCCAGACATATGGCAGACATTGGTGGTAACCACACTGTAAGGGTTTTTTTGCCAAAGCTTGATTTGACCCAGTCCTATAAAGCTTCCTGATGGTGGTTGCAGAAAGTTAATCACATGAACTCTTCCAGGCCTTGCGGTCTGCTAACCCAGCACTGATCCCAGACCTCAGGCATGGGTCTGGACGGCCACTTTTCAGTGTAACATGGCCTCTGCACGACCGTCACAACTGAGGGTTCACAGAGAGGAGCAACGTGAACAGAACTGGGGTTCTACCAACATGTTCTCCAAACTAAACCACACATTAAGCTGAAGTCCAAAGCTCATTCTTGATCATGGAAATGTGGGCTCCATTTAGAAGCTGCTCCGGAGCTTTATGTCATATCACATGATCCTAATCAGCAGATGGAGCTTGCCCTGTTTTTAATGGAATTGTGGTTGTCCATATTTACATTTTTTTCATTTCATAAACAACTTCCTGTCAATGTTGGTTTAAAATCTGAGTTCCAAACTTCATTCTTGACCCTGATGATGTTATTAGTGATGTCATCAGGGTTTTCGCAGCTTGGACCTTCCAAGAGGTATACTTTATCTTTTCACTTTCAGTACATACTGCGGCTGCCCTGCACTGAACTTTGACCCTCTTGTTCAAACAGCCATCAGAGCTCTGAGCTTAAAATCTGAAATAAAAAGAAAAAGTGTGCAATCTGAAACAGCTGTCATCTGTCAATGAGCTATAATCTGTCTGTGCTCTGTCGACCACTCAGTGATCATGACATATCTTCTTCTGTGCAGAGGATTGTGGGTCAGAATAGCCAGTAAAGCACACTGGCTTGCATGATGCAAAATGGGCCTGGATGTCGTAGGACATCCTTGTATTTCTGGCATCTGACATACTATGTATTGGGACATACTGGCATACTAAATAGTATGGCAGTATGGGTATTGGAATGCAGCAAATATTTTTGTTAAAAACTGGAACTTATCAGAGCTGGCATTAAGTTGCATGATGTGGAATGTAGAATCCAGAATTTAAGGGGCATGACCCAGAGTGAGGGGTAAAATTCAGGATATATCTGCCTCAATTGCTTCCATTCTTTTTTTTATATTTCTCTGATAACCAAAATTATGAGGAGCTTTACAGCAAAACAGCATTGCAGCATTCCCCTAAACATCTCAAATAGCTGGGGACTTTTAAAACTTTAAAAAACAACCAAAAAAAACCTAACCATGAAATGGCTCCATTTAGCTCATTTAGCCTAATCCAAGTCTCAATTTAGGATCTCGGGTGTTCCGGAGACTTGGATTAGCTGTATGGAGCCATTTTATGTGTTTTTTTGCGTGTGTGTGTGTTGGTTTTTATGTTTCAAAACAACTCCCCAGCTACTTCAGTTGTTTAGGAGAACGCTGTTTTGCTGTGAAGCTCCAGAAATGTTTTGCAGACTATGAAACTTCACCGGACTTTCCATCAGCATGGGGGTGAGTAAATAATGACTGCATTTTCATTTTTGGTTGAACTTATCCATTAAAAGTTTGGTTAAATGAATCCATTAATATTAAGTAATGATTGTGGCCAGGCTTAAAAGAAAGCTGACATTTGGTAGTAGACAGGATGCAAACTATGGCTCATTTTTCTGCTAGTGTCAGTTCCACAAATGAGGGTTTTAGAGGAGAAAAAGCTCAATTTGGTCTGATATTCATGCCCTGGAACATTTTCAGGTCAAGAAACTGCACAGTTTAGCATTTCTTGTTGGTGCTTCTTCTTGTTTATTCATGGAGAGGTTGCACAAGCTTCTGAAACTACAACACCATAAAAAAGTTGGACAGTGACTAGATAGTACTTTTCCAGTATTCCAGTGGTGGCCAGATACAGTTGAATCTTGTGAACTTTAGTAAAAGATGTGAAAAACTAACAGAGAACAACATTGGGAGTGGACTGCAGCCAGTGAGGGGGCTGCAGGCTGACAGGAGGCTGCAAGGAAAGGCAGTAGACAGTACAGGGGGGTCGACTGTGACAGGGGATGGCAGGGTGGGTGTCACCAGGTACGATTCCCCCTGTCTGGGTGTATCTCAAGAGTTTCGCCTGGCTGATCAGGGACGACAGGACCGCTGCTCCCAACCTTCAGTCAGCTGTCACACGAGGTCACTGCACAAGACAAAGTATGCGAGTCACACACTGTACAGGCCAGACACACGTCGGCTACATGCGTCGGCACTCAGTAGTGTGCGCCCGTGCTGCATGTGAAGTTTGACACCAGCCCGGGAACAGGCTGGTGTGGGCCGACAGGAAATGATGTGGTGCTGAATTTAATTTCTCTATAATTTCTATTATCTTGGCGGTCACGGGTTAACGCCGGGGAGTGAAAATGGAGGAATAAAAACACAACAACTTGGATTAGAGGGAAAAAAATGAGGGAGTTCAGAGGGTCGTATATCATTAAGCAATTGAGAAAGTTAATTAGGCAGCTCTGATAATTATTGCCATGGCAACCTGAGCGCACTCATGCAGATTTGATTAACGAGGTGCCATTTATCTGCACTGGCTAGACGGCAGGGCCTGCACAGAGCTGGAGAGACCCCTAAAGGTGGAAGCTGTGTAATGTATGCTTAACTCACAGCCACAATGTACTCCTGTATTTAATTTAATGTATTCAAAATACAGATAACAGCTTCTACTGTAGAAGAGTAGGTAGATAATGTTGGTCTTTTTATTGTATCCTTCATAAACAAGTAAAATCTGAAGTGAAATAAAGCTTGAGTTTTCTATTTTCCCTCATTGTCTCATACTGAGACATAGTGTGAAAGACAGGCTTTCCCATTAAAACAAACGTAATTCATCCATCCATCTTCTATCTATCCAGACTGTTAACGGCATGTGGTATTGCAAAACAAATGTAGATGTTAAGAAAAAATGTAATTTACATCTAGAGGAGTGTGGAGTGAAGGAGACGTAGGGGGTGTTTGTGGATTACAGTACCCATGTTGCCCTCTGGTGGAAAAACAACATAAGTCTAAGCCTGCATGCCTCGGTGCTGAAGGGTGTCTGGAGTCTTGTTTAGCAGCAGGCAGCATATTGTCAGGCACAGAGACACTTCATTATGTGGTGGGGGCAATTATTAATGGCTGTAAAGAGAGCACAGTACAACACTAATGTGAAAAATGCAGCAATGAAAAAAAAACAAACCTCACACTGCACTCGAAAAAGACGAGCCAAGGCGTTTCAAAAGCAAAACCTGTCACCAATCAGGACACGAATCAAACGGAAGGAACAGATAGGTGCTCAAAATCTTCAGAGGAGATTCTCATCAACATGGGGAGAAAATGACACATTTAGCATGTGCTAGAGACACGCTATCAAAATCAGTTTGCTTAAAAAAATCACTTAATTAGCACTCTCAAGGTTTTTTTTTTTTTTTTAGCCATAGATGGGACCATTAGCAGCATGCAGACAAAAGTGAATACATGAAAGAGAAGTCAGCTCAGTGGGAGATTTCTCCAGGGACCTGCTAATCCTCCTCCACATCATTTCACACACAGCCAAGTGAGAGGTATGGATTATAGTTTATTATACAAATATCAAGCAAAGATGAATTCTAATAACAGTCATATCAATTACAGCCCTCTCACTCAACTGTTTCATAAATATCTGACAACGCCGCTCGCCTAGGAAGCCGCCGGTGTAAAAATAGAAAAAAAGAGAGAAAAATAACATTGATTTCACTGTCACAAATACCGGTTTCTTTATTGAGTTCTTTTGAAGTCAATGTTCACCCTCAGTTCATAGCCTTGTCACAGTCTATTACAGGTATGTCTACTATTCCTTTCCTGGCTTGTGACATTTTCTTCCTATTTTTATGAGTAAATCAGCTACTGACCAAGTATGATTCACACAAAGAACAACTCATACAGAAGGTGTTCAGGAGAATGTAAATGAGAGGAACCAGAGCTGCGTGTGTGTTACTGTAAATCCAGTAAGATATTAGTTAAAGCCTTAAATGTTAACGATAACACAGCACAATAACTAGGGCCACAGACACTCACAGATGGCCCCAACATTAATTGCGCATCTGGATTATATACAAAGTTACTGACAAGACACGAATAGATGCCAACTCAAGTTTATTTGCGCTGGTTGGCACAAATTCACGTGAGTTGAAAATTATAAACTCAAGCAAAGGTTATTATATAGCGTGACACTGTGTTGTGAAAGCCTATCGCTGTTCACATTCATACTGACATCATTACATTAACATCCGTGATGTTCGAACATTCATGTATAGCAATGGAGAAGAGGATAATAATCACTAATCATGGCGGCCAGGTGTCAGGTCCAAAATGATTGTTTTGTTTACCTCTGTGTAAGAATTCTGACGGTTCCTTCCAGCTTCTAACAAGGTTTGTGAGCCAGTCCTTTAATGTTGTTGGTATCACGTTGTATCCGTGTCTCATCACTGATTAAGAGTCATTGTAGTTGCCAGTTTGTGGAAAAAAACAGAAAAATGGCCGAGTTCTACTTAATATATGACCCAGCATACTGTACTGCCCTAACGTTAGCTAGCTAGCATTAGCAATGTTGTCGTTTGTTTGCATCAGCAACATTAACATCAGCAAGCTAGTGTTAAAGATGTGCAACAAACTGGCAACCACTTAAGAGAACAGATGATTCCAACAACAGCGGGGTGACATGAATGCAATGGTAGGGGGAGATGGAATACTTAGTGTCTGAATGTTTTCAACAACCCCTTTAAGTACGTATGTTAAAGTTGTAACCCTTAAGATTCAGTACTGTTTCATTTGTTGACACTTGTGATTATGTTCTTAGCTTATTTATGGACTATATTACATTTAGTTTCACTACACTATTGACATTGTTCAATGAAAACAAACAGTTATTGTCCTGTATGCCTCAACAGCAGTTACAAGCCGCAACAAGCTATTTGCAAGCTAATTAATATTAGCTACAGGGTAAATCAGATGTTGATATTATCCAGTGTGCTTGTGGTTTTATCACGCTCTGATAAAAACTGAAGAGTGTAAAAACCCAATACGCTTCTAAATCAGACAGGCCTAAGAATGAGAAAGCAATATTCAGAGTCTCATTTAGCACAGGACGGATGGAGAAACTAATCGTTACTGTAAAATAAGATTAAGATAAAATATGTAATATTTATATTTATATGTAATGCTCGGGTATGTGATAAATGGCCTCTTTGGTGCAGGGGTGGTGTTCAGGGTGATGAAGCTCAGGGTTGCAGCTTTGTGGTCTAAAGTGAGATTGTCAGTTGAGAGTCTACACATTGTTTATTTGTTTGTTTGTTTGTTTGTTTTGGGAAAGTCCTGTATTGTGTACCTTTTTTAATCATGCAAAATTTTCACATTCAGGGTTGATCTTGTGTTGCTTTAGGTTTTTTACAAAATGCTGCATGATGCAAACATTAGTTTTAAGTGGCTTTGAAAGATAAGTTTGAGAATGTATTCTTGGCAATATTGTAAGATCACACTTCAAGACATTTCTTCAGTATGCACAAGCTTAGACATCAATGTTGTTTTCAGAGAGGCATGGGCCAAATCATATTGTTCATGATAAAAGCAGAATAAATCTGATGACAAAAATTGTCATATCAAAATACTTTCCGGACGGGTTGATGTGTTTAAGCAGCAACACACACTTCTGAAAGTGAATGTCGGTTTCTGCTGGCACTGCTGTGAAGTTAGTTCAAAAGAGCACAAGAAAACATCAGTGGAGTGGAAGTTACGAACAAGCAGATGTGCTCTTTACTAAACCAAAGGCACATGCACCATCATCAAGTAACTACACTGACCAGGAGACAAGACGCATCAGGATCTTTCTGATTCAGCTAGGTGACAGTGATGGATGAATCACCACATCCTGCTTGCTTCTTTGTGATACTTAATCAGAGCAGCATCAGCATCAGGAAATTAGAAAGCCTGAGTTTTTACAAGTCGAAAAAAATAGAGTCAAATGGTTTAATTAGTCATATTCAGGAGGGGATGTGTGAGGAGAGTAAGTAATAAAAGATGAATACAGTTTGATAATCAGCAGCTGGAACCCTGAAACATTAACCAGATTAACAAGAACTCGTATGAAGTTATTAACATGAGAGTGGACAATACACTTGCTTTATGCAAATGTATGTTTATTATTATTGCAAAGATCCAACACAATGACACATTCTGCCCAGAATATTCTCCAGAATAACCTCAAAGGTACTGCATGCTGCAAAAATATGCTGAAAGCATAACATGGCAACCTCAAGCCCAGCAAGCAACAACAGATGGGCATATTGACCTGAATGTAACATTACTTAGTAATACTAACACAATGCAGTGTCCAACTTTACACTTAACTAAACAATGTTAATCGGCCTGCAAGCTGTAGCATGAAAGTGTGTCTCATGTAGAGTTGTCCAGGCGTCTCTGTTGCAAACTATACAGCGTGGTCTGCCTTTGACGAGGGGGGGGGGAACTCTGCATCAGCTGTGTGCTCAGCCAGCAAGTGGTATTTGAGACTGGACGTACTCTGGTGGTAACTCAGTTCACATCGACTGTAAATGTAAATAACTTTGTTCTTGTAGAAAGAACTATCTGGCTTTGAAGCTGAACTTGCCAATCAAAAGACCCTTTTCTTTATCCATTTCTGCTCAAGGAGGTTTGTTTCTGCTGCCATCCACAACGTTACTGCTGCATCGCTTCTGATCTCCCAAAGTACAGAGCTGACTGAAGGTAATAACATGCATGCGTTCATCGCGCATCAACAAAATTAATAGTATTAAGAGGATTTGTGTCAAGGCGTTAAGACCCTTATATATACATGTATATACATATACAGTATAGACGATTGATACAGTATTATCGTATAATACTGAGACTTGTAGTAAAAGTACAGCATCATACTGACATTTATTGGGACAACTGCTGTCTGAATCGGGTTCCTGAAGCGTCCAACGGAGTCAACATACTCTGTGACAACAGAAGGACAGATCAGTTTCCTGTCAGAACAAGAATGTATTCAATCAAACGCCTTTTTACTAAAGAAAAAGCACATTGTGTTATTTTTTTGTGTCCCTGTGTGGATTGATGACTTCCTCTTCATCGAAGACGGACACACAGGAATTCCTCCTTTTCATAAGCCTCTGGATGTCTCGGTTGGCCCGGTCATGGTTGAGATGCGTTCGTGGGCGTTGTTGGTTTTGTAGAGTCAGACAAACTCATTGCACATGTTTTGGAGGAATATATGAGTCAAAGAGGCATAAAATAATATTCAGGCTGTCGTAAAAGCTTCAATTCACATTTGGATTCAAAACACCAAAGTGTTTGTTCTTAGTTGTTGGACTTCAGATTTTGCTTTCTGGGGCTACCTCCTTTGTCTAGAATGAAAACCAGCACAAGCTATGAATTATTAATGCCCCTACAGCTGTCAATCTTCAGCTTTGTCAGATCCCAAGAAATGCAGTTTTTCTTCCGAAAATGTGTCTGGAGTTTGGAGCTGCTCACATTCAAGAGTATTTTGCGGAGAAAGGAAGGATTCCTCTTTGAATCCAGACTTTTTTTTTTTTACACCCTGCTGAGAACCAACAGAGGCAAACAAAGATTGATATCGTGCACGCCTATCTCCATCTTCTCTTCAGGAAATCCCAGCAGGCCTTTCAGCTCTTCATCCTCCCCTGCCATCAGCTCCCCTGCTGCCATGCTTCTTTGGGTCTGGGTTTTTTTCCCTCAGAATGTGGCCCTGTGTAGATGCCCCGAACGACATGGTGAAGTCTAATGGAACCTGCTGGGCCTTGTGTGGTTCCAGGCATATTCGTCACAGCATAGTCCCATGTGCTGAACAAGAAGCATCAGGGCCAAGGATCGTTTTCATTCATTTATTTATTGAGTGCAAAACAGTGAGACAGATGAGACATACTGTATATTAAGATGACAGTAAAAATGCCAATATGATTGTTTCTACCTCCATTTTTTTCTGTTACTGTTATGCCTCTAAAAAGGACCACAATGCATCTATTTGATGAATAGAGAAACTAATGAACATGCACAGCAACAGAAGTTCAGAAACTGATTTTAAACTATGGATCACTGGGACTCAGCTCAACAGGGGCTGAACACAGCCTCTGAGACTGACAGAGGGCAGCATGACAACAGAGTATACAGTATGGAGGTGATTTACAGCAGCTCTGATCAGGACTATGACTTCGGGGACGACAAGACACGGCAGGCGGGGAAGGGAGAGGTGTGCAGCGGGAGGAAGGGCGACAGAGAGTGGGGCATCAGCCGTGGGTGAAAACAGTGTGAAGAGTCTGAATATTTTCACATATAATCTGTGACTTGGGGAACAAACCAAGACTGTGTTGGTGAGTTTTATTTAGTTTATGTCGAATTTGAATGAAGTGTGGTCCACAGTTGTATTTTTCTGTTTAGTAAGGAAAGTACGTGTATAAATATTTTCTTTCTTGACATTTTGTGACTTTATTATGTTCATTTAACAGCATTATTGGCATATATCTTCTGGCTGAAACTATGAGGGCCATCAGACCAGTGCTGCTTGCCGATACATAAGCCCTGTTTCCACCGAGCAGTCGGGGTTAGTTAAGTTTTGCGTTTCCATTGTCAAAGTTTGTTGATGGTAGCAAAACAACCGTTCCATACTGTCCTGCTTTTTCGTCACCCTTCTGTTGACGTATCTAGCACACTGACCCGACACTAAAAGGTGGAGTTAAAACATTGCAGCCAACTGATTGGTCGGTCAGAACAACCAGAGTCGCCTCGTCCTCTGCTCTCTGATGTAGGATTTCACTTCCTGCCATTTCAGCAGTCTTCTGTGTCGCTGCCTGCAGACTTTTTCTCAAGTAAATCGAGTTTCCTTGTTTTAATAAACAACTGCATGTGTGTGCTATGTGTAGAGATTGTGTGGTCGAGCAAAAGAGAGAGAGTGGCGGAGCGTAAGGAGTGAGTGCTCTTGCAAGAGTGAGCGAGCAGCAGAAGAGTGATGATGGATGTGAGCGTGCAAGCTGCAGATCCTCTTAGCTGTACAGAGCACTTTAGCATCTTGCAGCTCATCATTTTGATTTTATGAACCGAATCTCTGCTGATGTGTTTCATTTTAATCAACCCTATTGCAAACGACAAGGAATGGCTTGTTTAGAAAAAAAGCATGGATAAACCCACTGTAAGACAACTGTCCAGCTTGAAAACAACAGACAAATTTAAGAGACTAGTGAACTAGTGAACTTAGTGGCACATTCACAGCTAAAGAGACGGGTTATTTTCTCAGGAGTTGTTTGAAAGGGTGGACAGAAGTGACTCCAAGGGAATGCTAATGTTGCTCTGTGTTGGCTTGTGTTTATTAACGTGTCAACCATAACGACTTTATGAGATGATAACATGTCAATCTTCTGTTTACAGCTTGTTTTACTGTCCTCAAGCGGGCATAAAATAATCAATGAATGCACCTTTAAACTTTATAATGATGGAACACATAAAGGGAGGCAGACCAGAGTAAAACATATACAATATGAACAATAACCTAAATGAAATGACAAACAATATTCTCTTACATGGTAGTTGTTAATGCTCTTCACACAAAAGTATTCCTAATGAGTTATATTGGCAAATTTGTTGAACATGAGGGGATGAACAGTATCTGTATAAAAGTCAGACAAATATCAGGGTCCAACAGGGTGGCAATGGCACTGGTTTAGCACCAATTATAGCACTGTATTGCTGTGAGTGAAGCTATTTGTTAATCCCAATTTAATTGTGTATGGTCTTAAATAGAAAAGATACAGTACCAATGTCCAACACATGTTGCTGAATCACTGATAGAAAAATAGGATTTGCAGGTATTACTCTGGGTTCAGTTGTTATGAGAGGGACTGCTACTTGGATCATTGTTTCACGTAAAAAACATAAATTCAGTATTTCTGACTGACACCCTTGATGCCCTAGAATGCACCCAGCACATGTCCTGCCTCTGAGGTCAGGCTGCTCAGTTCATGGCTGAGGTCAGTGAGGTCTTAGCACAGTCTGATGAACAGGAGATAATTAAGCTCACCTCCACTGGCCTGTCTCCTTTCATCAAATCCAGGTGAAGTCCCGGCGGAGGTTTTTACTTCACTGGAAACAAAAGCTAAGAAGTGTTCATTTGTAATCCCACATTGATTCACATCTTATTAACATATACATCTGGAATTCTGAAAGCATAGGAATATTTCTGACAGTTTTGTTTTGTTGGCTGATGAATTAGTAAGGATTAACACACTCTCTCAGCACTGCTGGTTATACCTAACAAGGCTTCAGCTAAATTGAATTTACAGTTTAGCATATACAGTGGTGAGTAGGGGTGGGACAAAATATTGATATGGCAATATATCATCGTCCTTCCTTGTGCAATATGAGTATCGATATGCTGGCACCAAATATAAATATTTAATTTTTTTAAAATAAGGCCCCAGCCACGTTTAAGTCCAAAGTCTGGACCGACTTCAGCTTTTACAACATTGACGGGACAAACCGAATCGATAAAGACTACGCGATACGCAAGAACTGTCTGGTAAAAGTAAAGTACATGGGCAACACCACGAACATGCAAAGCCACTTGTAACGCCATCCACCCTGACCTCCTCCTTGAGAAAGCAGCTAATGCTTTCTCAAGGAGCTAAAGCAATGTTTAAAGCAAAGCTTCCTTTCTGTGTACATACACAAGTTGGTTATGCTTGCAAAGCACTAAAATTTGTATGAAAAACTGAACAGACTGAGAAACTTGTTCTGCTGCAGAACTGTGCTGTTTTATTACAGTTTGGACTTTTACCAGTTTATGTGACGGCACATGTGGACATTGACAAGTTTCAGTCAGTGTGTTTGTTAAAGAGGCACTATGCTAAGACTTTATGCACTTTTTGTTCAGTGTTTCATCTCAGTTGTGTCAAATTCTGTGAAACTGACTTGCAGTGAATAAACAGAGAAATCCTGCAATTATTATGGCCATTTTGTCTTCTTCTTCTTGCAATATATTGATTATTGCAGAATCACTGTATTGTGATATTATCGGTATCATGGGCTATGTGTCGCGTATCGAATCATATCATGAGGTACCCTGTGATTCCCACCCCTACTGATGATTGTATTTTGACCTTTTTAATACATAAAATGATTGTACATTTTGCTTTTCATGTATGCAGTGTATATTTTGATGTTGTTCATAAGGTTTTAAGGGGGGGACAGATGCATGCCTATGTCTAATACAGTGGGTGCGAACAGCCAGGGTTCTCCAGCTCTGCAACGGCAGAGGTGGTATTGCTGCAAGCAGCAATTCCAGAGGCCAAGCAATCAGCCTGTTCTGAACAGGCAGGCTTTGTACACATGAAAAGTGATGGAAATGTTGGATGAATAATTAAAAATGGAATGGAAATTTTCATAAATCTGAATCTGAATTAGGATTAATTTAGACAGTTTAACAGCATTATAGATTCATTATAAATAGTGCATTCTAAAATGTCCTTGGTGTAGGTATAAAAACAATTATCAAAACTAAAATAAAATAAAACGTGTACTCTTAAAATGAATGTAATCTCTAAGCAAATGTTTGAATTGCCCCATATCAGAGCATCAAGTTTCAGTTTGCTCTGTAAATTATTCCAGAAAAATGGGGCAAAATGTCCGAAAGCTGTCTTTTCAAGATTAGTGTTTCCTGCAGGAACATAAAGTGTAAGCCATTCCTAACAACAGGTGTTATGAGTGTAATGTCTTTGGTACAGGAGTGACAATAGGTAAGGTGGCAATTTTTGAAGCAATCCCTTGTAGATGAATAAATAAAGGTGCTGATCTCGTCTGACAGAGGGTTAGGGTTATACCTTCTGTATTGTATCTGTTGTGTATTGTACCTTCTGGTACAACGATGGGTGCCATATGGACAGATTTGAAGACTACCCTTGATTTCCTTGACTCTGGAGAAAAAACATGAACTTAGTTTTGTCTGTATTTATTTAAGTGCATATTGTAGGATGTTAAATGAGAGTTGCAGATAATCAATGGCTGACTGAGTGTTTGCCGAACTGTATATAATTGTATCATCTGCATAAAAATGTAAATCACAGGTATTGATGGACCTGCCAATGTTATTAATGTAAATGGTAACTAATACTGGACCTAATATGGAACCTTGAGAGATGCCCTTAGTTACTGTAAGAAACTCAGATGTTACATCGCCAACTTTTATACATCGCTGATTGTCTGAAAGATAGTTACTAAACCATCTTAACATGTAACTCAACGAGTTCATGCCAATGTCTAATACTCTGTCAAGAAGTATTAAGTGATCAACAGTAAAGAGAGTTGCACAATGCATCATATTATCTACACTGAATGCAATATAATTTAAGACAAAGGTGGCAGCAGAGATTGTGCTACGTTGTGTTCTAAATCCAGATTGATAGGGACTCAGAATAGAGTATCTGGTTAAATAACATTTGAGCTGGGTACTGACTAAGTATTCAAGGATCTTTGAGGGGCAGGGCAGTTTAGAAATTGGCTGATAATTATTTATTTATTATGACAGACTAAGAGTATCTCCACCTTTGTGAAGAGGAATGAAATGAGCTGCTTTCCAGACTTTTGGGATTATACTGATATAAATACTTGGGTTGAAAATATTAGTTAAGCAGTCAGCAGTCAGTGATAAAGGGAGCAGATAGAGTTAATCAAAGTTATCTTCTGTTGCTTTTTTGGTATTGATTGCTTTAAGAGCTTCAGCAACTGAGGAAGAGGAAAAAGGATGGAGAACTCAGGGAAAGAGGTAAGGTTTGAAGGTCCTAGCTTTTATCGCATCATTTGGTTATCATACCCTGAGCATACTTCTTCAAAAAAGTGGCCAACTGCAGCAATACTCATTAAAAGCTAAACACATTTCACTTTGCCTGGATAAAAGAGTTGTTGTAAGTAATGTGAGTGGGTCATGAATTTGTATTCTTGCTCTTAGTAGAATATACTAATTTTCAAAATCTACCTGGATTAGATCTTGTCTTAGAGATCAGATCCATAAAGTAAGTTAATTTTGCTTTTCTTATTGAGGATGTACACTGATTCCTTAATTGTCTGAAAGCAAGCCAGTGAGATGGGTCCCAGTATGTCTAGATAGGGCCAAGCTCTGTTCCTTAAGTGAAGTAGGTTAGATAGGTCACAGGTAAACCAAGGGCTGAATTTATCTTTCAGTCTTAACTTTTTAAAAAGGTGCATGTTTATTCACTCATAAACTGATTTAAAGTAGCTTCCAGATCTTGTAGTTATAGTATAAAAAGTTATAAGAACATTATACAGGACATGGATTTAGGTAAGTAGGTATCTCTAGAACATATAATTTGGGCAGTGATCACTTATATCTAGCAGGAGTATACCACTATCTAAGTATTTGTGTGCTTTATTTGTTAAGATAACATCAATTAGTGCTGACTTAGAGGGAACCTTAAGGTTTATATCTGTAGGCTTGGAAATAAGCCTAAAGGCCTAAATCTGAGCAAAAAACATTTAAGGCAATCTGACTCCTGACAGCCAGTTTAGGTTTAGATCACCCAGAATAACTATTTCTGAGGACATAAAAGAATCTGAATTATTAAAAATGTTGGTGGTAGCCTCTGTTGTAGCAGACGGAGGGCAATAAATGACAACAACAAAGAGGGAAGTGGCATGGCTGAGATCTAATTTGAGTGCTAGAAACACGAGCTGACACAGATACCTTGATATTGCTTCTGTCAGTAGATCTGGTGCTCTAAAGAAAGTAAATGGAATATGAAGAAGGAGGATTATCTCCAGATTAATTAATCAGTTGCAACACCACCATCCTTCACATCATATATATTATAACCATTAAAGTTAACATCATTATCTGTGATGGAACCATGTTTTATGGATTACTAAAATGACGGGATTGTTATCTTTTACATAGATACTGATACAGTCTATCTTCTTTATGATACCTTGAATATTGATATGCATCACCGCAGGGCTCAGTGTGTGCTTCAAAAGAACTAGCTTGCCATTCAAGTCTTCCTTTCATATCGAAAGAAGTGTTGATATCCCATTCCGAATGGTCAAACTCAAAGCCACATACAGTACTGGCTGCACCACATTACGTTCTTGACCCCTCTCCAAGGATTATCTTTGTATCTTTGGTGTCTCTACATGTAGAATCGTACAAATGGGGATAACACTAAATACAATTTGACAGTCCCTCCTCGAAAGCATTCATGGTGTTGGACTTAGTGGTATAAACATAAAGTAATTTAAGGTTTGTGTGAAGATTTAAAAAATGCCTTACTTTCACACAATGACTGCTTAAAGTGGCTTAAAAATAATCTTTCACCGCATGTTTCAGAAAGTTCCGGAAAAAAAGTCTTTTCACATAGCCCTTTAAGATTTAACTGTAAATAATTAGGCTTGAGGCGCTGTTAGATCATCTGACAAGCACCGGGGTAGAAGCACATGATGCCTTAATAATGCTTGTGGTCCAAAAGCAGATGGAACAAACATTGAATCTGCCATTAGTTCAGATAATGTATTGTCAAAAGGAGATACACTAACAAATGCTGACTTCTGTGTAAGTTGTTACGGCTGTTATTTGAGGTTCTTTAGTAAATGAAGTGGCAGGTGGCAGAAGGTCAGTTAATATCATGCAACTGGAATTTTTATATGAAAGCAAACAACAGCACTTCCTGTTTACCCATATTTGGTTTTGTAATTAGCTCCAGTGTTTGATTCCTGGAACTCATTCACTCACTAAAACAGGTCCAGTTGCCTACGATATAGCACTTAGAATAACCATGACCTGGATGACTGAGAACGTCATCATCATTCCCTCACAGTGGTCCCGGGATCTGCCCAGACTAGTTCAGCACAGGCAGCCAGACCTGCTGCAATGGTATGTAATAGTTACACTTGCATAATTTTGTTCTTGTGAATCATTTCTCACACAAAGGGCCACACCCATAAACACACTGCTGCAAGTGGGAGTGCTTGGTGTGGAGTTAGTTGTCCTCAGGCCATAAAGCAGCTTTGTTTCCCTCACTGAAATTAATATAGAACTAGATTTACTGCCTCTGTGCACCAGTCAAGTTGCTTGTTGTTTACATTCATGTCTGTCCAGACTTGTATATATAAACATACATAAAGTGAAGACTTTAAAAATGTAGTGAGTAGTTCTTGGCAAAAAGAAAAAAAAGGAAAAACCATATTAACATGTATGATTCTAGTGAATAATTTCCAGTTCACAACATAGTGTCTTCACTTGGTGGCTATTCATACAGAGGATGGTCACAATCTCCCTTCTGTTCCTGAGTTATGGCGTTAAGGAACATAAGGATGTCTGAGCGAAGTCGACCTTTAACCATACGATAAGTTTGTTCAGCTAGACATTTGTGCCAAATATGAAGAAATTCTCTCAAGGCGTTTCTGAGACACACGGACAACCCAAAAACATAATGTCTCCAGCCATGGCTATTGGTCAATTGTGGACTGTTGGACAATTGTAGATCAGTATACTTTAGAAACAGGCAGCAAAAAAGCATGTCACGTATGATAGAATTCCCTCTGGACAGATCAATAAGTTTCAGTGTTCTGACCTGTGATTGCAGCCCCTTTGTCATCTATGACAGGAATGAAATGAAGAATGAGCCATAGCTGCCAGTATGGTTCATCGATCATTATTAAAGAAGGTTTACCATGTCTACAATGAAAGTAAAGCTTTTTCTAGACATCCAATAATCGCATTAGTCCACAAATAAATTAGACTAGCTACAAGAATCTTTAAGTTTTATCATTTTAAACCTGACATAAAGGACATGATGGGCTGCTGTTGGGATTCTGCGACTCGCATGTGCCCAATTCTGTGTACAGCTCATATCTATTACAGAAACAGCTCATCCAAAACAGAAAATGAGCAATTATTAGGAAAACTGCACGTAAACACACTCTTGAAACCATTGACTGTCTGTGTGACTTATCAAATGAAACACCACTCCTGTGACAGTAAGGATCAATCCCATATACATTTTTTACCCCCACCCTTCATTTTCGAGTCCCCCTTGCGCCCGAGAACAAAGTAACAAGGGGTAGTGGATATCCTGTCAGGACCCTCGTGCGTCATCTCTTGTGTTACTGTAGCACTCTTGGTATTATCACAATGGCATTTAGGATGGAAATAGAAGAGCATGGACGCTCGCAATTCATTCACAACCTCACATTATCAATCACCAACTATAAAAGAACATGGCTTCATGACCTGACCAGTAGCGGTGCTTTAAAGGCTAACATTAGCATTCCCTGCTCCTACCCTGCCAGGGGAGTCGTATGCTGTCAACAGAGGGCGGGGAGGCAATATTTAAATAGGACAAAATGCCTGGACTGTCATCAGTCAATCAGCTATTACAATGTAATGTTAGCTAGCTAGCAAGTTAGTTACAGAGACATCAGCAAACTAGTTATATTTGTTTCATGCTTGTTGTAAAGATAGGACCATAACACATTATAACAACAAGGTTCTCATAACCTGTGTTTTGACGTGAGCCTCTGAAAAGCTTTGTTTGGAGGGCCATGTAGCTCTAACACTTCACCCTACCCCTCTATCACAAACCAACCCTTAGCCAAGAAGGGGCAAAACAGAGGGGCAGGGCTAAGTCAAAGGGGCGTATTAGGATGGGGCCATGTTGTGATGAGGAGAACCAAAAATGATTAACAGCTTTTCTTGATGGGATTTTGTTGCTCTTTGTTACGAAATTATTCCAAAAACAATGTATTTGACATGTAACAGTTCTTGCTCTCAAAGTGACATAATACACTTTTTTCCCAAGAGAACATTAAGTGCACAAGCTAATGCAGTTTACATTAGACATGGTTAGACAATAAATAAGTGGTGTCACAATACTGGAATATAACAATACAATACCTTTGTCCTCAAGGTGTTTTGCTAAATTTGTTGTGCTCCCACATGTCGTTAGCACTGGTCTTTAGCATCACTAGCACTTGGGCATGCTTGTATCCTTTGCCTTTGCATTTCCAGACAGCACTCCTGCCATTAACTTTGTCAACCAAAAGCAGTGGCGGACGCTCTGCACTTGACATCTTTAATGAGCTAACTGGACCGAATGTGACAAGTGATGAGAAGTGGACAAAGCACAGCTGGTACTGATATACTGATACTGTGGAAAATGAGTTGATGAATGCATTTCAAATATTCAGAATCAATAGGAATCAGTAAAATGATGTTTTTGACAACCCTACTGTCTACCCAACATGCAAACTTCATGCAGTGTTTTACCAGAAAGGACAGTCAACAGTTAGAGTTGTTGCCATCTTCTCTCACTTGTTTCCTGTCTTGAATTCAGGGTGAGTGAGGACTACATGTATTTCTAAATGAAAAAAAAAAAAAAGGCTGAAGACACATTTTAAACTTATTTTTTTATATTCAGCAATCATGACATCATTTGCAGGGTACTCACAAATTCAGAGCACAAATAAACTAGAAATAAAGTTATAATGTACATATAAATGTATTTAAGAAGCTTCAGCAATACTTCAGTGCAGTAATTTGTTACAGGACATGATGCACTATAACTCCTGTAACTGTTTCAACATCTTTAAACCAAGACTGACAAAGAAATTAGCTACCGTACATCATCGTAAATAAATAACTAAATTTAACCAAAACAATAGATTTATGTGACCCGGAAAATGTGGGGAGTGTATACATCCTGATCAGCTTTGACGTCTTGATGTTTCACTGGCCTCCAGGCAGCCTGCTACTCTTCTGCCGCCTTGAAATGATGCTCATCAAGGGGAGAGAATATGTGACCTTCATTTACCAGCAACACCAAGGAAGTTCTGTACAATAAAGAGACAACAGAGACAAGTGTGCAGTATGTGGAATGATGGAACTAATATGGATATTCATCACACAGTATATGTTAAAAGGAGTAGTATGGCCAGGGTCTTTACTATCTAATTTAATTTAATCTAAGAGGTTTGATGATGAGGTCAAGAGGCTGAGGTAGCTGAGCTGTGTCTTCAGGTCATGTAGACTGATGCCATTGTCACGGACAGAAAACCTCCTGATTACATGCAACACCTTTAACAGCAGTAAACAAATGACTTCACAACCCTGTGGTGCTGTCACATGACATTTTACTAAATCAGAGGTTGCATTTTTCCACTTTCTTCAACAGCAGTCGGCCGTTCCAGAGACACCACAGTAACTTAGGATTAACTCTCTGTGGACTGCCTTCATCATGAATTATTTCCTATGGTAGAACACTTTCCACATTGAGCTCAGTTCCTGGAAATACACTGCTGTTGAGTCTTATAAATGGATTTTACAATTCTGTGTACCAATGTTTAATATTGGGTTAATTTGTAAATAATGGTATTATGAATTTAACGAAAATGTCAAATATAATTTGGTAAAAGGACCATTTTTGAGTCTTATTCCCAACTGGTCAAATAATGACCCTCAATTTCCCAACTCTTTGTGATGGGTGTCGACTCGTCCTACAAGCCCAAAGCATCCATTTTGGACGCGTTGGGAATGAGACTCAAAAATCAACTTTTCCTACAAATAGCACCTTTAACTCACTGTAGTTACTAACTGAACAGCTATTTTTTTGTCATGCGCTGCCACCATGATCTAAAAAATAATAATAAATGCACATTATGTAATTTCTGCCACTAGGGATCTCTCTATCTGAACAAAAGAGGTTTGCCGAGTGTTGTGCGGAAGGAATAAACACCTGGAGTCATATTGGATTCTGCTCTGATCCGGAGCCATTTACCGACAGGAGGACAGCTTTTACTTTACTTACTTTTTTAAGTGTTTTTATCTTCACTCTCGTTTATTAACCTAACTGCAGCAGTGATCCAAGGAGGTGACCTCCACTGTCCTGTGATTATGTACTGTAATGTTGACTGCTGACTGGAGCTGGAGGGGAAACGTACTTTACTTTAGTAACGTAATGTTAAAGTAATTTCAAAAACACAAACACACACCCTGGTTGTGTGCCGTTGCTTGCTAGCTTATGGCTTACGCACAGTAAAGTAATCTGGCTGTTTGGGGTCAATTAACACTCATGAAAGTAATGTGAATAAACACAAATGATCCCACAAATTATTTTAAAAAATCAACTTCTTAAATCTCGTGTTATCATGGCACACAGACCTCATTAAAAACGGAAATTCTGGTTTCTTTAAACTTGGTGTATTTCCTTAATGGCTTAATGGATCATGCTAACTTTTCACTCTCCAGCTCTGTTGTAGAATTTCTGGAAAACAAGGACTTGAGCAAAATAACAAATATCAAGTAAGCTGCAAAATACAGCCTTCTAAATTAATATGACTTTTACATTAATAACTTTATACGATGGTCTCTGAGTCCAACTGAAAGTAAACACAAAAAGAAACCACCTGGAACAGCCTTCATGGTCGACCACTAAAGGGATCTACAATCAATTCAACGTCCACGCCTGTTTGTTTAGATTTGTTGGGTCATGGTGGCAGCAATATGCTCAAAATCTCAGCAAATACCTCTTGGATAAAGTGCGCCACTGCAAAATATGAATTTGGGTGTCCTCAGGCATCAATAATAAAACTGCGTATAGGATTCACGTCAAAAGGTGGCATACGGACGAAACACAAAGTGCTTACAGACAAAAAATATTAGGATTAATATCAGTGTGCACGCACAACCTACACTGGTTTCCCTTTATAAATCACCTCACATCAAAATGTGGCACACATTTTACGATCTTCATGTAACACCTATAGTTGCCTATAAATACTCATTAATATTCATTCACACTGATGGCATGAAGATGAAAAAGGGAAAGGGTAAAAAGAACATTTTACACTGTGTTAAATCAAAGGTCTTGCTGTGGGGGCTGAGACAAGAAAAAAGATGTTTGGTGGACACAGCGTGGAAACTACAAATGCAAAAAAATTACTGAGACGCAGCATGTGACAGATGCTGCTGGCTCAGAAATACATTTAAAAAAAGAAGTGGTTCAACTTAAAAGTGAATGCCAAAAGCGCACAGCCGAGTCAGACACAGCTCACCCACCTGGACGAGAAACTGTCGGGATTCAGCGGAGAATCCCTCCAGAGTGGAGTAGGGACAGAGCGGGACACAGTTGTGAAAGACACACCATGACTCAAGTAGCGTCATTAGTATTCCCTTGTTTTGAATGAGTTAATAATTTATTTACACAAACAGAAGGACAGCTTCTATTATTTTTAGTTGCTGCATGCACAAGCTGAATGTGTCCAGCCCCAGAATCACCACCACACCTGGTCAGTGGGTTAAAGTTAAAGAAGTAAGACTTGTTCTATGCAGCTTAAGCTGTACACTGAAAGACAGTAAAATGACCCTGATTGTAACGGACAGTGAATGGACCATCATCTCACCAACAGTCCTGTGCAACAACAGGTGATAAAAATATATGAAAATATATGAAACAATGAATTTGTATCTGCCCCGCCAATACAACATCAGTGGAAACTAAACTTCTCCTATTCTGAACGTTAATATTTATGAGAATAAATTACATAACATGAAGGTATTGATTCATTATTAAAGAACATTTTAAGGTTCAAAATATATATCTTAGTTTGTATTTATTATCCAAAACCCTGTTTTTTTTTGTTTTTTGGTTGCGTGTATGTAACCAGGGAGTGTCAAACAGGTGTTTGTTTATTCATTTTCAGGATGGATGGGCCAGATCGGATTTGTTTTGCAAATAAACTCCTCACATGTAATAGGTTAGAGGTCATTTTTCAATATATTTTACACAGAGGTATCAAATTCAAACCGTTTCTGCCGTTATAACCTTCTGCCATCGGAGTCACAGTTTCCCATTTCTCCAGTTTATGTGCATACACATGGGTCAGAGTTTTCGTGGAGGACTGCACTTCTCCCATCAAGTTTTTTATGAATCCCAAGCGGTGTACGTCTTCTTTTGTGCATACGCAACATTTATTAATGAGGCCTCTTAACCTTTAAACCCACTAACCTGGCCTTGGATGGTGGACAAGCCATTTGGTAAGGTGTCTTCAAGATGTCCTCTTCCACTCTGACTGAGGTCTCTTCCAGACAGCGAGGCAGCAGTGGTATTCATATTCACATCAAATACCTGAATAACCACATTAACACGTCATTTACTCAATACTGACTATAGTAGGAACATCCCTGCACCTGAAGTGATTCAAACTCAAGTATGATTGACATGATGTTGAATTCTACATTTCAAAGAGAATGTTAGCATCTTCAATACTCAAGATCAGTCACAGTCTGCAGTTAAAATGCTGAATTACTTCCTAACTGTGTTAAACAAGATTCTTTATAAAGATCTGAGTCACTGTTACTGGTCGAAAACCTACCTTTCCAAAAAACTGCTTATGGGCTTGTACCACTTCCAACATGTGGGATGTGATCTCATTAGGGTCCTTGATGCAACGGATAGTCATTGCCAGCAATGACCTTTGACCCTATGCAATATTAAAAGGAATGAGTTTCATAACGTCACAAAATCAAGAGCTCTTCAGTGCTCACATCCCTTTCACGGCTACAAACTCTAAACTATTACTTACACTGAAGTTGCGTAGACTTCCAATAACCTTCACATATGTTCCAGGTGAAGTAAACATCATGGGAACACAGTCCTGTGACAAACACATTTTGAAGCTGATTATTTACCATGCAGTGCATTTATTTTCTGGCTGTAATTTTGGACAGAGCCTGTTGGTAATACTGGCCTCTGAAACCCACTGCTTCACGTTTAAAGCTGGACCAGTCATGTCATCCACAGAGTACTGGATGTTTGTCACGAAGGAAGCAAATCCTCTGATGATGCCCACGACAGACACCTGCAGCGGGACATAAAACTCAACACAATAAGTGAGCCTCAGACCAAGTTCCACTGAAGAATTTGGCCATTTAAAAAACATTGCATGTGCTCCTGGAAGCAGACCAGGCAACATTAAACAGGTTATTGGATGGAGTTTTGAATGACATAATTTTCAACACCGCAGGCTTTTTCCAAGTCATTCATTTTGAGGATTTTTTTTTTGGTGCAGCCACAACTACATAAACTTGACAATAGAAATACATCACAAAAACAAAAAACAAAAAATTTCATAATTTGGACATTACTTCACATTCATTTTATACACTTTTAGAGACCTGTATAGGACTCCTATACAAGACAAAGTCAAAGCCATTGTTTTGTCTCAAGTCTTGGATATGAAGTCCTACATTTTGTGCATCAATTCCTAAACAATTAATTATTTAAGTTCAGTCCTGATGATGGAAACAGCAGTTGAGAAAACAATCTCACCTCAAGATCAACTGAATAGGTGCTTCGGCCTTTCGATCATATCAAATGGTAGCAAATAGAATTTGCCGATTTGTCATGGAAATAATTGTGGATGCATTTTCCTGTGCACTTGAAAAGGACCACATCCATATTGTCTTAGAAATTAAGTTTAAGGGTGTGGTGTTCATATCCTGCTTCGCAACATGATTGTTTGCTATCAGATTGACTTAAAATATAGCCAGCGACAGGAAGATGAATAGTTGGAAACAAAACAAAACATCATTTTAGGAATACATAGCAATGTCAGCCCACCACTTAGGTCCTGATTGAAATATCTTAATTATTGGATGGATTGTCTTGTAGGCTCATCAACCACAGCTATTCAAGGTCCCGTTCAAACAATGACTGGTGATCCAGACACCAACAGCAGGTCATAGTTTTCATTTATTCAGTGAAATGACTAGACATCTACCAGATGAAGAAGCACATTTTGATATTTAGATTACGGTTGCAACTCCAAAAATATGGTTTATGACCAATACCTGCTAAACTAATGACATTTCCATCAGCCACAGCTGTACTCTATGTGTAGTGCTGATTAGCAAATGTTAGCATGCTAACATGCTAAACTAAGATGACGAACATGGTAAACATAGCTGCTAAACATTGATGTTAGCACGCTGATGTTAGCATTTAGCTCAGCACTGTTGTGCCTATGTTTCAGAGTCACAGGTTTGGCTGTAGATTGTTAATCTTTGGTCTTGAGGAGAATACCAAGTCCTTCCAAGTCAAAGTGAAGATGAAGTGTTTCAGCTAAAAAGGTGTCATTTGTAAAATATGGCCAAAAACATAAGGGGGCAACATATCAGAAGAACCACCAACTGCTGCTCTCGTCATCACAATGTAAAGTCTATGTTCCCTGACCGGGAACCCATGGGTGGTGCCAGCGCTGGAAAACTCTACGGCGCCTTTTCAATGGACCGCATAACCAGGAAGTAAACACCAAACACTGCCTTGATAGTGTTTTGTGCTAGGCGAGCAATTCTCATTGGTTTTATATGGGTGCAATCTTTGCATCTGGTATCAAGGTCTTCTATATAAATCTATGGGAGTCACCATCCAACCTGGACTGACTTTGGGAACAACTAGACATGGAAGGCAAGGACAGGAGAGGCATGAAGCAGGAAGCAGGAGAGGAAAGAGTCAGGCATCAGCAGCAGGCAAAAACAGTGTGAAGAGTTCAATTTTCTACAGAGCCCCCTGAGGGACTACTTTTTTGTCTCCTCACAATATGTTTTTTGTTCCCTTGCAATACTTTTTTTCCTTCGGTTCCTTCTGAGCCATGTTCTTATGGATCAAACGCATCGACCTCTTCGGTCTCTCCCACAGCCCCCCGCTGCTCCAGAGTCACTCATCCTCTGGAGCCACTCTTCACTGTGTCTCTGGGCTCGTTAGGTGGAGCGTACAGGCCGACCCTGCCCTGCAATCTCACCTTGACCCTTAGGAGACTCCATAACTGTTTTATTTTGTTTATGTCAAGTTTGAGTGAGGTGTGTTTTACGGTGAGTTAACGAAGCATTTAGGCTCCTCTCAGTTAGGTAAGAGAGAAACTTGAATTCCGGTGTATGGTTGTAGTTTACCGTTTTTTATTTATTACACTAAAACGTTTCCTAGTGAACTCACAACTGGAATACATCTCCCATCTTAAACTATGGGAGCTGTCAGACTGCCTCCTCCTGCAGTACAAAGAGCTATTATGGATTAGGACAGATTGAGGCTAGCTGGTTAGCATGCTAACTATAGTAGAAATCTCTGCAACACAGAATATCTTTTGACATGATGTCAACACTGCTGTGTCTTCACATTGTTTATGTTAATTATTTTTAAAAAATGTTTTAAACTATAACTCTGGCCATGTCATTGCCCCTTTAAAGTCAACTGGCAAGTCTTCTTTAATGTTGTCATGTCCATTATCACCAGATTCACGACTCAGGACATGAGTCCATACGTCAGCCCAGTGCATAAATAAATAGTGACACACACTCATGTAGAACTGCTTCTCATACCTGGTTCAGTTCCCAGTCACAAATTGCAAAGGTATCACTGCTGATCTGAGGAGCAGACAGCAGCTGAGACACAGTGCAGGGCAAAATCTGGAGAGCTGCCCTCTGTGGAGAGACCAGGGTGAGGGAATCCATTACAGCTAAACAAACACGTTCTTCACATCCTGAATGTTATTTCAGTTATCAAAAGAAGCTAGACACACCTTTGATGTCACTGCTTTGTGGCTAGTCATCCCACCAGGGGACTGGCTACAGGCTGTGTTAGCAAAAGATGTAAATCATGTCAAGAAATAAGAGACAGATCAGATACTGTATTTGCTAACTTACCTTGGTTCCACATCACACAACTTGCATGTAGCTGTCCCATAAGCAGCTACATGTATTCTTCAGTATTGTTTGACCAGGTATCTAAGACTACAGGACCATCAGAAGCCAGCACACAGTCAGGCTGGAAGGTGAGTAAAGCTAACCTTGCATGCATGCCCAGGTTATCAGGTGAACTGAATTATAGCAATCAGGCTACCTGTGGTGCAGTGCAGGAAAAAAAGACAATGAGCTGAGGAGGAAGTGCTCCATTTCTTTACAGCAATTCAGTTGTTTCAATTCTTTTTATTAAAAATCCATCAATTCAACAGTGATTGACAGGTGTCCCCACCACTTTTGATAAACTTCATTTAATCTCTTCAAAATATCATACAATGACATAAGAGCAAAAATTGTTCATACAAAAGAGTGAGAGCAGAAGTTCGCCTGGCTGTGAGTGCAGATCTTATTTGACATGTTTCCAAGTGTATTCTTCATCTGCCACAGGACATTTTTTATGTTAAGTGTGGCCCTGACCCAGCACTCGTTAGGTATCACAGTCCTGCATCGGTATCTCCTACAAGTTAAGATACTTCAGTCACTAAGCAGCTCATAACATTTGTTACAGAAAGCGTCCTTTAAGGTGGGGAAATTAGCTTATTCAGGTGCAAAATAGCAGAAAATATCACAGAAGCAGTGGCAAGGAAGATTTTTTTTGTTTGTTTTTTTTGTGTTCACTCAAAAGCTTGCCAACCATCTGGCAGGGTTGGGCCGATAGACAATTCCTTCTTATTAAACCTGCCCAGTTATGCAAATCCAAGACACTTAGCCAAGCTTCCTCAGTATAGCTAGTCAGCTATCTTCGTTTCAATCTTCTGAGACTGAACACGGCTTAGTTACAGACATGGTGTGGAGACAAAGACCCTATCAAACCTGGCACAGGGATATACATTGGATGCTCATCCAGCAGGGATGTGAGAGTTGATCTGCCTCCCTTCGCTGGTAATGGTAGACCATTTTAGACAGTCCAAGTTTGCCATCAGAGTGACAGCAAGAAACAATGATGACTACAGTGGTGTGATAATAAGCAACTGTTGCCTTGCTGCTGGTCTGAGGCAACACACTCCCCCCTGCTCCCACACAATAACGATGTCATCGTCTATCACAATATTTCACTGTGGACATCGTAATATGCTAAATCATCCATCTAGTGAGTTCTCATTTTCAATTTTCTTCCCAAAACAAATTTTATGAGCCACTCAGACTGAAATGTCCAAGTACTGGAAGAAAGCAAAGCAGTGTGGTGGTACATTGTATGGCGGTCCTGGATCAGGGCTAGTAAAGTGATGATGTCTGACTGATGTCCCAGAGTTCCATTTGCAAACAGCCTGGTACCAGACAGAAAAGACGACCCACGTTGTATACCAGCTTTGCTTACACAAAATCACAAACAGGCCAATGAAAAACATACAATTATCACTAGCACACCAACGGTATTGACCTGTAAATATATCACATCTTTTCCATGATTGAAGTAAACTGATGCTGAATTAAGAGCTGAAGTAAAACTGAATCCATCACAGCAATTTACATGTCAAACAAGTTCAGGCTCTTGAAAACAGAGCACATCCAGTCAAATATACATCAACCTTGTTCATCCCCTGTTGATCCTATACAGTATTTACACATGTGCAAAGGAATTTAATACAAGAAAATCAAAGGGTGAAATCTCTTAATACCCCAGACCTAGCATTCGTTTGGCAAACGTCTCAAACTTTACAGGAAGCCGGTCGTCTTCCTCCTCCCGTTCTTGTCTAGAAGGGTTGAAGGAAGAAATCTGTCCGGAAATGACTCGACCCATCATCCTCTGCTTAGCTCTCCGAGGATACGGGTGACCTACTTTGAGTCCAAACTTTGATGCTCGTGAACAGAAAGCCACAAATACCATATTCTTGAAGCAAAGCAACATTGTCCAAAGCAGCGTAGATGTCCTGCAGTACAGACAGGCATTTTAATACTGATTAGTGGTATTGCTTTTCATACCAAAGCACCACGCTGAGTCGGTGAAACGCGGTGGCATCTCAAGCACAACTGCCAATTCTGTGTTTGAGTGCAATATCACTGAGGCCACTCTAGTGTCAAAAAGAAAAACAGTGAGTTTCAGAAATAAGGCAAATCTCAATCGCATCATGACAGGAAATAAAACTATTGCAGCTAAGGGGAGGATTAAAGGCCATATAGCAGATAAATATTGGCAACAAGTCAGAGAAAATATGATTTTCTGCCAATTTGAGAGCAGTGAAGACGCCAGGATTGTTTGGTTTTATAGGTTCCTGTAAAAGTGCACAAATTATGTATGACCTGAAAGGCAAAAGGGGTCCCGAGCATGAGCCTCTGCCAAGTGCTGCAACAACTTAATAGGCTTAGAATTAGCCTGTCGGAAGCATGAAGAAAGGGATTACTGTAAGATCCAGAGCCAAAGGAAAGGAGCAGCAGTGACACAGTGAGAGGAGATCAAGTTAAACACAACAGTATTATGTATCAGAGAAAAAAAAAAAGGCAGGGATCCTCTGGCTCGTGGAGGATTGTGTGTGCTGGTGTCTTCTCTCGCTTCTTCCCTGAAGGTGAGAGGCACTGCATACATAAGTAGACCGTTGGCTGACATTGTATTCGTCTGGTAAACAAATACTGACACAGTTATCACACTGAATCCAGCCTCACAGAGCCCCTCAATATAATGCAGCAGGTAGTCATGAGGAATAAATATAAACAACAAAATCAAAGTGCATTCAGTGAGGTTCACTGAATCCCTCGCCCCTTTTACTCATTCAGGTCTCTTGTCCACACGGACTCAGATGTGAATATTCATGTTCATCGTTCAACCCATGTTTAAGCAACAGGGATCTCTCTCAAGAGTGGATTTGTTTGTGGGAGTTGCTCCACAAATTCTTTTGAATGGAGGCCAGCCTCTTTAGTGTAGTGTGCTCGGTTATTTGGACTCTCTTGTTCAAGGATAATTCTGGTTTATTACAACTTGTGATTGATTTTTATAGTTTTGGACATTATTTCTATTGGCTGACACCACTGTACTCACTAAAATAACAGCTGATATCTGGGAACACAACAGCACTGCTACAATGAAGTCCAATGTCATCAGACAGGATGGAAGCAACCCAACAGTTTATCCAGATTAACCAAACCACTTTATTTGGAGGTGAAATACTGGGTCTGGTAGTTCAAAGTTGAACCAACCTCTAAACTGTGATGAGCATTTATAACTACAGATGCAACAATTAGTCACTATAAAGAAAATAAGTCGCCAGCTATTTTGCTAATCGCTTTATCATTTTAGTCATTTTTAAAGCGACAATGTCAAACATTTGCTGGTTCCAGCTTCTTAAATGTAAGAATTAGCTGTTTCTTTGTCAGTTATGATAGAAAACAGAGTCTTTAGGTTTTGGACTGTTGGTTGTAACCATGATGACTTCCATCTACTATTGAGCTATTCAAGTTATCTGTTGTAAATTCCTATATTTTTTCATATAGCAGAAAACCCAAATGTTGCAAGGTTTTTGTTTTCAATATAGTGGATCCCTATCCACAGTTAGCATATTATTACTTTTCATACATTTTTATTTTCATTGGGACAAGTATGTACCATCAACACATGGCTATAAATTCCACAGTATTTATAGCCTTAGCAAGCTTACAATGCTATTAGCGAAGTAGAGTATTATAAGGGTTTACCCTCCAAAAAGTCTTGTTCAGATAACATCTAATGCATGTCAGCTGGTGTAGCACCAGTCGCACATGCTACAATATTTGAGTTTAAAGGAAAACTCCACCAAGTTTACATTTTAAGAGTGTTTATAGGTCTAAGGGAGCACTACTGCATATGTGAAAAAGCCTTTTGTGGCTCCAGAGGAAGCTGCATGTAATATGATAAATTGTCTCCAGTGATGTCACCAGTGGCTGAGCTGCACTGTGGGTAATGTAGGAGCCAGGTTTTGAACAGCAGCTCACTAGTCTAGCACTGCACTCTTATAACACTGTTGGATTCATTATGGACAGTTTAAAAACAAATGATCAGCTACAACTAACGATTATTTTTGAAAGTCTTGTCTAGATTAATGGTTGGATGCTTCAAATCTTAACAATAGCCAAAACAGCCTAACTAGTAAACCAGCGTCAAATGTTTAAGAAATTACCTAAAATTTATTATGGTAAATTTCTTGAGCAGTCTATTAACTTGGTGAGTACAGTGTTATTATTACCAACATGAATGATGGAAAATAAGAACCACATTGCATTACAATAAACCAGAATTATCCTGTTGGCTCTTTTGCTTAATAGCCATGTGAAGTGCTTTGTCATTAAACATTATTTTTGTGTGTTTAAGGCTCTATACAAATAAAGTTGACCTGTCTTGATCCTTATACATTCCGTTACACTGGTTAGGGGTGTGTCTGGGACCAATCAACTTATCTTGAAGTATGTAATGGGCAGGAAGAGAAAAGAACACCACAAGCACCTGCTGACACTCACTGATAAAAAAAAAACAGTACCCCACCCACACAACCAACGAAGCAGCCTTCAGAAGGAAAAGTTATGTTCAAGCACCAAAGTTTGGTAATCTTCCCCTCCAAGACTACTGAGCAACACTGACCGTTATAGCAGAACATTTGTCTACAAATACCATCATACTGAATGTTTTTATTACCTGAGCATTCAGGGCATATTAGCATTGGATGCCAAAACAGAATCAAATCTTGATGTAAATCTTGATGCTGGTGATCATGTACCAGGCTGCTGTCAGTTTGTAAGTCAGGTTCTGTCAAAGCCACAAATGGCTTCCAAACATTCCACATACTGAGGTGATTGTGTTTTAATATTGGCCCTTTGGATGAATGTACGCTGTAATGATCACAGGATAACGTCTCATATTGCATTTAGTAACAATTAGCACCAAGTCCAAGATGGTATTTGTAGACAAACTTTTTGACTTTCACTTTTAATTGAATGCAGGACTTTTGGGGTCACTCTGCTCTTCCATCACGCTCGAGTGATTCTTTACAGGGGAAGTGGAAGCTGTGATGTGATTAGCCTGAGACTAAGCCGCAGTTTGGAGCAGCAGCAGCGGTGAGTGTCGCACCTCTCCCCCTCAATATAAAGACACAGCTAGTAGAGGACTGGATGTGCTTGGACAGTGGATAAGGTTTAAGCCATGATACAGACAATGACTATTCTAATTATTGTTCCCTAGTTTAAAAAAACAATAATCCCCTGTAATGTGACCGCCTAGTTAACAGTAGCTGATGAGATGTGCACATGTGCTTGATCAGCTGAGTCTGTGGTGCTGTTGATTTATCCATCACGTGTCCCAGTCCAACTCTCTGCAGGCGATACGAACCAGTCTGAGCTCCAGTTCAAAGGCATCAGGCCGTTCCTGGGGGTTGGCCGACAACATCTCCCTAATCAGCTGCTTCATGTGGCTGTTCATGCTCTTCTTCCTGGCGGGGATCAGCAGCTCCATCTTTGGGTTCTCCAACAGGGCCTCCCCTAAGGGTACAATCTCTGTGCCCTGCTGCACGTAGCTCCCGAGCAGCTCCTTCTGAGTCTCCACGTCCACAAAGGTGATGCGCTCCACCATGGCCCAGATAATCACCCCTAAGGCAAAGATATCTGCCTTGGCCGTGTAGTGACCCTCCCAGACCTCTGGGGCCATGTAGAAGTCTGTTCCGCAAGCTGTGGACAGGAAGCATTTGTTGACGCTGGCTGGCTCCTCAGGGTTGAGGCCAGAGGTGGAGCAGACCTTGCTCAGACCAAAATCGGCCACTTTGAGGGTTGGCTCAGACGAACCGGCCGGCGTGCAGGCCTGGGAGATGAGGATGTTGTCTGGTTTGAGGTCACGGTGTATGATCTGATTGCGGTGCAGGAAGGCCAGGGCGCTGCCCAGCTGCAGCATAAAGCTGGTGTTGGTCTTGCGACTGGGTTTGCGGGACAGCAGGTAGGCGTTCATGTCGCCCCCGTCGCAGAAGTCCGTGACGAACCACAAGTAGTAGGCACAGCACGGGTCGAATGTGATCTCGCCTTTCAGAGACGTCTCCACCAGCTACAGTAGAAACACAGACAAGAAAAACTGAGTCAACATTGGACCACTGAAGAGGGACAGTCAGCCTCCGCATTTTTTTCACATTATTCATTGACACTAGCAGAAATAAAACTTGAGGTGATCACACATGAAAGAAATAATCTCTACACCCTAAAGTACTAAAGAAGCTGAACAAACTGTCTGACATCTGTACTTACTGGGAATAGAACAAAGCAAAGCATCACCTCAAACCCCAACAGACATGGCTGCAATAAGCAGAACCAAAACAATTATATCACTAAGGTCAGGTCTAGCTTACATGATTATTGACACAGTGGGTAACAGCTCTGCAGGGTGAGGAAGAGAAACTGTCACTCATAACTAAACAAGCAAGGTTACTCTGGCTTTGTATTCATAAGATGTTACCTTTTTGGGCCATTTTTTTTAATCAAAGCAGCGTGAGAGGCCTCTCATCTTTTATGCCTGCTGCAGGAAGTGAGTTCATTTAATCTCCCTTTTTGACAGTGGACCACAAACCTCTGAGGCTTCATCAATCTCACATTAAATTAAGATTAAATGGGATGTGCTTCTGGAATTTGATAAATGATGTTTTGTATTAAACGCAGAAAAGCTTCAGCTTTGTTAAAGAACAACAGCTACATTTAATGAAGAGAGTTTCAGTGTATTTGCAGTAGAATATTTTCATTAAATGTAAAATTTTAAATAGTTGAATTAATGCAAGAATATGAAATGGCAGTTAAAATGGAAGAAGTTCAAGTGATGGAAGAAGTTCAGGACATTCAGACAAAGTTCAAGCACTGACAGGAACTAAAATCGTCAAAGTTTAGGTGATAAATGTAGCCCAAATGTTTGCTGAAGTGCGATCACCAGAAGCAGATGGACTCTAGTTGAAAAGTAAAGGTGCTTTTAGATAGCGAGCTGTTGCAACATCGACGGTCTGTGTTTTTAAATCAACGGGTGCCAAGGGAAACTCCACCACGGTACCTCTGAATCGACCAGCCTTTAACCACAGTCAGAAAACACACACTGCCTCCGTCTCCTCACACTGCACAACTGTGGTATAATCTCATCATCACTAGGGGTGTAACTATTCTCCAAATCCTCAATTCGATTTTAAGGTCACGATTCGATTCTCAATTATTTTTTTTATTTTTTTTTCCTTTTAGCACAGGTGGCTATGCCATTATTAGACTAGTCTAGTCTAGTCTAGGATCATTGGTTTTATGTCGGAAAACTCGGAAATGATGGTCTACATGGTGTCATGAGTGATATTATCTCCATTATTCGTTTACAATGTACCACACTAAGGCCTTACTGTCAAATTTAAATAATTTAAATAATTAACAATATAAATGCAACAATAACTTGTATCACCAGTCAACTGGAAACTAACTGTAATCAAAGAAGTGAAGTCATAGAGGATACCTGCCATCTACGGACTCTTTTTTGCAGTGTGCACTCTACTACTGCTTCCCTCAGCACTTCAACCAAATCTCACCTCTGCGAGCTTCATAGATGAGCCGACTTTGAAGGATTTCCCAATCATCATTAATGTAGTGTGCTGTTATGGTCATGTAGCTCTGTGTTGCTCTGGAGGTCCAGCAATCTGTCGTTAAGGCCGCTAAATCTGCACCGCTCAGACCTCCAATAACGTTTTCCTTCACATTATCACACATGGAGGGCAACACCTTTGTGGTAAGATGCGACCTGCTTGGCATTTTGTAGGGCTGTGCAATTAATCGAATTTTGATCGTGATTTCGATTTTTGGGTCAAACGATCTCCAAACTAATATAATCGAATTGAAACGATTTATTTGGCATTTTTCGTTGTACAGTAAGCCTAGAAATTTTCTGAAAGAGACGCGCATGCGCAATTCAGTCCCTCCCCCATAGCATTCATGCTGACTGGCACTCACTCAATTACGTTTTTCTCTAAATTACATAATTACGTAATCGCCATCAGTCAGCAGGATGCTGTCTGACTCTGTCACTCGCTGGGAGGGAGGCTGTTTTATTGGGGAAAGTTCACTGAAGTCTCGGTCGGGACGGCTGACCACCGCGACAAACACTTGGTGAGTTTAAGTTTTTTGCCGGGACAGACGCTGTTTTTCGGGCAGAAATGTGACGAAGAGCCGGTCGGACAGACACGACCAGTTACTACGTTACTGTTGTATGGTCCTGTAACGTTGCTTTGTGGGACAATTCTCTATTTTGTTGAGTGAAGGATCTGTACAGTTATCAGACAGTGAACACCATCAGACCGACACACCCTCGCTCCGTGCCGCCGGCTTATCCGTTCACACTGGTTTGGTTCGCCAAAACTACGCCTCTGATACTGCCTCCGGAGGCGCATCAGAGGCGCAGCGAAATTTCACCCCTCGCAAAGACAAGGCCACAACCCCCACAACATCAAAGCAGAGTCAGACATCGATCTCAGACACACTGTATAATGCGACTCCTTATCCGTCAAATTCGGAGGCACAAGAAAATAACAGCTGCCATTGGATACTTTTTAGCTAAAGATATACACCCTATCGTTTGTCTTATTTGATTTTCTAAGTATGTATTTTTTTGAGAGAAATGCTGAATAAATGCATCATGTTTCCAAACTCAAAAATAATCGTTTAAATAATCGTGATTTCAATATTGACCAAAATAATCGTGATTATGATTTTTTCCATAATCAAGCAGCCCTAGCATTTTGTAGCATGGTTCCAGTACAATAATTAAATGCTTAGATCCATAGCTTACAAACTGTGTTTTTTCTTGTCGACAACGTGAACGTTGTTGATATGATTCAACGGGAACTCAGAATATTTCCACACCAGTGATTTTAGAGAAGCAGGAGGGGGTTCGAGTGTCTGCTATATCAGCAGTTGCCATGGTGACTTTTGATTGGCTGCAGCTTCAGGTTAGAGGAGGTATCATTAACTACAACATGCTGTGTGTGTTTTTTCCCCTCTTGGCACGCCTGCCGGATGTGAGACTGGGGGCGTGGCTAAATCATCAATTCCACCTTTGATTTCGAAGGTCAAGATCGTGACGTAATTTCGATCGATATCCGACTTACAATCGAGGTCGTGACACCCCTAGTCATCATGCAGATAAATACAACAGGTTGTGGCTTAAAATACAGAACTAGCATCATAAACATTGTTTATTTTCCCAGACTGGATAATCATGATTTGTGGTTGATGTTCCCCCGATACCATTGCTCTTCTTTGTCTGCTGATGAAGATGTTTTATACAGTGAACTTATGATACAGTAAAATCAGATCCTGTATCATTTCCCTCTTTATAGTTCCTATGGTTACCGTGGTATGTTGTTTACATTGAAAGCAACAGCAACCACTTGCTGACTAAATGCAGATAATGGCCATTGAAAGGAGTTGATGTATAATCCATGACAGCACTTAGAACGTCAATCAAAATGGAAGGGATGAATGCAGTTGGTTTGTCAGTTGACGATGAAGCGTCAGAGAATACAAAGTGTGTGCATTGTGTCGGCTGGTATGTAACTGGTGACAGCAATTAAAATAGAAGAAGAAAAAAAAATAGGGTTGTTCTGATAATAAAATAATATTGACGATGGCATTGTTCATTGGCCCAACCGTACTTTCAATACTGCCTAAAATGCTGGAATTGGTATCTGCGAGTACACAAGTCTATGCACTAATCTTCCTGTTAAGACTGATAAGACTTCCTGTTATTAATGTGATTACTGTAACCATTCAGCAACAACTATTTGAATGCATGAATGTTGCTTAATTTCTTTAGGGTCTCTTGGATGTTCAGGACAAATTTCAACTCAATCCAGTGAAAAATTATCATTTACATACAGATACAGGGAAAATATATATATATGTGCAATATAAATACTCTCAAATACTACTGAATGTGTGTAGCAGGTCGTTCCTAGTGGACACCCTGCTGTAAACAAACAGCTGCAAATTGTCTGACATGCCACTAGCCAAAGAATCCACTACCCAAAAAGAATTGATGCAAATTATCCCACAGTTGGCGCGGTCAGATAATTCTGCCCTATTATCATTTGTTCTTCTGTAAGCACGTACTGGAACATTACAGAGCAATAAAAAAGAGCTGGAATAAAGGGATTCTGGGAAAGTGTCCAATGCTAGCGCTGCAGAAAAAACGAATGGATAGTCTGACAATAGGCTGCGTGCCGCTGAGAGACTATAATCAGGCACCGGCAGAGTGCCTGTGTGCCCGCCGTCAGACAGCGGGGAGGCACTGCGACATGACAGGCTGCAGACAGGTTGACTGGGGAGGGGAGTCCCCCCACTCCCCCAATCCCCCCTCCCTCAACCTGACAACACATTCATGTGAGTGTGGGGGCACGGAGGCCAGGGACAACACAGATCCAACCAGAAACGTCCAGCTCTTCTGTTAATGCACATCAGCAGCACACAGAGGAATATAAGTCAGAGATTAACTGCTTATTTTTTATTCCAAGTGCCAATATTTGCACTGATATTCTCTGTCTCAAACACCAATAACTATAATAGGACGTCACACAACTAGCTTGCTGCTGACGTCTCACTTCATGATGCTGGAAAAATCACTGACCTTTATGTTAAACTTCATTTTACATTGTCACAGAAAAATCTGACATGTCATCTTTGCCAGAAGCAGTGTGACAGCAAAATGTGAACGGTGGTTGGTAGTGGATGGAAAAATAAACATTCCTCTTATAATCTAGGATATGTCATGGGATATCATGATACACTTTGTAAATCAAAACAGGCTTCCAATTCATTGCACAAATTATAGTGTTAGTCTATTTTAAGACACAGCAACATGTGGCCAACCGACAACTGTCTTTCAAATGCCTGCTAAAATGTCAATTATAGCTGGGCTCCTGTCCTGGCTGTTGTCTCCTTCATCTGAAATCTGTCATCATCTCTGTGACTTGTGGTCAGGAATGATTGGGCCTACACCTTGCCAGCAAATACTCAGTCTAAAGATATTAACAAATTCAGCGTGCAACAGTCTTAAGTAGAGTAAGTGGCTGGAACAGATGATGAGATAAGAGATTTACTGTTAGAGGCAAGGCCTAGCAGCCCAACTAACAATTGGAATTCCTGTTAACTTTCACATTTAGCAACTGTTTGGAAAAGGGCAGGCACCAAAATAATACTTGGTAGGCGACTGAACTAATGATTTGTCCATCACCGAGCTGCACGTGGTTCCTCATTGGATGCTGATTGGTTATACTACTGAGTGGCCACAAGCACATTGTTTTTAGATCACATGATAATGTGACCTTGTAAATCCAGCTGCCTCACAAGGTATAATGTACAGTAGTTTATAAAAAAAGTTATGCCGTTGTTATGTTGTCAAGTCTGATCTCCAAGAGCCACAGCTGTTGTGTCTGTTCAGACAACAACACAGTGATATTTTCACTTTATTACTGTCTGACCTATTCCGTGTTTACCTACAGCATATATTGGCAGCCTGGGCAGCTGCAGGAACAAGGTTTTGTTTTGGTTTCATTTTGGATGAGGTTACACACTTATCTGGTATCCAAACCTGACATTTCTGCTCACTGTAATTACCCAGTAACTGACAGTGTGCCGTTCCTCCCTGAGCCACAACCACTTTGTATCTATGCAAATGTTACTTTATATCCATCAGACTGGAAAGAAAACCTGCAGGACACCGACCCATGAAGTCTGGTAGTGTGACCAATGGTGAATTTATAACCTATGTCTAATTACAGCCAATCAGATTAAATAAGACAACCAGCCAATGTTGCAGTGACAGGTAAGCACTGCTGGCTTATACAATTAGTCATCATTTCTACCTGTCATGAATCACTTTTTTCCAAATGTGCTGCAGCCCTAGTCCAGGGGTAGGAAAGTAAAAAATATGTGGGGGAAAAAATCCAACTAACATTTCTCCAATTTGTCATGCTACTGCCTTGTGGTACCACTCGATCTTCACCAGTCCAGAGGGTTGCATTGTTAACTGGATTCATGCCAATTCAATATCAATCACAGAGAAAAGATGCTCCTCATACCAGAGGTTGCTATAACAGATGTTTTTTTTGTGTTACTGGCTTTCAATAATGACATTATGACAGATGAGCAAACTGAGGGTGATCTAGAGCACACAAGTATTTCACACTCAAAACTGTCAGTAACCACACGTAATACACCCATAGGAGACCACCCTTGCAATGTGGGTGCTGACAGCGTGTTGAAGAGCTGCAGACTGGAGTACTTGGAGCTTGTCTGTGATCATTACAGGCTACAGCAGAGGGGTGCAGCCATGCACCAGGGCAGAAGGAGCACATGGTGCGGGATTTCTCCTGCTGAAATGAGTGCTTGCAGGACCGACTTCAAAACTCTGCAGCGAGAGGAGGCTCAGATAGTGGCAGCAGCTGCCACTAACCTGCCGTGTGGTAGCAGAGTGCGGGGTCATAACAAAATTACAACAGCGAGGCAAAGATGGAAGAATTAGTGAAATCACCTCTGCAGGAATCTCCCTTGATGCATCTGATTACGCTCAAGGGGGTGGGGGGACCCACACTGTCAGACACTGAAAACCCTGCTGTAACATATAGCTGCAAAGCCATGGCATGAACATAGAGTATTATTGAAGTTTCAAAGGAAAATTCTAAGTGCCAAGGGCCATAATATTGAAAGAGATATACTTTAATCAAATTCTATATCTTCCTGATATTTCTTGCAAACAATTCACGGTGACAGTCATAATCAATGGTCTTTCCTGGAAGGTTTTTACTCTGAAGGAGCTACAGGAAGTGTTGGGTATGTGCGAACAGCAATGAAACTTTACAAAAAGTTAACATTCAGCAAGTCATCTGATCTCATAAATGAAGTAATCCAGATCCTCTTACAACATTATGACAAGGTGGTGTTTCCAACAGGATTTTAAAGCTTGTGTCTACCATCTTTACTGTTTGACATGAAGGCAGCATCAATGCAGAATTACTGTTAAACTACAATGTACTGCCCAAACCCTGCTCCAGTGAATTCTGTGTCCTCACCTCCAGGTAGAGCGGGGAGCTGGACCCGTGGTTCATCCTCTGGGCCAGCTGGTCCCGCTGCAGGATACACTCCTCCAGATGGATGACGTTTGGGTGCTGGCTTTGGATGCTGCTGAGGGCCCAGAACTCCCGCAGGGCCAGCTCCACATTCTCTGGAGAGTGGCAGCGGATCTTCTTCACTGCCACCCGGGCTCCAGTGCGCTTCACTACTGCCTCATAGACAACGCCGTAACTGCCGCGCCCCACCTCCTGGATCAGCTCGTACTTCGGCTGACTGCTTACCATCCTAGTCCTCACTGTGGGCGAAGAACACAGGATTAGTTTAGAAAAGAAGTTTGTTGCTGCAAAATTCACCAATGTTAGGTCTCCATGTCCCATTTATTATTTTCTTATTAAACCTGCTAACCCAAGATGCTCGGTTATATCGGTGGCAGCAGTCTGCTGTTAGTGTGTTTCTGTCAGTCTTGCCATTGTTAGATGCATGTTCTTAGCCTAGCTTCCTCAATACAGCTAGCCAGCTAACTTTGTTTCAAGCTTCTAAGGCTGAACACAGTTACAGACTTGTGGTGTGGAGTAGAAGACCCTTTTAAGCCTGGCACAGGAATGTATGTGTGACACTTCCCAGCCAGGGAAGTGAGAGTTGATCTGAGGCCCTGTCATTGTCCATCACGGTGTTTCACTGCAGACACCACCATATGCCAATTCATTACACATCAGAAAGACTTGAAATGTAAGCCTATCATTTAAGACGGTGTTTTTCCAATTCTGGTCCTGTGGTCCCCCTTCACAGCATGTTTTAGACTACACCTGATTCAAATGATCAGCTCGTCATCAAGCTCTGCTGAAGCCGGATAACAACCCATTCATTTAAGTCAGGTGTGTTGAGGCAGGGAAACATCTAAAACATGCGGGGCAGGGGCCCCCTGGGACCAGGACTGATACACACTAGTTTAAGATAAACAAGTCTTAAAAGGATAGGTTAGGTGCTGCTGCCATGTCCGTGTCTTGGATCCGTTCAACTGACGGTCAGATCTGGTGCCTGCCCCTCTGTCACTGTCTATGGGAGACTCACAGCACCCCTCTGATTTTATCATTTGCTTTTCTCACTCACTGTATAATATTTTTTATTACACTCATTAAAAAAAAGATGAGAAAGGACTATAACAGGTGCGTGGACAAAAGGCAAAAAAGGACTGGTTCATAATTATTGAGTGTATTTGGTATTTCACCCTGGTCTAGAATCCCTAGTACCAATACACTGGAAATCAACCTTTGAGAGGCAACATTATTTTCCTTTTACTCCATCTTGTGTCCTGACATCTTTCCCCAACCACAAAATCAATTACCTTATTTTTCTGAGCCACAAATTTTCTCTAAAATGTAAGACAACTTTTCTGGCCTGTTATCAAACTCCCCAATAAACCCTGATAATATCCCTGAAGTTTTCACATGGGTGTCACTGGACCTGCTCCCCAACAATGCCCACTCGACTGGTTCACTGGGGGGTTTCTGATAGATAATTCATGTTCTTGTTCCCTGAATCACACTGTATATAAGAGTCACAAAACAATACCAATGTGTTCAAGTGACAACAAGTTTCACTGACTGGTATCTGTTACAGGGTTATTATGTTACCTTGTCGAGGTGTTTGTGACTGCATGTCCTGCATATGCACATCATGCCAGTTTAAAAAATAGTAGGTGTGGAAAAGGCACATTTCACCAGAAGAGGTCAAATGATACCATCAGTTTGACTCATCCTTATTATGTAACTAAATCCAGATATACCTGCCGGACCAGAAAATAGCAACCGAGCTGCACCTACTGATCATTTTCATAATCGGGTCAGTTTTGTAAAGAGTAAATGTGAAAAGATTATGGTTAGACATCTTTAACAGGCTTTATGGGCTACAACTAACGACTATTATACTATCAATTAACTACGTGTCAGTCATTTTAATGACTAATCAATTCATCATTTAGTGAGCAGGTTATAATTCTCAATTGCTTATTTTTTTCTTTATTTTAATATAACAAATCTTATAAGTCACTGAAAAAGTTGTCATCGCCACTACCTACAGTAGTGCCTATTCACCAGGCATTTGAAAACTGCAGGAAGTTTTGTAAATATATAGCAAAAGGCCAAAGCAATTATGGACAAAAATCACAGAATTTATTGCACTTGATGACCAGCCTTTTTCTGTAGACCGAGGATTTCACCGGCTAATGGCACATCTGGAGCCCAAGTATTCTCTCCCGAGCCAGCGCTACTTCTCTGACGCGGTCGCCACACACATTCGTAGCCTGATTGATAACAAAGTAAGCGGTTTTACCACAGACACATGGACTACTAACATTAGTCCAGTGAGTATGATCAGTTTGACAGCAAAAGGCTAAGATGTAGTGAGTAAAGATGAATGATTTCATATCCCAAAGCTCGAACCATCTAACTGACATCACCATGACTCACAAAACAAAGAACAGGTCTGACTCTTTAAATTAGACTTTAGAATCAGACTATTAAACTTTTTTTCCAAGTAAAACACATTGTCATACATTTTATAGAGCATTTTGCTCTTCTAACATAAATGTTTTGACATAATCTGGCAAATGAGACCGGTCATATGCATTAAATACTCAATACAAAAATAGAGGCCTTTTAGAACAGTAAGAGTAGGTTTTTATACCCTCATGTGCACATAAACTACACGTTTGGAACTTTTTAAAATACGAAAATGTGAAGAGAAAAAAAAGTATCCATTTATTTTTCAGTTATCGGTTGCAAGAGGCAGGTAATTATCAGTCATCTGTAGAATAAAATTCACATCGTGCATCCCTAATAAAAAACCTACATGTCTATGTGTTGGTCTGGACAATTCACTGACATAATCAATAGATCGAATTAGGCTATCATAGCAGCAGGTACATTCAAGTACAAATTAAATCAAAATACAAGGGCAAATATAGAAACAAGTACTATATATCATAAAATGCTTAAGATATGGGACGTATGATTTATATCTGCTGGTTACATTGAATGTAAGCTCAACTATTAACAAGTTTACTCAGAGGACCTCTAAAGTCACATTGCTCAAAGTAGTTAACTCTTGTTTTCATAACAAACTATGAGCATGAGCCAAACATACGTTAAGATATATACCAAACCCACTCAGATCATCAAGTTGGCACTGCAACAAAACTCAAATTACTTATGTAATCCTCACGTAACCATACTCGAGACAACTGGACAAGTCAGTGACAGTATTCAAACTCACTCCAACACCTGCCTGTACTTGGCCATTTTGTGAACAAATGATAAAACTTCATTTTAATCTCGATATCCGACATTGTCAGATAAAGACACATCCGCAATAAGTCGAAAACGAAAGTCTCCTTGACAGAAAGACTGATAGCCAGCATGCTAACGGGCTAATTAGACATCCACTTGCCTGATTGGCTAACAGGCTAACAGCTATGTGGCCTGGCCACCGTCAGCTAACGATGTTGTTGGTTAGCTAACGTTAGCTTAATCACGTTAACACCAGCTAACAAAGAGTCCAGCTCTCGCCAGCACAATCCAAATGGATGTCTGCATCTAGGTTATATAATTCAAACCTCAAACAAGTCTGCTGCCCTTAAATCGCACTAATGCTGGGGCATGGAGGAGGCGTGCGTGACGAGCACAAGGTATTGACAGTTTATTGTCCTGTGTGTGTTGTATGTGCGTGTGCCATCCAGAAATTCAAGATTCCTCACAACACATAGGCTACACACCTGCGAGCCAAGTAGACAAGTAGCCACAGCGGACAAGACAATAGTCTAAATGTAGAAAAGGCTGCAGCTGTTGTGCCGCAAGTTGTCATGTTTTCAGTCTCACCTTTGAGTCGTTTCTCAGGGGTTCATTTGTTGTCTTCCTCACTCTCCCTGGCAGCCATTACCGCCGCACACGTTCTGCTCGCACAGTCAAACCAAGGAGGTTTTGTCAAACACTGGACGTGAGAGCGTGCAGCTGCTGTGCAGTGCTGCGCAGAGGTGTCCAAATGACAGCACTTCCTGCTGTACGTTTCAAAATAAAGCTCCGTTCGCAAAGAACAATAGAACAGTCGGTGCCTGGAAATATGAACCATGGCTAAATAAATGACAGCATATTCCAATTTAAAACTGACATTCATTTACAATAACTTTAAAATAGCAATTAGCTCATTATGTTGTACTTGCATTAATGAATGATTCAAGGCACAGTGATAATAATAAACTTTCCAAAAATAAGGACTACTTTGGGAAATGATTTTTTACACAGAAAAATGTGTTATTGAATGCACGAAGGCAAATAAATGATCATGTATGTGGTAAATATAATTGTGTCAGGTAATGTAAAAGTCCCAGTACACTGATATCAGAAGTTGCTGCCAGGCTTTTTTTTTTTTTTACAGAATGACATACTCCATTAACGATAAACATTATTACATACGTTTCTACTTTTACAGTCACATGTTAGCCCATCTATCATGTAATAATTTCACTGATAACTTCTTTTTCCCGGAGGTGACAAATTCATAAACTAGATTAACCTTGATATTAACGAGGAAAATCACGGCACTTCCGGTCTTACGCAACGCCAAATCTGGCTAGCTTGACGTAGTCCCCATGTCTTCTCAGTCAGATGGGCACCCTCTTCTCCTCCCTGGAACCCAACTGTCACTTTTGGGGAGTGGATAAAATAACTTGAACACCTGCACAGATCTATGCAGTTTCATGTAATGTCCCTGCCACTTCTCCTAAAGCTTGGAATTAGATAATTTTGTTGAGATAATGACAGAGAAGTGTGTTGACCTTATGTGGCAGGCCAAGTTAATAGAATTTCTATAAATGTATGTTTATGGTATGTTTTCTGTCTCTGGTCTCTTGCTCTCTTTCTCTGTTGTTGGCAGTTCACTATCTTGAGGCTTGCAGCTTTGTGTAAGCGTAAAAGATATGCATTGATTCCAACTGATGTTTCAATCATTCAAAGAAAGGCTAGCAAGGCTATGGCTAACCTATTTTGTCTATTTGCCACAGTGTTTGAAGTCCCTCACAACAGTTTGATGGATTCTCCCAACATGCTGGGAAACCTTGAGTCCTTGGTTCCTTGAGTCCACATACCACCCACCCAAACACTGCTGTGGACCTCAACGGTACAGTGGCTGTAGCTCAGGAGGTAGAGTGGGTCGTCTAGTAATAGGAAAGTCGCTGGTTCAAATCCCCGGCTACCCCAGCTGCATGTCGAAGTATCCATGAACAAGATACTGACCCCCAAATTACTCCTGATGAGCAGTTGGCACCTTGCATGGCAGCCTCTGCCATCAGTGTATGAATGTGTGTGTGAATGGGTCAATGTGACAAGTGTTGTAAAGCGCTTTGAGCGGTCTGTAGACTGGAAAAGCGCTATAGAAATGCAAGTCCATTTACCATTTACTCCCCAATGGCAGTGGCCCCCCCAGCAGGACAGTTATTCAAAATGTGAACTTCATAGGCCCGTCCCAGCCCTATCTATGCCTACAAAACTTTTGACAGTCATCAGCATAAAGTGTAGATACAAGACACACAAATCTTTAAGTAACTTCTTTATTTCCCATTGTATTGCAGCACAAATTATTTCAGTTGCAGGCTGAAAGATCAAGCACGGTGGGGAGATGATCCACATTTAAAGACAAACTGAATTACTGAGTTAAATAAGGCTACAGTAGGTGTTCAGCACAACCCTGAGCACTGAGTACATTTATACTCAAAGTTAACATGAACATGTTTGAACCAAACATTCTTTGACTGCACAGTGATGTGAGGGTGGACTTGGGTATAGGAGAGGAGTCCCCAGAAAGACAAAAATGTTGGTGTGTCTGCTCTGGTCTGTAAAGATATGGGTGTTTGTCTGAAGAGTGCAAGTGAACATCTTATCTGTTTATTTAACAGCTCTTTTGTGTCTCTAAGGCTCCTTGAAACAAGGCCAAGACTTCACTCAAAAGCACCCGTTTGGTCTTAAGTACAGGATCTCTTGTTATATTGGCAGCAACAACAGGCATAAAGATAGCACAAAAATATCAGAATAAGTTCTGCGAGGTAGCAAACATCACATCAAAAAAGACAGAAATGTAAAAAAAAACAAAGTAATAAATACTTGAACACACACACAACAAATTTTACAATACATACAAAACAGTTGTTTGGACATGCTGTTCTCAAGCTGTCCAAAATCACACCTGAGGTAGACTTGTATAGATTTCTGACGAGACGAGTTCTGTCTTGGTCACACATACAGTAAGAAGCAAACTACAAGAAACAAGACACTGGGACTCGGGCCGGATTAGAGTATTAAACATGGTAGATTAGACCCCATTGTACTGCAGCATGGTCGGCATTATGGTGAGCTCAAGCACATAATATAGGCCTAATGATCCTTAATGATGATCAATACTGATGCTTTTAAACCTCTGTGCTGTTCAATCAGTGGGCTAATTTCCCAGTCCCCTTTAACATGAAGAAGCTACTCTATGATTCTACTCAATAACATGCAGATACATCATTAACATGAGACTATATCAAGACACATAAAAAAAAAATCACTCAGGTTATGTACAATAAAAACAAGTGACTTACCAATTTGGTAGCCTATCCATCAGAGCAGGACTATTCAAAGTAAATATACCAGTGCCAATGATTAAGAAATAAACATTTGGTTGACTTAAATAGCCTTGTTTTTTTTAAATATACACACTTATGTATCAATCTTACGTTCAGTATATTCCAGGGCTTATTTCGTAAATTAACCGTTTTAACTGATCCCTTTGATGAGTCAATTTTTCGTCAACCTGCTTTGCTACCAGACGACAAGAAGAAAGGCATACATTATTAAGAAAAGTTCAACATTTTGGGAAATATGTATATTTTCACTTTTTTCCTAGTGTGAGATAAGAAGCAGTTCCCCCTTGTAGCAGCTAGCTATTGGAACCGCTAGCCTGGTTGGGCCCAATAAAAATACCCCTGCCAACATCTATAAAGCTCGCCAATTAACAAAATTGTATGCTTAATCAATAACGTAAACAGAATCTTAACAAATAAGTCGTTAATTTCTTGACAAACAACGGCCGTGCCCAGCTGCCCCTGACTGTTGTTTGTCAATAAGTAGGCTAGTTAGGCCTACAGCAGTCTCCATCTCCACTACAGGTATTTTTTAAAAATCTTTTTTACTTTTCTGTTTTAGTACAGATTAAACAGAAATGATTTAAAGTGGTAGACTACTTAATGAGTTTTAAAAGAGCTCGCGAGCATTGTTTTTCACAGAGCCAGGCTAGCAGTTTCTCCTGTCTTCCAGAATATACGCTAAGCAAGGCTAAACACCCCTTGGCTCTACCATGTACGTGATGCATGAGATTGCTATCTATCTTCTTCTCTCACTCTTGTTAAGAAAGAAAATCAGCATATTTTCCCAAATGTTAAACTATGCTTCAATGCTGTAAATGGAGTGTAGGCTGTGTAAAGACTCTCCCTAATCAAAACCTATAAACAGACTACACAGCCTAAATAATGCTGAAGTCTAGTTAGTACCTTAGTGGCTAAGCTAGCTCAGCTTCTAAACCCATTCGGATGTCATGACGTAGGCCAAGTGACTACAAGTTTAGGCAACGTAATACTAATTTAATCTTTTGAAATGCACATCATGCTAAGAGATACATAATGTTAAAGGTGTCTAGAATGGATGGTTCCTTTAAGACATTCAAGGTAACAGCAGTATTGGCTGCTCTGTTTTGTGTGGCAGAAAATGACAAAGATAGTGCATGGCTCATTCGGCAGTTCGATTCCCTGAGTCTTGCACCATAAGTAAACACATAAACATATCCTAAAAGAAGCTACATCAATAAACCTTCTCCCTGAGTTCAAAATAAGGATGCTATATACACTCTGTACTATTCCACACATAAACACTGGACTGCTGTGTTTTTTATGCAAAGTGAGAATACAGTTAAATTAAAGACTTGCAAAATTACACTGTCATCAAACAATTAAACAGTAATAGAACTGTCAGAAAAACATTGTAAAAAGCACAGGCTCAAAGGAAACGATTAAAGCTGACAAATGTTCTGTCTGCCCTTCAGGGAGAACAACTCTGAATAAATAGTCAATATAAAAAAGATAAAATCTATATACATTTAGCCGTCCACCAAAATGAATGAAGGCAAAAAACTTCTTCCTTCTGCTTCATCTACAGCAGATATTTTTTATTTGAAAAACATCCCTGATATATATGAGTGTGAACATTCCCTACGGATTTTCCCTGTTTTGCAGACAAAGTCTGCCATACAATCAATGCTAGTCTTGCATATAAGTTCAAATAATGAAATGGCATCTTGGGTAATTAAGACATTTACCTTCCCAGTAATTGGAAAAAGTAAAATTATTTTTTCACAAATACATTGTGAAGTAATGTTTTTAGTGGAATGACACCTGAAAGCAGCTCTCATCAACCCCATTGTAAACTGTGGGTTATGGCACTTACGTTGTGACATTCATGATTCAATATGATACCTGAAAATGTTTTCACATGAAGGCAGACACAAATAGTTTTAACAAAGTATTTGGCAGCCCAGATATGTTTTTCTCTTACATTCACACATTGGATTGTTTACCTCATGTTTCAAGTTTAGTAATAAAAAAATAAAATTAAATAAAAAAACTTAACAATAATGCTATTTTGAACCATTAATTTACAACACAGTACTGGGGCCACTTTCCTATTGAAAATAAGGTTGTAATATTTTTAGAAAAAGTCAAAATGTAATGAAAATCAGCTGCAAGGTAATGATTTGAGGAACTCCCACTGTCCAAGTTATAGTGCCTATAAAAAGTATTCACCCCCTTGGATGTTTTCCCTTTCTATTGCTTTTATAAATGGAATCATGGTTTTGCTTTTTTTGACAAAAAAAAATTACAAAATAAACTCTTTAATGTCAAAGTGAAAACAGATTGCTACAAAGTAATATCAATGAATTAAAAATATATAATGTAAAATAAGTGATGTATAAGTATTCACCCCTTCAAGTATTTAGTAGATGCACCTTTGGCCACAATCACAGCAGAGGTCCAGCCAGTGAGTCTCAATCAGGCCTGCACATCTGAACACTGCAATTTTACTCCATTCTTCTTTGCCAAACTGCTCTAGCTCTGTCAGGTTGCATGGGGATTGGGTGTGAACAGCCCTTTTCAAGTCCAGCCACAAATTCTCTTTTGGATTGAGGTCTTGGCTTTGACTCGGCCACTTCTGAACATTCACCTTGTTGTCTTTAAATCATTTCTGAGTAGCTTTTGCCGTATGCTTCTGGTCATTGTCTTGCTGGTAAATAAATCTTCTCCCAAGTCGTAGTTCTCTTGCAGACTGAATCAGGTTGTCCTCCAGGATTTCACTATATTTTGCTGCATTCATTTTACCCTCTAGCTTTACAAGTCTTCCTGCTGCTGAGAAGCATCCCCACAGCATGATGCTACCACCACAATGCTTCACATTGGGGATGGTGTGTTTGTGGTGATGTGCAGTGTTTGGTGTCCGCCAAACATAGCATCTAGTCTGATGGCCAAAAGCTCCATTTTGGTCTCAGCAGACCAAAGAACCTTCTTCCAGTTGACCCGGGCAACAGTTGTTGTGTGCAGAGTCTCTCCCAGCTCAGCTGCTGAAGCTGTTAACTCCTTCAGAGTAGTCATAGGTGTCTTGGTGGCCTCCCTCACTAGTCTCTTTCTTGAACGGTCACTCGGTTTGTGAGGAAGACCTGCTCTATGCAGATTTACACGTGCCATATTCCTTCCATTTCTTAATGATGGATTTAACTGAACTGACTTAGTGACTTGGAAATGTTTTTGTATCCATCCCCTGACTTGTACTTTTCAATAACCTTTTCATGGAGTTGCTTGGAGTGTTCTTTTGTCTTCATGGTGTAACTGTAGCCAGGAATACTGATTAACCAGTGACTGGACCTTCAGACACAGGTGTCTTTATACTACAATCACTTGAGACACATTCACTGCACTCAGGTGATCTCCATTTCACTAACTGTGAGACTACTAGCACCAACTGGCTGGACCTCTGTTGAATTAGGTCAGTCACGTTAAAGGGGGTGAATACTTATCACTTATTTTACATAATTTATTTTTAATTAATTGACATTACTTTGTAGCAATCTGTTTTCACTTTGACATTAAGGATGTTTTTTGTTTTGTTTTTTTTAATCATTTTTGTCAATAAATCCAAATTATATTCACCATGATTCCATTCATAAAAGGGGAAAACATTCAATGGGGTGAATACTTTTAATAGGCAATGTATGTCTATTAAAAGTGTTTTTGTCACTGACAGGCTGAGGTTGTCATTCTAAGTGTCTGACAACATTACAGAAAGGATTCCTACAGAGAGAGACCTTTTTGTTTAGTAATAAGATCCTTCTTGTAACCAGAAGCCCAAGTCTAGTTCAAGGAGAAGTCTCGTTCTGAAATCCCGTGAGTTGTAACAGTTGTTGCTTCATCTAGATTGTCAAAAGTCGGATGACTTTGGATATAAATTCATGCTGGCAGTTCATCTAAACTCCTCCTCCCAACTCTGACTCACGTCTGCACCGTTGTATTCAACAACTCACATCTCCTAAGATTTCAGAGTGAGCCTTCTCCACAAGTGCAACTTGCGTTTCTGGTCACAAAATGGATGTTATTATTTAACGAAAAGGTCTCTCTTTGTAGGAATCGTTACCATAATGTTGTCAGACACTTAGAATAACAACTTCAGCCTGTCAGTGGCAGAAACAAGCACTTATAGGGGACGTTATTTTGACGGTGGGAGGATGCCCAAAGGACTACCTTGCAGCCATTGCAGCTGTGTCACAGCCGCTAACTTAAGTGATCTATTGGATCGATTCCAAAACTTTTGGTGAGTATGAATCATTTACACACCAAAACAAACACAGGGCCCAAGTTTTAAAATACCACAAATCCCCTTTAAAATTTTCGGGCTACTTAAGTTAATGTTGCACACTAGCCAAACCAACAACACCTGCTGCTTTCCTACATCTATTATATTTTTCATGATCTTTAATGATCTGACAAAGAAGGGTGCTATAATTCAGGAAATCCAGTGTGTCCAACATCTGCTAACTTAATTTATCAATTCAGCCCATTCTGGTGTGTTAGGCCACTCAGAAGTTTCCGTACACCCTGAATGTGTACAATGCTTTGGAAAGTTGTTAGCCAGCAAGATTTTTGTATTCAAACTATTGTAAAAGGCTTAGCTAATGGGGGCACACATCATGTCAGATGAGTCCAAACAAGGATTTGATATCTGTGGCTACTACACATCTGATTGTTTGACCAAAGTTAAGACACTTATCCAAGGCAGAAAAAACAACACAAAAAGAAAAATAAATACATTTTTAAAGTGGACATGACTGTCAGCGCTCTACTGAACAGAACATCACATCAGTACCATGGTGATGACTCCTATTTTATCACTCAATAAATAAAACCTGAGGTAGCTCTTTCTGTAAGCAGCGTTCCAGTGAAAAACCTCATAGTTTCCCTCAGTCATTTACTCAAAGTGTTCGGAGAGGCTGGTCTGGCTTTGCTCCTCTTCATCATCCCTCCGTGAGGTAGCTGGTCCCTGAGAGCCCGGAGACGAATGCTGCTGCTGCTGCTGTGCTTTGAGTGGACAGTTGGCCACCATGTGGGAAACACTCTGACAGAAATGGCACTTTTTGGGCTGAGGGGGCAGCTGACACTCTTTGGCATGATGGCCTGCAGCTCCACAGTTGTAGCATCTAGAATGAACAGAAGAGAATTAATTACTTCAAAGGCGGCCATTACAGTTTTGCTCAGTTACTTGGCACAACTGCCAAATGAAAATCATTGTTCCTCCAACACTGTGTGCAACTCTCAAGCACATTGATGCCGTTAGTCAGTGGTGGAAAGTAACTTAGTACATTTACTGAAGTACTGTACTGTGAATTTAATTAGTTACTTGAGGTACTTTGTTAAACCATCTTTACCAGTTTCAACATTAAAGTTGCATCAATGCATCAATAATTATAACATACATTATTCTGAAATATGCCTTTCTGCATAGTGAATACTTTTATTTTTGGTACTTGAAGTACATTTTGATTTTAGTACTTTTGTACTTTTAGTATTTAGTGGAACTTACATTGTCACATATAGTTGACATTTCTCAAACACATTCACACCACAGAGGGCAAAGCTGAGTTCAGTTACTGGACATGCAGCCAGCAGATACAGCACACCATTTGGGAAGCACTGGTCTAAGCTATGACAAAGGGACATGTTACTCTGACAGCAGTGATGCACTCAGTGATTGCTCTTCATGTTTTGAGAACTACATCAGTGCTTCAGAAAATGTGCTTAATAAATTGAGAAAAACTGTGAACTCCAAAGTAAATGCTATTTCTTATTATCTTATAATAATTAAAGTGCATGTACTGTAATCGTTTCATTGATTCTGAAAAAAATCTCATCTGCAGTGAAGTGACATTCAACCACCAGAGGGCAGCACACTCCAGCTTTACTTTCAGATCCCCCTGTCTCTTAACATACACTGGGTGCATCCACATTTCCCTCACTTGCAGCTTTTCCTTGCGTCTTAGTCCCTCCCAACGAGGATTTGTGGAGAGGCGCGGAAATATAAACAAGGAAATATGTTTTAAGTGAAATGAGACGTGTTTTCCTCTGCAGCGTCACGCGAAGCAACGTTTCCGATGACGGCTGCAGCTGATCTCAGCTGGATCAGCTGTCAGTCAGCTTTAACAGCTTTAGAGACTTTAGATGAATTTATATGTATATATGTATACATATATATATATATATATATATATATATATATATATATATATATATATATATATATATATATATATATATATATGTATATATATATGTATATGTATACATATATGTATTTGTTATTTTAGTCTTTATTAGTTTTTCAATCAACATGAACATTAACACAAATGTACAAGTATGGAGAAATTAAAAATAAAAGAAAGAAAGAAAAAAGAAGAATAGACAGAAGCACAGCATCATCTTTACACTGCCCATAGCATTAATGATTTAAGTCCACCAGCACAATACCAGTCTTTGAAAAAGTCATCCACTGACCCACTCTAGGATCCAACTCAGCAACTAAAGAAAAGTCCAAATAAATGAATAAAAGAGAGAGCCAGTCCTTACGCCATGACAATTAACAGAAAATGAGATATTGAAGAAATCAAAGAGAAACATAAATCTGAAGGCAAATATATTTGTCAATCAAAAAATAATGTCAGGCTCCTATAACACGTCTCCTTTAATAAAAGACAAAAACTTATAGCAGATATGACTTGTTATGGTTGTGTAGGTTAGCTAACATTAACTCAAATGATGCATTCTCTGTCATTAACTTAACCTACTCTCTATATTCCGGTCTGACTTGACTTTTCTAATGACGGAGGATAATCCTCCGCCATAAAGTCACAACGATGAAGTGTATAAATGTGCCTCTAGCTTCTCTTGTGAACCAGCTTGCACTGGAAATTATCTCTGCCCACGAGTCCTCTTCAATGTTCACATTCAAATCCCTCTGCCATATTAGTCTGAGATTCTCACAAGTGCCATACATTGCATTAGCAATTATGTTATAAAATGTGGAGGCTTATTTTTAGGTAATTTAAAGTAGGACCGTACCATATTATCATCCCCAGGTAACTGCTTAATTACACTCCCCAAACTACTTCTTATTTGCAGATAGCTCCAGAAATCTGATCCATCTTTTAGGGTAAACTCCGAGTAAATATTTTTTTAATAATAACACAGAACTAATAAATGTTGAGAAATTTAGATAATCAATAAAGTCAAACTGATATGCTTTGTGCGTAAGTGTGCACAGCTCTCTTATTGGAGAGATGCACTTCCATTGTTTCTGCTGCTGGTAGTGCAGGTTATTTATAATTAGTTTAATGTTTTCATCATTAATGAGATCTATTATTTCACCCACCAGCAACCCATCTGATATTATTCAGATTGTTTATTTTTATGACCTGGACTGCCCAATCCAAGGATTTTCCGCAGTGTCCATAGATATGTGATCCACGCATCACCACTGTGGTAAAAGCAATGTGTTTCTTTGTTTGCAGTGAACAGTGTAATTAGTAAAGACATTTATGTGATTTCAGTTCGAGGGAATAGAGTTCAGGCCTACACTTAAACTGTGATTAACTTGGAATCTTGGATGGGTTAAAATAAAGATTTGATCTCTTTTGCGATTATCCTTATGGCTCTGCATTATTCCACCTGCTGACTGTGCCCTAGAATATAACCAGTCCTGTGATTTTTACAAGTTTAAATAACTTTGAAGCAGACAGCAGGCAGTTCTTTTTTTCAAAGGCTCATCTCTGGAGAAACTCTGACAGCTGGGATCTGCATCTGCTTTACTGTCTGTGTTTTGCAGTTTGTGCGAGTTCAGCTCCTATTTAATCCTCGCAATTTTAATCACTCATTGGACATATTAGTCATGATGTGAAGCACCTGCTGACATCCTGTTTATTAATTTTCGTGCAAAGGAAGCTTCTGTTCTACACATTACATTTCCTCTAGATTTTTTTCTGAGCCCACAACTTGAACTTATATTATATACTCATCATTTGCCTCGGTATTCATTGATACTCTGGACAAGGACGACTTCCAGTTACAGTGCGGAGTGAGGAAACGACAAATAAGGGAATCGGGATGTACCCAGGAACTGCCACCATACATCCACATGAAGTGGAGTCCCAGTGGTGGACAGCTGTTAGGGGATTTGTCCAAATTGATCTCTGTTCCTCAGGGGCAGGTATCAGGGATTCTTTGACAGCCTGGCTTTGTTTTTCCACGAACCAAGATAATAAGGTGGACCATGGTTCTGCACTGTGTTTAGTCACCCTGAACTAAAAATATTATTTTCCGTCTTTTTAACCTCACTGTGACATTTCAGCTTCAGCGTGCAGAATGCTTTATGTGCAGATGGAAAGTTTCTCTGTGCTGACGTAGTCTCACTTTAACACGTGGATTTTCCAGCAGGATTTTATGACATCACAGTTTGGAAGGCAATTATAGTCCAATATGCATTTACACAAGTGTGATGTGGTAAACTAACACAGAGAAGACACTTCTCAATGGAGTAGGAGACATCTTCTGCTAGTTAAATGTTTGAAATGAACAATATTGGCATTTTGAGAGATTCTAGATTTTTCAATAAGAACCAGTGGATGAGCTGTTAAAAAATTTTAGCAATTTGACTGAACTTTTTGTGCAGTCCATTTCAGACACCTGGCAACAATTTACCACAATATGTTAAATACCCCAACAATATTAAAACAAGCTCACAAGAGATATCTTGGCAGCCATTAAGCTATTTGAGACCATTAAATGTTCAGGCATTTAATCAGGCATCGTCATTAGCCCCCTCAAACTGCTCGTCAGATGACTACTGATCTGGCAGAAATTCAGCAACAACAAAACCATCATCAATGTTATTAATGATTCCTGTGCTTGTGCTGTCATGGCAAGCCCACAGTCTGCTGTGAGAAAGGCCTCCACAACAATAAAACTGTTTCTAATTGAAGTTTACAAGCAATCTGTCATTAAAACAGAAATATGTTACACAATAATTACATTTCACCGACAGGATTCCACTGAAAGTTAATGGAGGATAACGTTAAATTATCATCCAGCCCTAATCCTGCTACTGCTATGAGCCTCCACGCACAAGAGTTGTTGCTAAACAGGCTGCTTTGATCTTGTAGTTATGTGTGTATTGTTCACAGTAAATCTATGCTGAGCAAGCTAATGATCAGCAGCTAAGTGAAATCCTGTTGGGGAATTCATTAGAGCAGAATAAATAAGGCCAGTGAGACTGGAGCACTGTGCAGCGTGACACAAAGAGACAGCAGCCACTTAAACAGGCAGGCAAAAACTATTGATTATTTTCCACACTGACAGCCTGGTTTTCTATGGGCCCTTTGCTCTCCATCTGCAGGGAAGGCAACATCGCCTGTCCAATTATACAAACACTTCTTCAGACTTCTGAAATATTACGGTCATGCTTCGACCCTATAACTGCAATGGTGAACTAGACAAGCAGGTGCTTGCAGGAGACCAAACGCACAATAACTAAATCTACTATGACGTGTTTTCATGTTTTCATTTCAGTTGAAGACTGTGTGGCCCTGTGTTTAAGAACAGTGTCCCTCAGTGTTATAAACATAATATACAGGTATCTGTTTCAGGGATGAGCTCAGTCACCTACCTCCATGCCATCTGCTGCTCAAGATGTTTATGTTATTGCCAACAATTCTAATTTTAAAAACAAAACCAAACACACATTTTTCCAACTGTTAAAGCTGAGGTTGGTAAGACTGTAGAAACCAGCAAGTGTCCAACCAAAAAAAATCCAGCCCCCGACCCATCAGGCCTCCCTCCAAAGCCACTGACTACACAGACACCGACTGGTCATAGCTCTCGCTGGCCAGCAGGAATATATGTGTTAGCGGCTAGTTTGCTACGTTCCACAAGCTCACTTGGGTTTTTTGGTCTAATGAAAATATAAATACACAACTCCAAAGCCACAGTCATATAAACACAAGTAATATAGTCATCATGATTCCACCTCAGTCTGAAAAGGCTACCTGGCACAACAGTTACTCCTTACTGCTGTATTATGTGTGCTTTGTGCTAACACTACTGGGTTAGCTGCTGAATGAGATGCTCAGGGCCCGTGTACTGTGAACGCAGCACATAGTTGTCATCACTAACCATATCCAGCTACCTCAAATCTCACATGTAAGACATCACCTAACATTATCATAATGAACATAAACAACGGACATGGCTATTGTTAGTACTCACCACTGTTGAGCTAGCAAGTTAGCATTGGGAAATTTTGGCTGACAGACAGGATGACAGACACTTCTCCACGTATAATTGTGGTATTTTTTTCCTCATATAAGTTGCCAAAGACACTACCAGTTGCTACGTTACTGTTGTTTGGTCCTGTAACGTTGCTTTGTGGGACATTTCTCTTTATTTTGTTGAGTGAAGGATCTGTTTAGTTATCAGACTGTGAACACCATCAGACCAACACGCCCTCGCTCCGTGCCGCCGGCTTATCCATTCACACAGACACCGGTTCGCCTTCTGGCTTCCTGTGCCACAACTTATAACTGGCTAATGGCATTCGCAATATATCCAATGGTAAACTCGACCCTGACTCAAGTTTGTACGAGCCCTCACCAAAGAGAGTTGGGTTTTCAAGTCAGTCGAGTCACCAAGTCAGTCACCCAGACCCCCAGCACCCATAGAACAAGCGAATCAGAGACTTCCGCCAGCTAGGCCTGCTTACGTTCTGTTTAGCTCTCCACTAACTTAAATAGATTTAAATAACTGAATGGATTAAATTCTGAGTCATTTCACAGGGTTGTGACACTCAAAAATATGAATCCACTGTTTTATAGCTGCTCCTTCGTTCATTATTGTGTGCTGGAGAAATGATTTTTGGGTTCCTGTCGGATTGGGGAAGTTGTATTAACGATGGTTGATTACAACATCAACTTAGCTTCCAAGCCCGCCGCTGTTCCTGGAGGCTTAGAAAGAAGCACTACAACTGTTTCAGAGTGCAACACAAGTTGACTTCCGGGTATCAGGACAACCAGTCACTCACTCGCACCCAGTTTGCTGAATCAACCAGTGCCACCCACTCCAAGTCCCCACACATGACGACAAATGTCCAAAATCTGTTTTCTAAATTATCAGTAATGTGATGTTGACGGGAGAAAAAAGTAGAACTGAACTGCTCCAATGCAGCACCCGGACAATAAACGGAACGCTGTTTTTTGTAGTTCTCTTCAAAAAATCTCTTCGAGGTGAACGTGAACTATGTTAGGAAGACTTTCTATACCTTCATACAGAGAGTGAGGTGGAGCAGGGGACAGCAGCACTAACAAGTGAGACCGGTTGACCAACATACACTGCAGCACTGGGAGAGCGAGTAGTGAGTGACTCTTGCAATCCCAGTCATGTGTGTGGGGGTTTCCTTTCTCACAGGGCTAGTTTAATACAATAATCAACTACAAATACAGTTAATTAAGAGTTGCAGAATAGCGTGAGTGAAACATGGTCTCACATCGTCATCAAAGTTAACACCAGGTACAAAAGGTAAAGGTAAAGACTCTCACTCTCAAGTCAGTAAAAAGAGTCTTAAGTTTTGAACGATTGACTCGCACATCGAAACATAATGAGTGCACGGGCAGAATGCACACAGGAGGGCCGTCCAATCATTTCATACTGGTCGAATGAAATTGCTGGATGGGCTTATAACAGGCCTGTGAGAGCTACAAGCAGCAGATTTTTTTACTTCTTTTCTTACAGCATTTGAATTATTGATTGCTGTCAGGAAGAGATTTTTGATAAATATAACAAAAAATACACCAGCTTTAATACTTTCCAACTACCCGACGCTGTCTGTCTGTGGCCTACTGGTTCCTACTGAAGACTTGAATCTTTATAAAATATAGACAAAAAGCTATCACATAAAATCAAACACGCTGAACATATCATGGTTTTATAAAGTTGATATGACGAACGTGTAGGCAGATTGCTGCAGCTGGAATTCAGGATAATGAGGGTGCTAACACTGAACCTAACAGTGAAGTTGTGAGTCGCAACAAGAAAGATGCTAAAACACTGTAAAGAACAAATGTATAGGTTCAGTTAGAAATTGTAGGCTCAGTAACTTCCTAAAAGAGCTGGTCACTGTAGTTTTTAATGTCACTGAAACATGAGGAAACAGAGCGTTTGTTGGGGACTATTCTTAACTTAATTATTATTATTATTAACTCACACTTGGTGCTCTGGTTAGTGTTTGGGGCAGCAGAACAGTGTCTGTGGGATTGAGTCAAAATAAACTACAGTGTGTGTGTTCATGGTAATGAAGGAACAGTGTAACAGTGTGGCTCATCCGTGTGTTTTTAATATCTTTTGGACAACAATGCAGCTCTATGGCACAGAGGAAGAGGATATATCAGCCTTTGATACACACACAGTGCATCTTAGTAGATACATTAACTGCAGTGTTCTGTCTTTTCATGGAATTTGTTGATGATCAGAAAAAAAAATAGAATAAACGTCTTTTAAAACAGTCAAATTCAGTCTGTGAGATACAGAGTGATGAAACCCAGAGTGAGCCCTGGATCACCTCTCAGCTAACCACCACTTCCTTCCTCTCTTCCTCCCAGCCCCCCATCACTGCTCAGTATTGATCAGCGTGGCCACGAGGGGAGGGGGGGGGGTCCTTTGTTTCAATACTACTGTGACCTCTGAACCCTGACCCCCGCTCGCTCAGCCACCCACCCCTCCACCTAATTTGCACACCACATCCCATTGTTGCCATGGCGATGGTGACCTCTGACCACCTACATCTGTTATCAATTAAACGGATGGGATCCGTCCTCACTCTGAATACTACATTTATGTTTGGGAGGAAAGCGGGAACATGTGAATGCAATCAAACCTATAGCGGATACTTAAGAACAGGAAGTGGTGGGATTATTTTTATCACCGCTCCATGCACCATGATTAATGATGTCCAACTTAATAAGATGTTATCGCATTAATAACTTTGTCAGATCTTAATGGCCTCCAATCTGCACATCAAACTTCTTTTCTCTCAATTGCAACATTCAAGTATTGGAACGCGAGAGGAGGAACATCTGAATGTAATCAAACCCAGCAGGTATTTAAAGACAGGAAGATGTGGGATCCGTTTTATCACTGCCAGCCATGATAAATATGCTCATATCTACAAGATGCTATCAAATTAATAGTCTCACTGGATCTTAATTAGCCGAACGAGCCTCAAAGACAAACAGAGCCATTGCAAATAAATTACAGTTTCCTCAGTAGCATTCATTTGTAGGTTCATTTATAGCCGTTGACTTTGTGTTTGGTAACAAAAAGATACGGACTGATGAAGCTACACAGAGACCAAAGAACAGAGCACTTGGGGGTGAATAAACAATGTATTGATCCAGCTCAGCCTGCTGCTCCACAGAGAGCTAAATACTTTCTGTTTGAAAGCTTAGCTTAGCTTAGCTTAGTTTAGTTTAGTTTAGTTGAGTTGAGTTGAGTTGAGTTGAGTTGAGTTGAGTTGAGTTGAGTTGAGTTGAGTTGAGTTGCAAGTGCAAATTAATGAAACACATTGTAATACATGAGTAAAAAATGCTAGAATTCACTAAAAGGCTCTTTTTCGTCTGAAGTCCCCTGGCCAAGGTGTTAAAAAGGCAGTATTTTCATTCCTTAAAGTCTGAGAGTCAAACAAAAAACATCTGCAATTTCCAAAATAATATAACAGTTTCTTTCTTTACTTGAAGGTTAACATCTTTAAAATCTTAGAAACCATTTTGGAAGATAGCCGATTTCCATTTTATTTTATCTACTCTATTTGCTAGATTCTTTTACAAGTCAGATACATCTTTATTTTATTTATCTCTTCCTTGTAGACTTGTTCTGGAGCTCTTTATGTTTTCTTGTCACACTCGATACTTTCCGGACATTTTCTAGGAAGCTACATCATTTAAATACAACAGACAGGATTTTTGAACAATCTCTCTCACCTTTACTATTCAAGAGATCAAACCTGCGATAAAACCTGCAACTTTACCCAATAAGTTACACAGTAGCGTTGTGGTACAGTGGTGAAAATCTTTCTTAAGCCTGCAGTGCAGGACTTTTACATATAAATGAACATCTGTTCCATTAAACTTTTATCATACTAGTTTCCACAATGCTGATTAAGCCTATCATCCCCTGATAAATCTCTCTGTATTTCACAAAGAACTGGGGGTTTTAAATCTAGAGTCCGCGTCAATTTTTATGCACTGCCAGAGTAGATTTAATATAGACCTAGATACCGAATGCAAAGATGGCCCCTATTCAGTCCAAGTAGAATTGATCATCTAGTGCATACGCCAAAAAAGTTTTCAAGCTTCCAGGTTTCTCCCGCTCAGGTTCCCGCTCTGCCCACAGAATTCACATTGTGATGACGTCAGATTTTTAAATTGCTTTTCTCAGCTCGAGGAAAGTTTTAGGAATATGAACCCTACATGGATCAAAAATTCATAATAGAAAGAATCATAACTGACCACGTCGACAGTGTTTGCGTTATTACAGTCACTGCCAGAAGGTGTCAAATGTGGGTTCAAGACAACAACGATGTGTTAATTTCCTGGACCTAAAATATGAGGCTAACTTCTCAAATCAGAACCTGTGTTTACCAGCTGTATCTGTCAACAGGCTCTACAGCTGGAGACTCTGCACAGAAGCACTGGGTAGATAAATAAACTGTCAGTGATCAAGAAATAGTTCCAGCATGTAACTCCTCCTAAAGTGAACAACTGCCATTTTTACACGTCTATCTGTGTACATATTAAACAAACAAGATATAACATTTTAATAAGTTAGCTTTAGAGGAGCTAGCAGGCATATGTTTACAATACCAGGATAGCTTTTGACCCCCACTTCTTGTCTTTTAACTCTGCTAACTACGTCCTGACTCTAGGTCTGATCGGACATAAGATTATTGATATTCTCATCATATTTCTCAAAATGTTAAACAGTTCAAGTCATAAATCAGCATGTGTATCAGACTGGACCTACCTGTCACCCCTGGAGCGACGTTTCTGGGTGCTCTTTGGCCTTCTCTCGCTGCCCAGACATGGTGCTCCATTTGGTCCAGTAACCCGGACAGACTCCAGCCCTTTAGATGATTTCTTAAACGTGAACTCTACAGCTTCACCCTCTCTGAGGCTGCGGAAGCCCTCCATGTGCAGTTTGCTCTGTGAATAAGAGAGAGTGAGGTTCATGAGGGTTTAGGCAGTTGTCACAGATTGCCACAGATTTATCTGGTTTCCTCGTGAGCTTTTTGAGATTTATTATCAAAAACTTTTCAATTCCACAACTTTACTGTTTTGGTCAGCCGGTCCTCATCAGAAAAACATCCATGTACTGTAGGTCGACTATGAAAGCAGCTTACAATGCCCCATATTGCCGTTTCTTGTTCAGCAAGGACCTTTAGTGGCTGTAGTAATTATTACAGCTGAAAAGGAGGAAGTGAGGAGGAGTAGTATAAAGAGCAAAAAGTCCATATAGGAAGGAGGTCGGAGTTGGACAGTCGGGTCCGCTGTGAAGCCAGTGAGCTCTTTTAACTTACCTACATAGTGAAGATACGTCATGAACATAAGGTAACATAAGTTACTATGTAATGTAGGTAGGTTTGTAGCTAAAGTTACACAAGTAACGTAGTTATTTTAAGCCAAACTGTGTTTTTCTAAACCTAACCAAGTAGTTTTCTTGCCTATACCTAACAAAAAAGGGAGGGTACGACGAAGGTCCGGTACGTCTGTCGCTATTACGCTGCAACGGTCAGATTGATTTGGCAACGGTGATATATGTCATATTGGGAGTCGCTGGCAATTGACCTATTCACTCACTTTGGTATGAGGTTGTGTTGGTTTTGATTCACAGTTAGAGAAAAGCTGGTGATCACAGTGAAGCATTTAGTAGCAAAAGAACAAGATATCTTCCTGGGTGGAGACCAAATACGGAGCTAAATGAGAGTAACTATTAGACGTCAATTCATTAGGTGGACACAAATATGACTCCAAGTGAATTATGTTACTCTGAAACTGTGTACGATGTGAAAATGTACTGTGTGTGTAAATGTGTGAATAAACAACTGTTGTTAGTTGATATGTCAATGTTGTGTTCACCTGCACTGTCCCCAAGTTGACAAAAAATCATGTATTGTAGGTTTAAGTGTTATTTTAGCAGCTTCTTACAAGATAAATACAGCTGTTTAGGGTGTAACGTTGCTAGATGTCCGAGCTTTAAATGATCCAATTCCACTTTTAACCAAGACAAAGGTACTTAAATAATTGACTGCACACTTGAGATAATCACTATAAATGTTGCACAAACAGAAACGTGTAGCTCTCCATCAGGGAATCCTCAGCCTTCTCCTAAAAATCCAATCGTGTTGACAGCCCTGTTAAAACATCAATGCTCTCAAACACCCCTCCTCCCCTTGTGTGTCTCCAAAGCCTTCCTCACCCCAACCCCCCCTCTCTGCTTCCTCAGCATCACCACCTCTGTAAAATGAGTCCATCTGGTCAAGTCTCCAGATGACCACTACACTGGAGGATGCTGGGAGATGACACGGGAGGATTGCATTCCTAGGATAGCTATTTGAAGACGTGGCATGAATGTACACATCCTGAGAAGAGTAAATCACCAAACAGTGGACTACACTACTGATCTTTTACTAATTAGCTTCCTGATTGTAGTGGTAAATAAAAAGAGCACACAGTCAATATGCCAAACACCAGCTGCACTTTAGGGAAAACAGTAATATTACCTTTTCTTTCCAGAAATACCCACATTTTATAGAACACTGCAGCTTTATGTGGTCACACCCTGTGGAAATACAAGGCTGCACCCCTCACACCCCACTCCTCTGTAGCATGTTTAAAATAGTTTGGGGATGAAGGTGATCAAGTGGACTTTAAGGGGTCAGTATGCTTCAAACAAAGTGCATGTCGGATTACAAGTTTTTTGGTTTTTTTGTGTGAAAGTAGGCAGAGTTTGAAAGGTTTTCTCTCAAGGTGTCTTTTTATTTTCTTTCACTTTTCATAAGAACAACTGAATGTAACACCATGAGTGCTTTTGAGAAGAGGCTGGTTAAAAGTGCACATTGTTTGGGCCTACGTGCACCCAGCTTCTTTTTCTGAGTGCTCCGACAACCAGAAAAGCACTGGTGTCACCACTGTTGCTCTTTATCAGGCAACCAATCATACATTAGATGGGGCGAGACTTGTCATCAGTCACCCGGGTAACCCAACCCAATCGGCAGAATGAATGTTAGCTAAGTATCTATCTGCAAAAGCACAGATACTGAGTTCAAGCTGATCGTTTCTTTATGTTTCACCATTACATTTTTTTTAGGTTCCATTTTCTATTTCTCTGTCATTACAATGTTGTGCTTGTGCTCTGGTTAGGTTTCGGCACAAAAAACACTTCATAGTTTAGCTTAAAATACCTCTTTTGGTTGCCGAAAACTTGCCTGGAAACGTTCCCAGCTCTCCTAAAAAATATCTAGTGGTGTTTTTCCTCATCCCCTCCACCTCCCCATTTGACAGTCATTTAATAAACATGTAATGTGAATATTATATGTCACGTTGTGTACAAATGTCAGTATGGTACGTAGCCTATGCAATGATAAAGTTGGACATATCTGTGGTTTGCAGAAACCTTAACTGCTAACATTATATACTGCAACTAGGCTGGGTAACCAAGAACATGAAGGAGAAGCTTGTTCTGGCTGTGTCTGTCGACTCTTGAGCTTTATCATACAGGAGCGATCATAACAGACAGTAATGCTCATTTGGGAGCAGATCTGCTGGACACTGAAATGCTGCTGATGAGTGTTGTGCTTTAATCACCCTCAAAACCAACCTGCAGCGTTTTTTTCTCTCACCCCACAAACACATTAACAGAGTGCTCCCAAGCACACTGCCAGCACTTTTCTGCAAAAAAAATAACCGTTATGTGGACACAGGCCCTTTTTGCCATTTGTACGAATCATCACAGTGAGGCTACAAGACACAGAGATAATGGACTGGGTTGGTGTGTCAGCAGGAGATGACAGGCTTTCTGGCACCGTTCTGAAACATTTTCTGCCTTTAGACCTGACAGACAACACATTGTGTGTCCTTGCTTGTTAAAAGCATACTGAGGTCTTTGGGTACCGCAAATTCTGAGCATATTGTATCATCAGTTACGAGAATCTCAGATTGTCTCCAAATTATTTAAATGGTGGTCATTATAAAAATACAGACTACAATCTCCCATTTGATCAAAGCTCTGCACACCGAAGCGGCATGTACATGCCTTTGTCCCCCCTCTTTCATCACATTTACAACAACACAGAGGAAGGTAATCTGAGAAGAGGGCTCTGCCAAAAGGCTCCACATGGGAGGCGGGACTGAAACTCAGGGTTGGGTGGGCTCCCTGATGCTTTAATGACTTTATAACAGGAAGCAGGGCTGGATGGGGAGAGGAATGAGCCTTGTTTTCTCTGCTTTAGCCTCTAACCCCTTTAAAATAGAAATGTTGGAGCTCTAACCCCCCCACCCCCTCTACACCTTTGAGGTTCCACAGCAAATATCTGTCCGTGAGGAGAAGAGAGTGGGGGAGTGGCAGGACAAACTCAGGCATGGTTTACTTTAAGATGTGTTAATCTTCAGGTAATTTTACACAAAAGCACATCAGATGTCTTACAGTCAGCTTACAAGCTGCTTTTAAAGGATACAGCCGGACTTTATTCCAGAGAGTTTTTCCTCGTCTGTCAACTAAAACAACTGTGAAAAATGCCCAACACACTTTTCTAAAAAAAAAAAGAAGCTTCAACCAGAGTTGATTGTCATTTTGCTTAAAAAGTGAGTTTCAGCTTTACATGCAAGCTTTGCCCTTACAGAATCTTAAAGAAGCATTTGGTTTCATGAATAAAGAGACTTCTTACACATGTTGAATATGGCTGCAACCCTATCACCAGAATAAATGTTGACCATGTAGGTATAGGTATAGTGCGAGGAAAACACCATGTTTTGGCTTAAAGTACCTGTTCTGGTCACCACAAAAATGGCTGGAAAAAGTCCTGTATCCCATATCAAATGGGTTCACGCTTACAAATGTTGAAATGCCCTACACTGTCCCGCCCTCCACCTCCTGACATGAAAGTCAGTTCATGTAATGTAAACGTGAAATGACATGTATTGTAAAAATGTTGACACAAACAAGTTTGAAACATTTTATCTTGGCGACTGGGCCAGAATATGTGATAACCTTTAGCTTTTAACTGTTCTTCTTATATTATTCTCAAATTTGATGAATGCTCATAAGTTGCATAGTTGCAAGTTCATAAGTGTAATAAATCTGCCATTTGTGTAACTTCAGCCTGATTACCAGAAAGCACTGCAGACGCACGGATAACCTTTTGTCGTATTGGTACCTGTAATGGTCCTTTAAAGATTACACTGGATTACAAGAATGTTTTAAAGAAAATCTCAACCTAACTTTTTGAAGTCACACTGGGAACACAGGACCACAGCACCTCTAACAAAGCATCATACTGACACAATAATGATGTGTCATTGTTCATATTTCAGACCTTATGTTTATGGTCATTTGTCAGTCATCAGCCATCTGAACTTGAAGTTTTGTATAATTCTGTCAGGTCATTATTTTGTCCACACAGGCTTATTAATTCAGTTTTGTCAGTACTTGATATTGTGACAGTAGTTTGAATGTGCTCTGCAGTAGCTACTTCTAGAGGAACACTTTTTTTTTAGGATGGAGAGAATAAGGTGCCACTGTTGTGTTGTGTTGTGTTGTGTTGTGTTGTGTTGTGTTGTGTTGTGTTAGTTATCTCTGAAATGTATTCTTTAAATTTGTGAGTAAAACTGTCAGATACTGTGATGTTTGGATACAGAAATGTCAATTGCCACTGTTTATATGTAAGCTGTTATCTCCAACTCTTGCGCATTCAGCGCAGTGGTTTACCCTCAGAGTAAAGCGCCTCTGTGCGTGAAAAGCAGGTCCTCTCACCTGGTGGACGAACACGTCGAGCGGCTCCTCCAGCGGAGCTCCGTCCCTGCTGCTCATGGAGAGGAAGCCGAAGCCCATTCGCATGTTGAACCACTTGCAGACCCCGCTGCCCCGTGACAGAGCCGCGGCGGAGCCCTCCTCCTGTCCGTGCGCACAGCCTCCTGCACAGGACGCACACATACAGACAGTGATGTTAGAGGGCCTGGCGACAGGAGGACGTGTTGTGTCATGACTGCCAGCAAAATACACGACGACAGCATGTACTGTTAATATAAATATATATAGTTTCTCAGATTACGCGTGTGGGAAATACTTTACAACAGAGGTACAACTGGTCGTTTTTTATTATCAATTAATAGACAGATTATTTTCACTTATCAACTAGAAAACGCCATAAAAACAATGAAAAATGCCCATTACAATCTCCCCAAGATCATGAAGCCAAACTTAAAAGTCTTGTTTTGTCCAACCAACAATGCAAAAATGAAAGATATTCAACTTACTATAATAAAAGACTCAAAACAACAAATATTCACATTGTTGAGAGGCTGAAACAAACCAACCTTCAGCACTTTGCTTAAAAATGACTTGATCGATTATTTTATTTATTTATTTATATTCACACGCAATTTTTATAGTTTTAATATGTCTTTTAAGTATTTTTAGTATTGTTTGTTGATTTGCATCTACAGACCACAGCAAATTCCTCGTATGTGTAAACTTACTTGGCAATAAAGTGATTCTGATTCTGATTCTGAGTCTGATTCTGATTTTCAAACGATTATTTTCGCTTTCCCTCCCTTTGCTCTTCTCCTTCTACTCTATTACTATTACTTTCTCTCATTGGTACGAGGTCACATAATTACACCTACAACTGCTAAAACACGGTCAGCATGATGAAATGTTGCTGCAAAGCAAATCTGACCATCACGACTGTAAAAAATGTTTGCTCGTTATTTAAGATACATGGCTGTAATTTGTTCATTAATTGTCGTCATTGTTATATTATTATTACATATTATTATTATTATTATTATTATTATGTCTATATTCTCACATTTTTCATCAATACATGTCCTAACATGCTACTCCCATGACCAGCAGGCCTTCAAAATAAAATGTGTCTTCCTGTGCCAATATTAGAATCGATAAACAGCTAAATCTTTCTGTAAGCCAATCTTTAAACGGTCTTTATCTGTTCCTCATAGAAGCAGATTCTCAGTAAATGTTCAGTAAATGGTTTCCCCTGGTCTACCTGTGAAACTCTGATTGGAAGCAGAGCCCATCCCGCCTCTCTGCTGCTTCTTCCCGGCCTTAAAGTGGACTGAGCTGCTGCCTGCAGCCCCTCACACCTCCGTCCTACCTCCACGTCAACAAAGACATGCCTTCCCCCCAGACACTTTTGTGAATAGACAAACCAAGCAGCCTCTCAGAAGGGAGAGGGAAAGACAAAGACAAAGGCCCTCTTTCTATTCAGCCTCCTTTATCTGCAAAGAAGTTCCTCATACCTTCTGCCATGGTGGGAGGTTTCCACAGCCTCCTGCAGAACTGCTCCGGCCCACTAACTATCAGATGAACTGAGTTAACTGCATGCTGGGTATCCGTGCACGTTCTCTCTATTTGCAACCCTCCAGGAGAAAGAGTGAAAGACTGCCTCTCCCCTGCCTCCTGCTCTCTTCTTGCACAATATGCAGAAGCTCACTGACCCTCCTACCTCTGGTAACCCCCACCACACACCCACACACCACACACCGCGCACACACATACACACCAACACCTTTTCGGTCAAGTCCACGTGATTTCCAATTACAGATAAATCACACTTGGTCAATAAGATAGGGAGCCAAAATGACCAATTAGAGCTTTGGACATTACAGCATCAGCTTTGCACCCAAAGGTCCAGAAGGATATCACTCCGCCCACTGCCACCCTCCACCACACACAGGGACTGTGTTGTGTGTCAACATAAGCAAGATTATCTAATACATATATAGGCTTAATCCATGAATGTAGGCCTACCTAAAATTAAATGTATTAACTTGCTCCAAAGCACAATGGAATTTTACTGATTATAGAATAGACCCTTTGACCCTGCCTAGGAGCCGGTTGACTCAAAATGTGCTTTTTTCGTTAATTATAATAATACATTTATTTCATATAGTGCTTTTCAGGGTACACAAATACACTTTACAGGTTAAAAAGCAGAATAATAAAAACAACACACTAAAAACATAAAAAGAGGAGTTATCCATTAAAAAGCAGTTCTAAAAAGGTGAGTATAGTATAAAGTATAGTATGTTAGTATGACTGTGACCATGATGGCATTGCTTTTAAAGATTATATAAGTCTAAGGAATCAAGTGTCAGTTTAAAAAAACAAAGACAATACTGTGGCACTTTTCAAAAGAATCACAATCTAACATGAAAGCCGTCTCTAATTTATACCTTCAAGGTGAAGATTCAGGTGAAATTGAAGGATTGTTTTTAGCTGCTGAAAACACTTACATCATCCGAATAATCCATAAAACACCCTTTTAATATAATTATTAATGTATCCTTTAATTAACTCCACATTTGGGTTGAACCCCTGAATCTGGGCATGAATTGAAATTTAACGAGTCAAATTACATGTATTTCTATGTTATTTTTGTAGGAAGTGCATTGAATACCCCTTACAGTATCACAATCCATTAAATTATCAATCAGCATCTTAAAATTGGATGAAAGCTTTAAGTCTGCTAAATTTGGTTTTAGGGTTTTAGTTTTGGCCTTTTGAAAACACCATATATACCCTGATACACCTTAAATTGATAGATAATGAGTAAGAGAAACATTTCTAATGAACGTTTAAATTCAGGAGCCATGTCGCTACAGAACCTTGTGATGAAGGCATCTGATATGTTTTCACTGCTAAATTAGTGATTTATTAAGTATATTAAAAGCATTGTTGTATTACTGTTTATAATGTTCTTCAGCCTATCACAATTGTCTGTCTGACGTATCTAATAAACTAAAACAGTACAGTGTAATAACGTATTAAACATAATGTCAGTCACCAAGCTGTCACCTGTCACCAGGACACACTGCTCCCTAATGTTCTCTAGATGAACAGTATGTGTTCGTTAGTGATGACTGACACTGAGAGGTGTAACTTAGACACCAGATGGTATCTCCCTGCTCCTTATTCTTTCAGGATGAATCACATTTGTTGCAGATGAAGTTAAGCTTCTTGTATTGTCTCTGCTCAGGTGATTCACGTCCACCTGTTACAGTTTGTGAACAGACATACGGTGGCCTGTTGGAGTCATTCACTCGCACTCATTAATCGGTAATTAGTTGCTTTCGAGGACTGCAAACTTGCTCCTGTCACTGCTGAGTCATGGAGCTTCCTGTAATGACCAGCGAACACACACACATACACACACACACACACACACACACACACCCTTACAATGCATGTGTGCAGAGATAATGAGCTAAAGCCAGCAGTTTTTCTGACTTCCTGTATACAAGTGCAGCTTAATATCCTCACATTTTGCCAATGTATGTGTGTGTGTGTGCGTGTGTGTGTGTGTGTGTGAGAGAGAGAGAGAGAGAGAGAGAGAGAGGTGTTCCCTGATGAAAACCAAATGACTACCTCCATTCATGCGTTTAATAGCTTAGCCAGAGGCCCTCTGAAAGTCATCATGGAAATGGAAAAGCCCACCGGCTGCTGCACGACAGAACAGGCCACCCTAAGGTGACCCGAGTCACCCAGAGGGGCTTGTGGGAACAAAGCCTCGGCACGTGCTCGCTCAGCCGTCATCACATACACGTACACCCACACAGGCTGTCATGTCACTGAGAAAGTTAGTCTTCAACACTAAAATGTTGGATATATCGCACATATTGAAGTACTGTGAAGGCCGCAGTATTTATGTTGTGCATGCAGTGATGTGAACTTTAAAACACACTTTAGGAATGACAGCCTGGGCGTTTGTGAATAGCAGAGGGGGGGGAAATAAGCAGCGGCCCCATGGGAAGCCTGTCAGCTCACCTTTCACCTCTCCTCCAAAGCAAAATCAATCAATAAACCTGATCAATAACAAATCTATAATGCGCTGCCATGTTGTGACAGATATCCGTCCCACAAGAGGGGAGGTAGAGAGACTGCTTAGGGCCACCCCGGGGCCAAGAACACAATGACATGCTGAAGCCTTGTTTATTCAAGGGACCTGTCCGTCAAGTGAATAGACGAGATTTTGGGTGGGGACTGTTGTTTTGAGTGACTTTACCATCAAGCAAAACAGAAAATTGACTTATTTTTACTTCCAGCTTGGTGGATGTTGTAGATTTTTAAAGCTGCATTGTGTGTGATTTTTATGTGGTGCAGTCTGTGTTCTGCTTTCAGCCCATTTACCTCACTCTCCCCTGGTCAGATCTGTGCTCGCTGCATTGTTGTCTATCACAGGGTCACTCTTGACATTACCACCAGGTGGCGCCAGTGTGAAAACCAGTTCCAAATCCCACACAAAGCCACTTTAAAAGATAAGGCTGCTGTTCTGTATTTTTTTCTCATTGTCAACAAATCCTGTTAAAAGACCAAAATCAACTATTTTGTTTGCATCAAACGTTAGACAGGAGGACACAGTGTGGTTGTTGGAGACTACTTTAGCAGTGGATTAATCCACATTTGGTGATCTAGTGAATATGTGGAGCAGCAGGACAGTGTGTGTGGGATTGACTCAAAGAACTTCAGCATGTGTGTCCATGGTTATGAAGGAACAGTCACCCAGTGCAATAGTGTGGCTCACTGATGTGTTTTAATAGTTTTTGGACAACAATGGAAAAATAAGATATATCAGGCTTTGATACACACACAATACAGCGTTGCTTTCAGTCTTTATGTGGATTTTAATTGACAATAAGGAAAATACATAATATCTCTAGCCTCAGCATTGACCTAATCTGTTACATTCAGTGTCTGCCTGTAGGCTTTCATGTTTAATTGTTTTACAACATTGACTCAAAATAGATCACATCTAAATAATCCTTTCTTTGGTGTTTGTTGATATGGATATGGTTAAAAGAAGCATCTGATTAAAGGTCTTTGCAAAAAATGACACAAATGACAGTCTGATGTTGAAAGTATGAGTTCAGACTGCTGTTGAGTTTTGCTGCCTAATTAGAAACAGATGCAATTAACTACAGATGTAAATAAATTGTCTAAAGGAAGAGGCAAACGACAGACACTGCTCTATTCATGCATTACCTCATCAGTAGCCTCTGTCACACCAAGCCTGGTGTACTGTATGCAACAGAGGACTGATTCAGCACCAGGGACAGTTCCACGCAGAGCCTCCTTTAGTCACATTTCTCACATCCAAGTCTAAACCCACCGTGACATCATGCATCGGTGTGTGGAATGCTATTTTGAAGCTTCGGGTGTGGCATTATGGCCATCACGATCACATTTTTGGGGGGGCAGAAGTCACCATATTTGGACGAGAGGGTGTAGCTGGGGAGGATATCCTGATGACCTGACTGAGAACCTAAGGATATTATGGGCAGCAACTTGACAATCGCAAGGTAGTGACGTCCTAAAGCATACCCTGCTTTATCCTCCATTATACTCCAAATAGGAACACAATTTACTAAATAAACATCATGCTGTAATGAAGAAAACTTGAATCTAGTAACGAGAGCATAAACTCACTAATAAAAAAACGTTTAGTGTGGTAATAAATCAAGTTAGAATTAGGGTCATTTTTTCATAAGCTTACATACAATCTGACTCCACTGGTTGAAAGAATGCAGGTTTAAGGCACTTCTGCATTTGCTTCACTTTTCAGACACAGCAGCTCTGTCCATATTTAAGACAGCCAATGCTGTCAGCATCTCATGTCTATTGATTAAGTATTTAAAATACAAATAATTTATATTTGAGAAAGATACTTTCGTTGATTAATGCCCAAGGCCATTGACAGAGATTGCATGAGGTTGATTAGTTATGTATATCCAATCATAATAAGCCATGCAGATTAATCATTAATTCATATATTTATTTAAAAAAACGTGGAGGATAAATTCACCCAAAAATGAAAATTCAGTCATTATCTATTCGCCCTACACCCCCAAGCCTGCAGGTAATACTAATAAAAATAATAGATTTATCATCTTTCCCACTAGATGTCACCTCAAGCATGTTTTCTCTGAGATTACCCATGATTATGATAAAAGCAATAACAGAAAATCATACTGAGTCATACATGATCCAAAGGAAGATGTGTGTATTATACAATAGAGCAGAAACTCACATCAGGTGTTCAGCTCTCACTGTCAAATTCAGAATAAAAGGTAAGATTAACCGCATCAACAGAGATTGAACTCCACTATTAACAGTGACTGTCAACACAATGGTGTATCATTCTTTTGAATCTCTTTGTTATAGGACAGAAGACTGTGATGTGTGGTCTTTTCTTGTAGGCAATCCAATTCTGGGCCTGACAGAAAGAGATAGCTTTGGAGTTCTACAGGATACAGCCAGTTGTTGCAGTTGCAAGTCAGAGAGTATCTGTGAGACTACACACAGCCTTTTCAATAAAAGAAACAACTAGCTATATGATGGGTGATTAGTGCCACAGTGATGGCAAATGATAACATTAAAAGAAAATATGTATTGTAACAAAATGTAGGGTTTTATTTTACTGAGGCATTGTAGTGACATGTCTTACAGAGTGTCTCAAATGTCCTGCTGAAGTGCTAAAGTAGCATTTTGAAATGTTGTCCACAGTGAGATCATGATTGTGAATCAAATCACTGCTCTGATAAAGACAGAGCATGTACCAACAAGTGCAGCCTGCAGACCTTGCCTGACTGTTTCACAACCATTGACATTACAGTGTGAAATATAATGTACTTTTTTACTTTTTTCCCTTGTTATGGCCCATCTACAGGGTAGCCAAAACACAACATGAAAAGGACATGCTGTTGTCAGCGTGCTGGCGTCACAACCATGCAAGATGCAGTCATTTAACTTTACAGGTGTTTAGTTAAGTGCAAAATGAAGGCAGCGTTCAAAGATGTGTGTGGTCTCATGTACTAATGTAGAGATGACTACTCAGTGGGCTTACTCTTATGTCAGAACGTGAACATGTTGACAGCATCGTGGCTGGTGTGATCCCGTCAGAAGATGGTCTTTAGTTCAAACCTGTTTCTAAGTGACCAGTTGTAAATAAATTATATCAAAGGTAAAGACATTCACATCAGCCTCAGCTGTAATATTTAGCTAATGTTACCATTCAAACTCACTAAATTAAGCCAGTAAACATGATAAACTTAACTTTGCATCAACGTATTAGCCTTCTCCTTCTGAGCGTGTTTGCATGCTGACATTGATAAGTTTGTTCAAGTACAGCTTCAAACAGCTAGCATAGCTCTTAGAGTTTTTCTTTTTGCCAATTAATTTTCATTACTGAATGAATTTGATGTCCCCCTTGATCAGGCTATTTGACAGACCATGTTGACACATCTCAGCCTTCAGCTCTGTGGAGATCTCCACCTGGAGCTCAGCTGTGAACTTCTCATGGCTGGATGTGCTGTATGTGCCACTTCCAGCTCCTCTTCACTTCCAGCTCCTCCATTCTTGTTGAAGGAGTTTCCTCTGCTGTACTGAAGCACTGATCCTATCCAGTTCCTCTTAGAGAAGCTTGTTCTTCTCCCTCTCCACCTGCAGGTCAGCTGTGAACTTGTCATGGCTGTGTACATGTGCCACTTGCAGCTCCTCATACAGTTTTCTCAACGAGTTTCTTCTGCTGCATTTCCTTCTCCAGCTCATGCTGAAGGGTGTTAGCCTGCTGTCTGATATTAATAACATCAGTTTCATACCTGAGGCTGATCTCATTGTGTGACACATTGATCCTATCCCGTTCGTCTTGTTTTCGTCCTTCTCCCTCTGGAGCTTTGTGAACTTCACCTCTCTGATTATATATGCCACTTGCAGCTCCTCATAATCTGTTTGAAGGTCTTTCTTCTTCCTCCTCTTCGTATTATTTCTGACCTGAGTTGAAATCTTTGAGAGTTGCTTCATCGCTGTACTTTCTCAGCCTCTCTTGATCTCTTTTTGTTTTTTTCCTGTTGATATAATTTCTTTCAGGGTTTTCTGTTTTTGCAGCTGTTCTTCTGTCTCATCCAGCTCTTGAAGAAGTGCATCGCACATCATGGAGAGATACTGTCGAGAGGACTACATTTTCTTTGGCTGGTATATAACCAACCTGCAGCAGAGACAAGTGTAGCCAGTTGGTTGTGTATCATTGCATACAACTGTGTCTCAAAGAATTACAATCATTCAGCAACTTTGCTCTATCAAAATGCATTTTAGGGAAACAATGCTAGGGAAATAATGCTAACCCTGGATTACACCTCCACATATCAAACACAATGATAATTTTGTATACTGTACTCTCTTAAAGGGGAAGCCTGCAATTAAGGCTACTAGTTATAAAGAAAGAAAAAAAGATAAAAGTTATAATATATACTATTTTTTATGCTTCCCCAGAGACAAACTTTCACAACTTTGCGTGTTCTGCTAACCTTGTTGTTGGGCAGTGAGGCAAAGGGTTTGCTACCATTTAGTTTGGAATTAATTAATTGACAGTAATTAGTAACTAAAACACTCCACTGCCAACACTTCTGATTACTTTAATGAAAAGTTCCATTTCAGTTCTTTGAATATTTGCACATGGGCAAAAAATGTTTTTCCTGCATGACTACCTGTAACAAATGTTTCGTTTTTTTCCAGGAAACTTCCAAAAACATTCCTGAGAATCAAAGAAAACTAGGGTAACCCTTTAATTTACAGGCTGTTAATAACATAGTAATGTGAAGAATTTGCTTAGAAATAACAAGAGTAAAATCAGTTAAATAATGACAAGTTTCAATAGTAGAATTATGAGGATTTACTGTAAAGTATTAGGTAATTAATGCAGAATACAGAGGTTTGGTAATTACAAGGGAATTAAAACACAATACTTTGGTTATTACTGAGTATTTAGCATTTGCATCCTTATCACTTTGTAAAGACAGGTTGTGAGCAGGTAATACCAAGTGGTCTCATATTTGAAGGCTCAGCATGTTTCTGCCGTCCTGTCTGCTCGTGAACACGTAGAGGGCAGACTCACTCTGATTCCAAAGAGACTGAATGAGGACATTTCATTGACTTGTTCTCTGTGATATAAACATGTGCCGTGTTGTTTCTGTGATACAGTCAGGTGCCATTTTGTTGTGAGATGTTGTTTTGTTTGTATGAGCCCGTGTGGTCCTTCAAGAGGACACAGCTCCCTCTATTGGGGTGTATCTGTTGTTTGGATAACCTATAATTAGCACACCTGTGTAGTTTCACTGATTTTGCCAGAATGCACGCTGAAGAAGGGCGTCCTGCCCAAAACGTCCGTGGGGCAACAATAAACAGTTTGGTGGGAGAGCTGTGCTTTATTTGCACCTCAGTTTTATGCCCTCAGTGATTTTTTTTTTATTTAAATAAAAGCTGAATCATTTTTTCTTTTGTTTAAAATAAAACATCAGCAAGGAGAACGATGTGGTAGGATTTTGCCATTTCACTTTTCACAGTCTGCTGTTTCTGTAAGCTAAACCTAATGCTCTTTATGTAAGACTGACCCCAACAGCTACAGAGACCCCACCTCCACCTCCTGCCTCTGTGGCATTAATCACGCCTCATACTTGTGCTTCCGGTTGGGGATAATCCCACCTCCCTCCTGCCAGCACCACAGACACAAATGTTCCGTTCCGTCGTCGAGCATCAACACTCGGGAAAAACAGTGTTTATCTCGGGCACGACTGCTCCTGATGAGAGCGCAGAGGCGGCGGGCCGACAGGCAGGGCTGAGGCGAGGAGCGGCTGCAGCCCGATGGAAGCATGAGGAGCGGACCGACAGACGGTCCAACAAACCACCGGGAGCGATCACACGGTGACCACAGCGGCTTTTCTTCGAGCTGGACAAAAGCCTCGACTGTGACCACACCGGCTGCTGGTCTCTGACGGGACATGAGGGAACTGTTGAGTGACTGTCACTTCTCAGAGGGAACGGCGGAGAGAGAATAAAAAGCGACGTGACCGTCATGGCTGTGCGGAGGCGAGCAGGAGGCGATGCAGCCTGCTGAACGGAGACCCTCAGGTCTGGTGATGGAAGTGAAATGAGATGATTGTGTGTTTGTCAGACTCCATTATGCGCCAGCCGCTGCAGTGACTGAACGCGTTCCTCCACCTGCCTGACTGAGCTGACAGACGATGACTGCACCCTCGGCTCTGCTGTGAGAGGAAGCCGTGCTCCTGCGCTGCCTGCCGGACCGGCTGCTCTGCGGCACCACGGACAGCGACGATGACTCGGCTCCGCAGGAAGGCTCTCGTGGCGCTCTTCCTCTTCACCCTCTTCATCTTCGGGGCCATGATGGGGCTGAGGACGCTGAAACCCAGCGACGGCTTCTCGGACCTGGCCCCCGGCATGGACTTCATCGGGGAGAGATCCGACAGGAGGCGGCTGGACGTGAAGGACGTGGTGGTGTCTCCGGGCCAGTTCCACATGGGCAGCAGCGACACTAAGGTGGTTTTCACCAAATCAGACCGAGATTACAGCATCTTCTATGACGTTCACATCTTCTACTACTTGTGGTACGGCTCTCCCAGCATGGACAACAAGTACATTCACTGGGATCATGTGCTGGTGCCACACTGGGACCCCAAGATCGCAGCCAGCCATGCCCAAGGAAAGCACGCACCTCCAGAGGATATAGCCTCGAGCTTTTACCCCGAGCTGGGACCCTACAGTTCCAGGGACCCAAAGGTGCTGGAGTCGCATATGTCCCAGATAGAAGCGGCTGCAGCAGGTACTGGGTGTAACACTGGATCTACAGTCTCCCATTGTTATTGTTTCATGTTGACGGTCCTGCAGGGCCGGAGCCAGGGCCCCAAAGGCCCCCACCCCACACATAAATAATGAATGAATCTTTACGTTTTTTAATTGTTTGGATTTTTACAGAATACATTCTGTACTATAAGATTAATAAACCTTTTTTAAAGGTGCAATATGTAAGTATTCGCCAGCTGTCGTATGCACTCAATACAAACAGGGTGGTATATCACCAGAGTAACTACTGACTGAAGCAGAGATAACCTAGTTAGCTTGGTTAAACAGCCTATAAACTAATCAGCATTTGTTCATTTTTTTAAATGTTAGAATGTAAAAACCCAGCAGGTTGCTAAAGCCCCAAATTCCCATGATAAAAACACAGACGGCTGGACCTGAGTGGCCTCAACTCACCGTCCACACCTGGTCTAAGTTAGTTGATTGTACTTTTTGTGATTAAAGTAAAAGCAACACAAACACCAGACCACTTTGAAATGCAAAAGCCTGGGTAACGTTTAATGCCAGTGTGTTTTTGTGGCATGGGTAGAAATAAATGACACAACAGTAGCAGTATAAAGCATGATTACACTTTGTGCTGTGGAAAACAGTTACAGTTATTTTCTTCAAATGAAGCCAGAACATTGTGTTCATGCTGGCTGGGTTATACTTAAGCACAATATAATATTAAATGTAATATTTGTCCTACTCCCCACATGCCCACCCACAACCCCAACCTGCTCACGCTCACTGTCCACCTAGCTGTGTAAAGGGCACGTGACTTGCTGCATTGGCACTGAATGTTGGCTTTGGACGCAAACTGTCATATGTGGAGTCATCAATTATGGACGTAGTTGCTAGGATACAGGAATGAGTAAGAGATTAAGTGGAAGACTGATTATTGAAACAAAGGCAGAAATGAAAAGGAGGGGAAGGCTCCATCTATGTGAATCATTTCCATTTTCATTTATACGTTTTAAAAAATTCGACTGGAACATTGACTGAAGGTGATAATTTACTTTTACACTTTACATCCAAGTTTACATTTCCTGCATATACTGTACCTCAATCCTCCAACAAAACAGTGCCTCAACTTCCAACAGCGTTCATTACATTCAAACCTCCTCCCCATGCTGTGGTGTTGCAGGGGTGCTGGTGTTGTCCTGGTACCCTCCCGGGGTGGCAGACGACCACGGAGAGCCCACCGAGGACCTGGTTCCTGCTGTCATGGACGCAGCCCACAGGCACAGCATCAAGGTAACTGGTGAGACAACCGGTATGTTTTTCCTTTCTGATGATTTACAGAATGAATGACTTGCCAGTGCCAGTTAAATGTTTAACCTGAGAACATCATGTATCTAAGCATTGTATCACCAGCTATGTATTCACCCTGCATCTGAAAATGTTTGATTTGTAGTGTGAAAAGCAGACAGCTGCATGCAGTTGATTCATGTCAGTTCTGTCCTGGACATAAATCATATCCTGAGAGATGCTACCAACATGTCAGTTGTAGGATGTATGCTTCATTGAGCACTATGGCCTCCAGAGAATGCTGAAATCATCATATGTTAAAGTTGACTTGATGAAAAACAAGCCACATCTCCATTGTCATACTTTTGGCCCACAGGAAATCAGCCAGAGCCGAGCTGTAGTAGTATTATGTGGAAATGATATCTTAGTCAAACCTAATTATATTGAGATAATTACATGATGTGCCTATTTTGTCAATTGTGTCTCTTTGGCATGAGTGTCAGTTCATATTGGTATCAGATATGTGTTACACCCTGAAGTGGATACAGTGGATCTTGCGTGAGGGAACCAGTTTGTGGCATGAAAGCCTCTAATGTGAACATAATGAGTGGAGCTCAAATAAAAGAATATATATATATATACAAAAATGCACGTATTGCCAAACTTTCATATTTTACCAACTTATTCATTTTTCATTATAACACACTGACTCTGTTTTGGAGTTACCAGCTGTTCCCTCAATAGTCAACACAGTAAAGTTACTGAAGCTTCCAGTCAATAGTGCAAAGTGTTCACCAAGGTTGAACTCTAGCCCAGTCACCTGAGGAAAATTCTGACACTTAACGTTTCTGCAATCCACGGATACATTCAAATTTGTGTGTGACATATGAATCATAGTGACAATCGTACAATACCACGTTTACATTACATGTATATGAGCTGACTTTCATGTCGGGAGGCGCAGATCTGGAGTCAAAGGTGAGAAGGCTGCCAAGCCAAAGACCACTGTTCCAGAGTGCGTTTCAACGTTCGTACGGGTGAAACCACTGGATATTTTTCACGAGATATCGAGACGTTTTCCAGCCGTATTTGTGGTAACAAAACCAGATATGATGTTGGAACATCCTCAGCTATGTTTGTGGCAGCAAACCAGATATCTTTAACATCAGGAAATCAGTTTTTGTGGTGGCAAAATTGGATGTTTTTGATGAGACATGGGGACATTTTCCAGCCATGTTTGTTTCAACAAAACCAGGTGTTCCTAACAAAACATCAGGACACTTCCAGCCATGTTTGTGGCAACAAAAATCTGGTGTTTTAAGTGAAAACATTATACACAAGTGGTTTTTGTGTCCTAACCTAACAAGACCATAAGAACAGGCTTGTCACAACATAGAGTTGAAAATTGGACATAAAGAAATATGAAGTTTGTACATATCTGTGGTTTGCAGAAACACACATACATTGTCAACATGTATTATTGTGACTGGGCCGTGAACTCACAGTAAAACATTCATACAGATTTATTTTGCATTTAAATGCGAGTGTGACGGGTTCCTAAGACTGCATTTTCTCCAGCTGAGAAAAGTGTGTCGTGCCCTTTATTTAAAATGCAGCATGTCCTGCAGCTGCATTGCATTCTGGTCCACTGAAGCTCCTGACAGCGAGGAATTTGGTTCCCTCCCCAGTGGGTTCAAGTGGCATCTATAATTCTGATGCTCTGACCTCAAACCTGACATTTACAGTAACATGGACGTTGCAGAGAGATGAAAATGTTCTGCTTTCAGACTCCTGAGCCAATAGCTGCTTTAAAGACTCAAGGTGCTTAAGGGGAGATTTTCTTTTTCACTGCACCACTCCATCTAACAAACTCATATCTACTTTAGCGCTGAGGAGGTCAGATATCATAAAGCCAAGAGAGGGTGAAGGTGCTTGAGACAGCCGTGGCAAAACAAGCTGAGCACGGACAGGCTGTAGATTCAGCACTCAGAGGACAGAAGAGCTTTCCCTCAGTCTACTTTGCTGCTCCTTATATGGAAGTCTTAGACTGAGAACTGGGTCTCTCTGTGTGTCTCAGTCAGACTTACACAACAGTGTGTATCTCACAGCTGACCTGAGGGCTAATGCTCCAGTGTTTCAGTGCACCAGAGCCGCTGCTGACAAAAACACAGGCTGAAGTCTGTGTTTGTGACCAGTCGTGTGTGTGTGTGTTTGTGTGTGTGTGTGTGTGTGTGTGTGTGTGTGTGTGTGTGTGTGTGTGTGTGTGTGTTTCCTCAACAAATGTCATATATGTGTGCCTTGCATGTCATGATATAGTGCTTTTAACACAGGATGAGTTCATTTGTAAATATTCAACAGCAAAATGACGTGTGAAGAGGGATTGTTGTTCCAAATGCAATCCGGCCCAGACTACTGGTGTCACTGATGTGAAAGAGGACCATCACATTTGACATACAGGAGGACACACAGAGGCTGATCTATAATCCCCTCCAGTGCTCTGTCCTCACTAATTAAACATAGATTGACCCTGATTGCTCAGTGAAATGTTAATGTCAGCATGCTAGCAGCAAACAAGAACAGAGGAATTAAAACTCTGCGCCCTCTTACTATTACAAGGAAGCTTTCTTGTTTAAATGATGAAGATGTTCTCTCAATAACAATTGTGTAAATAGATCTGAAGATAAGAATAGACTGATCGAGCCTTTCTTCCTTTAATAGTAAACACTCACACATGCTTAGGAGTATATTGGATTTAAGGTAACAGCAAGGTAACAAAAACAAGGTAACAGGGTGATTTATTTCACATTATACAACACAGGGTAACATGACAAAATGTTTCTGTAACATGCTACACAAAAATAAACAAACATATGAGCAGTCCTTTATATACATATGAACATGCATACATCCAGGAAATCATTCTGTGATGCATTTTTTACATTTGGGTCAGGTTGAATGTAAACAGCAGCAAGAAGATGGCGATGATGATATGGTCGGCCTCTTCGTATTTAAAAGTTTGATATCAGGTAAACACTGTCCATTAACTTTGACTGCTTTTGAGCACCAAGCATCAATGAGTCCACCTCTCCACGTCCTGATGTTGTCCTGCGCTCTGTTGGATCGGAACATGGTCCGCCCCTCGAGTGCAAAAAATGTGGGATCAGCAGTCTGTGATTTCACATTGTTGCATTGTGTTGTTGAGTCCCATTAGTCGTTTTCATTTTCCTGGAACAGGACATTAGCCAGGAGCAGCTTTCAGTCCAAGCTGGTTTAGCTTAACTCTTACCCCGACTCTATTCAGTCCAGCTGGTCAGGTTGGTTCAAAAGATGCCGTGGGCAGTGATCATCTCCAAGTCCACTGCTCTTAATCTGAAATCTGCACAATCTTCTACAATGCTGTTGAATGTATTTCTGTCATACGTTTTTCAGCGATAAAGCCGAAAGAAATAACACATTAAAAACAAAAATGTGGCTAAGTTTGAAGGAGCTACCAGCCGCTACATCTCCATGAGCAGCAACTGTAATCAAGTCTCGCAATGAAGCACTGAAGCTGCACTAATCAGTGTTTTTATGAGCTGTCAGTCAAATGACTGTGTAATGTGGGAGGTTTTGTTTGCAGTGACAAACACAGATAATTATCACCCAACTCTGCAGTTATCCTCAGCCCCACAGAAGTTTAGCTTCTTTTAGCACATTGTTTTGGTTTGGCTGCAACTGTACTACTTTGGTTCTGTGTCACTGCTCTCACAAACCTTGTACCAAGGAACAGCAGGCAGCTACTTTCAGCAAAAAAGCACTGTACATTATATTCCCAGCTCTAATTGGCAGAAAGATTAAGTCAGCAGCAAGCTAGTAAACGTAGTGGAGCATTCAGCAACTAAGGACTAATTTCTTTCAGGAGTGAAGATTAAAACAGCCAAAATAGAAACATTTTGGTCATTCATCAAGTGGACAGAACCATGACTCAAATAGTAGTTTCTTGCTAACATGTTAGCTGTTATATCAAAATTGTGGCCTAAAAAATGATTGAGTAAAAAATGGTTTTGTTTTTTTTTTAGCTTTAACACATTAATATATACATTATTTATGTGGAAGTCTATCAGTAGTATAAATATGATCGACAGTGCAGATAAAACCTAATTGTGGTTCATTAGTAGTTTAAATTGGAGTTAAACAGCCTCTCCCAGTTTGTAAATATAAATCCATGCCAAAGACTTTTTTGTCCAAACTTCCATTATTACCAGTCTCTGCTGCCACAGATCCCACAAAATCTCACACAACAACAAAGACACCCCCACTGTGGCTGTTAATAGCTGATTTTTTTGTGTGAGAGCAAACTGACATAATAAAATTCACATTATGATGACATACACTTTAAAGGTATAGCGAGAAAATCTTCCTAGATGTATTACGTGCAGTAAACTCAGACAACATTGCAGGATTTCTAACTGTTTCGGGTGATTCTGGATATACCTTTTTCATTTTGAGATCTCAAGAAGCAAAGTTGCACGGACTTTGAGGACATTCTTTGGTATTTTGCATCTGCACTCTTGAATTCATCTATTTAATGTAGCGCATACCAACATTATGATATAACATTGCTTCAGGTTAGTGTTTGTCATCAACTGAAGAAAAGCCAAACATTGGTAGAAGCTGCGGCGGCGCCTATACACCTGAGGCTGGGAGTGTAAATATGAGAGTCTGTCAGCATCACAGCGTGAGGGAATCTGAGCACACAAAGCAATTCTCATTCGCATCCATCCACGCTCTATTCAGCCAAACAGGAACAGATTGAGTAGCGTCTTACCTCGCTGGCCTTTCATGATTTCCAACCAGTCGAGACGGCTGACAAGCCCGAGCCCGGGCACCAAACATGGCTGCGTTACCATGGAAACTGTTTAGGAAGACCTTGCAGCCTCTTTTGAATGATGGAGTGGGCGTCGAGCGCTCGGTATTTGTGGCTCGACAGCTCTGTCAATGCTTTAGTGTTTTCCGTTTTGCTGCAGTAGACCTTTTTTACTTTGTGACTGAAGCAAACAAGCACACCATAGTTTATCCTCGATGACAGCTGGGCATCCATCATTCAGCTTTCGGCTCCTGACAAAGAACAAAACAGTGTTTTATGTGAAATCATACTCCCCCACTCTTGGTGGTTTTCATTTTATAATTTAGTTCCTCTCAAAAGAGAGTTTTTTAGATACTCTTTGAAGTTTTAATTATTACTTCGAGGTGGCTACAAAGGATTTCTGAGACACTCGGGTCAGTGGAATAGACGTCACCTTGTGTCAGATGTGTTGACAGATGACGTGACAGTACAGGACAAGCCTTTGGGGATGGAAAGCATCTGCTCCACTTGTTCTCTCCTCATCCTCCTCCTCCTCCTCCTCCCTCTCAGCTCCATTTTCAAGAATTCCTCAGCTTCCTGCGGGCTAAATTTAGGTTCAGTCTCCCATTCTGTCTCTTTCTATCTTTATACCATAGCAATAGGACACTTTGGATTGTCCTGCCTGTTTTCTCTTTCGATGACTGATGGCTCATGGACCATGGTACTTCTCCAATGGAAGATTATTTTTATACCAAATATGTCAGGCATACACAAGAATCTTGCACTGTACATGCAAGAATCTGAGCACATTCAGTCATTCTGTGCCGGTAAGTAGGAAAAGACACCAAGGCAAAAATAACTGCACTGAACCCTTACAAGCCCTGTGGTGTGAGCACTAGTGGTGCTGTAGATTGCTTAATGACCTAATCCCTTTATTGTTTATATTCCATATTCTATCAGCTCTAGCATGAGGACACAGATGTGAGCATGAGGTTGACATGATCCCTTTTCTGCCGAGTAATATGTAGTAATACGTGTCAACAGTTGTTGGTGGTAATTCAACATTTATGATTACAAAGATAACAGAAGAAAATAAAACAAAAGGAGAATAAAGGTGCAATCTGTTGTAAACGATGCAGGAGGTAGACTATGGCATAGGTGTATGAAGTCTCTCACTGTTTCCAGAGGAAACTGTGTAAAGACTGATAAAAATGCTCAAGTGGTGTCACTTGAGTCAGCATCAGGTGAGGCTGAAGACAGAAGTCTGAACATGAAAGAGAATCTGCTGGTGTGGAGTTGGAAAGAAGTGAGCATAGCAGACCTCTGTAGCTGCTCCTCGCTCCTGCTGCAGGCTAGAGGCTCCAGGCTACATTAGCTGCTACTAGCATAACTCACCTGAATCTGCGGTCATGTAGAATTAGAGTTGCATTGTGGGTAATGTAGGCTAGTTAGAGTGCTGGTCAATTTTGATCCTGTTTTTAAACTGTCCATTGCAACTACCACAATTCAATGGAGTATGGACATTGTTAAAATTAGCAAGGAGATTTTACATTAGTGTAGTCACAGTGAAATTTAAATAAGAGTGTCTTAGCTCTAGTACTGTGACATATTCCAGAGTAAATATGTGGATGGGGTTCAGTTACAAGAGAGATTTAAATAAAATCCTTAAAGTATGACTGGATCAAACAACAGTAGGCGTAGCACGGGATACAGCACAGTACAGAGCTCCAGTGAGTTGTCAAGTCATCAACAGATAACTGTTGGCCACCCACACCTCCCTCACATGCATTGTTAGATCAGCAGGAGAAATTGATAAACCAAGCACAATCTGGCTCTTTGGTTAAAGTTAAACGTTAAAACGTTTACAGGACAAGAGAAGGGAGGACATTTGCTATAAAAGTACTTTTTGGACATACTTTTACATATAACAAGGTTTAACTGAACACTGAACACAGGGAGACAGAAGCTCTACAGCAGTGTGTGTTGATAGATTTGAAGTCATCTGAGGCTCTAGATCAATGTGAGCTGTAGTAATGTAATGTAATGCTTTGTAGAATTGTGTTAGTTCTCTGCAGAAATGTGTCAGACGTCTCCTCTGTCAGTCATCAAGAGGCACACACACATCCACAACTATCAGCACCAAAGAGTAGCACTAGCACACTGCAGTTTGTCTTGTTCCCAGTGCTTCATTTATTGTACAAGGACATGATTGACGACATTTCAGCCACAAAAGTCCAAACGTTGTCAGTCATGTGTCTTCTTTAAGACCATTTATGGTTAAAATGTTGTAGAACAAAAGACTAAAAGGGTGCACTTTGTCTTTTCCAAGGCATTAAGTGAATCATGGTGTTTTATGCATACTTGAAGGTGTCCATTGGGAACATTAGTTGTTCTAAAATAGAGACACTAAAGTTTATGGACTTCCAGAGGGTGACACAGTGTTTCAAAGTTGTAGAACCAGGATTCAGTCTCCATGCCACGTTTTTAACTTGTTCTTGTGTCTGCTTCCGTTGATACTTGTCTTGATGTTGACATCATTTTTTTCTACCATAACACTTTGAAAGATATATTTTCTTCTGTCTGTTCCAGTGTAGAACCAGAAGTGAAATTCACAATTGTGAGAGCTAATAAACAGATCATTTCTGTCATAAAAACAAACAGTTCATGATATTCTGGAATGCAGTGATGGAATAACAGCATAAAAGTATCATTAGTGTCAGGAGTGCGGTTGGGAAGTGCCCGAGTTGTCCATTATCAGGTATAAATGGAACATGGAAGCGAGAAAGTTGTCCCTGCAGAGTTAATTCATTCCTGAATATGGACACCTCAGACGGCATTATCCCTCTTATACCATGGTCAAAGAAAAAAACATTAAGATCATTAATGTATGTCTTCATGCTTTTTGCGATCAAAACATAAAGTTTTAACAAGCAATAACTTCTGGCAACACCAGAGAGTTTGACTTATAGCTGGAACAATCTTTGGAAAACAATGGAAACATTCTTCACTACTCCAGTAAACAGGACAAACTTTAGATATGACTTAACAAAGGGGGGGGATAAAGTAGTCCGCTCAGCTCACAACCCTTTGGCTCAGTGATTAGCCAGAAAGCTAACGTTATGCAGGCAAGATTCACAGTCCATAACATTGCTTACAGTTGACGAACAAGACTTTTTTTATGGTATGTTTAAGATCAAGACTAGCAAGCTAGCAAGCCATGTCATTGTCTTGAAACAATATCAAGATTTTCATGAACAAATAATTGGCCACATGTACTGTCGCCCTCTTCCCTTTATAGACTTTGACACTCTGTGTACTACTTCGCCTGACTTCCTCCTTTGCTGTCGTTATAATTATTATGGCCACTAGAGGTCACTGCTTAACTGGAAACATAAATATGGGTGGTATTAATCTGCGAGGACAGGCTGGCTTCATGATACAGGAGTTAAGCCCATTGTAAATAGAACAGCCACATATAAAACAGTGCAAGCACAGCTTCTCATTAAACCCTTAGTTTTTCCTCAAATTGACATTAGATTTGCTTGGATTGCTCCTTAAATGAACATGATGCTGTATTAATGTTGAGCAATTTGATATTTGAGTATTCACACAAAAATATGCAAATACCGTAAAGAAGCACTTCCAGAGTCGGCACAAAATGACACTTCAATCAACACTGTGCTTCACAGACCAACTAATTAGCGAGGTCCACAGAATACTAATTAAACGTTGCCTTCACACTGGCTGTCCATCAAAACAAATAATACACTGGTATAATGAACAACAGAGAGCTCAGTGTCACTGTATAACCCTCTGTGTTTCAGGCTTGTGTTTGTGTTGTGCTTTTATAATCTCTTTGTTAACATCGGTGTTCAAATGTGTGTTGCACAGGTGGCCTTTCACATACAGCCATACAAAGGGCGGACGGACCAGAGCATGCATGACAACATCAAATACATCATTGACAAGTAAGTTGTTTTTCTCTGCCTCCACTTTCCTCCGTGCTAGACTTGTTTCCTTTCACTGACCACAGGGTCGAGCTCTGCTATCCATATCAGTGGCTGCTGACGTTAGAAGTCTGGCAGTCTGGTGAATCAGGGAAGATGAGGAAGGTGGTTGTTAAATATAGATGTCTCCCCTGTGATCCGGCTGTAATGGATCAGCAGCTACCTTTTTCTCTGACTTCAAGCAGTCTGACTGTTTGTCAAAGGGGAGCTGACTCTTGGTCTACCTCAAAACATTAAATAATTGAGTTTTTTCCATAACTAAAGCTGCGTATAAACTATGTTAGCTTTAAGAGCAAGGCTGTGAGGCTAATCAGATAGTGGTTCATCTAATCAGATATTCAGTAGTAGTATGATAATAAAATAAGCCCATGATCTCATGCTGTGACTAGGATCAAGAATAGAGGCTCACTGAAGCCATATTTATAAAGATACGAGACTGGAGTAAAATCAGTGCCCACGTTAGAAGTTGGAGTTGACTTTATATTGCTGCCAGTATTTTTGGAAACCCACTGTGTTGACCATCTGTATGAGATGAAACAAATATGTAGAGAGAAAAAGGGATGATGGTTTCAGAAAAGCATAAATATTTTCTGAATGTTTGACTCAAACTCAACCTGTGAAATATTAGCTGTATTAAAGGTGCCATGTGTGGCATTTTAGCATCAATCCCAAGACGATAATGTAACAATCAAAGAAAAATACAGATTACGATAAGATTGCTAGCCTGGGCCTCTAGCCTGGCTAATGCACTGACTTTGGGTCACACTAATGAAAATGGCAATTCAACTTCAGGGGCTTTCCATCCCTGATATGTGGCTTCTTAGCTTAACTCGTAGTCACTGCTGTCCCCATTTAAAATGGTAATGAAGCCAGAGATCACAGCCTTTTACTACAGTTAGTATCTTTTTAGCCACAGACCTTAAAGCTGCACAAACTGATGCTTTTTAGATTAACAGTAATCAAAATGACTACGTTTGAAAGGTGTTGCTTGTGCGCATTATCTGCATAGCACCAAACAATATACAGACAAAGTTAGCCAGAACATTTACCAATTAAAAAGCTAGGTATTTTGATCAGGAGTTACTAAAGACCATAAGGAGGCAGATTGAGAGTGAATACATTAATCATGTCACCAGAATTACAACTTCAGATGGATGCTAATGTTGCTTTTTGTTTACTAGATGTCTCTAAAGGGAACTCTCTTCTGACATGTTAGCCAGTTCAACTTTATAACCTGATGAAGGTCTAAGTACCGAAACGTTGTTGTCAACAAACTTATTTGCAAGTGAAGTGGACAGTGTGCGGGAGTCTTTTTCCTGATTTTGTCGGCCTTCGGTCTTGTCCTAGCACCTGTCAACCTTGATGTGTGCAAGCTGCACTCTGTGAGCCAGTTCAGCTTTAAAATACCATAACATCAGCTTGTTGTGGCCCCCAAGAAGCAAAAAAACAAAAAAGAAATGATTATTGCAGCTTTAAGGTAAAATCATATGCTGGTTGGATAGTCCCATATTTGTGGTGATCATATATCCTACCAATCATAATATATATATTCAACACTACCTCACAGTGTCACATATTGTTCATTTATTCCTGATCATGTGTAATTGATAACACTGTTTCGATATATGAAACAAACCCCTATGTGTAGGATTGAGAACATTTCCAGTCTTCTGCATTTGGCGACTCTTAGTGCTAGTAAGACATAAAAAAAGGCCCATTGGCAGCACACCATGAAGCAGAGCAAGCCACCAGTTATCCCTGGAACAAGGAGGAGCACAAAGAGTCATTAGGCCAGTAGAAGCTAACATGAGCAGCAGAAGTATATGCAAACCTTGTAATCACAGCAAATCTACATATAGTATTTTTAAAATGCTTTTTTGTGCATATTGCTTGAAATACTCAGCCTCATCTCATCTTGTGTTTCTCAGATACGGAAAGCATGGCGCCTTCTACAGATTCAGGTCCAGCACAGGGCGAGTCCTGCCTCTGTTTTATGTCTATGACTCCTACCTTACGCCACCAGAGTCCTGGGCAGAGCTTCTGACGACTAAAGGCTCCCACAGCATCAGAGGCACGCCTTACGATGGCGTTTTCGTCGCCCTCATTGTTGAAGAGCGCCACAAGCACGACATCCAAGCTAGCGGGTTTGATGGCATCTACACCTACTTTGCCTCCAACGGTTTCTCCTTTGGCTCATCCCACCAGAACTGGAAAGCCATCAAGACCTTCTGTGATGCAAACAATCTGCTATTTATTCCCAGTGTTGGTCCAGGGTACGTGGACACAGCAGTTCGGCCATGGAACAACCACAACACCAGGAACAGGGTTAACGGACGTTACTACGAGACATCCTTGCAGGCAGCGTTGACTGTCAGGCCAGAAATCGTCACCATTACTTCCTTTAACCAATGGCACGAAGGCACGCAGATAGAGAAGGCTGTACCCAAGAAAACAGTGACCCGTTTGTACCTGGACTACCAACCCAACCACCCAGACCACTACTTGGAGCTTACACGCCAATGGGCTGAGAACTTCAACAAGGAGAAGGACAAGTGGCTGATGTGATTTCCCTCGCCTATAAATGACATTAAGTCTGCACTGTTAAGAGACAATATCTTCATGTTCATCCACCTACCTGTTTTTCTCCAACTTTGAGCCCTTATGATCAGATGTTCCCTAAATGTTCACTCTACCCTTGCAGTTTTTAACCACTAACATTTTTGTACAGGTTGATATGTCCCTGATGTTTTGAATCTACAAGGTCGTGATGATGGATAGCTAATCATGGTTTCCTGATAACAACTCTGTTCAGTATCTGTTTGCCACATCAAGGAAGTGCGGCTATGTACAGTGACTCTGCTCTGTAGGGTTTCTTTCTTATTTTCTTATGATGACAGACTGTTTTTTCCTGTGTTTGTTTGAAGACAAATTAAAATCTGTGTCCGTTTACTGTTGGTGAATCAGTGGTGGCACTGCGCAAGAAAACTGACTTCCAAGAAAGGTCAGAAATCAGCACAGCCTGGAGGTCGTAGAAATGTGGTACTTCCGTCTTGTTTCGAAGCTACATTTGTTTGTGGATGGTGAACTCATCAGTGTGAGCAGAATACATAAAGATGAGTCAGAGGTAGAAGCTGCTGAAAGCTGCTCCAGCTGGTCTAAATTATGGGTGCGCTGAATCACAGTGGGTTAGGGTTATGTTGGGTTCCTTTGTTTACATTTTTGTATGTAGTTCATTTTAGTCCACACTGTGCAGTTATAAGCCATTCAGGGCTTTTAAGCAAAGATCACAGACTCAAGTACGAGTTTCAGTAGGCCAAAGAAGACTAAACCTGTGCAAATCTCTACAGTAACGTAAAGGATATTCCTGGTTCATTACAACTTGGGTCTTGTTTCCATAGTTTTGGCCATCATTGCTGTTAGTTAATGTTATGGTAACATTGCACTCACCGAGGCTCGGATTGATGAACTTACAGTAATGACATAGCTACGACAAAGTCCAACAGGGCAACATTCAGACAGCTTGTAAACGATCCGAGTTTAGCCAGATGAACTAAACTATTTTTTGGAGGATAAAACCAAAATCGACTATGCCAAAAATGTCCAAAATAATTCCTTATTGATTGTGTGTGCACATGACCAGATTAAATGTAGTAAGGCAAGGCAAGTTTATTTGTGTAGCACAATTCAGACACAAGGCAACTCAAAGTGCTTTACAGGCGCATAAAAATTACAGTAAAAGCATTTAAAATACATTAAAACAAGTTAAGAAATAGGAAAGTAGGCTAAAATAGAAAATAGAATAGGTTTCTTACACCAGCTTCCTGTTTTTTTACTGGATTTACCTCCCATCAGGGCTGGACTGGCCATCTGGCATACCGGGCAATGCCCGGTGGGCCGATGCACATATTTGGGCCGGCCCAGTACTGTCATAATTAAAAAAAAAAAAAAAAAAAAAGGATATAGTTTTTTATCGACCGCAACGGTATCTGAGACACTAAACGTGGCCCATTGGTTGATTTTCTTGAAGGACATTGGGCTAGTCCAATGAAATCTCTCAGCTCTCGTTGGCCCGCCCCTCCCCTCCCTCTTGATCATTTGTCCTGACTGGAGGTGGATGTCGAGATGGACGGAAAAAAACAAAAACGAAAGGGGGGAGCAGAAAAGCTAAGGGAAAAAAAAAAAAATACTGAAAGAGGACGCAGCAAAATGTGCGAAAATTACAAACATGTTTGCTACCACAAGCTCGGCGGTTGTCGTCGGGTCGGCCCGGTCGGGTCCAGCAGTCCCAGACCCGGCGCCGGGGGCGAGCGCACAGGTGGTTGACGGAGAGGTAGCGGAGGAGGAGAAGGAGGGAGAGGAGGAGGATGATGATGACGAGAGAGACGTGACCCAGCAGCAGCAGGGACAGATTGAGGTCAGAGAGGCCACTGAAATGTTAGGAGAATCAACGTGGCATCAACAATGAAAATGTTATTGGATGTGTACACTAAACAGTATCTGGGGAATTTGTAGGCTTATATGCAAATGGTCAACCTAGGAAATTATATACATATATAATAATATATAATATATTAATTTTATTAAGTCAGTCTTAAAACATACGTGTGTGTGTGTGTGTGTGTGTGTGTGTGTGTGTGTGTGTGTGTGTGTGTGTGAGTGTGTGTGTGTGTGTGTGAGTGTGTGTGTGTGTGTGTGTGTGTGTGTGTGTGTGTGTTTATGTATACTGCCTTTATAGCCTTTGTTGTCAAATAATGCTTTGAGTAGATTTGGTGTCCAACTTACAGTGTTATTTATTTTAGCTTGCCATAAAGTTATAGTTTGCAGGTGTTGCAGGTTACAATTAGGCCTATTATTATCACATAATATTAGTGAAACATTTCTTTGCTGAAATGGATGATTAATCATTGGTAAACAGAGAAGAAACACTAGTGACACATCTCTGCCTCTCTCTCTTTCTCTGTGTTTAGTCAAGCCATGCTGTTGAAATGGGAGTGGAGGAGACAGTTTAGTACATATGTAAGCACACGCCAGCACACGCCATCCATATATCATGTAAATAACCATGGTGGGCCGCCAGGGACCAAAATGCCCGGGCCATTTTTTGGTCCCAGTCCAGCCCTGCCTCCCATTGTTGTACTTGTCACTCGTCCCAGTGCACCCGGTCGTCACCATGAATTCAGTTTGTATACGCTACAAATTCATGTAGTAGTCAACATGTAAACCATGAGGGAGAGATTTGGTACTAATTTATAGTTTGGCACTTCCATAGCTTACCTCGGGGTTTGTTTAAAGGAGCAATTTGTAAGATAAGGCCAGAATTTTAGGTTAAAACATTCAAAACATTCAGTGTGAAGAAACAACAGTGTTGACATTATGTCAAAGATGTCTCGTAATACCACTTTGTACCATAACAGGCCGGTTCTGATAGCCCCCATAGTTTCAGCGAGTTCACTACTAAGTCTAATAAGTAAACAAAATAAACTCATAAAATGTCAAGAGATCAATTTTTTTACTGAAAAATTCAGGTTTCTCTCTTTTACCAAACTAAAACCAGCTTAATTGCCTCTTTAAATTATCATAAAACACACCAGCTGCAGTGTCTCTGGGCTTGTTAGGTAGAGCGGAAAGACCAGGTGGTGGAGCAGCGGCAGGGCAGCCTGGTTGCAGCCTGCCTGACCGCACTACCGTCACGAGCCCGGAGACACTCTGCCAGTGAAGAGTGACTCTGGAGGATGAGTGACCACAAGAGGAGCAGCAGAAGACTGGGAGAGAGGCCGGATAGGGGAGTATTTTACCTGCAAAACTACAGTTGAAAAAACGCAGAAAACAGACATTTCCAAGGTGGGTTGCGTGAGAAGTAGAATGGGATCCATAAAAACACAACCGCTATACAGATGAAGGATACAGGATACAGGATTGCAAACCAACTAGGTGGACACACGCAAGCGTACTCATACGGAAGGCACTTACTAATGTGGAAGCTGACAGACGGGAGGGAGGCCTGGCACTGTACGAAACAATCGTACCTACTGTGAAAACATCCGAAGGCTATGCTTGAATGGCTCTGTCCACATAAAGCTTGTGCCTATGAAAATGACAGTTAGTACCTGGCTGCTGGCAGCCCATTTACAATTGTCAGGTGTTGGAGCAGCTAATCATAGCTTGAATACAGTTTGTGACAGGTACAAAGTGTTTCTCTTAGCATTCTCCCCGTGAAAAAACTTCAGAATCTGGGCCCTTGCAAGAGACTAAAACGCCTGCTGAAACACAGCATAATAAAATACTATGACCATGACTGTAAGTACTGAACATGCCAAAGATATGTGCCTGAACAGCAACGATTAGCTGTTGCTCCCACTGTTGCCTTTATGTACATCCAGTGCCATCATTAGTTTAATATTTTAATTTGTCCAATACTGCCATACCTGCAAAACTAATGACACTCCCATCATCATCAGCTGGACTTTATGTTTAGTGTTTATGAGCAAATGTTAGCATATGCTAACAAATTTACTTAAGATGGTGAACATGGTAAACATCCATTTCAGCAGTGTGGTGGCTATCAACAGCATGTGGATGTTAGCATTTAGCTAAAAGTACCACTGTGCCTAAGTACAGCCTGACAAAGCCACCAGTATAGCTGCAGACTCTTGTTTATACAGTTGAGTCACACAGTATTTTTTTTATTTTTGAGAGTGATATTACAGTTACTGATCTGGTGAACAAGTTACAAATAAAAGGTCTACAGAATAATGCAAAGGACATTTGAGTGGGATAGAATTAGGTTTTTAAAGTAAGAATTCCCTGAGGAGCCTATTTGTTTTGACCAGTCCATGGAAGTAAACTTGTAACCCATCTAAGCACTTGTATGCTGACATTAAACAGAAGATCCCCAAAAGCTCATCTTATCACAACTGAACAATTTGCCTACACAGACTGTGAAATGTGATTGAAAGCTCCCCTGGAGTCTGAATTAAGATTATTTCATCAAAACTATTAATTCCAAGGTCAAAAATGAACTTTCCTGGTCAAGCTGAGATCAGTTTTTGTCCAGCTGCAGCAGGAACAACCGGACAGAGCTGAACAGACTGTGCTGTGCTAAGCGGTGGAGAGATGCTGCTCATGTCTACAGCAGAATCACTATTAGTCAGACAAACTTATCAGTGACAGGTAAGGAGTGGTTTTACTCTCAAATTATAATAAGGATTGCTCTTTTCACTGCATAATTAATGAGGTAATGTCACAGAGAATACTGAGAGCTGAATAATGCGTTATTTTTTCAGCAACTTCCCTAAAACTGCAGCTGGTTCTGATTCTGTTTCACTTTGGTAGCAGGAAGGCTTCAGGATTCAGTTAAGCATGCAATGATTATCTCTGTCAGTAATTACACTTCAGTCCAGACTAGCAAAATATCTCAACCAATACTCAGATTCTAATATTTTTGATCCATATCTGCCTGTGTCTCTTGCGCCACCCCCTGGCCAAAATGTCATGACTGCACATAAAAAAGCATTAAATCTAAGGCACATTGTTGTTGATAACGTTCAACCCTTTCCAGTGCTGCCACAAGCTATGATATTAAACTTCACACAAGATGGTGGTGCATCACCCCAGCTGACACGTACTGAGGACGTTAATGTACACTAAATGAGGATGGATTGTATTTTATTTTTGGCGATACCCTGGTACCATTTTTAGTTCAGCTCAAAATTGTGCCAGAAACCATCTTACTGTGAAAGACACAATAAAAAGACTCAGGCACAGATCCAGAAGCCCTTAAAAACTCATTTAGCCTCTTAAATAAGTCATAATCTGTATGATCTGTTTCTCTGATCGCTACTGAAATAAAACATATAAGGTTCTTAATATTATGACCATATTAAAAATGCTATATGTGCAGAGAATATAGGATACCAATGAAATTCGCCAACTGCGTGCACATATGAGGAAAAGAGTGACACAAGGTTATTTATATGGTACCATATATTTGAGGCAGGAAGATATTAGGCATGTAGATTTGCTACAACACAGGTCTTCTGTCAGAGGAGTCATCTATCCTTGTGAACGTGGCTAAAGTCGCTATTTTCTCATTTTCATTATCACAACTTATAGTGTGCTAAATGAAAAACGATGTTTCCGCCCGGTTTCGAACCGGGGACCTTTCGCGTGTGAGGCGAACGTGATAACCACTACACTACGGAAACGGATGAAGCAATGGCTGCCCGTCACTCGTCATATTGCACAGCATACAGTGCAATGTACGCTTCAATATAATACATTATAACATCTTTTGCACAAATTGCAAAGTGTAGAGCTAGAAAAGTTATGTTTTTAGTTTGTGATGTCATTGTTTCCAACCGCGATTTGAGCCATAATGCCATATTTTTTTACTTTTTTCATTCATTCTCTATAGTAGTTCTTACCCCTACGGATGTAATATAATTTTGGCCACAAGGAGGATTTCGGTGGCGCTATTTCCCCATTTTTTGGATAAAAGTAAGCAGACCCCGTTGTTACCACAGACAGAGCTGAAGACATCTGGAGGGTAGCAGGGCCATACAGAAGAACTGCTCTATAGTATTTATTACGGCTCTCAAGGAGTAAATGTTGTTACATTAAAGTTGAGTAAGTATATTTATGTCAGTGTTAGCAGACCTGAAGGAGTCTCCAGGAAGACTACGTCACCAATGGATATCAGAGGGTGAACATGTTGTCAGGCTTTGGGGCCAGGGCCAAGCAGCTGCAGGCAGGTGTGGGAGAACAGGACTTCTGATTATGATGCCTTCATCTGAGACAGAATTTAAAAAACTAAAATCAGATGTAACTATTATAAAATGTGATTTCCTCAAAGGTTAACATATTTATATTACTTTGACCCAAAGTAATTTGACCCATACTGGACTTGTTTCAGTTCCTTGAAGACGTTTCACCTCTCATCCAAAAGGCTTCTTCAGTTCTAACTAACTGGAGGGGAGTTTCAGGCTTTTAAACTCTGTGTGGGAGTGTCCTTACAGAGTCGTTAAGGACACGTGTGAGTTTATCACCCACCTACAATGCAGTACTGAGTTCCCTCCCCAGACAGCTTAACAACCATTCACACCTGGACTCATCTAGCCCTAGCAACCCACATGAAGGCCAGTTGGGTCAACGACCCACAAGTGGCCCTAACAACTCTGAAACTCAGAGCTCCCATGTGTCCTTAACGACTCTGTAAGGACACTCCCACACAGAGTGAACCTTCATCAACACGTATTAGCCTGATGTATTATTCCTGAAATAAACCAAAGTGACACTGCTCAAATGCTTTTTTTTCTTTTGTCTGTATTACACTGATACATTATTGTGCTGATCTGTAAGCCCACTGGGGCCTCGTTGTTTGCTTAATGCATTACTTCCATGTTGTTGCATAGATTAACACACCTTCACAAAAAATGCACTCACTCTATGTACGTACACACAATGAGCAAACAAATCAAAATCCCTTTGTTTTATTTAGTTAGACAGTGTATTGTGGATGTCCCAAACTGTTTTAAATGACATATTTTACACACTTGCAACAAAAAACATTTCTCCAACTCGAAGAAACCAAACACACACACACACACACACAAACACACAATCTATCATGTATTGTAAAAAGAAAATCATGGTAACGCAGCACCATCTGCAGGCTTTGATAAGCTGTAAAAAAAAAAAACCCTGAGGATTGCATTTAATGTTGAAATTACTGACTGTATGAAAACCACATGTTTGAAATGACACAGCTTTATAAAGACCAGTACTGTATTCTGTATTTACCCATCATTATCCTAAATATATATGTGATACTCGTATTGAAATTGTGTGACCTGCTGCCATCTGCCAAAAGATACGCAAGTATTTGCCTCCATGCCACCAGACTACAGAGCAGCTTCTCTCCTCAGGCTGAGACTCCTTAAGTCATGCTCAACACCACCATGAAAGATAGTTTGTCTTGTGTAGCATAAATGGACTACAACTTACATTTCATTGTACACCCCTGTGTTGTAGAATGACAAATATATGAACCTTGAATCTTGTAGACTTAACAAATAGACTTGACCTTGCAAGTTCTGTTGTCATGTTCAGGCTAGAGATTGTCCCCTGGGTGAATCTGTGCAGAGCTCTTCCCCTTCATGTCAGCTCCCTCTGTTGATATTAATCATGTGACAGAGCTTAGTTAGAATCATACATGACAAACACATCGGAGCTTCTGTAGCATGGAAATCATGTCATCTAATTTAGTTTATGCAGCGACTGCTTGCAAGTAATACAGTTATTATTGTTGAATACAGCCAGCAGAAAAATGAGCCCTCTTTAAGAATAAGATGCCGATTACTTCCTGATTCAGAATTAGAAAATGAAACCAATCAGTCATTCAACTCCAGACTGATCTGAAACTGGCTGAATCACACAATCAAGGAGCTTCTTTCGATTTTTTTCAATTCCTTTGCAAATAACTCAAAAATAAACTCGAGCAGCTGGGTGCTGTGGGAGCAGGTAATGAGCCTGTCACTTCATCTGCGAGCTCCCTGGATTGTGATTTACAGTGATGATGAGTTTTGTATTCCATGAAATATAAATGTGTTTGCCATATATTGTGCTAATGTTCAATATCTGAAATATTCAATATCCAGATCCTCTGTCTGACAGCTCTTTTAACATTTGCCGGTCACTTGATCTCATTGTAAAACCTTCTCAAAATCATTCCACGCTTCTTGTTTGAGACAATCATCTTGTGCATACATGCATATTACTAAGCATATTATCATCATCTGCACATGCATGGTTCTGCAGTAATGAACTGAATAACTGCTTCTTTGTTCCTCCAATCCATCCACCATTACTGTTCTTCATTTTATCATTTTTTCTCTCATACAAGGCAGTAATTGTTTAATTCCTGTCACCATTAAATTCTTGAGAAATGATATCCAGTATAACGATTGGCAAAAAAATGATTTACAACTATTTTGATAAATGATTAATCCTTTATGGTATCTGTAGTAAGAAATGCCAAACATTTAATGATTCCAGCTTCCTAAAAGTGAGGATGTGCAGCAACCGTCGCCCCAAATGAACATTCAGTTGTTATCTGCTCACCCCCATGCTGAAAGAAAGTCAGGTGAAGTTTTATTGTCCACCAATCATTTCTGGAGCTTCACAGCAAAACAGTGTTGCAGCATTCTCCTTAACAACTGAAGTTGCTGGAAACTTGCCTTGAAATGCTATAAAAAAGACAATATTTACACCCTGGATGAACCTTCCAGGCTTGGCCAGCCACTTCAGACGGGTGTGTGCTAACTCTTTTAGCTCAGCAGCTACAGTGAAGAGTTCAGTTATAAAATGGATGTAAATAGATAACATCTTTCCAGATTAATATGTGATCTCAGGCTTCTGGAGGCTCAGATTACACCAGACAAGCTGTACAGAGCAATTCTGTCTTCTTTCCTTTGGTTGTCTTTTAATGTTTTAAAACAAGTCACCATCTGCTTCAGTTGTTTAGGAGCACGCTGCGATACTGTTTTGCTGTTAAAGCTCCACAAATGTTTTATGGACTATGAAACTGCGAGCAACTTTCAGTCAGCACGGGGGTAAGCAGATAACGACTGAATAGTCATTTTTGGGTGAAATGTTCCTATAATTTAGAGTGATTATCTTTGTAATTTGGACTGTTGGTCAAACAAAAAGCTATATTTATTTTGACAGCATTAACACAGTCTGCACAGGTATCTAAGTTTATTTTATTTGGTGAAGTTTCAGAGTAATCGCTGCCCCTGGTCTCCCTACTTATCAATCTCAAACTACACTTATAAGATGTGAGTTTAAAATGAAACATTCATTATTTATAAGCTGTTTTTAAGGCAACCCAATAAATATTCAGGACACATCCAGCTGTGAGAAGGGTTATTAGACCCTCATGTTTGGTATCAACTCTGCATATGCTGCAATAAATCAGTTACCATCAAGTGATATTGAATCATGTATCCTAGAAACAGGAGAAAATGCTTACAGGTATTAAATATCTCTCTTTTGCAAGGCCAGCTTTATATTCTTGGCACCAGACCTGTGATGTCTGTGACAAGCCCTGCAGGAGCTATTAAGTTGTTTTTATCTAAATCAATTATTCAGCACCTTCAAATGTTCTATGTTAAGAGAAATGCACATTTTAATTTATTACTTGTGTTTAATGCTGCCATAAAAGCCCAGTACTAAACTGGCCAACATAAAGACAGTTAAAATATGCTTATGAGTCAACTGCAACAATAAATCAAAGCCCGAGCGTGCACACACACACACACACACACACACACACACACACACACACACACACACACACACACACACACACACACACACACACACACACACACACACACACACACACACACACACACAGGTCTGTGCACAGCTGCTGTAAAGTCCCAACACTGACAGAAAGCAAACAGGAGATGAACACAAGCAGCACGGTGACAAAAGTACTCAGTTTATTATAATGATCAATCTTCGCCACGTTACAAAGTTATCAAAGGGAGGAATGGAGGGCGGGGCACAGCCTGTAAAACATTACTACATACAAATAAAAAGAAAGGTGGGTGATAAAAAATATAGCTAATCTTAAAGGACGCTCATCAGATGTTTTTCCATTTCTTCTGTGTGACTCAGTCTACAGCAAGCCTTGTCTCTTCAGATCCTCATAGGTCTTCTTGTTGACCACATTTCCACTCGAGTCCTCGTACTCTTCCTGAAAACACACAAGTTAACAAGTTTTGTGTCAATTTTAACTAACAGACATTATTCACCAATCTGTTATCCTGATAGTATCCATTTGGACTCACCTCTGTGTCTGGCTGCCACCGCTCTGATGCCTTCTGGGACTTCAGCTTTGCCCACACTGGAGTTACAAATAAACAAAAAGCACTTAGTGAGACAGACTTCTAAAACTTCTTCAAAATCCAGATGTTCATAACAAGTCCAAGACTCTTACAAGAGACAGCGTCCTCAATCTGTGTGACGTTGGCGAAGTGAGCAGTGTTGGGGATTCCAAGACAGCGCATACCATGAGCATGCCTCCATTCCTACAGAAATACAGCACAAAGTATACTTCAGCTGCACAAGTACACACTTCATGTTATAATTAATGTACTATGTTAATGTATTTTGTTTAGTCTGATAAGCTGACAGTGGAAAATCTGTCAGAAGATTCAATGTAAAGCAATGCCTTTATAATAGAAACTCCTTAAATAAAATCCAAACATACTGCAAAGTGCCTCTGGAAGGCTTTGGGTCCCCTGTAGGTGTAGTTTCCACAGATCTCACAGTTGTAGTTGATGTTCAGCCCGTGGAGTTTATAGAGCCAGTATGGAATTGGCTGGAGGGAAGAAAACAGCAGTCAACAAAAAAACACAATAAAGTTCAGACATGTGCAGAGAATACAAACGGAAGAGTGTAACGCCAGAATGTTAAAGAGCCAACGGATCAGATTTAATGCAAATCAATACGTCCACACAGGAGGATCGAATAGCGTTTTAAATATATCTGGTAGATAGTGCGTCAAAGAGGCCCAGTGATTTAAAGCTGCAGAGACGTTCAAATGTCAGAATGACACCAGCAGATACAGAGCTGTCAGGACTTTCATGGTCCGTGTCCACTGGGGGGCCTTTTGAAGTGAGGGGCCACGCTGCTTCCCAGCAGCACTCTGGGACACTTCCTGCATCTCTTTCTGGCTGCACCTGCTTGGATAGACGTCACTCTTGGCCTGTCTGCTCCTGGATTTCAAACAGACCACCATGGCGTCTCGTCTACAAACTCTCTTATATTACGAAAATAGTTTAACGAAAATATTTTAGGTCAGAAAAAAAACATGTTGTTGCCAAACCTGTCATTTTAACTCAACAACAGTTAGTTTTTGTAGTTTGCAGGAGTTGCGCTGGCCGCCCCTGATTTGCATCATGGTGCCTAGACCTCATCTTTATGCAAATAAGGAGTGTCTCTTGAAACGCAACGCTACCAGAATACATTGCACAGCTGGATACATAGACAATGAATGGAAAGAATGGAAATGACGGATCCTGCGGACACGTACCCTTAGTCTCTAATGGGGTCAGGCTCAAATTTACACTGGATCCTACACTTCCCATGATGCAATTCATTTTGTAATATTTTTAGAACCTTTCTGCATGATGTCTTGCAAGCTCCATGTCCTCAAAACGCAATGCGGCTTTTTTGTTACGCATTTGTCTCTGATGACATCACTCTCATTTGGGTAAGCTAATGGAAGTCAGCAAAAGAAAGATTTTAAGCAGGTGTTAAATCACTCTCGAAATAAAAAAAAAAAACTATACCTGATCATATTTATATTTATGACCTTTTAATGCAAAAATGAATGTTTTTACCCTCTAAACTGATTTGACACTAATTTTCAATTCACAAATAACCATATGAAAAATGAAAATCCAATCCAAACCACATTTGGAGGTGGTTTGAAGTGCAATTCAAATCAGATTTTTGTCTTTTGTGTCACCTGCAGGGCAACACATGACATCAACGTCAAACCCAGAGTGTGCATCAGAATGTCTTGTCTGGACAAAAAAATTGCAATCGGATCACGTATGAATGAACAGTGCCGACACACCATATTTCAGATCTGATGTGGGAAACAAATCTGATTTTTGGGGCGGGGGCAGCCACTAAACCAAAGTCTTGGTACTTTACAACCTGAGAAGGAGACTCCTCATCACTAAAAAGTTTAATATCACGTTGTTATATAAAAAATGTTACTGTTATTGTCCACTTTAAACCAAAGACACGTTGGCTTGTCTCACCTTTCTGTTTCTTCTCCCTGTATGCGACTGCTTTGTTGACTTTCTCTGCCAGCAATATGTTTTATGAAGTCGCACAAAAACACTGTTACACTAAACCCAATATGCCAGATCACCCTATTAGTTTTAAGACTTGGTATTGTGCAGTCCCTACACTCCACAAACAGTCAGTTGATATTGTACATGTCCTCACCTTGCCGTCCCAGCCCAGCGGCAGGTTCTTGGGGTTGTAGATGATCTCATTATCTTCATCTTCGCTCTCACTCTCACTGAGCTGCTCCTCCTCCTCCTCCTCACGCTCTTCTCCGGTCCGGGCCTGCTTCCTCTGGACGTTCTCGTGAGTCAGCTGCCTCTGCTCCTGTTACCGCAACAACATCAGCAGCTGTCATTAAAACCATACATCTCTCACCAGTTAGCTAGGTAACACTTTTCTCAAAATGTTGGCTCCAAGCCTTCATTTCTGACTCCAACAGCAAAGTTAGCCTGATGATATACTGACTCACCCCGAGGATCTCCACATATTCATAGACTTGAGCCTCTAGGAAGGCAATTTCCTTGTTACGCTCCGTGTCTCTGCAGAAGTGATAGATGGAAATTGTTATGAATTATGTAATGAGCCCTATCATAAGACACTGTCAGCATTACACTGAATTTTTAACACCCACTTACTTTTTAGGGCCTTTGGCTTTGGGATTCTTGGCAAACAGTGAAGGGTCCAGTGATTCCAGGGATTTGCCTTTTGTGCTGAAGAGTCTCTGAGCTCTCTCCTCCAGAGTCCTGTCCAGTATACATTAAGTCAGTCAGTTGTCCTACCTTAGTGTGAAACTGTTGTGCACATTCTGACGGTGCAGTTCATACACATTAACAATATTTATTACCATCCCACATCCTTGCCTGCAGTCTAAATGAATGCTGTTTTTTGTTCACACAAGTAAGAAAAATAAATGACAAGTGACAAAAAGATTAGAATTTAAAAAGAAAAATGCTGATTCGTCTCAGCCCTCAACACAGTCCAAGAACAAAACCTGAGCTGTCGAAAAAAAAAACAATACCAGACTGAACAGTGATCACTACTTGGCTTTTGGCTGTTTATGGATTGGAGAAGACAGCTTGGGAGAAGCAATGGTGCCAGGTAAGATCAGGTGTAGGGGTGTCACGAATTTCCACTATCGAAATCGAATGCAGCATCAACAATCCAAAACATGGAGCTTCCAGACAATTATCCTGTGCGCCTGTATGCCGGACTACAAACGAGCAACTGGTACGAAGGTAGTTAAGAGATCAGAGATGCATGTTACACCCAAGAATATGCTGTCAGCTCCTAAATCGCAGATACATAATGCGTCTCATTTCCTCTGGTACACAGCTTCTACAACTACTGAAAATGTTTGGTAAGAACAAAATCCGCCAGGCACCAAATGATGGCATAATTTTCTGCTGGGTGGGTAAATTTCAAACGATTCTCCGCCACACTGACAGTTACTGACAACAAAAAACTCTGCTGAGCGTCTCTGTTGTGCTTTGGTGTCTTTTATCTCCGTACAATTATCTATGCTTCTATCCTCTGTTGTCTGTCTTTGCTGGAATTTAACACACTCAAATGACTTCATGGTGCATTCAGGCGCATGTGTCAAACTCTCTAAATCTACATCGCTTCCTATGGCACAGGATATGTCAGGGACTTCATGGTGAGTTCCAGTGCACCTCATAAAAATGTGTTGACAGTTGTAAGGGCAAGCATAAAAAGCGTAGCCGTCAGTGCGAAAGTCAAATCGAATTGTGGATTTGGAGAATTGTGACGCTCCATTTCAAGTAACATCTTTAGGAAAAACAACCTGCTCTTAAGCCAGCAAACATATTGAATACTTCAGCAACTAAGAGCTAAATAGTGTCAGTGTGTTTTTGTTTGTAAAAACCTCAAATGTAAACTCGTTTCACTTTTGACCAGAACAAGAATGCATTTTATGAATAAGTATAATGAACAAAAAAAAAAACCTTCAGTGTTTTAAAAGAGCTGTGAACTGGGGGGCATCAGAACAGACTGCCTCAAGAGCAGAGACTTCTGAGTGGACAGGGACTACTGCTTGGGAACTACACTGGGACTTACTGTGATAGAAAACGAGGTTAAGCAATTAAGTACCTCAAAAGGTTCCCAGATTCCTGAAAAAATTCTGAAACCTAGCATGAAGTCATGATTTCACATCCACAGTCTCATGTTGTTGTTGTCCCGTCTTCTGGGACTGCAACTACCTCCCCAGTCCGAGAATATGCTTCATACTTCTGACCGTATTCCTGAAGTTTTTCCTGCTACCCCCTCAAACCCCTTCTCGTTTCTAACCCAAGTTCTGTTGGAGTTACTCTATAGTAAACAGCTGACCGACTGTGCTCTACATGGTGCATTCAGGGGCTGCTCATGAATTACAAATGTTGCATCTCATTCCATTGAAATCAAATTTATGGAAGACTTTTTGCTGCACTTAGTTAATATGTAGACTGGTCCTCTGCAGTAAATGAAATAAAGTTAATTTATTTATTTGTTGTTATATACTTAGTTAATTTATGTGAAGCTACTTTATAAAGTTAATCTACCTTCATAGATTAAAAACAAAACAACATATCAAGATCTGAACTGTGGATTTGGAGAATCGTTACACATAGCTCATACAGTTGAGTATCCCTTTTCAACTTCATTACACATTTCCAATAGATAAGATAGTCTGTTATTGTTTCTGCATGCAAACATACTCACCCTCCACATTTCAGTCCCAGTGCCATGAGGGCAGACTTCAATCTGTCCAGACCCAAAGAAGCCAACTCCTGTGGAAAGGAATACGAAAAATACATCAGTAGAAGTATGAATGAGCAGCTTTAGTGTCGATATTAAACTATAGATCATTTAAGCATGAGCACTGAGTGTGTTACCTCCCAGGAGGAGAAAGCAGAGAGGTCCAGATGAGCTCCAGCATGTGTCAAAGCACTGCTTGTCTCTTTCTGCAATAGAAACAAACAGGTTACATGTAATGTACATCTAAAATACCAACTATCGTATTATATAAATAACATAGCAAGAGAACTTACAGGCCAGCCTGGAAATGTCCCCATATCCCATTTTTTCTCAAAGTCTAACAGCACTTTGCCATAGAGATCGTTCTGGTCCAACAGAGGTTTGACCCGGTCTGTGTAGTCCTGCAGGTACTCCAGCAGCATCTCCAAATACCTGCACAAACCACCATCACATCACATGTTGGTCCAATAGCACAGTACATAAACAATCTGCACATTTATAGGTTTTATTTATATATATTAGAGATTCATCGTATTCCCTGGCATAGATGGGCTAATTTTCTTGTCTTAAAAGTGTTGAATAAACACAGATTGGCCAGAACATTAAAACCACTGATGTGACTGAAGTGAAGTGAATAACAACGTTTACCTCGTTACAATGCAAATATTCTGCTTGGGAAACTTGGGTCCTGGCATTTAGGTAGACACCAGTTGACACAAATCACTGATTGGTTATCACTGATTGGTGTGTATCCTACTTTAAGTGTTTAAATTCTATACATATGTTAGCAGAGAGTCCTGATGGGAATAATCCTAATGGTCCTACTTTTTGTATTCAGCATTCTTCCTGTCCTTGGGGATGTCAAACAGCTGGTCGAATGAAGACAGGTAGGTAATGTACTCCAGTTTCTGTAGAGGAAGAGTATAGATCGTGGTTAATAAAATACTCATTCCGTTTGAAGGTTCAGTTTGAATTATGCAGCCTTTAAAAAGGATCATTACCTCAGCTCCCTTCAGGTTGATGTACTTCAGGTAGCAGTCATGGAGGTCGAGGTAGCGGCCGTATCCTTCCTCATCAGTGAACTCCACTAAGTCTGTAGAAGACATACAGATTTCACTCAATTGTCCATTATAGATCTGGGGCCTGTCTCCCAGATTACTAAATTAGTCAGAGAGCACCAGTCTTAACTAATCTACTTTTTAACCGGGGCAGATCCCAATGGAGGTCAGTTAACCTGCTACGGAGCAAACTGGTATTTGAAAGCCTCCTCAGCAGTAAAGTCTATTGAAATCAAAAAGTCACTATTCCTACAAGATCCTGACATGAACATTCTGCTCACAAGTGACAACCACAAATACTACAGAGACGAGTAGTCAACTACTGAATGAACAGGTTTTTGGAGGTGTAGTGCAAAAAGCAGCATGTCATTTTTCCATATAAAATCTTATATCAAAGCAGCTATAATCAATATTTTTGTAATAACAGTGTATCAAATAAAAATGTGACAAAAGTGGAAGGGGTCTCTCGTAGTGATCAACATACAGATATGATCACCTGATTCTACAACTCCTTTCAACTTTTACACATTTATTGACGATATGTAGTGAATATGGTCAAGCAGTTATCAGCTAAAGAGCTTCAGGAGTTGGTGGAAAAAAGACATAATAGTGTGAAAATTGGACATACAGGTGGACTCAAACCTGACTCAAAGTGAATGATACTGTTGCTTCATAACTGCTGTATGTGTTAATGACTTTTGCATCATCACATTCATAATGGTTGACTTTCACAAAGTTTGAAAAAGAGGCACGTTGTTGACAGAATAGTTTTCTATACAAAATGAAAATTCAATTTTATTATACCGCACATGATTTGCACTCAAATGACAATGTTCTATTTGATTATATATTGTCCCGCTAGACTGTCATACAGGTTAAATGTATGATCATTAATAGCAGGTAATTTAGGTATTTGACCACAGTTTTCAGTGATACTGACAACATACCGCAGCTAATGAATTGATCTTAATTCCTTCAAAATATTGAGGCTTAAATTATGGTGTTTAGGTTTGCTGAAGACAGCCATGACAAAGATAGACTGGCTAGGTTAATCTTGCATTGTAAAACAGCCTATTTAGAAGAAATTGTGAATGTTTTAAGTGCATTTGGACTTACTCTGAGCCTCCTCGCTGGGGTTGTCTCTGGCCTTCATCAGCTCCTCAAACTCTGCAGACATGGGAATGGAAATCTACAAAAAAAAAAATAAAAGGTGACAGCATTATTGTTATTATTCTGTTTCATTCTGTTACATATTCTAATTTGACCATTTTCTGTCACTAAGTGACTAAGTGGTTAACTACCTCATTTGGATGCTTTCTGTGAAACTCCTTTATCTGTTTCAGTCTGTTGTAGAACTCTGCAAACTCATTTGGTCCTGAGATGGCAGCGAGTTCATCCCTTCTCATTCTGTCAGAATGAAAAAGGTTACGTTAACACATTAGGTCACGATTCTGGATGCATAATCCACAATAAACATAAAATAAGGTAAAGCGACATTATGTAACCTTTCTACTTAAAATAACAGTTTCAAAATCATTTTGATGGTACAGTGTCTTGTTACTGGGTGAACAGTGTCTCTGTTACAGCCACTCCCTCCATATCACTATGTAGCTGCACTACAAGGTTAGGATCACAGTTAAATACAAGTTTACTTCAAGATACCAGTTTTCAACACATAACACTGTTATGACGTAGTGATTTTTGTAGTTTGTAGTTAGCACCTACATTGCATCTGACAAATTGTTACTGATGTGGGATTTGTATTTACGACAGTGGTGCTGTACTCAAACTATGGGGGGCACCAAATCGCACAAAATGCCTATTTCTACATAATGTTGCTTTAGGTTATTATGAGAAATGTTTTTAACATTAATAATTTAACATTCAACAGGTATTGTGTTTAACAAGTCAAAGCACCATGATCAGGTCAGAGGAGCAGGTTAGGCACATAGACTTACCCATCTTTGTCTTCATAGGAATCTCGGAGATTTGCGCTCACTTCCATATACCTCTGTCAAAAGATAGACAGACTGTCAGCCTTCATTTGTTTTCACATTGAACATTAAACACAGTCGTATACCTTGCTGAACTCAGACCTGCATTCCTGTCTTTGACACGGAGCAAATGTTTCAACAAACAGACTACTGCCCTTCTCCCTCAAACATCTCACAGTACACTGCTGTTTTGTTTAGCTGCAAAGTTTGATTGAAGAGCACTTATGTAGTGTCGGAGTGTTCTGCTGAATGCACTACACGACAGATCTACATGTTTACAATTTAAGCTTTTATATCTGGTTTCCAATTGGCACTGTTGTATATTGGTCATATTTAGGTGGTGTTAAGGAGTTAACTACTTACAGGCTAAAGATGAATAATGTAGCTACATGTCTCTGCAACTAACACTCTGGAGGAGATGGTGCCACTAATAAATTCCCCTCTAAAATCTATGGGTTAATATGCTATTGCATAAGATAATATAACGATGTATATAAATTCACAAGTCTTGAGTTACATACATATAGTTAAATGCAGTTATTACAAGTTTTGCCTCAGAAATGATATCATTGAGCTAACATGTTCATTGTGGCTTGAGGAAAGGTTACCTATGTACCTTAATGAAGAGCTAACTTTAGCCTGCCGGTGCCACTTGTTTAAAACAAATCAAAAGTCATGCTTACGTCCAACATCGCTCTTGTTCGGTGGTCAGAGTTGATCTGTTCCCGTAGCTGTCAGCAAAAGAAACAATATCAATTTTAAAGTTAACTTGCAGATATTTCTGGCGTTGATTAGCAATAATGCTAATGCTAACATAAAGCGAACAGCTTACCGTGGACTTCTTGTGCAACATTTCTTTTGTTTTAGCATCCATTAGCCTCTCTTTCTCTTCGTGATAGCGACGCTGCTGCTCTAAAATAGTCTCCATAGTTAAATAATGTGTCGGACGTTTAGTAAAGACAAGAAAAGACAAGAATTCTGACTGCTTAGCATAAAAATCAAGCCGACCCCGCCGTGCAGGATACGTTTGTTTTCAACGACGCATGTCCGAGTGGCGAACGTCCGTCACTGTACTCGACGTAGAGAAACATCGAGCAGATGAAGGGTTCCGCAGTGGGGACTTGTTCGCTTGTCACTTGCCCGCCACGAACCATGGAACCATGGAACCATAGAACCATAGAACCATAGTGTGTGTAAAATGTTTATAAATTAGTTTACACGAGACCTGTGACAGAGATGGAACTAGGATGATACAATGTGGAGGAAATAGTGGCTTCATTCAGTTATTTATATAAGGTCAATTGAAATCTTTAGGTCTTCTTGAGGTGTTTTAAAGCTACTGTTCATTCCAACTGTTTACATGAATTGAATAATGGAGCAGCTGGTCTCCTTACAGTAGTAGGTCACCAAGCACAGACATCATTAACAAGTCCTTTACTGAATAGGACTCCGTCCATCTGAGTTTTTAAATCCTAAACATGTAGGAAATTGGTTCTATTATCTTGCAGACTTTTCAAACAAGATGGATTGGAAGCCCTCACTGTATTCCTCTCTTTTGCACTTCCTTTGTGGTCTCCACACTACCATCAAGGCCTGCCATAACGCTTCAGAGAGCACAGTCTGCGCGGATACGCGTGGGGGCGCGCACGGAGGCGGTCTGATCCGTCAAGTTACGGCAAACAAAAGAAAATATCGGAACTGAGGATTCACTGCCTAAACATAAAAGACATGCGTTTGATGGAAATATAGGATACTAGAGTGTGTGATAGTATGCTATTTGTGGCACCAAAAAATAATAATAAAATAATAAAATGTAACCGTTTGTTCATCCATATTTATGGGAGTTATTTTTAATTTCGTGATTATCAAATAGGCAAGGCGAGGTCTGTCACATTACAGTTAATTATAGTATTGTCAAGAGAAACACTACCAACGGGACATGGAGGCGCATTACAAAATGAGCTTTTTCTATTCAAAACGCCAAAATAGTTGATTGTCGGTCTTATATGTCGGTATTTAATCAATTTTATTTATAAATCAAATGCATTTTATTTATATAGCCCAAAATCACAATCACATTGCCTCAATGGGCTTTACAGTCTGTACAGTGAAGGACATCCTCTGTCCTTAGACCCTCGATTCGAGTGAGGAAAACTTATAATGAGATAACAAATTCAAATGTGAAAATGTCATTCAAAAGCTATATAATCTACATTATGAATAAAATGGCATAGATAGGTTATTGGATGGGCAGACATGAATGTACTTTCACCATATACCTGAGTTTTCCATTGAGCAAATAGCAAATAAGAGTCTAGTGAGGTAGACGTGAGATTAAAACACTGCAGCCTGTCGTAGATTAAATTCCTATAGTTTCCTCTTGTGTAGTCTGTCTTTATTTGTAATGTGTCACCTCACTCGCGAAGCGGGAACGCGCTCGTTTAGGCTTTTATTTTGTCAGCTAACACCGGAAACGACGCGTGTACCTCCAGCCGCCTCTTGACGGCCTCGGTTTGGCACATTCTCCAGCAGTCAGTCAGTCAAAGCAACGAACGGGAAGCAGCGGACAAGCAGCGCCACAGAATACGGAATATACAGTGGACATTATAACATATCTCTCCTGCCGCCGTGCGTCCAGCCTGCTTATCAAGGTGAGTCGCCGGTGCTCCTCTGAAAAATCAACTCTACGAATTGAACAAAGGTTTATTACGTTATCTTCTGGAGGGAGGGAGGGAGGGGGCGGTGGAGGTGGCTGGGGGAAGAGAGAGGGGGGCATCCATTCTGTCTTTTGTGCTGGAGCAGATTAGGCAGTGGTCAGTGCAAGCTACGATACTGGGTCGGACAAGTGTGCCGTTGGGCTCCATGTCGTCCTATCTACATCAAGATGTGTCGTACCGAGGCTGTCTTCATGTTGAGCACGGGGGGGACCGGGGCGGTGAGTGCTCGGGGGGCTCCTGAACATGCCCGATACGTGCCTCCTCTGTACGGTGCTGAATAGCGAGAGCGTCTCCCCGATAACCCGTCCAGAATATTAGCCATTTTAAACCTCCTCCTCTTCAGCCGTGTACACATACTTCACCTGGATGCTGTTAAGCACCTTTTAAAATCCTCAACAGCCACTGTTTCATTCGGCGTACACCCACTGCACCAAACAGCTCATAAGTCCAGTAAAATGGAAACTTCTGTAACTTAATAGCTAGTAAGATAGTCCCACAACCTTTACCACTGGAAGTATTGTGCACGAAGGTGAAAAAAAACTAAATGTTGAAGTTAAAATAGTGCTCTTTAAGAGCTGGTTTGTTTAATACATTATACGTGAGGTCAGTAAAGGTCATTTTCGACGAGTATTTACCTAGCTGCCAAATGTCTGTCTGTCAAAAGTGAAATGGATATATTACACACACGGACACACACATCAGGGGAGGGCATGTATTGGGACTGTGGGTTCTCTCTGAGGTGTGATTCTCTATAGGCCTGCTCAGTTTGCAAAGCTTCACCTATGCTCATAGTAATGGTTGAGGATGTTGTGACAGTTATACACCTGAAGGGAAAATAAACATCTGCCCTGACTCTTGTGGCAAGAGCAGTATATATACTGCTCTGCCTGCAAGTTTTACTTTCACTGTGTTCACCCTCCCCTGACAACTGGTTGCACATCCTTTTGATATTCACATCATAATAATAACAGCTTACCCTCAGAGGATTCCATTCACCAGAGCATGTACGTGTTATAACCTTTTGAAATGATGCCCCCTATCACCCTAACCCATATAATCCCCCAATTATCTCCCATATCAGCTCACCACCAAATGCAGTTAATTGCGTCAGATAGCCTGCGTGCAGTGGCTGTTTGTCAAATGTCAAAAGCCGAGTAAGCTTGCCAAAGCCGCTGTCATGTTTATTGAACAATCTGTCCTTACTTCTGTCCAATTTGATATTCATTTCAGCTCAGCTGTGTGCAGCAAAAAATGCCCTCACACTCATTCATCTGTATCATACATTTTTCATACCGAAGCAGGGAATGTAAATAGAGGCATTCACCTTGAGTTCGACACACACGCACTCACACACACGCACAGTGACAGAGGAATTGGATTTAGTGAACATGACCTTGTAGGTGTCTTTTAGTATTGAGACTGGATGCTTGTTACCAGCAGACGTTCAACTTGGCAGATTCTGAGGATGAGCAGTAAAGATCTGATCTGAGGTCTTTATTTAACTTTCTGCCTCTGTGGCTCTGAATATATCTCTGCAGGGAGATACCCAATAGAGCTGCAACCATTAAACGATTATTTGTTGACTACTAATTGCCAGCTATTTTGTTAAGCAATTTATCAGTTTTAAATCATAAAAAAAAAAAAAATACAAAAAATTCTCTGTTTCCAGCTTCTTAAAGCAACACTATGTAGCTTTCTGGAGAAAGACAGCTGATTGTAGAGTCACCTCCTATCCATCCATCCATTATCCTTTGCAGGGTTGTGGGGAGCTGGAGCCAATCCCAGCAAAAAATTGGGTGAGTGGCGGGGTACACATAGGTTGCCAGTTGATCACAGGGCCTAGTCTCATTCCCAGATCATCAAATACCAACACTTGTCGAACAATGGCTCACCCATCATCTCGCAGCGCCGGCAGGCAGCAGGGCCTTGTACTGTTGAAACCACACCAGCAGCATGTATATATATATATATATATATATATATATATATATATATGTATATGTATGTATGTATGTATAGCGTATAAGTGTATGCTATGTTTTCAACATTTTTGGTGCTTAGGTTGCCGTTAGGTAAGGTAGCCTTTTCCAGTTGTGTGAAACAGTAAAAGTGAAAGTGAAACAAGTATTACCACAGACATATATATCTATATCTATATATAAATTTATATATGTACAGTAGATGCTGAGTGAATCATCCAATCAAAGAACCACCAAAATGAGTCATTTAGTGATTGAAACACCCTGAGAAAACACACATACTTGCCCATTCAATTAATTGGTTTAAAGGACACCTTTTGGACATCTTTTCTGAAAGAAGAAAAAATATATAATACTTCATTTATATGTGTACACTAACACAGTCCCTCTCCCAAAAGGGAAAAAATGTGTTTTAAAAAAAAACAGTGTAGTGTGTATAACTTTAAGTTAATTTGAAAATGATTCTTTCTAATACTTTAGTATCATGGCTCCATAGACTGGTGAATTTCTTGTCTTTCCTTTAACAATGTAAGTCAGTCTCTGTAAAGCAGTCAGTTCCTTTGTTCACATCCCTGCACAATGTATGTCTGTGTTCTTCCAGAACAGTGCAGTTATCGTCCCCAGTTATCCCTGCAGAGTCAGCTTCTTTACCCATTACAGGGCTTGTACATTCAATAGCCTGCCTCAGAATCACTGTAGCCTTGGGCAGTCTCATAAACATAGTATTAATTTATCTTCAACTTAATGGTTCCATTTTCTCAAATGGGAGAATTTGCTGCTTTTCATTATGTTCTGATGTTTAAAAGATCAAACAATGATTTCATTTAACGAACGCTTTTTCTTCATTCATGGAAAACCTCAACACTATCTAAATGACAAAGACACAAATGGCTAAAGGACTTGGATTTATATAGTGCCCTTCTGGTGTATTGACTACTTCACCCTTCCACATTCATATCATGTCATGCAAGGTGTTAATCTGTTCATCAGGAGCTATATGGCAAAGCCCCAACAACAGCCAATTTGGAGTTCAGTCTCTTGCCCAAGGACACTTCAGCTAGTCTTGGGCCGATATTGGATATCATAGAATATTGCAGTATTTGCTATCATTTGCAATATTTTTCACAGTATTGTTTATCAAACAGCAGTTATAGCATTTTCTGGTAGACATGGACTTAGTTTCTATAAAGAATTACAGCCCACCAATTTTGCAATATTTCAGGTTTGAAGTGGGAGAAAATGGCGAGCCAAGGGATTTGGATGAGTCGTCTTTGCAGTAGGAGGATAATATAGTCTATCACGATATTTGGATATGGGTGGGGGGGATTCATTGTTGTTGTAGCACACAGACATTTCACTATTTTCTGACATATACACAAAACTGTTCATAAATTGAGGATGAAAGTTCATTCTTGACCAACAAACAATCCAGCTCAAGGTCTGCCTATGAGCTTTTTCTGGGCCTTTCAACCATCATCCTTATCAGCTAAATGAGTTTGCTCAGTTTCCAAGGTGATGTTGTTTTATAATTTTATCCATAGAATATTTAATGCGTCTGTGTTGGCTTCAAAGTCATTCATCAATTAATCAGGAAAAACACTATTAATCGATGAATCTATAATGGAATTGTAGACATCAGTCCACAGATGAAGCACCCAGCAGTAAAGATGCAGAAAAACCTTGAGATGAGTGTCTTTGTCTTTTGCAAAAGGCTGCTCGATTATTGTAAAAATCATAATCATTATTATTTTGGTCAATCTTGAGATCATTATTATTTAAGAGGATAAATATCCTTCATTTTTGGAACTTTTTTATCTCAAATACCTTGTTTTCATAATTAATAAGACGCCAAAATCGTATGCTAATTGAAAATACATTTCAAATAATCCCTCGAGCCTAACTGTGTGTGTGTTTTCGGGTGTGTGTGCAGTGTCAGCATGTCCAGTGAGGTGCAGCCGAGGCCGGACGATAGCCCCAACACCAGTGGGGGAAGCTCTGATGCCGAGCAGAGGGAGGCAGCTCCACCGGAGCAGCCAGGCCCCGAGCAGCGGGACCAGACCCAGCCTAAGAAGAAGGAGGCCAAAATCTCCAGCAAGACCGCTGCCAAGCTCTCCACCAGCGCCAAGAGGTAGATCTGCTGCACTAACTCTGCTTTACTTTGTTTCCTCTGCTGGGTGTGTTCCCACACTGTTGAGCTGTTCAAGTTGTTATTCATCACTTCACTCCATCTTTGGTGTTGACTGCTATGTTTTGTTCCCAGTTTTTCCAGTGATCACTGTCACTGTCAATCAAAACAGTGCTAAGCTGTCATTTTGTTGCTAAAACTATTAGTTAATTAATTGTTAGTTGATCAACAGAAAATTAACAATTCAGTTTTGATAAGCTGTGTAAGACATTACTCAAGCCACCAAGATTCTCTGTGAGGATATGCTGCCTTGATTACTTTTGTGTTTTTGACTGTTGGTTGGACAGAACAAGACACATCACTAATGAAATAGTCATTAATTAGTGCGATAATGAGCTTTGATTTCTTTTGTGCGTGACATTAATTTCTTTGTCCACTCCGCTGCTGACATGTTTTCAATATTCCCAAACAAACTACGGGACATTGAAGCATCACTTCCGCACTTCCTGTGCATCCGAGGCCCCTCCAGACACCTATGCTATTTAATCAAAACAACAAATTGTTCATTCTTTGTTTCTTGTTGTCGAGTGTTAATACAAGTTACTACGCGTAAGCACATAAACACAGTTTTGTGTCATCTTTTAAAGGCTTAAAAGTTATAATTATACTTAATTGTGCTCTATTATGTGTTGATAGCAATTTGGAAGCCAGTTGTGTTTACACCTCTGCTCTTTGTGGTTCTTACCACCAACATACTGAATCACTGATCAGATGTTAAAGGCTACTGCTGCTGCTGATGTGCACCGCTGGGATTAAATGCAGAATTTTGCCAGAAAGAGGTTGCAAACCAGTGCCAGATGTTTTCATTTTAAATGCACCCCTGGCGGTTTAGCCCAGTTCCCTAATGTAACTCTGTACTGATTTAGTTTATAACAAGTTCATGGCAGGTTGGCATTGGATATCATAGGGTGATGGCACAGAGAAACAGCAGTTGTTATCTGATTGGGGAATAAGCTTGCCAAGTGGCAAAGCCAGTTCAGATGGTGTGTTGATGCTGATACCAGATCAGTTGAGAGAGACGTTGTTGTCCTCTACACTGTGCCACTTTCTGGCAGCTCCAGTGCCAATGATGAACAAGTCTGTTAGAAGCAAAGCAGCCAAAATAAAACCATAATTCTACTTGCCACCAAAGCAGCATGACCACCAGTACTGTCAAACCTGGTTTCAACCAAAGTGCTTTTGGTATAGTGGCTTTGAACCTGTACATAACCTGTGAATAATGTACCTAAACCACAGATCTGTTTCACAGCACATGGTAGTCCTGTGTAGGCGGGGGCTGTTGCAGGGGCTTCGGGGGTAACCCCTTTCTCTTTTTCAGCTGTTGGGGAACTTTTTAACTCTTGAGAAGCTGCTGAATTTATTAACTGACACTCTGTGACCATTATGTACATTACTGTCAGATTGACAACATATACAAACTGCTAACCTTTTTTTCCTCTGCTCCACTGCAATTTAACTGCAGTTCAGTCTTTTTTCTGCCGCTCTCTTAATCTTTCCAAACCACACACTCGCTACGCACACAAGCTGTTTGCATAGCGAGTGTGTGTTAATGAAACACATTAGTGTTTGTGAAATATTACATCAGAGTGCAGACGACGAGGCAACTCTGGTTGTTCTGACTGACCAATCAGAGGTCTGAAGTGTTTTGACTATACCTTTAGTTCTCAATATTGTTTAAATGTGGAGATAATGGTGCTCATTTTAAGACTGGAAGACATTGTGTTGCAATCAATGGTTAACATGAAAAGTAACAGAGATAGTTGTGTAAAGAATGAAAGAAGTGAGCTAGAGAGAGTTAACTCAACCCTGGCTCCTGTCTCAACCTACACGTAGCTGGCCAATCACAAGATGAAGTGGATGTGAAAGACAGATTGTTGGATTTTAAAATGACAGTATCTCACTGTCTTCACTGAATCTAAACCACATTCGTCTAACTACTGTCTATCAGTGTCATGACTTATTCTTTATGACTTCTGTAATTAAAAGCCTCTGCATCTGCTCTTGTAAATATTCTGCCCCAGGTACATCCTGGGAATGAACTCTTGCGGCACAAAGGAAGCGATAGTCTGTATGTTTCAGATGTCAGGTACAGCAGACAGTTAGAAATAAATGCAGCAATGACTTCTTATCACCAGATAAGGCTACAACATAAAAAATAAGGACCTAGAGGGTTACCACTTTATAGGGAGGTTGACAGGCACACAGTTATTTAGTCGCTTCTCAGTGCTACTTCTTGCTATAAATCATCAACTCCTCCACACACAAGCCAGTGCTGTTGTTTTCCATCATAAAAACTATGCTCAGATGATATTGACTTATTTGCATTTGTTGAGGCATGCGGAATGTAATGGCTTAGTGCTCGTTCTGTCGCAATGAGCTGTGGAACATTAGAGAAAGCAAGTATTTCGTTAAAGGAGTTCACATTCGAACCAGTGCTTTCCCCTGGCCTTGTTCTTTGCACCACTCTCCCTAACAGGTCCCCTGCTTCAGCCGTCAAAATGTGCCACCTCAGGAAATACTGCAGATAAAATTACACAGCACGCACTCAAGCTGAGAATGACTCCATAACCGTGGAGATTGTATTACAGGCTCCTTTGCAAATATATGTCTTTTTTTTCTCCCTCTTTCCCCAAGTGAGTCGTGTACAGTCATTTCCCCGCTGAGGAAACTTTAAAGAAAAATCCCCTCTTGGATACTCTTTCCCTGTTATGTATCATCATCCTGTGATGTACACATTCCAGGAGTTCTTTTATGATGAAGAGTTGTAATGGTACTGACATTCAAAAGCAGTATCAAGGCTGTTTGTGAAATAGAGACAAAATTTAATCTACAGGGTTATGTGCATGGGCACGACTTGACCCTTTCTTTGTGACAGTGAGAGTTTAAATTGGAAAACTTGTGCCCGTGTGCACAAATCCTAAAGGTTACATTTCATCAGTTTTTCACAAACTGATTTTACCACGTCCCTGCGACTCGAGCACCGTTCAAAAATGTAATGACTCAACGTTTTTACTTCTCCCTGTTTTTACATTCGAAACTTGAGCTTGGATAATTAAACTTGACAGAAACTTGACTGTTTTCTTTAAAGATAAGTAAACGTGTCGTTATCCATAATTCCAACATCACTCTTCCATTCTGTTATATTCTGTTCTGTTCTATATGTATATATTCTGCTCACGTTTGTCAGAGGACGCTTCTCTCAAGCATCAAAAGAGCTGTAATGTACGATAGCCTCACACTGCTTTGCATTGTGACTGTTGCACATCTGTTCATTGCCATGTTGATGCTGAAACAATGTTTCATGTCAGCACCGACTGCTTGTCTTTCTTCTCTCTCTCTTGCAAAAGCAAATAATTTTGATGTCCCAGCTAACAAACAGCTGAGTGAACAGACATCATGATCAATAAGAGCAGTCAATTATGTTGTTTTTTTGTTTTTACGGCACCCCTGAACATTTGAAGAGCTATGACTGGGAAGCATTTAAAAAAAACAAGATGCAACTCAGAAATTACTGTATTTATTAAGGAAGCTTAAGGAGACAAAATGTACGTGTCAAGTTCTCGTGAACTTTTACAGAGGAGCAATAGAAAGCATCCTAACTGGAAACACAGCAAACTGGGGTGGTTCATGCACGGCCCAGGACAGGAAGGCTATGTTGGGGTGATTAAAACCGCCCAGAGCATCACTGATATCCATCTACAGAGCATCGGTGATATTGGTGAGGTGAGATGCATGCACAGAGCCCAAAGTGAGGGTCCAGAGCCTAAACGACAACACCCGCCCCAGCCACAGTATGTTCACCCTGCTACCACGTGGAAAAAGATGAAGAATTATCCACTGCCGTACCACGAGACTACAGAGCAGCTGCATTCCTCAGGCTGTTAGACTACTCAACTCATACCGCACACTCATCCAGGGCATGTCTTGTGTACATGGTGCATCAGTTTTAGCAGACTCTGCAAGAAGAGCACTGGGAGGTATAACAGGCAAAACTAAAATACTAAGAGATATGGGTTATTCTACATATTCCAATCTGTACCAAACATGTTCTTACCCTATTTTAGATTATGTGTCAGGAATATGGGGTTTTAAAAGATTTCAGAAAAACAAATGTGTTCTCAATCAAGCAATTGGATTGCTTTTGGGACTTCATAAATATGCGCCTGATCTGGCATTTAACAGAGATACAGGATGAGACTCATGAAGTCAGCTGGAAGCTCAGCATGGTGAGCCTGTGGAACAGGCTGCTGAGTTTACCAACCAATAGGGTAGCCAGTAAAATATTGTATTGTGATTTGTCTGTTTAAGGTGTGTGGGCAAGTGATGTATTTGATTTATCAGAGTGTAGATTGGAAGAAAAGTACCTCCAAAAAGTAAATGTGGAGTTGGAAGAGTTAAAAAGCAAGTTTGGGCTAAATGCTCACAATAATGGTCTGAGGAAGTCTGAAGCAGGCCAAAACTGACAACTTATTGTTTATGTAAGAGGGAGTACAGATGTGAAAAATACGTTAAATATAATTAGCCTAATAGTCAGAGACCTCCATGTGCACAGTTAAGATGTGGCAGATTACCAATGCATGTTGAAACAGGAAGATATAGGTGTGCCTGAAGATGAAAGAGTCTGAGAATATTGTGAGCTAAATGAGGTGGAGAATGAGATTAATACTGTCCTTTATATCATGATTTTCAACAAATATTGTTTAAACGAGTTTATGTTCCTGATTTAGATCTGTTAGGTATTGAGGTTAGAGCTGTAATTGAATAACTCTTTGGTAATGCATTTGCATTGTCTGAATATGTCTTCAAAGCATGGGACCGGAGGAATACGGTAACATATGATAGATAAATTCCTCTTTTTTAGACTGAAGACTCTGCTGAGATGTTGATGTATTGTGCTACTAGATAATGGTGGGTTGATGTGCCGGAATGTTTGGTTTGTTATTAGATAATCTGTCTGAATGATATCAGCCCAAAATGATTCATTCATTCATTCATTCATTCACATAGTCATGACGTGCCACAAGCCTCTGCTCCATGAAATACACTTTACTTAACTCTAATGTTTTATTGCATTCTGAGCAGCATGCCAACAATGGAGGGGTTGCTAAATACAGAGTGATTTATGCCTACATGGGGATTATTTTGGCCCACATGGGGCTGATGTTGAGCTGACTCCCCTCTGATCTCCTGCTAGCTTGATACTACATTAGCTGGCTGACATTCCACTTATACACTGTAAGGTGTTTCAGATATTTATTAAAGGATGTAATTCTTCTGATTATAATGCAAGAAAGCACAGAGTTTGAGTTAAATCTAAGCTAGCAAGTAAATCCTGCTGGGTTTGATTAGCTCCTCCACACAGCACTTTCAGAGGTCGGACAGAAGCAGTATGTTAATGTTATTTTTTCTAAAGCCTGTGTCATAACTAATTTCAGACTAGTGCGTTGAGACTGAATAACTTCCACATTCACACAGACTACTTTCATCAGTCGGAGGGCGACTGCTGCCTGTGATTAAGGCAAACATCTCTGCCACGGCAGTAATGGTGGCGGCACTTAAGAGAGCAACACATAAATCAACTACCAGATTCATCTATACTTACTATAATGGAATCTGAATCTCCACAGAGGGAGTTCTCACATGTACAATGCTTTTTGTTGTAGTTTTCAGCCAAACTGCAACTGAAACAGAAAATCCAAACCCATCAGGAAAAGCACATAAACAAACCAAGAAGAAAATAAATATTTTACGTTATGGAGCCACTTTGACTGACTGTCTACAGACAAGCTGGAAGAATGATGGATACATCAGCACCAGGGCTCCAGACTGCAACCATTTAGCCACATTGTGCGACTATATTTGAAGACAGTGTGACTACATTTTCTAACTAGGACCACCGGTGCAAATTGCAAATATGACCCATGGGTTTTTGTATTTTTAAATCATTCCACTGGTAAGAGAACTGGTAAAAACAAAAAAATGTACAAAAGTAAACAAAACATTTGGCGATCAATCATCTGATCCACTTCACCAATTCATATATGGTTATCTACCCTTAAGACCCGATCTGCCCCCCGAAGGAGAAGAAGAGTGAGTGAGACGGTGCCTGGATGCAGGCCAGAGGTGACCCACGACCAGATTACCATATAAAAATTTGGGCAGTGGAACACTTGAAAATCTAATAATGGACTAATACATATGATAACTAGAATGGCACTCAGTAGAACACATACCTCCATCAGGGCCCAACAGTCCCCTTTTGTACTCACTAGATACAAGCCACCCTAATACACCTGATAATTTTCCAGATCCATGCATTATTCCCTGAAAAATTACTGAAAATGTAAAAAATAATGCCATGTCAGTGAAAGTGAGAATAAATTCCTGGATCCGTCCGTTCTGTCTGGAACTGCGCCAAAAGTTAATGGAGTCTATTCTGGGCCTAGACCCATCCTCCATCCAGGATTTGTGGAAATCTGTTCAGTCGTTTTTTTGTAATGCTGCTGACAAACCAATAAACAAACAAACAGGACAATTAAAACTTTCATGTAATCGTTATTTTTTAATAATATTTGGTTTTAGGAGGTGCTGCGGCCACTCATAAAAATGAATTTCTCTTTGTGACTTTTTCATTTAAAATAACACAGAACATTGTTAGTTATGTGAATTATCTATTTTTAATTTTTTTACCAAAACCTTTTTCAGTAATACACTTTATATGGAAAAAATATCAATGTGTTGGGTTACATGTACATGTAGTAGCAGTGTTCCTACTTTGTGTGCTGGTGCTGGAGCAAAAAGGGTGACTTGTGGAAAAAATTAGTCTGGAGCCGTGAGAACTGTGGTTTAAAAAAAAAAAACAACTGGGCTGAAACATTTTTAAGTCTCTCCATCATGAGCATCAAAAGTCTGTGAGTGAGGCAGAGATGGCACTGTCTGCATGGAGAGAATAACAGCTGCATTTATAGCTGACTGAGTGATTGTAAAGTAACACCAGTCTACCCGGTCCTTGCAGGAAAATGACTGGCATAGTTATGTAACGAATACTTAACCAGGGAGAAATTTGACCTCTCTACAGTCTATTCATTAAACCCTTTTTGATGTTCCCGCTGTGGAAATGCTCCCAGCAGCTTTCTGAAAGGGTGAGGGTTGAGACAGGACGATCAGGCCATGATCAGCAGCTAAATTAATTAACGCAGATGGGTCAGATATGATTCCTTTATCCGACATGCCCTTTTTGCCATCAATATCAATTAATGTGGTTTAAAAAAATGCCAAATATTCAGCCATGACTCTCTGTGTTTATCTTGTGTGACAGCACTTATTCCTGTATCCAGTCACAGCGCTCAGGAACTCATTAGAAAATCAATGAGGTATTCACTGTGTACACTTACTGATTGATTTTACAGGCAGGATTTATATAACTGTCTGTGTTTTGTGTGTGTGTATGTGTGTGTGTGTGTTTGAGAGCGTGATTATAACACAGATCTTCCTCTCGTTTCAGAATCCAGAAAGAGCTTGCAGAGATAACCTTGGACCCGCCGCCAAATTGCAGGTAGGAGCCTGTTGATTGTGTGTTTTTAAAAGGGCTATTTGCTCTGACACCTGAGGCACTTTTGTGTGTGTGTGAGTGTGTATGAGCCTGTGTGAATGGTTGTGCCAGCTCAGTGAGTCACATGAATAGCATAGGTAGATTATCGTGGCGTATTTGCACCACTGTTTGCTCAGGCTGAAGCTCAGTGAGTGGACCTTGTAAGCAGTCAGAGGCATGAATCAGAGTCGGTGTGAAGAATAAAAGAGAGAATATCTGTGTGATTGAACTGATTGGCAGTGTTTACCATTAGGATCACTGTAGCAACAGTATTGTGCTTGCTCACACTCCCTGCGGGTGGGAAAGGCACTCGACTGGTTTGCATGGTTTATTTTTCCTCCCGAGCCAGAGCGTGGTGAGGGACGGAGGTGCCCTACGCTCCTGCCAATCAAGATCTGAGTAAGAGCTTTCATTGTGTGCGAGATTTTCAATGAGTCAGCATTCAGTGTTTTTCTCAAACTGGTGACTTTTTGGAGCAGTGTTAGCTGGCGAGGGGAAGGTGAAGGTGTGACCTTGCAGCTTCTAACTGTGAGCAGTGTAGGCAGCCAGTCACTGACGTCCAGGCATTTCCTGTAGGGCTGAGAAACTTACTGATGTGTGCAACTGACACAGCTGGCTTTGGTGATTCCAGATATTTTTATCCAACCCAAAAGTACAGATGCCCCGATCCGATGTTTTCCTTTCTAATACCACTCCTGATACATCAACCCAGTGTTCTTAATTCAAAATCTATTATCCTCACAGTGTGAAGCATATTAGAATCACTCTTGTTCGTTTACATGAGTCTTTAACTTTACTAACATATAAGTGGAAACCATAATACACTTAGGCTTGTATTATTTTTACTTGTATTGTTCTGAATATAAGATTGTGATGTAATGATAAACAGACTTCAGTTATATTTTACCATATCCTGCACACCATCATGTTCAACTTGTCTAATACACAGAACGTAACATGCGTATCTTGTGCTGTAGGATTACTGGTGTTGGGCACAGTCCTTACAAACTGCTCTGAGCTGCTGTGATAAACAATTATCAGAGTCTGTGCTGTACTCATTGTCCTCTGTGTGTCTACAAAACAGCTGAGGCAGAAGACCTCATTTAGATTCATTACACACTTCTGCAGCTCTTCATTTAATCACATCACCTGCGCATGGATCTGTCTTTCTTCTTTGTTTCCCTTATGAACCCTAACCAGCTGGCTTAACTAACAAAACATAGTTTCTCTCCCAATGATATGATATCAAAACTAGGGATGCCGTAAAGGCTCAGCTACACCAAATGCTTGAGTGTTCTCACACTCAAAAAAGGGACATTATGGTTCATTATTTTTCGGTGTAGCGGTTGAGTTGGACTTTCAGTGCAGTGTAAACTTATGACAACAAAGCAGGAAAAGGAGCACTGCACTGTTAATAAATTCACGCACGTTTCATAACTTCATGCTCACTAAAACTTCTTGTGATCCCTGCAAAACATTCTAAAACTTCACTTTGCCCTAACATTTTGTGTATTTTTATTTATTACATTGTATTTTATTATTTAGTTACTAATTGTTTCTGTTTCATAAGGCAGTAACTGGTAAAAAAAAAAGCTAACAAAGACATACCATGGGGAAGCAAACCTCTAAACAAAAAATCTTCGTATGATTTTATGCATCCATAGTGTTGTTGTACCAACAAAATCTATAATCGTTGCATCCCTAATCTAAACTCATACTTAGTACAGATCTGATAATGATATTTCATATTATACTGTATATATTGGTTCATTGAAGAATTAAGTAATATTATGTACCAGGGTTTGCGTGGCACTAAAAACTGAGTCAGTAGCCCTGAAAGAATGTAATGATGTCTACGAACAAACCATACTTAATGAGTCAGTCACATCTGGCCATTACCCAGTCCACCCAATTAGGTCATGATCGGAGGCAAAAGCCAATCCAATGAGTGCTTCTCTAGATGTACTTATTCACTTTTCTAAAAAGTCATCATTAAAAAGATGTAACTACAGACCTTGTCTGAGTTGCTCTCTTTAACAAACATTACTTTGTACATGCAATGTCACAAAAGAACTTCTGAACAAAGAATGCAAAACAAAAAAACTACTGTATATCACCATGTTGATTTTGGTAATGCCAGTTAACCTGGAATGACACTTTTTATTTCACAGTAAAAGCCCCCCAGTACCTTCAAATTAAAATGCATTATTGGTTAAACAGGAATTGATGAGTTTTAGAGGTAGTGTAATGCATTGAAATTAGCTCAAACGTAGGACATAAACCCTCATGTTTGACCAATACCTGATCTACTGAATCATGTCAGTACCAATCTGGGAGATTGGAACAATGAATCCCTGCTGACGCTGACTTTCTTACCCAAACCTGAGATGACACGTCCAAATGCAGAGACCCAAGGCCAAACTGACACCATAGCAAGCGGGTCTGAACCAACCCTAAATGACAATCCACACTGTTAGTATTTGTTTTTAACTCACTCTGCGGTGATGAATCAAGGCCACCGGTTTAACTGTGAAATACAATTTCATGGAGCCTCCTTGAAAACAATTTTTCAGTTGTCTTTTTGTTATTATTCAGTCTGGTTAAAACAGTCTGTCAGGCTGCTGGCATCATGTTGGACCTGATTTTGAGTTTTTGATTGGACCCGGTAGAACAGTCATTAGCCATCAATAGCCAGTCAGATTTCTGTTCAGCCTTGCCTCTTTCCCATTGTGATCTAATTCTATGAACAATAGAATTCTCCTTGACAGTGTGAAATGGATGCGGGGTAATTGCAACAATTTAAAACTATAAGAATAAATATCTCCGCTTCATCCATTGTTTGCATGGTTTATTAACTCCGATTAGGTGATTTTTTTTTTTCTCTTCTATTGTAATTTTTGACAAACGTTACATGGCTCACTATGTTAACTTATGATGTAACATTTTGAAAAAAGCCATTTCTCCTTTGAAAAGTTTGTATCTGTGGACAGCCACACAAAAGGAGGTTGAGCCTCTCGAAGTAGAACAATTCCTCAACCACGCCGCGTGCAGCGTAAATGCTAAGCAAAGGTCTTTTAGCCGATAAGGAATGACAGAAAATGACCTGTTCATTTGAAGGAACTATCTGCCACAGTTGGAGAGATCTCCTCGGCGCATCGCAGTCCGTTTGTCGGCCCTCCAATCTCAAAGACAAGGCTAATCTGGCTGAAGCAAGCCATTATGTTTCCTGACAAAGGGCCAAACAGCAGAGGGGGAAAAGAAATTTCATGGGTAGACGTTTTTGTAGAAAATGACATTTTTGTGTAAAGGGAGGCTTCCTTGAAGAATGTCCACGCTGAAAAGAGCCCTTGTGACGAATGGATTGAGCTCGGCTGCAGTCAGTAGTCCTCAGCCATAAGTGAAAAATTAGGCTCAGGCTGCTCGAGCTTATTTCAGCATCAGACAGAGATATGAGCCAGCGGAGGCGCGGCGCTACTTGAAATGTAGATTTCTGTATTCATATGCCCCTTGGGGTATTTGCCTCACTCTAACAGCTCCTGATTCCCCCACAAGGCTGTCACATCCCTGGTGTTTGATTCAGCCTACACATTTTACTGCAACAATCCCGATTCAGCCTGTTCTTTTGTGTGATAAGGGAAGCACAATCGCATTGTGAACATTAAAACCTTCTGCCGAGATAAATTCCCTTAAACTGTACTGTACCTCCGCGCTCACAGTGTCTGTTTGAACAAAAGGCTCCACGTTTCCCCAGCCCTTTCTTCACCTACTAATTGATCTGACAGTGTTAAATAGGCTGTGTTTGCTGAAAGACATCAGATGTGAGGGGTTATGAACGGACGCTGTGATGCAGCTCATTACCCCACAGGCTTCAGCTCTTTTTTTCCGCCGCCAGAATAAAGCACAGCTCATGATCACAGCCACTCCTACAAACATCCTCTCTGGCTCATTTTCTGCATTCCCTTCCCGAATAGAAGAAATGGTACTGTAATCCCTCTTGGGAGTGAAAAAAAACACCTTTAACTTTTCCTAAGACGCGCCTGGTTTTAGAGATCATTTGGCTGGATTTTAAAAGGACTTTGCAGATTTTTTTTGAGCCATGCAAGGAAATATTTTTCATCATTCATTTTAATCATCTTTGTCACCCTGCCAGAGAGTAATTAATTGAATGTGACAAGCGCTCTGGAAGGGTATGTAAATAGCCCCCACACCAGACACATTATATTAGCCTGGTGCTTGGTCGGCCTTCCTGGCTCTGTGCATGTGTGGGTGCATGTGTGTGTGTGTGTGTGTGTGTGTGTGTGTGTGTTTTCCATAATTACCATATCCTTTCATGATAGTCCTGGCAGCGTTTTGATAAGAATCCCCATCGGCGGAGGGGAAACAATGTGTGGATACCAAGGGGGGATTGGCCACAATCTCTCACTCTCGCGCTCCCTTTCTCTCTCTTTCCTTCTTAATCCCGGCAGGACTTTGTGTGTTCCAGAGGAATAACTTCCCAGTGAATATCACTGAAGATCTATCAGTGAAATGAAAGCAATAAGGCAGAAGAAAGTGTCGCTGCAGAGAGGGTTGAATGAGAGAAATGCAAATTCACCCATGACTATCAGGTTGTAGATATGATTGAATCAAACAAAAGTCGGCTTTCATTGTCTGCCATGAGGCACTGGTTCACTTACTCAAAGGAGGATGACAGACGCTGAGCTCAGCTCGGTGATCTCCATCCAGCTGTCAAAAAAATACAACGTGTCTGGTTAGGTTAGGTTGATGCAAATGAGCGTTCTTTATACATTTCCATATAATTACATTAATGACAGAACTTGTCACTCAACAAGTGATTAGAACTGAGTAAGAGTATTTTTGCCCTCAAACTAATGCTTGCCATATTTCATACCATTATCCAAAGAAACACACTTTGCAATATTACACCATGGGGCTTGACTGATGTGTTCAGCTTTCACTAAATAACTGAACTCAGTGCAGCAAAGCCATTCATCTTCAGTTTGGAGCAGGTTCTGCCCTGACAGTTTCACAAAACCCTGATGTTTATTTTTTAAACTAATTTTATCTGCTAATGATTCAAACTCTAATGACTATGGAAATAAGTTGGTCTTTCAAAGGCTGTATGTATCCAAGTGTTCCCACCATTTTGTCGGTGTAGCATAGTTCCTTAAAGAGTCAGTGTAGGCTGCAAGTGTCTTAAAATGCTCGTAATGCTGTTTCAGAGACAAACATAACATCCTGTGTTATCACTAGGGCTGCACAATAAAATGTATTGAAATAGGGCTGCAACTAATCCCACTATTATAAGGCTTAGGTGCAGCACCCAAGCAGTTTTGGGCACCATGACAGCTGAATGAATGTAAAATCAATGTGAAGCGCATCAAAACTAACTGAATGACTTTTCCCAGATCTAATGGTTGTAGTTAGTCCCTAGTGGACTTCTTTAGCAAATTTAAAGCTACATTAAGCTTTTTGTGTTATTTATTTATTATCTGCTTGAGCTTTTCCAACTTTTTGTATACCAATACAATAATGGTCCAAAATAATGTAAAATTGCACATTCTTTATTGAAAAAGTTTCTTGCAGGAGAACGTTCAAACCCACTTCCAAATATTTGCACCCAAGTCCCCCACAAACCTGGGGAAACATTGTGATGATTATTACACCTGCCAACGAGGTTAGGTTTTCACCCATGTCTGTTGGTTGGTTGGTCAGCAGGATTAGACAAAAGTACACAACAGATTTCCACGCAACTTGGATGGAGGATGGGTCTCGGCACAGAATTAGATCCCATTAACTTTTGGTGCTGCTCTAGATAAATGGACCGATCCAGGATTTTCTTTTTCTTTTTACATTGTGAAATGACTAGGGAATAATGCACGGATTTTGATGGGAAAAAAACAGGCACATGTGGCTGCTATCTATGAGTGAGGACAATTTGTTGCACCTAGATCTGGTGAGCTCAAAGTATGGTTAAGCAGTTATAGGTGGTTTCAAATTGAGTGATACAGGGCTATCGGGTGTGTACTGTTAGGCCTTGGCGGAGGTATGCGCTTTACTGAGTGCCAGTCGATTTATTATCAAAATCTGAGTTATTGATTAGTTCACAAATTGTTGCAATTGCACTTGATTATTTTTTTTTAAAGCAGTATGAAACTGGAGCAGCATCAAAATTACAACATTTAATGGCAAGTAACACTAACTTTGCTGTATTAGCATCAGCTCTATCTTTTAGTCTTAGCATTACATTTACAAACTTTCCAGGTGTAACTGTTGTGTAGACAGTCATCTACTACTACTATGTGTTGAAGAGCAAGATGAGTCAGAATCTGGGTGGTCTACCACCTCTGGTAAACCTTTTCCTTGGGGGAAGCCCTGCTGTGCATGCATGGTGCAGTTCCAACCAGGCTGCTGAGAAAGCACTTGGTGTATTCTTGATCTCTGAGCATTTAATGAAAGTGCCTTGTGTAAACTACAGCATGTAGTGTACGAATGTGAACCTGGATGTTACAGGGTAATGCACATGTGGAGGAGGAGGGGCTGTTGGGGTATGCCAACAAAGCTTTGCCTGAGGACCCCGTCACAGGTGAATCTGGCCTTATGTGCAAGAAACATAGCACCGACCAGTGACCTCAGTGATGTTAATACAAACATGCAAGTCCACCGTCAGTCAGCATTAATGTAAAGTGATGCAGCAAAGGACGAGATCCATTGCATGACTTTAAAAGTAAATAATAACACTCCAGTGAAGATGAGGAAACAAATGTTCTTAGTTTACTTAATCATTATTTTCTATGGATACCAAAAACGAGCTCTGTCCTATTGTGTTGGATGCTTTTATGTCGAGGATGATAATTTAAAGCATTTACTATGCAAACCGTTCAGTGGTGAAGGGCAGTATATTGAAGTTGAATCCCTTTTTTGTATGAAAAAAAATCCTTTTCATTGTCCAAAAGTCACATCTGGTCATTGCAGCACATGGGAAAGTCCTGGAGATGTCCTGGCCGGCCGGCCAACGGAAAGTGGTTTGACTCTGAGTCAAGGTTCCTGCTTTTTTCCTCAGGATTGAGACCTTGACAGTCAACTTTAGTTTTAGTAAAAGGCAGAGAAGATGTTTTATTGGTGTTGCTGAGCTACAGTGTTCCCAGCAGTGAGTCTCTTACATCTCTCCCATAACTCTCCTATGTTATGTGAGAATCATCAGTCTCTCAGCAGCTGTTACGGTACTGAGAACTGTAATACATCAGTCATGAATAGGACTCCTATATCAGTATCATCCCATATTTCAAGTCTGCTCAAGTGTCCTAATCTGCCACAAAACAACATTTAAAGATATTAGTAAAATAAATAAGATGATTGACAGTCCCCTCTCTTTGCCCTCAGTAGTGTCTCAGTATTGGACAGAAGCAAAATTAGTGAAGGATGTTATTGATTCCTGAGCTCTGCTGCCTGTCAGCCCTTTCCAGCCATAATAAACTAATAGATTCAGAGCTTTTACTACAGACATGATAAATCCAAAAGCCAACAAAGTGTACATGAACTAGTGGAAACACGTTTTATCCAAAGGCTGTAAGGCGTCTTCTACCAAACAGCTTCCAAGATTTTGGAATCTGGTCACAGTGACCTTGTGGATTAAGTGCCATTGTAAGCCACTACTGAGAAAACCCCTTAAATCAGCATCTAACTGAAGGTATTTAAATGTGTTGAGAATGGTGAACGTTATTTTTCCCCATAAATAACATACATATATCCCTACATAAAAACATTTCCAAATCAAAACTATCCTTTCCAACCAGATGCAATACCAGTACCCAAAATCAGGGCATCTGTCTCAACCAGGTACCAATCCATTACCAGTTCTTTCTTTTCCACTTTTAAAATCGGTGAACCTCTTTGTGTGGAACAGATCAGTGTTCTTTCTTTGTGAAGACAATAACTTTACATCAATTATTAACTGTAAGTGGGGACATTCATACATCAGTATACTTGTACAGTTGAAAAAATATACTGTTTAGAAGATTTATGAAATGGCATAATTACGACGCATCTACTTCATAATGGCAGACACGCCATCATGTTTGACTTGTCTAACACACACACGCAGCAGCATGATTACTGGTGTTCTGTACAGATAAAGGCCTTATAAATGGGGCCGAGCTTCTCTGAGCAGCTGTGATCAGAGTCGATTCTGCACTCACCCTCCTCCGTGCGTCCACAGCACAGCTGAGGCGAACGGCAGTGTTCAGTTCCATTACATGTTTCTGCAGCTCTGCATCTCAATTCGTTTTCACTCAAAACCAAACACGATCTGCCTTTGGAGTGTTTTTCATCTCCAGTTGGTAAAAGTTTGCAACTCAGTTCTTTCAGAAGAAACAAATACTTATCACCCTGTTTATTCGTCTGGAATCCGTAGTATTTCCAGACATCTGATTTTAACTTATTTTGCAGGGGTTCGATGTGCGATGGAAAGATGTGTGTTCCCCCTTGTGTTAATTAAAAATAAATCAGGGAATCAATAAAAGACTGTAGGTTTCATGTTAGACAGCGTTTTCAAGTCACACGAGAGGATATTCATAATCATCACGATGACGGAAATTCACCACAATATACTTATTTTTATCTCGATCCGTGATAACATCTAATATTGTTCCATTCCTATGTCTCACAGACCTTTTTAGCTTTATTACTCCATTTAATGTGGAAAATGAGTAAAACCCTATGGCATTTCCATTTGCGTCAAACCATGTTGTGTTGATTTGTGTTTCAATTACCAGTAAAATGCAGCAATTTGTGTCGCACCAAACCACACCCAAGACGGACCATTTCTGGAGTTGGGTCAAAGTGCACCTGACCTCTTCCCAGCAGGTTGCGGTGGCGTCATTATGGGACAAATGGAAGCTTCCTCTTTCTCTTCTAGATCCATTTCATCATCCTGTCTCCATTTTCCAAGGAATATGTAGGAGATACTGAGCAAATTGTAACAATAGCCTGAAAATCCATGCTGATAAGTAGCTGGCTACCAACAACCATTGTAGGGTGCAATGGTAAAGAGCATTCACCAGTTAAAAGTCATTGGCTCAAGGCAAGTTCATCAGTTAATGGAGATGCAATTCCCTGCTGCACTGGGATGATGTGCCAATCAAACCAAGTCAAGCCAAGCCAGCATATCTATGGAAAAGAGCTGCCTACTCTTTGTAAAGCGCATAATATTAGAAAGCAGTCGTGCCAAGTTCAGTAGTATATGAAATTACAGAGTATGAAGATCAGTCAATATTTAGCCTCTCAATGATTTGTCAGAGATTTGTCAGAACTACAGTGTCTTCTCTGTGGTCCGGTCCCTTTCCTCTGGAATGTTTGGGTGACGAATCATGGCTTGGGAAGTCGCCTGGCCGGTAGTTCAGGTCTGCAGTCCAGCCCTGCAGCATCCCAGCCAGCTACTGTGGCTGTGGTCTTGTCAGATAAATGGGAGGAGGTCCAGTTTGTTATCAGGAAGCGTCCCGCAGTGAAACAGCCGGCTAGTGGGCACACCAGCTGTTCAGCCAGCAACTCGCTGCTCACTCTAAAAGTTGCATTAGTTTCATACACAAACACACACTGAGAGGAGGAACGGTGTGATTACCACCTCTAAGACTTAAATCTGTATTAAATGATTACTTTGATTTACTAAAGGCTATATAAGAAACCAGTATGTGTTAGGTACTTTGCAGCATGCTGTGTTTTTGGTTCATAGTGCTGACGAGGCTGTGGTTTACTGCTGAGAAGCACCATGTATCTACCATGGAAGTTCAAGGCTTGTGGGGGTAGATTATAATCACAATTGACTGTTTTGTGTAAACAACGCGGTCTGAAATGATGTAACAAGGTCACTGTGTTACTCATCTTTGTTGTCACTCATCTTTGTTTATGATGCACATGTCAGACTTAAAATAGGTGAAAATATTTCCACAGCATGGCTGTCTTACCAGAGGTGTCTTTTTCGTTCCAGCTCAAGGTTACAGCTCTGGAGATGTCTTCACTGTTATTGTCAAGGACACAACCTGCTTGTCATCCTCTGTCGCATGTGTGATATTAGAGAGCTGTCATGGTGTTAGTGCTGTGTACTTTGAAACCACACAGTTGACTTGCTGTATGCTACACTGATAGCTGCTGTCAGCCTGTCAAAGAAAAAATATTGGACACCTGAACAATGCTGTGGTAATTTGGTCATTACCTTTTTTTCTCCTCAACAGCTGAGCTTCCACAGCTCAAGGTTCCCATGAAGTCAAAATCAACGTTTAAGTGATTTAAATTACGTGTCTTGCTCCATATCTCAATATACAATGCTATCAGGCCCAACAATGGCAGGAATGTTGTTTTGTGTGTATTTTGATGGCATTTTAGAGTTTGTAACTTCCTGGAAAATGACAAAAAAAATGTTGATGACGCATTCTGCACCAAATTATTTTGTCCAATAAACACTTTGTATTTATAACATTGCTGTGGATGTTTAAAAAGAAGGAAGCCATCAGAGTGGGTTGTTTCTGGGTCCCAGACCTTAGAAATTACTGTACAATGTCACAACACCATAACTTCACTCACTGATTTGGGTGAAAGTGGATATTTTATGGAGAAAATATTTTCTGATATCCTCTGGCTGCTTTGCCTCAAGTCTGGACAGATAACACCTTGTTGCTAAAGTAGCTGCTAACCACTGCTAACTAGCAGCCTCCCCTAAATGCCTCTGGGCCCCAAGCCATAAGCAGCCTCAGAGAATGATAGAGCTGAGCCACAGTACTCACGTAATTTATGGAGTTTCCTGATGGCTGATAATGGAAGCTTTGTAGCTAGAGTAACCGGTAATTGCTGCAAGTGTAGCTGCTGTTAGGTAATTAGCTTGTAGCCATGCAGCTAGTGATTGTTTTTGCTGACTCAGCCCCGGGATGCCAGGAGACAAACCTGGCAAGAAAACCACCGTGGCACTGTATTCCCTGTCTTCAAACTGCCCGCTGTGTTCACGAGGAGCTGCCAGTCCAGGGCCAGGCAAAGTCGGTGGATTGCTATGGGCTGCTGTAAATCCCCTCTTAGCTGTCTGTTCTTACAGAAAACATGTAACTAGGTCTAAGCAATTAGCACTCCACTTGCTGTTTCATGGGAACTTTAAACTATATGGCCAAAAGTATGAAGACAGGAGTGTCTACATACCAGAAGTGAGACCACTGGTGAGTCATCACCATCTTACTGTGTTGGGTAGCAGCACTCAAACACAGTGAAGATAGAATGTTTTGAGAGTCCATTTTCATTCTGCCTTGAACATTTTTATGAAGAGATATTTGTAATATTTGTGTTACAGGTAGTATTGAATTTGAAAATTGGGACTCAATATTATGTGTTGTGTTATTATCTAAATAGAGAGCAAACAGGATACCATGCAGTGATGTCTGGGTTAAAAAATTAACACTTGTGACTGTGAGTTCCAGTTCTGTTGTTTACCCACTAACCCGTGGAACACACTTCCTGCTTGTGTAGTACGTGGCGGCTGCGTTGCTAAAGTGCTGCGGTTCACTAGTGTGCACACAGGCCACTTTGCTGCTGCGGCGCTGCCTGCCCTATGCTTTTACGTGGAACCTTTGATAATTATCAATAAAAATGAAGACATGATTTTCCTTCAGTCCTGTTGAAGGAACGAGAAAGTGGAGGGAGAAAGAGATGGAGGGAGGGAGGGAGGGAGGGAAGGAAAAAGAGTGCACAGGAAACAAAGTGTCATTCACATGTTGTATGTATTCTCTTCATGTCTGTGACATTTTCTACAGATGCAGACATTGAAACTGTAGTGACACGCTGGTATTCTGTCGATATGGCTGTCTACAGGTCGTTTTCATTATTATTTTTACAGAGAACCACTCTCTGCTGCAGCCTCGTTTGACATGCGCGTGAGCTGTGCTACTCACATTGTTTTTGCTCTACACCGTTTGCATGATCTCTGAAATAAAAAGCAAGACGTTACCAACTTATAATCAGAGTTTTTTTTTAATTTTTGTTTTTCACAAGAAACACATAACATACCCATCATATTAACAACTAACACTTTGCGCTATATACACGCACTTCACAGCCATCTGGGCAATAAAAACAGAAAACCAGTAATACGATTACATCACAATAAAATAAATAAATAAATAAATAAAAATAATAGTAATAATAGATAAAATAATACATCTTAAATAAAATAAAATAAAATACAAAATAAAAGGAGTGTGGGGGGAATTTCGCATGATAATACTTTCATTATGGGGCACTAGTCAGTTGAAATTGAATACAATGTAGGAAGTGGGACCTGGTAGAATTTACCCCTACCATCATTCAATCTTGCAATAAGATCTTCAAAGGAGGCTGTGTCTGTCATCAGCTTTAGCCAGTCTGTGAAACCAGGCCTTACTTGGCTTTTCCAGTGTCTAAAGATTATTCTTACAGCTGAGATAGACATGACCAACTTAAAGTAATTCGTTCCTGCCATGTGAATCTAAATTAACATTTGGTAAAGCATCCCAAAGTTTCTGTAATTCAGGTCTGTGTAAACACAGTCTTTTGGGCGCTTGGTGGTTTTGTACAGTACATAAGCTTTGAGAATGCTGTAGAACACTTAAAGTAAGATTATCTGGACCGATAAAAACATCAGGTCTGCACACAAATGGACCATTCATTTCAATGACTCGATCAGGGATTATGTGGGTGTACAGCTAATGGAACATTTACTACAGTGCACAGCTGCTTAGAGCCACTTTGTTCTTCTGTAAAAGATTTGAACAAGCTGTAGATATCGTGATCTGTCAAATCACTCCAGATTTGTGCAGTGATGCCTGCTACATGGGGAGAATCCCTTGGGGATTTTGGGGTTTCTAAGAAGTCATTGTGTTTTAAGCTCAGTTTGTTTGAGGAAGAAAAATGAATAGAATGGTAAGCTGAGCTGAGAGTGACTGCAAGAGACAGACGTACCCATCTGCTTCAGAGAGGAAACAGAGGAGGTACCTTAAAGATTTCTGCAGCCCACCTACAGAGAGACGCCACTATGGAAATACTAATTATTCATTGTCAGCCAGCCCCGCTCTCTCACCAGCTGACTGTGAATCCCTTTTTGATTTTCACACTGCATGCAGCTCTGACTAGCTTTACACCAGGAACAAGGTGATTATGCCTGTCTGGCTTTCTTCTTTTGTCTGTATATTGTATTTTCCCTGAATGAATGAGTTAATGTATTTGGCCAAATTGATTTCCCCCTTTTATTTTATTAAGCACAATCCACGAGTTTCCCCGGGAGGTCACTGGGGAAATGATATTTCGGAACTAGCGTAAGAAAGTACCATAATACCTGATATACCCGCGTCACTTCCAGGCTTTGGAAGTGTTAGCTAAGGCATTTATAAAAGTGTAAGTAGTACTCAATTATTCAAGTTAGAAGTGTGAAAATTTCTCGATTCCAAGATGCATCGCAATGCTGACATGGAACATTCTGCATCGAAGCAAAGACAGAGCATAATCGAGAGTCTGCAGCATATGTTGATTGTTGATTGTCCAGCCTCAGCTTGACAATAAAGGTACGTTGCGACGTTGCTCCCGTGCTTTGAACTGTGGGTGGACATTAGGCTAACATTACTTATGTAGGAGGCATGTCGGAGGGAGGCAGAGATCATCTGCGAGCGATTAAAAAACCTTTTTTGAGTATTTTTTCAATAGGGCATCTGGGGACACATGTTGGATTTTATTAACTTGCTGGGAAGTATGAACTGGACGAGACCCACCCTGAGTGTGACTTCTGCCTCACAACAATTACTAATCATGTTAGCCATTTTCACCAGAAGCTAACATCTGCAGCCATAAATAATACGAAGGAGGAGGCGCTGTCAACTTTGACGTCCAACTCTGAGAGAGGTGTGTGCAGCAGATTCAATAAATGTCTTATCTTAAAGCTGCTATGTGAAAACAGTATTATTGTACAATTTAAGTACTATATACTACAAAAAAACGTGTAAGGCACTGCAGATAGATAAATGGTTTGTTTTTGTAATGTTTATGTATTGAAAAGATGAAGCTTTTATTTTGTAGACTGCTATAGTCTGATTATTGGAAAGACTTTCTGAATAAAAGGGGAATTTAAATGATTAAAAAGTAGCGATGTACAGGAATATAGATCATTGAGGATGCCATATACGGAGATGCATCACGATGCATCGAGAATCGCTTTGTATTCGAATCGTTAGCAGCTGAATCGTAATCGAATCGTGGGGCCAGTGAAGATTCACGACTCTACTTCAAGTTGCTAACCTGGATCGTCATAAATTAATGATACGCTGGACCAGCTGGTCTAAGAAAGCAGATTAGCATCCTGTTACCATAGGACACGCTGGTTCGGGTTAAGTGATATGCTGCGCCAGAAGTCACACCCATAATTTCTGCAAGGTATCATGAAGAAATAAGAAATAAGGTAGATATAATCTGTCAACATATATCTGTCAACACCAACTGACCCCTTGTGGAACACACCTGGTCTAATTTGGTCTCATCAATCATCACATAATCACATTTGTCTCAACGGTCCTAATGCGCCTCCCCAAGTTAAGTGTGTCCTTGTGATTATCAAACTACATGTCTGCCCTGAAGTGCAGCAGTGAGTATATGATATGGATTTTCTTTCAACTGATACTGATAACCGATAATTACCTGCCTCTTGCAACAGATAACTGGTACAAAACAACAATCCTTTGTATCCATTTTTGTATTTAAAGAATTTCCAAACGTGAAGTTTATGTGCGCCTGAGGGTAAAAATGGCTAAGATGTGGTTAGTAAAGATGAATGGTTTAATATTCCTTTCTCCCTCTTCAAATGTTCATTTATTTTTTCTGGTAAAACACATTGAAAAATGCTTTTATAGAGCATTTTGCTCTTTTAAAATAAATGTTTTATAATCTGTCAACTTAAAACTGGGCAATTGTATTAAATACTCAATACAAAAATATACTTTCATAGAACAGAAAGCCTATGGCTGTTTAGTCTGCAGATAAAATGATAATAAATAGAAAAGGGTTAGGGAACATACAGTAGGTAACCCTATCTTTAGAAAACATCCTGCAGTTTTCAAATGCCTGTTGAATAGGCACTAGTGTAGGCGGTAGAGCACAGTGTGGCAAACATAGCTGTTGCTGCTTTGTATTCCTTTAATACACTTTATACAATATAGTGGCGATGCAGACTTTTCAAGTGACTTAAAATGTGTGTTAAAACTCACAGACTTTCTTCCTCTTCTCAGAATCATGTTGTCTTCCTCTGAAACTAACTAAAAATGTCTGTATGGGTGACTTGAACCGCTAGTGTGTTGAGTTTGTTGTCATTCTACTCGGTTGATGCTAGAATGGATTAGTTGTTAGGTCAGCTTCTGAGTTAACAGTTTGATTCAGGCATAGAGACTGTATTAGGTGTAACTTAGGTGTAGCTTTGCTTGCGGTCGGTTTGTATAACGCACACCAGCAGCTGCGGTATTACTGGGGATTATGATCTGTAGTTTCCCCCTTAAACATGGCGTCTTTTTTGGCTACTGCTGCTCTTCTTGGGTTACACTCCTCCTTCAGCACCCCTTTTTGCAGCTGGAGTGTCACTGGGCTAGAGAGAGCAGACAGGCTGGGTGGCAAAGGGGGGCAAAGGGCAAAACCAAGTAATGTTTCCTGAGTCCAAGGTGTGTGTGGAGGGGCAGTCTGCCATGCGTACGCCTGTCCTGTCCTGTCCTGTCCTGTCTAGGTTCTATTATTAAATCTATGCATCAACCATTGTACACCCCCTCCCCCCTCTCTATTTTGTCTTCTTTGTGTTAGTGGCGGATAGAAAACCAAGCAGCATAGCACCGCCTACTGTATCAGGGAAATTACCAGTTATGATTTCATTATCTGAATAATAAATAATAATTAATAATTTCCCATTATTATCACGCATCCCTACCTCTCAATAATCAGCGCCTGGTTAGTTTAGAATGTTTCAAAGGTTTTCTTTTTTCTTACTGACTTTAAATAATGACTGCCAGGTGAACACAAATGTGTTTGATGAATCACCTGCTGAGCTGAAGTCCTGATGCATCTCATCTTGTTATCAGTGTAGTTACTCTGTGATGTGGCCTCTCTCATTTAATATGTGTTCTTTGCTGTGTGATGTAGCACCACAACCCCCTTTCCCTGAAGCTTGATAAGTCTAATATTACATTTCATTAAAATGTCACTGCTTCTGTTAGTGGAGGTGCTCTTTATTTCAGGCATGGCAGGACTCCTCGACTTTATCTGCAAATCAGTAAGTGTAAACTCTAACTTTAAGTGATCTTTTAGATTACAATGAAACGCTTTAATATTAAACTATTTTTTTTTTATTAGATAGAGATAATTTAGATACAGGAGACTTGGGGAGAGAGCGGTATAACATGCAACAAATGTCCCTGGCTGGACTCGAACTGGGGACGTTGCAGTTATACGGTACTGTATGTGTCGTCACCAGTGTAATGCATTACAATATTATATTACTTTAAGGGGTAACAGAGTAATATAACACATTTCTAATAGGATTTGTGTTAATATTATTAGGTACTTTGTCCAGTAACACTTTACCACCTGAAATAAGTGTTTATTTCAGCGTGGTCAGAACCTCCAGGCACAGCGACTCATTTCAATATAGTTGTTTTGATTTATTTCAATATGGACATACTATACATGTTTAGATCGGTCAGATTCTGCCCAATACGATCATTCAGTTAATTTAGCAGAAACCATAAGAACCAAAGAATATTTCATTCAGATATGCTGGCATGGGAAACTACCTTTTGAAGTGAACTTCCTACTGGAACCAGCAAATGTTTGACACTATTCTTTTAAAATTGATTGAAACCATTAATCAATTATCAAAATAGTTGGCGACTCATTGGAGCGCTTGTCTTCACCACTAGTCCACCACTAAAACGCTGATGTCAAACTATTAAACCCATGGAAAATTCACATAAGAAATCACATGTTTTTTTCGAATAAGTGTTTTGTTCTGCAGCTTTGGCTGCAAACACGCCCCATACAGTCACCGCACTGATATCACACACAGCGGGGGAAGGTGCGTCTTGTGTAAAGGACCCATATGTGACCTAAGCAGCTGGTGTAGAGTATTACTGCAGTGTTTTTTGTAGTCTGTGATTAAACACAAAGGAGGATGCCCTTGTGCTGTGTGTGCAGTAAGACGGGGAGAATTGCTCTGTGTAAGGTTGTCAGAGTGTGCTGTCACTCTTTTTGTAGCTTGTATTTAAAACTCAATCTGTGACCTGCCTGAATAATCCTTTGATCTGACACTTTAATATCAAAGTGTATTTATTGTGTGTGTTCAGAGAGGCCCAGATAGTGACACGGCGCTGTAACTGATTCTCAGCACTCTCTCCTCGCCTGTCTCCGCTCCTCCATCCTCGTTCATTTCCTCCCTTCTCTTGTCTGCAGTTTGTTACAGCTGACTAAGCCTGTCTCTGCAGTGGTGTCTATGTGTGTATGTGTGTGCGAGTATGTGTGAATGAGGTCATCATCAGTGTGCGTGTATCAGCTATGCACATCGTGTCTCTGTGTTGGATGAATGATTAGCCACTCATTAGATATGCTGTCCTGTTCTGTGGAGGAAGGACTGCAGCATCCTCCTACAGCGCGACACCGTCTCTTACACAAACACACACAGGCACACACACACACTATTCAACACAAACACAATTGCACTCATAAATATACCACTTCCTCTCCTGCGCTTAAAGAGGAAACTTCATTCATGTCGGATACACAGAAACACACTTTCGCTTCCTGAGCATCACCCATTAGGACTAGACTGATACATCCAGTCAAAACTGGCCCTTATTAGAGGGTATCTTGCAGACGTGTTGTCCACCTCTGATATGATGGCTTCTCCCTGAATACAGCTACATACCTACAGTCTGAAAGAATACATTTCATTGATAAGTCATGTTTCTTTGATAATTAAGTGTAAAAAGGCTTTTCTAGTCTTGTCACTGTAGGTTTGGGTGGACAGCTGTCCTGCGTTGGAAGTGTTCAGTGAAATGCTCCAGATGTAAAGTATCAGTATGAGCCTAAAGAAAACCACACTGGTTGAGATGGAGCACCATTGTGGGCAACTACACTTTACAAATTACTGTCATGCTATTTGTGTTTGTGTGAATATGGTGAGTTTTTATGTCTCTTCCATTTTGGGCAAAGTTGCATGGTGGTTCTCTGTAGCTCAATAAGGCATACTTTTTTTTGTTACATATACATTTTTGTAAAGAAAGTTGAAAGTTGAAATCATTATATATTTTCTTTTTGTCCATGGATCCCTTGAACAGACCAAAACCAACAATGTGTAAGTCTGCCCGTCTTTCTAACACAACTGCCAGAATAAATGTTGGCAATGTACCTTTCTGAAAACCACGAATATGTTGAAACCTTACAATTCTTTATCTTGCAACTTAATGTTTCTTTAGGTTACATTTTCAATTTTATATTGTGATATGCTGTGCTTATGATCACGATAGGTTGAGGCACAAAAACCCATTTGTTAGGCTTGAGAAAAGGTTATGTTTTTGCTGATATTAACTTGTTCTGTCACCACAAACACGGTTAGAGATGTCCAGAGGTCTCCTGAAATATATCAGTTTATAGTTCACACGATCAAAGCTGAGAATTGTCCCTAGGTGTCTTTAAAGCAACAAATGTAACTTCCTTGACAAAGAAAGGTGATTGGCCAAATTGTCAAATGATGATTTGGGTTGGTGTCGGACCTGAGCTACCTTTGGGGATGAGGCAATTATCAACTTTCTTTGTCCAGGAAGTTACATTTTGTTGCTTTAATAATATCCAGTAGTGTCACACTAACAAAAATTGCAATGCTGTGGTTTCTGGTCAAAAATATCCAGTGGTTTTAAGCTTACAAATGTTGAAATGCAGTCTCTAACTGTGCTCTTTGGCTTAGCAGCCTTCTCGCCAAGCTGCAACTCCACCATCCCCTCCCCTCCCAATTAATAAACATGTAATGTGAATGTGACATGACATGCTTCGTAGAAATGTCAATATGGTACATATAACACGTACAAACGTCAATGTATCATTGATTTGCAGAAACATAAACTACCTTTTTTTTATTCTGGCGACTGGGCTGCTGTTTCTGACCTCTCTATCCTGTCTGTGGCATTCAATCCCAAGCTCATTGGTTCCTATTGATGATATAAACCTTTACAAAGAGGGTTACAAATACATTCATTTATAAAAAAGGCATAGGGATTCCAGCTTTCCACTGTAGTTTTCGATAAACGTTACTCAAATTGGAGAACACTGCAATTGTTGGGGAACATTTGCAGAGGCAAATTAATCCACATTTGGTGCTCTAGTGAGTATTTGGGGCAGCAGGACGGCATATGTGGGATTAAGGAAGGACACAAACAATCCAGACAGGGGTGTGCAGCAGGATGAATTGAAGCATTCTTACATGTAGAGATGCATCCTCATATTCAAAATAATTCCACCACAAGTTTCATACATATATAAAGCTCATTATAACTTCAGGTCTCTATCGTGTTTAGACATCTCCTTCTCATCAAAAGTCTTTTATTCAGCCTTCTTTGTCTGAGCACTTTTCCAACAAAACAGCAGTGGTTTGCATACAGTTATTGTATATATATATATGGTACAAATATATATTTGTTGAATTAACTCAGTGAACCCTCTCGCAACAGAGCTAAACCAGCACTCTAACTCACCGGCAAGCTTATCAGCCTGGAGAGCCTGTTTTCCCTGTCAGATAATGGAATTTGAATGAAATGATGTACAATAAACAGAGCAACAGAGTCAGAACAGAGAGAATCTTATTAACTAGTGACTAGTTGTCTACTATTAAATTCATCTCCAACTATTTTGATAATCTATAAATCGGCTTTGATAATTTTTTAAGAAAAAAAACAAAGTCAAAATTCTCTGATTCCAGCTTCATACAGACATCTGAGGATGTCATCTTGGGCCCTGGGAAAAACTGATCAACATTTCTTACCATACCTGACATTTTATAACATGAATCGATCAATCGAGAAAACTGACAGGTTAATCGACAATGAAAATATATTTTTTTGCAGCTCTTATCTAGAAGCTGTTGGGACAGACTAGCCAGCAGCTATGTTAGGTGCCAACTACACCAACTAGACCTGAGAGTGTAGTCATTATATCACCAAGACAGTGGAATGTGTGCTACTGTATAAAGGTGAGGCAGGATACTGTTGCAGAAACAGAGTAAACGCATCAGAAACACTGAGGTTTCTCACAGCCTCTACAGCCTCTGCACTTGTCCCATCCCCACCTGAGCCACCGTGCTGCAAACATAATTGAGAAAAGCAAGTTAATCTGAGTAATTGAACATCAGCTCCTCTAATCTGTAGAGGAGCGGCGGAGTTGTGTGTGTGTGGTTGGTTAGTAGCCAAGAGTCCCCTGTCATCGCAGAGATAAAGCGCACAGCTGACACAGTCCTGGGCGTCTCTTTATCGGCCTGTGTTGTTACAGCTTAACTTTACCAACCAGTTTTGAGCGAGGGGAAGATAAGGCAAGCTTTGCTCCACTGACACCAGTCATCATACATCCCTGAGGCTGATCCTGCCACAGAAATGTGTGGCCTCAGGAAAGCCTGGCAGATACAAGTGTTGTTGACTCTTTTCTCTCTCTTTTCAGGATTCATTTTGTTGTCCAGGACTTTGTTTCAGCATCTAATTTATGCACACTTGTTTGCTATACAGACAGCCAAACGTTGTCTGACATAACATTCTTTTTGTGTTACAAGAAGTCAGACTACTTCTTTCATAGGTGATTCATTTCTGAACTCATTTGTCAGTTTCTCTATGCACCATTTCCTAGCTCTTATCATGTTAACAGCTTTAGATAGTGATAGATTGTCTTTGATGACTAGAATAAAGTGTCTTAATTTCCAGGTCACTTTTTCTCTAATATCTTTGTCAGTTCATTATTTTTCATTTCATATGAATAACAAACATTCATTTTGGCTGTCTATTTTAATGTAATTTCTGTTTGAATGGGCAAAAAGTTGAATTGTTAAAGCTGGAAAATCACGTTACACAGGGTAATGCATTTTATTTCGGGCCATCATGAGTCACACAGAAAACCTGATATGGAAAATACCAGCTGCTTGTGAGAAGTGCCAGTTTGCCAGAAAAAGTCATGGTACACCAAAGAGTCAAATGTACTGGTGAGTACTGGCCCACTTGTAGCACTGCTTCTGCTTGATGGCTACACCTTATGTTAGTTGAAAAGGCCTGGCAAAGCAAAGTTAACATGGAAATAAACCCAATTCTGATTATGAGATGTTAAACATGTAGATACACTAAAGCTGACAGTTGTTTTGTAATGTGAACTTTACCAATAGACCAAGCCAATCTAAGAGTGTTGTGTACACAAATAACACTTACTGTTTCTCACAATTTAAGAAGTTCATGATGGATTTTTATTTTTTAAATCAGTTTAAGCCTGCCAAGATTAACCTTGCATCTGCAGGCCCTACTCTGGTCAGTGTCCATTGCTTTCACTGCATCTAGCGATGTTTGATGTACTTTATGTGCGGATGTGGGCACAGCTGTATCTGTGACGGAGTGACAGCTGAGTCGTGGCTGTGCCAACATTCACTCTGGGGAATATTACCATCTCCACTTTCCGCTGGTGACTGATGTTTATAGCACGCTGCACTTTAAGCGCTCTGTTAATATGCACTTTTTTATGTTGTACTTTTTTCCCCTTATGTTTAGCACCATCACTATTTATTATGGTATTTAACTGTTTTAATTGAGAAATGTATGTATATTTTTGATCTGCTGGATCAAAAATATACATACAGTAATTTGAGCGATCAATTTAGGTGATTATAGAAAGTTGTGTGAATCAAATGTTCTTTGTAGCATGGCCTCTTAACTTCTTCTGAGTGATTCTGATTGATAACAGCTGGTGACTTCTCTGGGCCCATTTAAATGATACAGCCATCAGACTCAGCCACAAACACTGCAATGGGAAAGTCAAAGGAGCTCAGTATTGATCTGAAGGAGCACATTATTGATTTCAACAAGGCAGGAAAATCTATTGAAACATTTCAAAGCAGTTACAGGTCCCAAGATCAACTGTACAAACAACTGTTATAAGTATAAAGTGCATGGCACAGTTGTGTCACTGACACGATCAGGAAGAAAACACAAACTATCACCTGCTGCTGAGAGAAAACTGGTCAGGACGGTCAAGAGTCAACCAAAAATCACCAAAAAGGAAGTCTGCAGTGAATTAGAAGCTGCTGGAAGACAGGTGTCAGTGACCACAGTCAAGCGTGTTTTGCATTACCATGGGCTGAGAGGCTGCCATGCAAGAAAGAAGCCCTTCCTCCAGACGCAGCATCTTAAAGCTTGACTGAAGTTTGCTGCTGATCACATGGACAAAGAAAAAATCTTGTGGAGGAAAAATGTAATAATGAAGAAGGAGGATTATCTCCAAATTCTTCAGGAAAACCTAAAATCATCAGCAGAAGATTGGCTCTTGGGTGCAGTTGGGTGTTCTAACAGGACAATGATCCCAGACACACATCAGAAGTGGTAAAGGAACGGATCAATCAGGCTAGAATTGAGGTTTTGGAATGGCTTTACAAAGTCCTGACTTGAACCCCATCGAGAACATGTGGACTGTGCTAAAGAAACAAGTCTGTGCCAGGAAGTGAGGAATGGTTAAAAATTCAACTAGAGGCCTGCCAGAAGTCTATGGGTGGCTATTAAAAGTGCCCATTTGGTCACATTTTCAGAAGACCTACAATGAATTCATATTTGAACTAATCTAAGCCTACTTCACGTCCCCAGTTTGTAAAGCAGGATTATTGTTGAAAATCTGTAGTCTCCAAGGCAAAGTGGCTTCTCTCATTCATTTCTTTGACTTAAAAAACCTCCTTGGTCTCCATTATATAACTGGACTATATAGTATTCGTTAGAGCTGTCACAATTCTCCAAATCCACAATTTAAATTGACTCTTTTAAGGGAATGATTGTTTTTTGATTTAACACTATTTTTCAGCACTGAACTTCTTTATAGATTTTGGGGTATTTTACAGCAACGGCTTAAATTAATTCTGGTTCAACAATAAACAACAAAAGAGAGAAATTCAGTTTGTTACAAAGTTTGGTTTCTCAGTTCTGTCCAGTAAACCATCCTCCTGAAGAAAAAGGAAAATGAACCCAACATTTCCAATTAACATTAACTACATTAACAGTAGCACTCTACGTGACTAGTAAATTACCTTTGACATGTTGAATCATTTCCATTCACTTCTTATTAACCACAACAGTCTAAAAGAATATTTTTGACCTTGTCCATTTTTATGACAGATCAATGTGTACAACCTTTCCAAAATGGTTTTCTGGTTTCTAGTTTTAAAATAATGAATCAGTCTGAGAGGTTAACTGCAGTGTGAAGTGAAAGGGGTTAAGATTAAAAGGACTGAAAACTTCAGTGAGAACGTAGATTGTCTTTTGAAGTCCGACAAAATGATTCTCTAAAATTTGAAGCAGTGGGTACTTTTTGGACTGAATCTGTATTCTTAAACTGGTTCAGTGTCTGTTGGTCTACTCCCATGGAGCTCCCACTTGCTCCTCTCTTTATTTTCCATTTCTCATAGCCAGCCAATGCTTCTCTAAACTGCAGTGCTGCTGAATCAATAGTGTAGTGGGAGCCAGGCTACACCCACAGGCTACAGTAGCATACACTTCACAGCCGCCTTCAAATCAGCCCATAATGTGTTTCAGTCGGCAGACAACGCCATGTCAGGCGTGGGAATGATGTATTTTTTTTATCACTCAGGGATTGTGCTCCAAATCATCCCTTCTCCCTGCCTCTCAGGCAGCCCTGATCCCTCTCCACTGCCTATCTGAAAGCTATCTGTAGCTCTTATCATCAACCACCAAAGAGTGTTTTTATTCACTGCTGTCAGCTGTCCTCGCTACGCACACATCTGCCCTTGACAAGATTAATTAAGTGCTCAGTGTAAAGATAGTTGGAGTTTCAAGGTAGTTGTGCTGGGGCACGCCGTGTGTCGGTCACCTGCACGCCAGATGCAACACTATGGAGCCTGTGGGAGCCATTCACGCTACTGGCCTTCCCATTTTGATACCAGTCAATGCACTGGCAACGCCCTGAGCTACCATTAATCAAAAAGTGTGCTTCATAGGAGACCACAGGGGGAAGGAGCAGATTCCCATACCTCTCCTGATCATCCTCCACACTGTAAATCACTGGTTAATTGTTTCCATGCATGCCTCAGTTGGTTCACCAGCTGATGTGGCTGCACTAGCTGTTGAATTCTTAATGTGCCCTTTTGTGGTCTGCTTTCAACAGCTATCACCTTCAAGCCATGTCTCCCCTTTTATTTTCAAGGCAGTTCAGTGGGGAAAAACTGCATTAATGCTGTTTTAAGGTGAGCTAATGGATCGGCGTAAATCATCAGTGGGTGGATCTTTCATTCCCTTCCTGAGTCTCTGTCGCTGTGCAGACGTGTAAACCTCTTCCTCCTGCCTGAGGGCTTATGTGTGGATAAACAGTGAAATCTTGGCAATGGGACAAATAGTTCCATTGCAGAGCAAGGCTACGGTGAGATTCCATTACTGTTTTGGCATCGAGCTACGCACAGACAGCCAGGCCGAGCCCCTGGCCTGGGCAGCCACCACACACACTGAGCTTCCTGCCAGGGCTTTGATTTCATTCAGGTGACAAGCCCCCAGTAGCAAGCACAGAGGGGGGCAGTGCACTAGAGGTCCTGTGTTCAAGCCATTTAGATTAAAGACAGCATTTCTATAAAATACATCATGAGAAGTTGATGCCAAGAATAGAATATGTCATATCTCATTTTGCTAACACTTTGATAGTGAGCTCAATTTATAGTAAATATACTATTTACGTTGATTGATTACCATAATTTCCATCTTTTTCTTGGCATAATTTTAAATCCAGTATAAGCAGCCTAATTAACACTGCTATAGAGCGGCAACTAAGGATTATTATTGATCAATCTGCTGATTTTTTTCATGATTGATGGATCATTTGGTCTAGAAAATGTAAAAAAAAAAAAGAAAAAAAATTGTCAAACCTATTTCCCAGAGCCCAAAGTCTTCAAATTGCTTCTTTTGTCCAATCAACAGTTCAAAACCCGAAGACTCTTCATTTACTGTCATAACAAAAGCAAATTCTCCAGCACGTCTGACAATATTGCTTTATTACTGAAACGATTAACCAATTATCAAAGTAGTTGGTCATTAATTGTCTTTCTATCTATGAATGGATTAATCAACTAACTGGTGCAGCTCTGCATGTGTAATGAAATGTTCATGCATGTTAAAAGCCTTTTCTTGATATCTGAGCGTGATTGCGAAAGATTTTTGATTCACTGTAATCTTAAGTTAAAACTCAAGACATGAGTGATCCAGGCATGTAAAACTGACAACACTATAATGCATGGTATCAATAAGAAAGCATTAATAAGGCTGTTGAGTGCTAATGGACTTCCATCTTTAATATTTGACATTTATTCATACAGGGTAGGTTGACTGGGCATACATGCTTTTTAATGAGACCTCATGATGTTGCAGACTTATTGAAGGGTTAGAGCTGCTACAACATGTGGCTGCTTAATATCAATTTCATTTGCACACATTTATGCAACTGCAATGTATTCATCATATGTGTTTGAGTTAAAGGAATCCTGCACTATCAAGTTAGCTTTACAAAACATTTAAACACTTGTAGATATGCTCTTAATTTGTAAACATGTGGACAAATTTCAGTTTTCAAGTCAGTTGAGTTAGGCCTGGGCAGAAAAGTCTATCCTGATTATACCGCAATCAATTATTATTGATCATTTTTAATGACCTGTGCTATTTTTAATCATTTTTTTGTGACCTGGTGAAAAACGGTTGAATGTAATCTCTTTAGTTTGAATTTAACCACTTTATCAAGGCGCACAGGTAACAATTTTTATGTTAACACAACAACAAAAAACACAAATAAAATTACACAAATAAGAAATACTGCCATATTGGCGAGCTGACCTGTTCTTTTTTTTATTCACAATTTCCTCACTGGCAGTACTCACTTTCTCACTATGGTGTTTTCTGAGTTGTGCTTGTGTTGTTCTCGCGGTTGGTTTGTAAAACAATCAGCCAGTGATGGAGCTCTTACCACGGATTGTTAGTTATAGTTGCCTCTGGGCTCATTGGTAAAGCAAACAGGCCGAGTGGCGAAGAGCAGAAGACCGGGACAGAGGCTGAAGAGGTGGGTGTATTTACCAGCGAAACTACAGCCCATTAACCGCCTTATCAGACTGCAAGAAAAGCAGACATTACAGAGCTACTGTGTGAGTTAACCATTTTGTTAGCCAGGTCGAATAGGGCTGGTCGTGTGAGAACTGCAGTGGGATCTATAATATCACCTCACTCCACGCTCAGCTCAACTGTTCCTGCTAGTTACATGGTGATGGTGCACCTGTGATTAGTTGTTTGCATGTCACTTGTAGCACCTTAGGATATGATAGGCTGTTTAAATGAGGGAGGGAGCTCACGTGGGATTCGTCTTCTAAATTATTGGTTCTTTGCGTGTCACAATTTCATGTCACATTAGCTACAGTTACATTCCATTAAATTTAGATATACATAGTAAATATCATTGTCAAGTCACTGTAATACAATACTGTAATACTCTCCAAAGAAAAATGAAATCACTTTAATAAACCACAAACTATTGTGAATGCAGCAATTTTGAATTTTTAAAAGATATTCTTCAGTCTTCATATTAGTGGAAAAAAAAATTGGAAAACCAGCAAATACAGGTGCAAACATTCTTATTTCTTACAGTATTTATAATAATAATTGCATTGTTAATCGGCTCAGCCCTATTGCGTAGATGGTGTCTTCTTCTGCTCTTTTTCTGTTGTGGCGGTTGGCAAACAGCGTTGCTGGATTGGAGTGTGGATCGCCTGTGACTGACTCAGGCATATTCTTCGTCTGACTGCATGCACTGAACGGTGACGTCAGTACCGTGATGGTTTGGGACGAATACATGTACTGGTGAACCCCTAGTAGGCAGATTTTGTTTCTTACTGATCTAGTAGAAAGAATGCCAGTTTTGAACCATCTCAAGTCCCAATGGTAAGGGGAAATGCATATCAACCAGAGGAACAGACTTTGACACAACACAGGAGTGCACTCCGTCAAGTGAATCTTTGTATCTATGTAGGGAAGATGGTCCATGGAAAAATACGTTCTTTTTATGCGCAGCACAGTGTAGATGTATCTGTGCAGGGTGCTGAGAGAGATCAGGAGGACGAAGGACAGACTGAATTATAGATAGACTGAATGTTTCTGGCTGTGAGTGATAGCAGTCTATGCGAGCCCATCTCAATAGAAGACTGACGTAAAATCAATGTTGAGAGTGCAACCTAATCAATTTTGCCATGATGACTGCGGGGAGGGCACTGAGAGATTGTTTTATTTGGTTAGCTTGGGAGGTCACCCTGTGCTTCCTTTGATACACATTCTCTTCTCACAGTAAGCTTGAATGCTGTGTTTTATAATACTAATGTAATATTGCTGCAGTTTTGACAGCGATGTGCTTGCTTGCCCAGGCTGCTCAACATGTTTCTTTTTCACAGTATCTTGGAAATTCTCCTCACTCATTTAATTTTGTCCCCACAGAGAATGTGTTCATTTCTGTGAGATCAGCCTGCCATCAGCTCTGCATACGATATTGAGAATAGCTAACAAGACATTCACTCACAATAGCGAGCTGAGTCGGCAGGTCTCTGTGACCTTGGTGTGTGTGTGTGTGTGTGTGTGTGTGTGTGTGTGTGTGTGTGTGTGTCTGTGTGTCTGTGTATCTGTGTCTGTGTGTGTGTGTGTCTGTGTGTGTGTGTGCGTGCCTCCTGAGGACTGTGTAATGGCACAGCCAGGTCTTGCAGAGAGGCCAGAGGAACACACTGATATATAATTGAAACGTTATTTGACTTCATCCCTAGACTTCATCCTGTATAGATAATAATAGCTACACTTTACTTGAAGTGGTGCTTTCAAGGCATCAGAAGTATATTACAGTGTGTAAAGCAAGTAAGTAGTGCATGATGATGAATGAAATCAGTGGACAGTATAAAGCACATAATCTGACAGACATGGAGTTGGGGTGGCAGTACTTCTTGAAGGTCACCTCCATTAGTTTCAGAGTTTCAGCTCTTCACATTTTTTCAAAACCCTCTTCAAACCTTTCTTACTCTTATTTCCATGCTTCAAAGACAATTTATGCAACAAAATATTAAATAAGTTGTCTTCTCTCAGACTATCAGGTTCAGTGTGTACGATATAGGGGGATTTAGTGGCAGAAATTGAATATAATATTCATAATTATGGTTTAATTGGTATATAATCACAAGAAATTAAGATACAGTGTGTTTTCATTACCTTAGAATGAGCCTTTTATGTCTACTGTGACTCATATATCAATCATTGTGGCATGATGCTCTCTGCTAAAATGACTAATCCTTGACACAGATTTCAACAATTGACGCTACAAACTTGGTATTGGTTAATAAACTAATTGGATCACTGTCAGTAATAATAAGCTCTGATTGACTCTGTACTCTTGTGAAAATGATGGCGAATGATGCTTTGCTGTTCAGCAGACGCACCATGTTGAAACCATAGAAATAAACCACTAGTTTGTGCATCAGGATGATGTGATAGGACTGTACCTGACTCAGGATTTTATCAGTTGAATTGGATTTGGCTGTTCAATTAAAAGATTCCACTATTTGTCTTTAGCCTACATTAGTATGTTTCACCTGCAACCTCAGACTTGCGTTTTAATGCCTTTCTTCGTCATCTGTGAAAACATCAGATTTCCACACAGTCAAAGAAAGTGTGCACCCTGCTCATAGTTCAGTTATAAAATCCCAGCGCAACATGAAGCGTCTCTCCTGTTTGGCTGCTGACAGTGCTGTCAGAGCAGAGCCGGCGCTGTACATTTTGGTGAATAGTGCCCCCAAATTGCATCTTCTCTCATCTGTTAAACACCATTGAATGTCAGTTGGATTTTTTTTAACTAGTGCGGCAGCTTATATAAAAGAATATTTATGGTTGCTTTTATATATAATTCTAATTCTTATCCCTGTGCATTTTTGTAAGCTTATATGTTTTGTCCTGTATTTGTAATGTACTCTTAATGACAAAACCCACTGGAGCATGTCCTACTATATTTAGCACATATTGTAGATCCAGAAAATATAGTATATATCCTAACACACAGTCTGCACCAGTTTGATTAACAGCTTTCACATCATCTCACAGTGAATCAAATCAAACTGGCAGATGCACTACAGTTCATCTGAACCATACCAAACAGGTTGGATGTGAAAGCACTCACAGTGTCAACATTTTGACTGGCTGGCTGTCTATTCTGCATGCACTAGTTTTCTATTACTTTGATATATTGTCACAGGTAGATTATGTCACCACCTGTTTTGGCCTGATGTTTTTGCAAGGCCAACATTAACTGCCAAGTTCATATTGTGAACCATGGTGGACTTCTTGATGATCCATTATTACATGTTATGCAACTTAACTCCCAGACCTTTGTTTGAAATTCTAGTCAAGATGACAAAGTATCCAATATTTATGATAAAAATGCACAAGATTATTGTTACTATAAAAATCTTGTTCAATTTGACACAATAGACTCTACCCCAGGTCCTCTTACTCACTTGCTCTGGTGCATTCTACTCTCTCATATTGCCTTCATCACAGATCGCTCAGTTGTCATGGAACTATGTTAAAACTTTTCAGTGTTCTGATCAATCCTCGTCCGTGAAAAAGACCTGATGACGATGGTTGACTGCTCCAGACCAGGCCAGCAAATAGAAGTTGTGAAAATTGTTTTGTAAACTGCTGGTCAAGTGTGAACACTTATGCTTATAACAGTGTTATACAATACACATCTTCTAACTTTAGCATAACTTACAGGGAAATGTCAGGGGAAATTCCAGGTTCAAGAGGTTAATTTAGCATCAGTCTCATGTTGAGCCCATCCAGAGTTTACAAAGCCTAGCTTGTTCTTGGTTTTAATTGGTCACATTATTTGCTTTTTTTACCCTCCTTACAGTATCTGGAACACATGGACATTTTCAAGGGGCACTCCTTCATTTATTCACTTGAAAATAAGTTTGTTTGTCACAAGTAATTGTCAGCATATGAAAACAGTCCTGGCTATTGTAAAGTCTGAGAAAATAATCCTGATGATGTCAGGGTGATGCCATCAGTTTTATCTCAGACTGGGTTTGAAACTACGCAGAAAGCATTAACAGAGAGCCTGTGTTACCAACTTGTGGCATGGAGTTAGAAAGACATGAACATGTACCTGGCAGTTAGGGTCTAAGGACAGATGTGATCAGGTAGCATTATGGGAAGATAAAGTGCTTGATTAAAAGTCAAGATGTCTCAGCCGCTGTTGCATCAATTTTGAGCAAAATCCTTCTTTTGTAAGGCCTCAAACATTATGGAAGCTTAATCTAAACCACTGGACTACCCATTTAACTCGACAGATGCCTTTTAGAGGTTGTACTTTATGGGGCAAACACTTGCAATGACATTATTAGTATTTTATTAGTATGTGTTAAGAGAAGAGTCTTTTTATTCGCCGCATCCCAGTGATCAGGCTCACAGCCATGGCCTGGATTGGGCTGTACTCCAGATAGAAGTGGTCTTGGCAGTTACTTAATCCATCAGGTCATCCTTCAGCACAAAGCTGCACTTGACTGTCAGATATCGTTTTCTCTTAGACCAAGAACAGGCTACATCTCTGTTCAGTTGGTTTCCTTCCACTCCTCAAAGTCTCCAGAATTATTTAAAGTGTGAGTGCTCTCACCTCGAGCGCCGTCTCAACACTTTCAGTGAAAGTATTTATTGCTGGTAGCATGGAGCTTGAAAGGTGGAGGTGGCACTGGAGGGAGTGCTGAATTTATTTAAAACAGAAGTTTCACCTCTCTGCAGAACTGGCTGTTGTGATGCCACTGCTGGATTTTGTTACCTTTCAACAAGATGAGACACTGCCGACTGCAAACACACAAGCACATACACACCACCAGCAAATCTCCATCCTCAGCCAAGTTTTTTATGAAAAGGATGAAAGAACTTTGACTTAAGACCTTTTACAAAAGATGAAAGAGGCCTTTTAGATTAAAGAGGGTTTCTGGGAGAGGAACATCACACTGGCACTGATCAGATTTTCTGAGGACCACAACTGAGGCCATGAGGAGTGAACTGAATTCTCTCAGGACTGACTTTCATAACTTGATAGTGGTGTCGATTTCATTAGAAATTCTTTTCATTTGTAGGCTTTATGTGTATATGTGTGTATATATATATGTATATATATATATATATATATATGTATATATATATATATGTATATATATATGTATATATATATGTATATATATATGTATATATATATATATATATATATATATATATATATATATATTTTTCTGTAATGTCACTCAAGCATGGGAAGTTTTATAAAGCCTCATAACGAAGTGAACACATCTCTAAAACATTACAACCCCACCATGTGTAATTTTTATTTTTCCACTGCACACTGACTAGGGAAATAAAATGAATCAGCACATTATCTGAGCTGCTCTCAGAGCTATGAAAGTTGGATTTACTGTTCCCACATAGTATGTTCTAAGGCCGCATTTGTTGCCAAAAAACGTAATTCTGCCAAGATGTTGGTTTCTGCAAATAAACTATGCCCTCTCTTTGTTGACAGAGTGGCAGCATCCCACACAGATCAAAAAATATTCATGTTTTGTATAAACCGTATCTTTTGATAAGCTTATTGTAATGAAGTGTTCCCAAAACATCTGCTTTCACAGAAAGTGCAAGTTTGTGGCTGCCTGTCCTCCATCTCCTGACAGTTTCCTAATAGATCAGGATATACCTAGAGTTTATCTAAATATTAGCGTAGAGAATGGTAACTTATTAAGTCAGGAAAACTGATTTATTGTTTTTACCCCTAAGCATCAAGGAAGGACCAAATATGGATCATGAGAATTTTGTGCTAATTAGGACTGATTTTCTTCTCTGAGACATTCTATTGTCTGCATCGTAAGAATTTCCTTCTTTCGAAAGCCGTGTGAAAGTCATTTATGCATCTGCACCACTGATCGGCTGCTTTTATAGTCCAAGGCCAAGGACACGAATCCTCAAATAACTATTGAGATTTCTATAGTCTTTTCATCTCTCAACAAAGTGACTTGAATAAGATTTGTGTACAATGTCACAGAGACGACTAGACACTGAAAAAAAAGATTCAGTCTTATCTCTGTTTCAGAGTGAACTGACAGACAACTCGTATATAAAACAGAATTCACTCTGAACTGAAGTTTATTAGTCAGGATGAAAATAGATTTTTATCCAATTAAGTGTTGATTGACATTTGCTCTTTGAGAAGAAAAGGTTTCAGGGTGACACAGGTTTTTTAAGCTCATGAATCATGAGGATGTACTTTTATCTTGCATCATTTTATAAAGGAAAATGCTACAATATGTGATGATGAAGATTTGTGATTTAGCACAGCAGTTAATTAAGTGCTTAAATGGTGTGCACACTCTCCAACCTGATTCATTGACAAATGTCTTTTGTATGAATTTTCCTTGAGCTTTTTAGTCTTCACCAAGCATAACATCACTTTTTGTTGTTCTCACCATCTCTATTTTCTCATTTCTCTCTCTCTGCTGTGTTATTGGCCGTAGCTCTGCACAGCTAGTGGAGGAGGGTTAATGAATTACCATTTCCACAGTGTAATGGAAACCATTAATGGCTACAGCAATGGTAAAGGTTATCGTAAACACATTTGCCTCCCTTTAGTGTCTGAATGTGTGAGAATATGAGAGAGAAATGACTCACATCCAACCTTATCATTTGCTTGAATTATCTCTGTGGATGCAGCATAATGGGCTGCACAGGAGACATATGCCAACTAGTTACTGAGAAAGGAAGTCATTCATGAAGTGATGGCTCTTTTGAAAGCAAAACAGAAGAATATGTTTTCTGTAACAAGTTTCCTTTACTGTTTTAGTACTAACTGAAATGTGTCTGTAGCACCAAGCTTTGAAAGATCACTGTCATCACGTTTACTTATTTTCTGATCAGATAATTACTCAATTAAATAATCCTGCCAATTACTGTACAGCCGCTTGTGTTTCGACAATATTTAACGTCTGAGACATTTGGGCTCTTTTGCTAGATGAAAATAGGGTTTTGTAGAAGAACATGTTTATGTTTCTTTAAATAATGTGTTGGAAATGGGTATCTTTTGTTTAATAAATAATTCATGACTCAAGGTCCACTTGCTAGCTTTTTCCAAAAGCTGTTAACCACATCACATGATAGGAGCAACTGAGCAAACTCCAGCCACTGATAAATGTGTTTAAGTGATCCTTGAATTTTAACGCCTGTTTCCAAGGTCAGCAATAAACTTTCAAGCTCAATGAAAGATATACTAATCGGATTTAGTACCAAAACTTTGGTCTGGTACAGGCAATAAAATTGAAATATTTCAAATTATACCAACCAGACTTTTATTTTGTTGTAACACAATGCAGTAGTATACAAACTTTACATAAATAACATTAAATGAAGCCAATCAATCAATTCAATCAAAAGAACAAACTTTCTCCTTTTTAAATGTGTTTTGAGCAGAAAAACAAGAAAATAAATAGTCTTAAAATGCCCAAACTTGAGATTTTAAACCAGGATCTGATCAGAGAATGAGTAAACAAGATGTTTGGTACAACAAGACTAGGAGTTTGATGAACATGTAAAGCCAACTTTTAGTATTTGAGAGTTTTTGATACCTAGAGCGAGTCATTTCTGTCAGCACGCAAAACATTGAATACCCAGTTCTGACTGATGGATAAATATAAGCATCAGCAACTATTAGCAGCTTCTGTACAAAGTTTCCAAATGGTCCTAATGTGTCTAATTTGTGTTTAAGAAAAATGTCTACAGAACATTGTCAACTGTCCATGTGCACAACAACACCTTATCGATGATCAGCTGTTGTCATTTAACAGGAGCAATTCTGATTCAAGAATGAAAATAGAAATGTGTGAGTGTGGGCAATTTACTGTTTTGAAAAGTAGGACTACTTTTTTTCCTGCTCCCATTCCAGCTGATTTATTAGAAGTGGAAAAAGCCATCAGTTTGTCTGCAGAAGAGTGTGGTAGAGCAAGGCGAGATGCACATAAAGACAGCGCAGAGAAGGAGGGGTTGGAGCTAAAGCAAACCCCACAGCTAACAAAACGACAAGAAGAAAATGAAGACACAGAACAAGAGAATCCCCCTCCTTCATCAGTCAGCTGCACTTTGTTTTTCCTGTATACTGTAATGAAAATAATAGCCCTTTTCAGACAGCAATAGCACCGCAACGAAGGCTAGCCTCTACACTACATTTGCCAGCATAAAGTCACTCCAGTGTCAGGGAGTTTAGCGTGTTTCCACCCGGTTTCCACCTTTGAATATAAAAATGTCTGTGCAACCTGTTTATAATCATATGGATGCTGTTGTATTGTGATTGAGATCCTGACCCACCATGCATTGTGGAAAGCGATACTTTTGCTTGAAATTACATCGCATAATCACCATTAATAAGCAGCAGACCCTGTCTGGCTCTCACTACCAGAGAGGAATGCAGAGAGCAAAGACAGTAACTACAAAAACACAATAGTGGAAGGCAACAAAGACATGTGAGCTTAAGTTTTTTGCTTGAAATCGCGTCACATAATCACCACCAGTCAACAGCGGGAGCTGTGTGGCTCTCGACTTTTGCAGAATAATGGCACAATATTTTCCCCCTTGAGTCAATGGTGCTAATGTTTCTGTCATTGACAAAACAATTATACTGCCAATTCAGTGCCTGGGTTTTGGCACCTGTACACACAATGCTTTTTTCAATTCTTTGAGGGATGGCTACATGATTTTTTATTGACCAGAACTATTTTTGAGAACATCTGATATAGGATTTTGAAAGGATACTTGTCACCACTCAAAAAATAGGCAGTTACTGTGTCAGTGGTATAAAAAAAATAACAAAATAATGGCATTTATTAATACTTGATCTCTCATCTAATCCTTAACTTTAACCTCCATAAGCATATAGTCAAGTGTTGCACTATACCAAGTAAGCACTAACCACACTACATCCTCTGTGAGACCCATCAGGATGTCTGTGTGTTCCATAAAGATTCAACATGAGGAAACTCAGTTAGGGATGATGAGCTTTTCCCATGACTGCACCGTCAGTGCTCACCATCAAAGCAAATCGTGTGCAAAGCCTGAATGGCCTAATTCATTTCCAGCTACTCTATATTGATGCAAATCTCACTTCTTATTTGAAGCATCATTAAAATAAGCATGCAGGGAGAGTATTAGATTTGATGCCTGCCCATGAGCTGTCACTAACATTTAGGAGGTAATCTGCGCCCTGATTCCTTTCATATGATCTTGTTGGCTAATTTAATAGCTTAATGTTTGTTGATTTGTCCCTGAAGGACCTATTTGGAGATTATGAGGCATAAACAAAGATGAATGTGTGAGACAATTTATTCCTTTATTGGCCTTTATGTTTTATCTATTAACTAAACCATTTTCAGGTGAGTGGAGCACAGTTTTGTCTGTCTGTACTGCTGTTGTTGTTTCCATGGAAATTCCTCTTGCAGCACACAATGCACACACACACGCACGCACACACAGAGTCACTGCACGGATGTAATGTTGCTAGGTAACATGTTCAAGACAGGGAAGTGCAATTGGTTTAGTGCTGATTCAAAGGTTAGAGGGTATTGGAGCTCCACCGGGGTCGACCTTCCTCCAATCAGCCTTTCTGTTGCCTGTTCTTTTCACCTCTGCTACCAGCAAACTTGTGCATTGTGAATGTATAGCTGAACCAAGTGAGGAGGGACAAAGGCCTGCACAAGCCAACACTTAGTCCTTTTAGCTAAAGCAACAAAGGAATCAAAAGAGCTTTTATCTCAAGGGGATTTAAGCATTTCTCCTCTTTCTAGAGCCTTTTTACATCGGATCATTCCCAGAGACCTTGAGCTTACCCTTCTTTAAAGGAACTGACATGATGATGCTGGTTAGTGTTCGCTAATGAGGCTTTGAAATCCTGCAAACCCTTAAGGAACAGCCTCCACTCCAGAGATTTATGGCTTAATAATACCTGCTATAACTACATGATGGTTTTCAGTCAATACCTGCAACCTGCTGAGTTTTCTTGAGTGACTGAATAAGTGCTTTGTAGTTGTTATGAAATAAATGCATCTTGGTTACCCAATATAGGTTTGGTTTTGGTCACAAAAACTCTAAAAGGATAATCACCTGAGAACGTAACTACGTTGTATGGAGTGTGGTCAAACCACATCCAAAATTAAAGCAAAAACCAACAATATGAGCTGTGACTTGTTTTCATGAACTAAATAGTACTTGTTTTAATATGATCTATTCCTAACCCTAACCAATGTCATTAAGCAAACAAGGTTTTAAGAGCCCATGACACACCAGGCCCACAGTCAGCCACCCACCAATGTTGGGGCCATAGGTTAGTGTTTGTGGCCCTAGTTTTTGCAGGCTGTCCCCCAAAGTTGGCACCAGTTAGCTGCTTTTTGGCCAGCTGAGCACACTGAATTTGCAGCGGAGCCCATCAGTGAGAGAAATGCTGAAAAAGATTGTGTGATGTGACTGAAAGCTCCAGGACAGCTGTTAACGGACAATTTGGAAAGATTGCTTCAAATCAAATGTGATTTTAAAGCCATTGAAGGCCCTTGAAGTGTTCAGTGGAAATATACTTGAGTCAATGCAGTGCTGTATCATCTGTCGTCAGGTTTTAATCCAGTTAGTTTGTAATCTGAAATGGGAGTGAGGATTAGCCATCCAGGCTGCAATGTAAGTAGATGGTAATACTGCCAGTCGGGTTTCATCCTCTGCAGTCCTCTCCTCTTTGGGCCTGTCTTTTACTGCAGCAAACTGAAGCGAGGCTGACAACGTCCTGCTGGCTTGTCCTCTTGAATTTCAACTTACATGGATGTTTGTCCGTCTTTACGAATCACATCTGCCCTGCTTGTCAAGGAATGCTATGCTATCACAATCTAATCAGTCCTTTGGTAAACTGTAAAATTACTGAGGGGTTGTCTGAGCAGCTTTTTTAAGAGAATTACACACATACCCACACACACAGGTACAGTTGAAACAATTTTTGTATTTGGTTTATTTAAATTTTTAACACTTCCTAATTAAAGTTAACTATTTAGAGTTCACATAGACCACTTCACCCATGGTCAAACACACTAAGGGAATAAAATAGGGGAATATACACTATAGTTCAAACAAACGACTCCCAACAAAACAATGAACAATGTCTAAAAGCCTACATTTACTGCTTCCTGTCAGTGATTTAGACTTTCTCTTGTCTGGCTTTCTGTCTGTAAGGCATATTTCTTTATTTACCTGTTTGTAAAGCATTTGTGTGGTATGGCCTCTCTGCACACTCCCCGGTGAGTCACTGACATTTGCGCAGTGCCCTTGAGTGTAGAAATATTGCTGAGGTGCTTCTACAATAATGACAGTCTGTTGGTGGGTTAGATGTGAGGTCTCAAAGGCCTCAAAGACGCTGTAAGCAAACATACTGAGAGTTAAAACACTGTACGCACCTGCTCTGGGGTCAGTCATTACATGCTCATTCTGTGCAGCCAAACTATGTTCAAACCCATGGAACTTTGTTCCCAAAGATAACAAATATAATCTTGAATTTTGGGAGGATGTTTCCATTTTCTGGGATGATGCATCCATAAACAATGGAGTCGTGGGTTTGAAAAATCACTCAGTGTAAACCTCAGGTTAGAGTTAGGACAATCAAATAAAAAGTAAAGAATAAAAATGTTAGACTGTTCTACAGGAGAATAAAATTAGCTTACCAAAACTAATGCTATTTAAATCAGAAATACACAACTTGTCAACTCTCCCTCCACCATAGTGTTTCCCTGTGGTATTACTGTTGGCATTAGCAACATGGCTACATGGCTACAGCTAGCAGCCTGACTTGTTCAAAGCACAAAATGACAAATCAAAAAAAAAAATCAAGCCCGGTGGCAGACCAAATAGCAAAAGAAATAGAGAAAACAACGTTAACAGGGAACCAGTCTATACGCAGATAGTGCAGCAGGTTACTCCAACCCTGGTATTTCCAGCATCAAGCAACATGTGTCTAGTTGGTAGGCATAGTGGATATCAAATTCCTGTCATGCTGAAAGCCTTTTTCTCTTTCCCATTCATTTTTTTTCTAGTTGAATCATCTTGATCTTCATGCCTCTTCTCCAAGTCCTTCTCAACCCCCCAGCTTTAAAACTGTTAGTGTATGTGACTTGACAGAGATGGACAGTCAGGCCTCCTCTGTGTCACTCAGCTTCATTAGCTGAATTGATTGGCTAACGCAATCATTGATAGACCCACATGGGAGATGATAAATGATGCCACTTTAAGCGCAGAGGTCGCAGGCTGCTGCTCTAAGCTGAAATCAAGTGGAACTGTAGAAACCACAGCATTTTGTGAAGGGTTTCACTGATGGGGTTTGTAGGCTTTGTGAAGCTGCAGCTTACAGCTGATTTTTTAGCTGTTTCATTCCAAAGAATTACAAGTAATCACTATTAGGAATCATTGGTTTTGTACTTAAGATGCCTTCATGACTTTCGGAAATCCCTTAATGCAATATGGGTTTTACTGCTGTGTACAGAGCCTCCAATGTCCTGAAAATAATATTTATGGTGCACACAACTTATTATCTTATGTGTACATAAGATTATAAGTTGTGCGCACACTTTACTGATCTACAGGCCCTGTAATAATTAAACATGATTGAAGGGTGCAACTGATTTTTGGAGCAAAGCGGCGAACAGTGATTTGTGCCAACAGTTAGTCTTTCAAGTTGCCAAATTTCCAGCCACAGTTTTTCTTAAGACTTTTGATTTTTATGTTTCCATAATCCTCAAAGAGGAGAAGAAAAAAAAAATCCTCACGGCATCTGGATTTTTTTAACAAAGACCTCAATTTTTTCAGTGGCTCATGTTTAATCATCAATACAGACACTTGTTTTTTTAATAATATTTACCCTGTTTTACCTCCTTAGTTTACATGTTAGCATTTGACAATTAGCACTAAACACAAAGTAAAACAGAGGTTGATGGGAATTAGTAGTGATAAGTTGTGCAGATATTTGGTCATAAACCAAAGTATTGAACCGTTTCAAAATGTTGACCTGTTGGTGGTGCTTGATGAAAACAACAACAACAACAACAACAAAGATATTGTAATTCATTTTGAGTGTGGACCAAAGGTGCACACTCAAAATGACCATCATTGCCATCCTTAGATCGTTGTCGGTAGTCTGGCTACAAAGCATTGAGAGGATTCCATGTTACCACAAAATGTGTTATGTGTAAGGATGAAATGATACATGGAGGTAAAATAATGATGTGTTCACGCTGTTTCCTCCAAATCAGGTCATTTTCAGGTCTACCCAAAGCCAACCAGTGTAGAATTGATTACTTGTCCGTGAAGTTTTGAGTTTGAGTTTACATGAACTTCTTATCTTTGGTTTTATCAACTACTACCATTAAACCGACGGATCACTTTCATGTTCTCAATAACAACCCATTATTAGCCATGTTCAATCGCTAGGGATGAGGAGTCGGAGATAACACAGTGTGTCCTTTGAAGATGTTAACCAATCAATGCCCTTAATCAGCCTGTTTCTTATATATACTCTTCAGTCCTGCTCCAGAGGCCTGTTGTGTGTTTGTCAGCCCAAGGAGAATAAGGCTGATGAAAGGAACGGGAAATGATGAAGCTGAGTACACTTGCTCATTCGTTTGTCCTTTAGCTCCTGTGTGTTTGAGCTCTCTGTTTAAACTGCAAACTGTCTTGTTTGTGCTGCCCCCCTCCTCACTGCAAGCAAGCATCAGTTTATGTGTGTGTATGGTAGTGGAATGCGGCTCCGCTGGTCTCGACATGGCACAGAGATTTTAAAAGAGTGTTTATTATTGGCTTCACAGAGCTGGAGTGTGTCCCAGAGGGCTGTCCCAAAGCAGGACAGAGCTGCCAAGACTGCTTTCATTTTTTCTCCATCATTTTTTCTTTTCTCTGCTTTTTGTTTGTATTCAACTGTCAGTGTAATTCTTGAAATTTTTAAAAACAAAACAAAAAACTTAAGTGCCATTTAAGTGCATTTCAGTACTGATTAAAATAACAGTCTTTGAAATTCAGAGGAAAACACTGAATCCCTCAAATCCCTCTTTCATGACTGTCACATCAATGTGCACGCTGTTATTGTGTTTGACAGCCAGCTGATGTTGACCGTTGACTCATGCTGCATTGAACATTTTTACTGAATTGAAAGTGATGATTCATGCTGCAGCAGTCATCACAGTCTTACACAGCTGCAGGATTTTACTTTGAGATTATGTCAGATAAACGGTATCATTCACAACATCAAAACATCATATTTTTAGGGATTCTAATTTCTTTCTGTTGACCAGTCCTCCATTTTGGACAAGACTAATATTGATGTTCGCCAGTGGAATCCTAATGACTGTGATGATTGCTTGACTGCAGTTGAGTTAACATCTGCTGCTTGTGTTGATGGATTGGCTCAAAATGTGGTACAAATATTCTTGATGCCCTTGAGCTGAATATTTGGTCTTTGGTCCACACTCAAATATGGAATGGTATCAAGTTTGGTACATACATTCAAGGTCCATAGAAAATGAATCCTGTCGAGTTTTGAATACATTTCCTTAATTTCCTTCATCTACAAAGCTGATTTTGAAGTATTTCAAATTCAGCCTTGTTCACTCCCATACTGACCTGCTTGCAGTCTTCTTCTTCCTGCCATCGCTGCATATGTTGGTGTGTTACCACCGCCACCTATAGATCAGTAGATTAGCGTGAACAAAAATCACTACATACCAGTCTCAGTGCTACAGACTGGGCATTTTTGTATTTAAGTATTGAGGTTTGACACCCATGCAGACCTAGTCACTGTCTTGTATGCTATAGACCCTTTTCACAGCAGACATTTTTACTTGTCAAAGCAGGAAAAGCTCAGGTGTGTTCAATAATGTTAACAATGGCTTCACTCTGTTAAGTGTCCCAGTAAGGCATGCTACTGAGTGAGCATACACACAATACCTGAGCACTGGAACTATCTCATCTAAGTAGAGTTGTCATCATTAATATAATAAATTCCACCTGTGCTTTTCCAGTTTTGACAAGTCAAAATGTCCGTCGTGGAAAGGATCAATTTTGTATAAAGCTATGAAAGCGTGGCGTTCGTGCATGTGAGAGTTCCTGATAGAAGGAGTCATACATTGGGTTGCTTTACACCAGATGATGTATTCAGTGCTTGATGGGAAAACTTAACCTCTTGAATGAACCAAAGCCAGGTGGACTGACATTTCCTGTCATTTCACATGCCTTCTGTGGATCAATGATCTAGAAAATCAAAAGCTTGTTTTACAAGTTGGTACAAAGAGTTAAACTACAGCTGAGGGCCTAGTCTGTTTTGATGACTTCATCCAGTCAGCATGAGGAACTAATTACTCTTGATTAGAGCTGCCAAATATGCTCTTTTGCTTATTCATGTAATTGTAATATAATTGTTATTTTCAATAGTGTAAATAGTAGAATTTATGATGTACATCTTAATTTTAGTTGTAATTATCTTGAGTTGTGAGTCTCCTAACAGTAGTTGATTGAAGAGTGGTAAAATGAGTCATCTGTTATCCCTGATTAGAAGCACTTGCAAGTGAATTTGTAGGTTGTAAAACAAGAAGAAAAATTGTTTTGCTGAGTTTATCTGAAAGTGAAGAACTTTTTACGTTTCATCTTCTCACTTTGAAGTTGGGGAGCTTCCCAGGCACATATTAACGATTCAAACAAAAGCCAGCGTCTGCATGCTAATGTGCCTTTTATCAAAAAATACCAAAAGTTGCTCTGTCCAATTCTGTCATAATTTGCAGTTTTAAAGAAAGTATACATCATCCTTTAAACACACATTGAGTTTTTTGTGCTATCATCGCTAACACTCAATAATGTGGAGTCAGCAGTCGCCTTGAGGTGAGAGAAGGTTAACATTTCAAATCCCCAAACATTTCATCAAATCCCAAAACTGGTTGGCAAAGTGTGTGTGCAGAAAAGTGAATGAGTTACGCTTTCTGCTCCCTAAACAGCCACTGTGGAGGTGCCCTTGAGTGGGACATTGAGCCCCCAGCTGCTGCTGGTGCAGCAGTACAAAGCTGTGATTGTGTGTGTCTGAATGTGTGTGAATGTGCAGCAGGGAGCACAGAGCTCACTAGACTTTCCCTCGCTAAATAAAGGTTTCAGAAGGCAATGGGACATATTCAGAAGCCGAGGTGACTTAGTATTCTGCTGTTTCTCTGTGATGTCCTAACAAGCTGTCACAGAAGATTATGTCTACTATCTCAGCCACAACTGACAAACACCCACTCAGTTTAAACATTAGTCACATTCAGCATTTCTGTGCTGAAACGAGGCTGCAGTTTTTCTGTTCGCTGAGCTTTTCTCTGTAAACCTCTGCAGCCACCAGTGAAGGTTCCTGTATTTTATATGTTGTGTGTGTGTGTGTCTGTATGTGTTTTGAGTGTGTGTAAAAATAGTTTTCAGGAAGAGCTACCAAAGATGTGGGAGGGAGGAACGGGTGAAAGATGGTCTGAGATGGTGGAGTTGTGATCAGAGCAGTGTTACAAAGGTGTTGTGTAGCACAACAGTCAATAGTGAGAGTAAGATAATATTGAATTTCCTGGAAGAAATTTGCAGCCATTAGCAGTAACTGTACATGTTCATGTTCCTACATTGATATTGATTGATTGGTCTGAATACATAAAACTATGTAGTCCATTAGTCTGAATTCACCAGTTGTTTCTGACCGACAATAACATCTTAATTTGAACTAAGGTATTAATACCTTGAGCAAAACCTGATTATTTAATTAATATACATCCAATTCTGATTATGTTAGTACATCTTTAATCAGACTAACATTGTGTTGAATACACAAGTGAGAGGAGGAAAAAGAGGAAACCACAGAAATACCAGGACAAAGTAAGGTCAGAAAAATGTATAGTCCTCTAAACCAAAAGCATTTAACCCATTATTTTCCATTATGGGCTCCTTTTTCAGGTTTTCAGTAAATATAGAAGATGGGATCTGTGGTTAACGCTACCATTAAATGTTTCACACAAATTTTTCTGTGAGAGATATTAAACCGAAATGTCTCAAAAAACAACTGAAAGAATCTCAGTTTGACCTAGAAACCCTGATGTCAGCGCCATAAAAAGGCAGAGTAAAACATCTGGTTGTATTAATAAGTAGGCAGGTTGACAGTCAACCAATCTATACACAGATGGTGTCATTTTTCTACAGCCATTACCAGGGGTGTCACAATTCAATTTGACTTAAGATTCTATTCAACTTTTAATTTAATTTTCATTGATATTGTATTTGATTTCTATTGAAGGCTCATTTCTAATGTGAGGCAGAGGAGGTTAAATAAAAGTGTATGATACAACACAGCTAATAAGTTATGATAGCTTATGTGATGGACAGATGTCATTCATGTTTAATCTTTGTAAGATTAATTAATGCTAATGATTTTTAATGCTTGAGACTGATCATTTATCAATTTTCTAAATCTGATTAATGTATCAGATAACAATACTTTATATCAGCGATTTGAGCATAACATGACACCACCATTTTTGAATTGTTAAATTGTTGTTTGTATTAATTAATTGTGACTTATAGTGTATATGTATGAAGCCAGACAATTTACAGATGGAAAATAAACTTGTCAGTTGAATTCTCAGGAAAATAATCAGCATTTTATGTGCATGAAATAGCAAACTGCCTTCCATACGGCCAGTCAGAGAAGCATCTACTACAGCAGGGTATAAATGTTTCCTTGTTAGTGTGTGACGGGGTGGAGCACAGCAATGCTTGTGGCTATTTAGCAAATGTTCACAGATTTGAAATTTGTGTGCAAATCAACCTTCCTAAGTGGAGTTGTGAAATAAATAAATCAGTGCAGAATTTTTGCCGTTTATGTGGACATTTTATTTTTCAGTGGTCAGTTCCAGGCTGTATAAAGATTTCACAGTTGCAACGGAGCTAAAGGCTACAGAAACAACCTTGTCTTAATTATAGTTCCCCTCTAGCGGGCTGCTCTTAGTGCTCCAGGCTCATTATTAATGGCTTACAGTGTGAAAATTGACACCGTGGGAAATAGCCGGGTCCATCATCATCGTTCAGCCTTCATTACAAACTGCTTTTTTTTCCTCTGGTTGAAATTTAGTTATATTTGAAGCAGATCCCAGATTCTAAATGAGAATTCCCCAGGTGTTGAATAGTATGACAGTCTTCGGATAAATAAGAGAGCACATCGGTGATTCTCTGAGGAACGGGCAGGTGGTAAAAATAAAGATCCTTCTCTCCTGAATCACAGATCTGTCAGAGTGGCTTGTACCAGGCTGCAGGAGCAGAAAAAAGAGGCGCTGCTGGCAGACTTCTAAACATTTCCAGATGCTGCAGACTGAACTGTGGGAACTCAGTGAGAGAAAAATTAGTGGTTGGCCAACCTTAAGAGGCCTAGAGCGATTTAAATGTCTACCTTGAAATAGGATTTGACTAATAACTGAGTTTTCAAGGCCAACAGTGGTAGTTTGTGGATTGAGTTTGCCAACAGTTGCACTTATGTGCTGATATTCATTCAAATAAACCAGACTCTTGTTGTTGCATAGTGTACGTTAAGCAGAGTGATTTCATTTTAATCATTTTAATAAAAGCTGTTTTATCACGCAGTTTATATATAACACTGTTAAAAAACAGGCTTGCAAAGTGCTTAAACAAATAAAAAGAATGTTTATAAGTAGACACAGTAAAGATAAAACCATAATCAAACTGCTGGAAAAAAAAAGTACAACACATGAAACATGTTTTATTAGGGCAGCAACTAATGATTATTTTAATTGTCGATTTATCAGTTGATTATTTTCTCAATTAATCAATTACTTATCAGTGTTTCCCAAAACCCAAGATGATGTCCTCAAATGTCTTGTTTTGTCCATTATCAACAGTGTGAAGAAACAACAGTGTAGATGTCAAATGACGTTTATGTTCTGTGTTGCAGAGATGTCTTCTGAGGTTAGCATTCTAACCAGCTAGCACCGACCCGTCCTGTCCCATAATACCACTTTGTACCTCAAGAGGTGATAATCTGAGCCCCAGTAGTTTCAACTGGGAGATGTCAAAGTGGCGAGTTCACCATTTCTAATAAGTAAAGAGAATAAATTGACAAAATATCTGTTTTCCTTACTAAATAGAAAAATACAACCGTACACCTTCTGAATTCAGGTGTCTCTCTTTTACCAAACTAAGAGGAGCTTAATTGCCTCGTAAACTTCATTCAAACTCAGCATAAACAAAATGACAATGACCACAATCACAGTCTCCTCTGGTTTGGTTGAAATAAATCCTCAATTCACAGAGTAAGATGGGAAAACATCCCGGCTCTACACGCTGGGCAACGTCATAATAAATCTCCTCTGTACTGTATCCCCTCTCTTCAAACTGGTATCTGTCTCAGCGGCTATGTATTTTTTTAAGTTACACCTTTAAGAAGCTGAATTCAGGAAATTTTGACTTTTTTTTTACAATAATAAAAGATCAATAATGCGTCGACCAAATCTGACAGTGCTGCTCGACAACCATTGGTATTTAAAAAAAACTACGTGACACACAGACATAGATTTCTGCAGTGAGTCACATCAGGCCATCTCCTCATGCCGAGCGATTTATTGGCCCTCTTGTCCCCCATCGGTCCTGGCGCTCTATCGCTCTTCGGAACTATTTTTATCCATCCAGGGGAACATGTCGGCATCCTTTCCAGGGCCTGCTCCCATAATTCCTCTCTGTGTCCAAACACACGCTGACAAGAAATAGGTCTGCAGAGGCCCCGGTGCTTTACAACAGGCTGCTGTTTCACATGAACAACTCCACTCACACTCTCATCTTACATTTATGTGCCTAGCTCACATGCTCTCGCTCTCACTCTCTCTCTCTCTCTCTCTCACTCTCACTCTCTCTCCCTCTCTCTCTCTCTCTCTCTCTCTCTCTCTCTCTCTTTCTGGCTTTCTCTCTGTGTGTAAATGATGAAAGTAAAAGTAATACAAGAAACCGACAGGGGCATCTGGCCTAATTCCAATAGAAAATAGAATTGGATTAGTGCCTCTCTTCTCACAGCTGTGTGTGTGTGTTTTTGTGTGCGTGTGTGAAAGTGTACATAAGTGTGTGTGTGTGTGTGTGTGTGGCATGAATCAAGGCAATGAATGGAGCTTGGCAGCAGCCAGCTGCCCTACGGTGAAGCACTGATGAACAGTGAGGAAACAGAGCTGCTGCTGCTGCTGCTGCTGCTCAACACCTTCCTGTTTGTGTGTGTCTGTGTATGTGTGTTTGTGTTTATAGGTCGGTTGGTGTGTGTTTCATTGTTCCTGCACATCCCAGACAGATCACTCATACACATGACATTGATCATACTCATCATTTTTCCTGGCTTACACACAGTCTTTGTTATATACCCTGTATCTTGTGATGGATAAGAACTTCAAATGGCAGCTTTGTGCAGCTGATTTAACAGCTGATAATCACTCACTTTATTTATTCACTCCCTTGCTGCTGCACAGAGATTGAGTCACACGATTAGAGCATCTTTTTCTCTGTAAATGCCTGCCGGTTGATTTAAATTCTCCCCTTTTCTTCCATCTGCCCTTTATTTTCATAAATGCAGTGCTGGTCCCAAAGGAGACAACATCTATGAGTGGAGGTCGACCATCCTGGGCCCTCCAGGCTCTGTGTATGAGGGAGGAGTGTTTTTCCTGGACATAGCCTTCACACCAGACTACCCCTTCAAACCACCCAAGGTGAGTGTTGCCCTGCAGCCGTGCAGCACAGCCCCCCCCCCCTCCCTCACCCAGAGCTTTGAACAATGTCACCATTGTCCCAGTAGGCTGTTGGCTTTTCACGCTGTTGTCCAACAACAATGACTTGTTTAAGGCTTGTTCACCTACAGCACACTGACAAAAATGACAGGTGACAGGTGACAGCAGCACAGAGAACTGAATGACAAATGATGAGCCTGTACTATTTTTTGGATATAAAATGTTTCTGGAGTGCAGCTGTTATTCTTTGTTTGTCTTGTTGTCAACAACACTCATATTAAAAGACCAAAACCAACAATGTGTTCAATACTTCATCCCTCCCCTGTCTGAAACACTCAGTCCAAAGCACATTGCTTCCCACGATTAAAACTAAATTAAATTAAACAAAAATTATAATGAAAAATGGTAGTTGTCCTTTTTCACAACAGAAATTAAAAACTAAAAGAATATAATTAAATTTAAAGAAAGTGTTGATGAATGACCAACGAGTGGAGCTAATTATGGTTTTAATGCCAAGTCTTATTTAACGACCTGCATGTGTCTGTGGACATGCCCCAGATTTATAAAACAGTGATGTAATCATCCACAATTTAAAGTAGGCTTTCTTTAGAAGTTGATCTAGCTGCTTGACCAGAGAACAATATTTTGTTGAACTTGAAGTCGAGAGCACATGTAGCTTTAACAGGTTAGAGCTCTGCAGTAGAAATGGTCCGCCAGTACCTAAATTGCTAATTTTGCTTGTTATGATGTCATTTCTTTAAGTATCTTCACATGCATCATATCCTTAAAATCCGTACAACCTAAGCCGAAAGGTAATGTAAATCAGTAAACCATAATAAATTGTAAAAGTAAAGGATTTGTAAGAAAAATTGAAACGAAAATGGAATCTGTTATTTTTAATCAAATTTACTAAATAAAAGCACAAAACATATTAATCCAAACATTTCTAAATGTAGAAATATGAACAACTTAACACTCTTATTTTTATGAAGAGAGTACAAAGGCGTTTTTGTAGTTTCATCTGCAATAGAAACAACAATTTACCCAGTGGCTACATTAGTATTTTTGCTTATTGTGATGTTATGTCTTGGAGTATCTTCAAATGTTCAATATGCTCACAACTGTGAAGTAATAAAATGTTTTTAGTTCAATTAATTAAAAGGTGGCTAAAACTAATACATGTTGAGCTGAAGGCTAAACTTAACTAAATCAAAAACTTGACACTGCAGATGACATAAATCTGTGGGGAAAAAGTATAGTTTTACGAGAGTAAATAAAGGCCCAGCAATCTTCTAAAACAGCTAGTCACTGTAGTTTTTATCAAATGTTACATGTTTGTGGCAGCAGTATGGTGTATGTGGGATTGAGTCAAAATAAACTACAGTGTGTGCTCATGGTGTTGAAGGAACATATCACCTCGTGCAACAGTGTGGTTCACTGATGTGTTTTTAACTGTTTCTGCGAGCTCTGTGGCACAGAGGAAGAAGATATATCAAACTGTAACACACAAACAATAATTGTTAGTAGGATACATTCAGTGTTGGCTCTGGGCTGTTCATAAGTTTGGCTGACAATAAGAAAAATATCACAGACTCTGAGCAAGTGTTGCTGTTAAGACTACTTCATGTTTGCATAAACCTTGGAATGCTTTACTTCGACTTTCAACCCTCAGATTCATGAGTGAGTTAAAAATTACCCACCTTGTCTGTGTTTTGGCAGTATCACCAGCCTTATCCTTTAACTGTTTCTTGTTATTGTGTCCCTTTGTAATATCCATACTGCTAGCATTTGGCTTCCCTCCAGCAAGGCTGTGGGTTTGTGGGGATATGCGTGTGTTCTGCTGATGCAAGTGTGTGTCAGTATTTACACATTAGACTGGCTGACTGTGGTTGCCCCCTCCCTCGGTTTGAGCCGTGCTTCTGATTTTGCCCTGGGTTTTGGTTTCAAGTCTAGAAATACTCACTGGCTTACCTCTATCAGCTATTTAGAGACACAGGTTGTAAAAATAAATAGGAAAAAGTAAACAGGAAAATACTTTAGGATATCTGCCATATCTATCCTGCTTCAATATGGACCATTCATTCTGGAGAGGTTTGCTTTGGATTATGGCTGAGAGGTGAGAGTTGTTGGGGAGACCGTTGACAGCAGCAATAGTACAAAATTTGCCTACTAGATTATGAGATATGTCATATGCAAAGCTTGACCTGAGGATGATGCTCGAAGAAAAATAGGTGACCATGAATATTCACAGAACATTAAACACGTTCCAGGAAGAGATTTAAACTGCAACTGAAACTTGACACCAAAGTAAACTAAACGGAGCCGTCTTCTTTTAAATAACAGTCATACCCTATTTTCTAACAGCTCTTAAAATAATGAGCACTGCTCAACTGTAAGTGAACTGTGCTGGTAGGGCCAGGTATTTGATCTCTAACTCTGTGGGTATCCATCAATCCTTAGTTTTGTCAACTTATTCATATTTCCTTTTCTTTGTATCAATTAAGTTCTTCTCGAACACTCATGCATGTAGAAGTTTGGTTTATTTTGTGAAAAATAGGGTTTTGTTTTCTACATGGGGATGGGACAAAATATCGATAATGCAATGTATCATATCCTGTGGTACGATTATCAATACACTGGATGTGATGACAGTTTGACTAAGTAGAGTCATTTCTTCATAACTCCATGCAGTATTAACTTTGGTAAATGTCCTCATTTACACAGATTGAAAGAAGCCAGTGAGTCATAGTTTTATCTTTTCACTTCCAGAACTGTTCTGCTTTCTGGCAGTTCAGCCTTTTTTCAGTTTATGGCACATGGACAAGTTGCAGTCAGTGTGTGTGATAAAGAGGCACTAGACAAAGGCTCTACACTTCTTTTGACATTGTTTCATCTCAGTGCATGTCAAATTCTGTGAAACTAACACCACAATGCAGTGAATTGATACATCATTTCTGCACTTTGTATTTTGTATTCTTCAGTCAGACACATATTAAGGTGTAATGTTTGATGATTGTCTGGCAATGTGTCGATTACTGCAGAATCGCTGTATCATGATACTATCGTTATCTTGTGAATCATCGTGAATCACATCTTGTTGTGAGTTACTCTGTGATTCCTACCCCTAATCTACATGGCAAAAAAAAGGTTTTTATGCAAAACTCCTTATTATTCCTAAATGTGAGGTACTGAACAATATATAATTTTGCTCTCTGCACTGACATTTCAGGTTTTATATTGTCATTGTTGTTTAAAAACTTTTTCTAAAAACACTAGGTCCGGGGTTTTATTAAAACATGTTCACTGCAATTGCAAATATAGTACCAGAGGTAACAATCTTAAATTAAGGTCTACTTACCAGATTTTTCCAGAGCTCACTGCTCAGAGATGTGAGACGTGTCATGTGAGATACTGTTGGACTCTCAGGAAAAAGCTAGTAACCTGACCTTGAACCAAGATTATTCTTTGTCAAATAAATATTTTTTCCATGCCTTCCTTTGAGGAGCCTTTTTTATTTAATTCAGCAAATTAAACTTCTCCAACTCTTCAAATAGTAAATCAGCGTTGTCTAAACTAAAGCAGTCATACACGAAATACAGTCTAAAACAAGCAAGGTTTTCATTTATATCTGTGATCAGAGAATAAGTAAACAAGACCACTGATCTGACCAGACAACTTTCAGTACTCTTGGTTTTTTCATTCTTGGTGTTATGGGACACATTTTAGTTGGTATTAAAATAGTGAGTAAAATATGACCCAGCCCTGCATCAACCAGAAAACCTAAACATGGACTGTTTATAAAACATCAAAAATCCTTGACATCAGGCAGTAGGCTCTTGTGAATGACTTCTTGATGCTTTCTCAATAACTAGTTTGCATGTGTCTCCCATGCAGCCTATTATGCTGCATCCACAGTGATAATTTAAGCAAATGATAAGGTTGGATGTGAGTCATTTCTCCCTCATCATCTCACACATTCAGATACTAAAGGGAGGAAAAAAATACTCATAATAACATTGACACATTTAAGAAGTAGCATTTAAAACTTTTAAATGATTCCCAAAACCCTGATTAACAGAACGCAAAACAGAGACTCAGTACAAATTGAAAGCACAATGACACCTCACTGTGTTTACCTGTAGACTGAATAAAACCTCAACTGCTATGAATTGGACATGTGGTTTGGTGGTTATTTGGCTATTTTATGCTGAAAAAAATAATACTTTTACAACAAATTAGATTGATTGTGAATTTTCTTACATGGGCATTTGATCTGCGGTCAGATGTGAAACATGACTCCTGAAGAGAAACAATGTTCTCCTCATTCCCTCCTGACCAGCACGAACTGCCTCCTTCCTGGCAGTCAGCACTGAGGGGGAAACAGAGCTCATCTCAAGTCTTGGCCTCCTGCTGCCTTGTTTTTGCAGCCTGGCTGTGAGCTGCGCCATCCAGCAGCTCACCAGCTCACAGCCACCAATCCGACAGCTGCAGCTGCTCACTACACTGGCTCACTGACTAATGTTAGGATGATAATGCCAGTTAAGGCTGAAACTGATACTCTTAGAAAGAGGTTAAGGGTGGCAAGGACATTGCTTCAGTGTTTGTACTTTGGTCCAACATTAGTCTTTTCCAGGACCTGTTCAGCAGAGACCCCAATGACAGGCTGAGAGATTAGAGTCCTCTGACTAACATTATCCCTCCCTATCATCTCTAATTTCCTCACGGCTTTGAACTAAATTCCGCTTCACACTATCTTCCTCAGCATGATATCATCCCCATTTTCAAACTTGTGAAATGGGCTGTTTAACGTGCCATGAAGCACCATAAAGTCAAGCTTAGACTTACGGATGATCAGCCATTCATAACGTTGCCTCCTTTAAACCAAACCCTTCTATTCTGTCTCATTTAAGATATGTCATCATGACTGCTCTCATAAAACTATGAATCAGTCCAATTGCTTTTCATTCCGTTTGCCCAAAATGGCTATTAAATGCGGACATTGTAAATGAACAGAACTGAGGTAATGATAGAGGAACAAGCTCTATCACAGCCAAGCCAGGTATCTTTTGCTGCCTGCAAATCCATAAAAAGGACATAAAAAGGCTAATAATTACTTGAATAATGCATAGTTTGGCGATATGATGACCAAATGAATGATGATGTTAATTTGTTTCTGCTGAATGTGTAGATAGATGATAGTTTGCTAACATACAGTGATCAGTCACAACATTAAAAGGACTAATCGCTGAAGTGAATAACATTGATCATCTTTTCACAATGCAGTGTTCTGCTGGGAAACTTTGGGTCATGGCATTCATATGGATGACTCTTGACATGCACCACCCACCCAAACACTGTTTTAGACCAAGAATACTCTTTCATGGCAACAGCACAAGAGCACCTATCTGCACCGCCACCACCCAGCAGTATCGATGTGTGGAAGCAGGACTAACTATATCCCTAATTGAGGCCCTCCTCACAACCAATGGGATTTGGATCTGCTGCCAACATCTTGGTGCAAGACAACAGAGAACACTCCTAAAGATCCTGTGTCCAAGTTTCAACGGATCAGAGCCAAGTCCGATCCACTGTTGTCCTACTGGGGGCACCACAGCCATTGCGTAATGCCATGAGGAGGTGTGCTTGGTCTGCAGCGGTGATTGAGTGGGTGGTGCAAGTCTATCCCAGTAAAACATTGCCTTGTAATGAGATGATCAATATAATCAACTTCAGTGTACTAGTGTGTGTCTAGAACTTCCCTTAATCCAAATTGTTAACTTTTAACAATATAAATTGAAATACAGTCGTGGTCAAAAATGTACACACACTTGCAAAGAACATGTATATCATGGCAGTCTTGAGTTCCAGTCATTTCTACCGCTCTCATGTTTCCTGTGATGAATGAGTGGAACACAAACTATTTTGTCACAAAAACATTCATGAAGTTTGGTTCAATAATGAATTTATTATAGGTCTTCTAAAAATATGATCAAATCCAAACCAAACCAAACTGAATGACCAATTTTGGTGATTATAGAAAGTTGTGTGAATCATATTTGCTTTGTAGCATGGCCTCTTAACTTCTTCTGAGTGATTATGATTGATTGATTGAAACATGTGGACTGTGCTGAAGAAATACGTCTATGCCAGAAAGCTACCAAATTAAGTTCAATCAGGAGAGACTTGGGAGTTTTTGAGTGAACATGAAGATTTATTGCCATGTATACAAAAGAGAATGAGAAAGTCTTTGGCGGTTAGACTCTATCGTGATGAAGTAATATTTGGGGAGGTGATGAAGCTGTACGTATATTAGGAAACTCCCTGATGGAGTCTAGACACTGGTGGTGGTGATGGAGGAAGAAGGATCCTGGAGATCTGGCGACAGGGGAGTTGATTTAGGTGAGTAGAACCAAGCCACTGGATGAAGAGCTGGAGGAGGGTGGGGTGGAGGAGGGTCGCACGAATGGCTGAAATGACAGCTGACAGCAGAGAGAAGAGCGGTTTTAAGTTTGACAGCAGAGACGTGGTTGGCTGATAGTGTTCGAGGCAGAATCTGCTTGGTTAAATGGAGAGACTACATGAATAAATGCCCATGTCAGGTGAATGGAGGGAGCAGGGAGAGAGGTGAATGAAAAGATAGTCTTCCTGATTGAACTTACCCTGAGCTTCAATTAAACTTCAGCAGTTCTGTCAAGATGAGTGGTTAAAGACTCATCCAAAGGACTACCAGAATCTTGTGGATGGCTATCAAAAGCACCTAATTAAAGTGAAAATGGCCAAGAGACATTTAACCAAATATCAGAATTGCTCTATGTATATTTTTGATCCAGCAGATTCGGTCATATTTTCAGAAGACCTCTAATAAATTCATTATTGAACCAAACTTCATGAATGTTTTTGTGACAAAGTAGTATGTGTTCCTCTCATTCATCACAGAAACATGAGAGCTGTGGAAATCATTGGAACTCAAGACTGCCATGATATACATGTTCTTTACAAGTGTATGTAAACTTCTAAACACGACTGTCATGACATTTGCTTATATGTTTATATAGAGGTATTGAAACGTTTCTGTGAAAGCTGCATTTTCTGTAGGAATTTCTTGTATCTTTTATCAAACAATGTATATCTTGATATTTTGAAATCTCCTCTAAAGCGCTTCATAAATGCTAGGACTGGACGACACAATCAAATATCCCAATATTTTGATGTTGCAACAATATTGTATGGATGACTATTGGTACTTTGACAAAGTATGAACACAATAATCATCAGTAATGTGGATATAATGAGTAAGTGCATAAAGGCAAGTATTAAAACAAGTAGAACTGTCTGGTATGTTCAGAAAATGAAAATGAATCACTTTACCATAATGCAGCCTTTCAGTGCAGTGTTGAAAATCATATCACAATATAACAATACCAAAAATATCATCGATATGATATCACTATAATGATATGATATAGATGTTTTGCCCAGCCCTAGAAACACGTACATACATGTGTTGGTCAGAATGGGAGCTGTTGGGATGGAATGAGGATGTTCAGGTTGTGGGATGAATCCATAATACAGAGGGGATGTAGGATTAGACCCGTAGCTTTTGTTATGCGGAGGCAGCATCATAATCTATTAGCATCAGCCATGATGGGATTACAGGCTGTTAATGAGACCACACAGGCTGGCCAAGGATCTTTTCCATGGCTGCTGGGCTGCCAGCATTAGCATGCCACCACTAACCCATCTCAGCAGCGGAGGTGTAAGAACAGAAGAGAAGCGACTCAAACATGAGACATGCCCTCAACTAGTCACCATCAATCACCTCGTCGCTGCCTTTCCTTGTCACGTCTCCTGAAATCCTTTCATGTGAAGGAAAGTGTTCTGTTTATTGCTCTATGTTAGTGATACCAGTGTGGAATGAGAGACAGGGAGGGCTGAGCTTGCACATGAGGGTTGTTTATCTCTCATAAGAAAGAGATGTGAAGGGAGGAATGGAGACTTAATGAGAGGTTAAAGGAGGGGGGGAGGGGAAGAGATAAAGGGCGAGCTGCCGTCACAAAGCAAGCAGAAAAGGGAGATGTAGCACGAGCATGCCTGGCCTGGCTGTCCTGCTCAGCAGCCTTTGTTTTAAAGAAGCAGAGAGGTCAGAGGTCAGAGGTGCTCCTTGTGCTGATATGAGACTCTGCTGAGTTCTACGGGACTGTCCGCTTCACTGTCGAATAACAGGGAGTGTCACCTTCACACTGTACAGACTGAAGCCCCATTCACACACAAACATATAGCAGCGGCTGTTTCTCAGTCTGCAACCTTTTCAGTGCTCGTCTTCCACTGTATTGACCTGTCCATTTACTGTAAAATAGCCCTCAGGTACTCAGATGGAGTTGAGATAAGGCAGATGTTTATTAATGCATTAGTGTATTAGCAGACATCCGTTGTGGTTCTGTTTGGACTTTGGAAATCAATCGGAATGTGTAAGATTTTATTTCTTAAAGCTGATTGTTTTTGTGCAGGCAGCCTGAAAGGACTGCTTAGTATGTTTGCATGGTTGATTATATCCTTTTCTGAAACAATGAATTGATTATTCAGTCAACAGAAAATCAAATTCGTGATAATGAATCAAGTGTTTGAGGTTTATGATTGGAAAACTATGTTCTGTTTTCAGCCTTTCAAATAGGTTGATTTCCTGTTTCATTATTACTAACTGTACATTAAATATCTTTTTGAAGTGGTGATCAGACAAACAAGATATGTAAAGATGTTACCCTGGGCTCTGGAAACTTCACATTAATACTGTTTTCTGATGGTTCAAACTGTGAAATATTTAATGGATTTAATGTTCAAAAATATTATTAAGGAAAAATAATAATTAACTGCATTGCTATTCAAATGCCGCTGTAAGTACAAAGCATACAAATGTAAACAGTAAAAAGAAATGAAAAGCACTTCAAATTAATGTTGCCGGCTGGCTTGGCTCAAATTAGAATGTACTTAGAGTGCAGACAACTGCCAAGGCTGCATGTCTGAATGTGTAATTTAGCCCATTATTGACTAAGGACTATATTTAGTATGTTAAGAAAAAGCCCTGCAGAATTCCTACAGTCAGATGTAGAAACAAAGTTTGCTGTGGAAGTAAGACGTCAAGACACACCGAGACATGTGGCTATACGTCAGAATCAAGCTTTTTGATTTCAACTATTTATCGTGCTTTAATTGGTAGATTGTCTTTTATAATCACATAAATAAGTTGAACATTCATTTGAATGTTAACAAAAAATGTTGCCCTCAGCTTGCACTCTAAGTGCTGTAAAGGAGTTCCACTGTGGATGTTAATGGAATAAAATGTTTATATTCTGATCTTTCAAGATATGGAAAAGACTCTCTCATAGACAATCATGGGATACATGTACATCTGTCACATTAATCTGATAACTCATAATATTAGGTGGGCTAATTTTCCTACATATTTAAAGCTGCAATATGCAATCAATATTTTTGTATTAACTATGGAACGGATGACTTTGTGAAATGTGAAAGGCGTCACTCGCAGTAATGAGTGCTGCTGTTATATTAATCCTAGATTATAACTACCAATAGTCAGCACCATATCTAACGTCATGCAGCTTGAATGATCATGGTTGTCTTTTAGAAACCGACATTGATGTAACCCTCCGACTCTCCATCTGCAGGTGACGTTCCGTACGAGGATCTACCACTGTAACATCAACAGTCAGGGAGTGATCTGTCTGGACATCCTGAAGGACAACTGGAGTCCTGCCCTCACCATCTCCAAGGTCCTACTGTCCATCTGCTCCCTGCTCACTGACTGCAACCCTGGTGAGAGCTGCAGCACACGCACACTCACACACAAACACTTGCACACACGCACTCGAACGCACACACTTCTCCTTGTCATATCTGCCTCCAATTGTAGCCTTGACAGGTTGACTGACATGTCCATTCTGTGTGGGCAATACACACAGAAGTGTGTCACTTTGAGGTTTGAGTCGTGCTCTTTGTAGCACAACAGCAGCAGTCGTCTGAGAGGACAGACAGGCAGGTTGCTGTGATGGAAGCACTGCTACTTTTAAAACCAATTCTGTAACAATGCTTGCTTCATCTATCTGTTAAGTGACAGCTTCACGGATTTCAGAAAAGGGACTCTGTTATATAAATATGTTCAGTAATGGATTCAATCAAACATGAATAAAAGGATTGTTACAGAAATGCTCACAAGACGTTTGGATCCATCACTGAATACATTTTCTTTTTTATCATTTATATGATTAAATGCTGACTATTTCATACAGTCTACCAGAGCTCAAGCATAGTTTAATTTACAAGTTGTTGGGTTGTGACTTCATTTAATTCGCGAGCCTGCATTCAGATTATAAAATGTGTGCAAGATTTTTAAACTGTAATTGGTCAGCATGAAGGAAAGATAAACATTTAGGGACACTAGTGTTTCTTTTTTTCCTCTTTTGCACTGTGAAGGAAAAATAAATGACACATTTTTATAGACTAATCTCACATTAAACGATCTCCTTTTCAACTGAAATGTGTTTATTCTTTGAAATAGCTAATGAGTAACTAACCACCAGGCTGATAAGCAGTGTTTTTAACCTTGAGCTAATGGAAGCTTTAATGTGAGGACAAAATCAGCAGGGTCGAAACATTGTTGCATATTAGCTTATAGCAGACATGTTGTAAAATGATAGAAGATACTTTACAGTATATAGTAAGTAGTAGTAGTATAGAATATTTTTTAGGTAAATGTTAATTTTTCAAAAAATATTGTGCATTTACTGATTTTTAAATTCCTTTGATATTGACATCAATAAAATCTAATTATGCACTAATAGCCATCCCTACAATTATTTTGTATATCAAGGTATATGGTCAAAAATATTGTCTTATTTGATTTTGTTAAGAATATTGCAACATTATTTTAAGGCGCTCAGCCCTATTTTCATTGTTGATAATCTGCTAATTATTTTCTTGAGTAGTTTATTCCATAAAATGGTGAAAATCTATCAGTATTTGCTAAAGCCCAAGATGACAAAGTCAAATTTTTGGCAAAATATATCTTAGCCAAATGTTTACTGTCATAGAGGAGCATTTCTTTCTTTATAGATTACTCAAACCTTTTTAATGAGTTATCAAAATAGTTGACAATTAATTGAATTGTTAACAACTAATCAAGTAATCACTGCAGCTAGTCGTGAGTTTAACATATAAGTGACAAGGGGCTTATTCAGTCATGAGACCTACATGTCAAGTTGTCAGCTTATTTAGGTGATGAAATGCATGTCTGAAATTATGGAGTCTTTGTGGGGTTGACGCAGAGATTTGTCCAAAGCTCATACTTTCAGACAGCCTCTTCTTGTATATTTGTGGCACTGCAAACAATGTTGGAATGAGGGTTCATACACAGTTAGCTCTGAAGCATACTGAGGCTTTTATAAAGCAATAGATGACACTAATACCCACCAATAAACACCTCTGTCTCAGTGTGAATCTATGGCAACTGTGAGCATGAAAGCATGAAAAGCAGAGATAAATGATTATTGCATTGTTATTCCATTTGCATTCATCCTCTTACAATACTGTGTTGTAAACAGTGAGCTGGTGCTCCTGGTCCCTTCATTGCAGTTTAATCAATATTTAACCAGGACTGGCAGGCCAAACACAACCCTGTAAACGACTGACACCATTCAAAGAGAAGACGTCAACATTTTTAAAGCTAATTGGATTCATTATGGCCCAGTTTACCAGCAGAGCAAAGGAGCAGGGGAATTACAATCTGTCTTTTACGGATCAGTTAAACCTGTCATTTTGCCGTTCAACCGGTCTTCAGCCACCAATGCGGTTAATGTCTGTTGGTATAAAGTATTGAATTTGAGCAAGCAGAGGTGGTAAATGCTGCTGTTGTAAAAATCTGCCCAGTGAGGTTCAGAGTGAAAGAACTAGGAGAAATGTGAGAAAGGTAGGGGAAAGGGGGACTTAAAAGGACAGAAGAATGACAGGGGATTCCAGACATGAACGGTTGGAAATGAGATGGCAACAGAAAAGAAAGACTGAGGGGGGGATGGGAAGTGATGGTGATGATTGTGAAGACCTCTGATGATAGCTTGTGTCCTCTCTGCGGGGATTGCTCTTTGATAAACCTGGCAGCGGAGAGTCTCCCTCCGTGGGCAAAAATGAGAATAGCTTTTCCTCTCCTCCTCCTCCTCTTCCTCCTCCTCTATATTTTCAGATGTTGGCTAGATGAAATGAGACGATTCCTTTTAAAGTATGATAGAAAAGACGCTTGATCGACAACCCGTCCCTGCCAAAAAAAAACCCACCCCTCCTCCCCGTTACCCACGCACTATCTCTCTTTCTGCCTCTTGCCTCATCAAAATCAGTCCCCTCGCTACACTCCTCACCACTCGCTTAAGTTTTTTTAAACGCAGCCTCAAGTGCTGAATGTGGGCCCTGGATCTGAAATACCCTAAAAATATCTCTCCTTCCCTCTCCACCGCCTTCCATCTGAAGAGTTGCTTTCCCATGCAGGCTGAGATCATTGGCATGTGGCTCATTAAAGCAGGGGAAGAGGATAGAATGACAGTTAATCAACCCTCCCAGAGCTGCCGTCCCTTACCGTCACGCCACATTGAACCCTGTATCACGCCCCACAAGCTGATTTTCTACCTGGGGCGTCCTGGTGGCTCATTGGGCCTAAGCCACATGCCATGTCAGAGCGTGTCTAGGGCTCAAATCCAGCCCAGGGCCTCCGTCGAATGTCATCCCTTTTTTCTCCCTGTCTTTCCCTGTCTCAGCCTCTGTGGAACGTCCAGAAAGTAATCTGAAATTTTTAACAAAGCCACAGGGATTCCTCCTCAGTGGTTTCTGCTGCTGCTGTCTGGGGTAGATCATATATCTGGCTGATATGAGCTGATATATTCGGCCAGTCTTTTATAATAAAGGTGTCTGCTTTTTTTTCCCCCTGTAGCTTCAGGGGTGACAGTTTGTCAAACCTGTAATAACACTTGGCTCGCCCTGCCTTAAAGGAAGGCTTTACTATCTGGATTGATATCAGAATATGTGAGATAAAAACAAGTAATGTGCTTAGCTATTGCAGCTCCTGTGTGCCCCTGTGAGAAAACAAGAAGGGCTGAAATTACCATACAACTAGTCTGAACAACTCGCACATCGTAATCTCTTTCAATATTTGACTCTGGATTTTCCCAGTCTACAAAACTCGGTCACAACAGGTCATCCTGAAACCATCTAGAGGAGGTGCCTTGCTGCTTTTGTACAGTCTTTGTAAAGGTCTCATTGTGCTTCAAACTGAGTAGTTCCTACAGCGTGTTGTCCAACTATGTCTAAAGGCAAGTGTGTTTATAGCTGTTCAAGGGGCACGTGATCACAGTGCAGAAAGCCTCCCATCATAGCCTTCTCCTGGCTACAGCCTCCACAAACTCTCTTCAAGAATTTTCTCCTGCATGTGGTTGTGAAAAATGAAAAAAAGAAAGTTTGAGATATTGACTGCTTCAGAAAGTTACAAAGACCCACCTTTAAGATACTTTGAGGTGATTCGACAAGCTCTTGGTATGAAGGTTACTGAAGCCTTAAGCTCCAACTTCCAAGTTTGGAAGTCATTTGTACAACTTGCAGCATGTTCAGATTGAACAAAGGTAGTTTTGTTGCAACAGCAGAATGAAACAGAATATTTGTGTCACTTTAACTTTAAACGTACGGTGTGTTATTTATAGGAGTTGTTTCTTCATTGTTAAACAGCCACTATTGCCAAAACTATCTACGTGACTCAGAAATGTTCACACATTTCGTCACCCTCCGACTCTCTCCCCGAAGTTAAAGCGACAAGTGACCAAATGAACAAAACGTTACCTTAAACAAAATTGTGGATTTCTCTTGGTTTGAACATTGTTGAAAACATTTGGGACAATATAAGTTCATAATTAATCAAAATATATAACTAGAAGAATTTTAATTCAAAATTCAAATACATTTATGAGAGTATGATGTTCAGAGTGAAAGATTTAGACTCACAATGCAGTTATTGGGCTTCAGAACATGCTGTAAGAAGCTGGGCATAATTTATGGTTGTTTTTGGCCCTCTTTGAATCTGTAGAGAACAAGTTCAGAGTAGAACTGATTGGAGCTGCACCAGCTAACACACCATGAGTAGTTTTCTATTCAACAGTTTGACTTAAAAGTGAAAAGTAGATACAGTCATTTTTTTTAATTTTCGAGGAGCTATGTCTTTGGGAAGGTGCCAAACTGCAGAAAACAATTTTGTGAGTCCATGTTTCAAGTAAGTTTTAGCATAATAATGGTCTAACATCTCGTTCATATGGATTCAAAGCGGCAGGTTTGCTTGCCTCTCCAAAGTCTGATCCTCTTGAGGTATTTTTCTTGAGCATTTATTTACTTACTCTGCTTCAATTGGTCCTTTATGTTGTCAGGTTGCCACTAATCTGGCACATGACAAAGCAATTCATTTCCTGTGTGAAGTGCTTCCATGCTTATTAAAGTTACTGTATTTCATAGAGAATCGTAAAAGCCATTTATTATGACGCTCAGCTTTTCTGTCTTTGAAGTTATTTTACGTTCTTGTATAGTAGTAAAAGACAACATTTTCTCAAGGTTGTTACTCCTGCATGTCAAAGGATATTAGTATAAAGTTGAACCTTTTTCAGTTTCCCCACGTTCTACCACAAGTACATTTTTAAGACATAGTGTGGAAAGCATGTTTTTCAAGCTAATCACAAAGCATGGCATCCTGTTGTGTCTCTGGTGATAAATAGGCAACTAAGGTCAAATGTTTTTATAGTCGTTCTGAATGTCAACACTGAGAGGAGATGTCATAGAGAGGAGGGACACAATGATTGTTCAAATGCAGATAACAGCGAAGAGATACTCCTCAGAGAGATTCATGGTCTTGAACTCACTCGGGGGATGAATTATTGAAGAACTTGTGTGAAGACTAAAAAAGAGACTTTGAAAGATTTCCTCACCAATTCCTGTGTGAGGTGTGATCGTGGGATTGTCAGTTTTGGAAGTCAAGAAGAGAATTGTTGGATGGGTTTTGGATGATTTTTAACAGTCCACCAATTACTTAAATTCATACATGTGAACAGAATGTAGCTGCTGCTTCGCCCACAATGCCAACCTTCAGGAGCCCTAATCTAAAAAGGACAATCTTATTTTTGACCTTAAAGTACAGAATGGCCCAACAAGGAAAGAATAACATACTGCAGTCAATGACATGATGATTCAGGACATTTAATCATTCACAAACAAACAATTCCAACAGGACTTGTGTCTCTGGCTCAAGCTGTCACTTAAGAAGTCAGATGCTTCCAGCTCTAAGCCACAATGCTGTGATATGTAAGGATCCATTCATCCAGAAATATGGGCATAAGCCTGTAAAAACCCCCATCATTGAAACCCTAGCAGGGATTAGTGTGGAGGGGTGTTTGTGCTGCTTGCTCAGCCAAGCTCATCACACTGCTCCGTCAGCAGGCCGAGCCCGCAGGAGACGGTTCTGAAGTCGAGCAGAGTGTGTGTGTGTGTGTGTGTGAGGCTCTGGGAATTTGTTTCTCTCTCTGTCACCTTACTGAGAAATTGACCGGCGGCACCACAAGTTGAGCATCAGCACAATCAATAGAGGAGCCAGTGGGAATTCATAATGGTGGCTGTTGACTGACCGGACGTGTGTGGTGTATCAACAGACCGGACAGCACAGCTGCTGCTGGAGCCCACTATGATCACCTCTGATTTACAGCTGCATGCACATTTTACTGTGCTGTCGATAAAGGTGTCGGCCGCGCTGTTCGTCACACGATACAAGCTCCACTTCAGACCACAGGGATGATAGAGCTCCATTTGTTTGACTTATGGCTTTTCTGTGGTTTTCACTGGTTGTAATAAAATTCCCATGCATGCTGATGAGCCGGTGTGGTCGGCCACAGGTTTCTGCACCATTTTAGACTTTGATACACTGCGTCAGGTAATTGGATGTCAAACAGCACCGTGTGGCTGTTTGTGTAAACACGTCCTAATAAATAAAATATCACTCTCACAGATGTGGATTTCTGAAGGCTGTTGCTGATATCACATTTTCCCCTCAGGAAATCTGTTAGTGAAGGTGTGAGATGTTTACATTACAGTGCGCCCATGACAAGGTTCAGTATCTCTAAAATTTTTGGCTGAATCTCCAGTAAATTTTGTGTGGATGTTTTTTGCCATAAGGCCAAAATGTCTTTAGGTCTGCAAGAAATAAAATCTAACAGAAGGCGTGCCGTGACGTTTCCTGAGCACATTCAGGCTCTGAAGGAGATGAGTGTCATACATAAAGTTGTGTTATTTCATAACTTAAACTCAAATGAGCTCAAGTGTTGCCAGTACATGTGGATATTGTCCATAATTTAAAGTGTTTAAATCGTATCGATTAGACCTTTATCAATAAGCAGACTGACAGAAAAGTTGGAGTTGAGTTAAAAAGTTGACCGGTGGCAGTAAAAAAGCATTATTTATACATCTTATGCAATAGTAAAACTGGGTTGTTTAAGTTTGAAATTGTTGGTCGGACTAAATGAATTCACAAAATTATTAGCAGATCAATCAATAATGAAAATAATCAATTGTTGCATCCCTACAGTCACAGCAAATATATTTTTAACGACATGCTACCATTTCTCACATAAAAAGTTTCATTTCCGAAGCCTGTTGCAGTTTCAAGGGTTGGATGAAACCATGTTTGTTATTTGTTGTTTTTCTTTAATTGTTGTTTATTTTTAAGACAGAGGGCAGAAATTAAAAATAGTTTCTTAGTTGTTTTGGTATGATGTAGCCTTTTCCCTGTGTTGTAGTGCACTTGTGAACACTTGAATTGTTGTTTAATTATCATGTTGTGTCTTGTTGAAAATTTTTATTTAAATTTTTATCAATTTGGGTGGATTTTGAGCAATTAATGGGCTGGAAAGCTTCAAACCAACCTGGCAACACTCGCCATTGGAACACTAAATATTGTAAACTCAACACTTAACAAGTCATATTAGAAGGTTTTTTATTTTTTTAAAGGTGCTTATAATTTGGCAGATCCAGTCAAAATGAATCAATTCAAGTTAAGATTAGTGTTGAATCTGTTCATTAAAAGACAGTTAATTGACAACATTATACATTTTGACACATATTCAACATGTCATATCTGTGTAGATGGAATACCTTTTTGGGGGGGTATCACTGCTTGTCACACAAAATAGGCAATCTGAAGACCTCTCAATTATTTTCCGTAATTTAACTGTGGTAAACCCACCGTACACTACCTGCTCAACCCCAAATGACAAAGATTCAAAGTTAGCCACTGTCTGGTGAACATAGTGAATCGTTTAGCAACTAAAGAGCCATATTCTTTTCTCAGGAGTTGGTGGAGACCAAAACAGAGCTTATAGGAGAGTCAATATTGAACTTGTATTCATCAGGTTGTTGCTCCATACCTGCTAGATGTGTAACCAAGCAATTGTTATTCACCATTACATTCTGTCTTGTTGCACTGTCTTACTAGTACTTTAAAGAAAAAGGATTTGATTGAAATAAAAGTTGATTTCACCCAATACTGATGAAAAGGAAGAAATCATTAGACAGATTGCAGAAACTGTATACCCACCATATTGGAGGTACGGTCAGAAACACTAATTGGCCTCATTTTAAAAGGTTTAACACTCCAGTAAATGTTGAGAGAAACACTTTGTTGTATTGAGTATCACTGAGTTCCTTCCTCTTGTGTTCCAGCCGACCCTCTGGTTGGAAGCATCGCCACACAGTACCTGACCAACAGAGCCGAGCACGACAGGATAGCCAAACAGTGGACCAAACGCTACGCCACATAGACCAGCATGACTCCTCCAGGACCCCTCACCCTCCACACACACACACACACACACACACACACACACACACACACACACACACACACTTCCCCTCCTCCGAAATCTATGGAAGCACACCCGCTCCTGTCATCCACCCTGCCCCCACCCCAGAGAAACGAACTGTTATTTGTTCCATGCTGACTTGAAAAGCTTCTTTTTTATACAAAGAGTCTATTGGGATTGTATTTTCCAATACACTGAATGTTGATATGGTCATGAAAAGCTTTAATACTGTTATTGTTCTTGTCGTTGTTGTTCTTATTGTTATTGCATTGTTTATAACATTGTTGCCACCCTCGCCATCTTCTTGATCTAAAAGCGTGCGTGTATTATTCCCGTTTCATGTGATGGTTCCATGTAAAAATGATCAAAACTGAATGAGTGCTTTTAGTTTGTTTTCTTTCAGTGGTTTTAAAGCTCACGGTCAACATTAGTGCATGGCATCAGGATATGTGTTCATGCAGTGGACATGTAGTCATGGTATTATTTCTGTCCCGGCAGAGTCTTGCATGGAGTGAGCCCATCACATGTCTGACGATAGTGGTAGTTTGCTGTACATTTAATGCCTTGTGAGAATACATACTCATTGAATATTCAATTAAACACTGGCTGTAATGTGACAGACCCTGTCTCAGTCTCGTGCTTTAATGTGACTCTGTGTGTGTGTGTGTGTGTGTGTGTGTGTGTGTGTGTGTGTGTGTGTGTGTGTGTGTGTGTGTGTGTGTGTGTGTGTGTGTTCATGCAGGCTCATCTCTCTGACCACTTCCTGTTAGAGACGTGTTCAAAGGCTCACCACAGAAAGTTGAATGATTAGATGATGAACGCTCACTCACTCTAAAAGATTTATGTCTCTGGGACATTTATTTGATTTTTTCGTGTTAATTTTCTGGTCACTTGAATTAGTGCTAGTGAGACACACAGTGCAAATATCTTGTATGCCTTTTGTAAGTCAGTGATAACTGATTTTACAGTTAGTACATTTATCCAGTCATGTGCTGTGCCTCCTCTTCATGCATATAAACCAAAAGCAGCAGTGGGTTAAGCATTGGCTGGGGTGTATTGAGCCAATGAAATACAGCCCAGGAAGTCCAGCAGCTGATCATGAGTTTGAAAGACTTTCATCAGTCACTTTATAATAACCATCACTAATAGATGGTAAATTTAGAGTTAATTAAACTAAGTTTATTAGTTATTCAACCATTAACAAACAATGAAATGCTTTATTAAGCAGTTGTTTATTGTAAAGTTACAACTGGTGTTTAGAAACCTTTACAACTGTTTAATAAATGGTTTATGAATTATTTCATTGTTAACAGTCAAATAACTATTAACTGAAGTTTAATTAATTATACATTTGTATTATTAATGATGGTTATTATAAAGTGTTACCGTATCAACTATCAAATCACTGCACAGAAATCAACAAAACAGGGTTCCCACAGCTCCTTCAAATCCTTGAAAGGTTGTGAATTTGGGGGAAGAAATCAAGGCCTTGAAAGTTTTTAAATATGGACATAAATAGTCTATCAGAAATCGCTGTGCTGGTGTTGTTACCAGAACATCATGATTAATGTTCAATCCAGGTCCATTATTGAAATTGATCAAAAAGGAAACTAAAATACTTGGTTAGGCTTTGGGAACTAAAATACTTGGTTAGATTAAGGAAAAGATGATTGTATTAAAATAGACCCTTTCACGACGTTGAATGTGTTTGAAAGGATAACTTCTACCATGTGAATATTGTTCCAGTCATTCAGTCATCAAACCTACGACATTACAAAAACTTGATTAGTCCTTTGCAATGATGGTCCTGGAACAACACCAACGAGGCGATATTAGATTGTGCTAAATAGACATGGGTCAATGAATGTGTTTGAATTTATATATTTTGTGCAGGAATAGAAATCTAAAGTAATTTTTCCTGCTTGCTGTTGGTAAATAGGTTACGTCTGCATGTGTGTCTGCTGCAGTTTTCTACCATCAGTGTAACACTGCAGCATAATTAAAAAGCCTCTCTCTTTTCTGTAAAGCCTGTTTGTTCTCATTATAAAAATGATCAGTGTTCGAACAGTAATTAACTTTGATCCATGTCTAAAGCTCTAAACTCAGGTGTGGGAAGCCTTACAATACTATGCAGAATGATTGTACAACTCTGGAAATGTGTCACTTAATCCTCCATTACCAGCCAGGTAACAGTAGATGCCAGTAGATGTTTTAATTATTGCCTGAATTAATCATTTTTCAACACATTTCCAGATGACACTGCAAAGTGCTTTGTAAAAAGTGAAGTCCGTTAAACTTTTTAGTGTTTCTCTGCTGGAGCCTGCAGTGTTGGCAGCCCCGCTGTCCCAACACAGCAGTGGTCTCATTGACATGAATGAGGAGGCTGTGTTTTGTCCAGCTGTGCTCTCATGTCTCTGAATATGGCCTTTGGCTTTTAGAACAGCATGAGTTTATCTGGGCAAGCGTTCTACGAGACAACAGGCATCCTGCCCTGATGTTCTTAAACGGGTGTTAGGCCTTAAGTGTGTAAAGAAGTCACACCATCACACTGCCTGTGGACACAGAACAAGATGGCTCCTTCTACTCATGTTGCTCGAGCCGAACTCTAGAATTCCTCTTAGCATGAAGCATCTTGACGGTTTCTTCTCATTATTGCTCGTCTGCTCACTGGAGACACTTTTTTAGCCTGTGTTCAGAATTAGGCTGTAACTAACCATTATTTTCATTGAGTTAATCATTAAGTCTATAAAATGTCCCAAAAAAATGTGAAAATTGCTCATCAGAGTTGACCAGATCCCAAACAGAGGTCTTATTCATATTGTTTCTTTTGTCCAACCAACAGTCCGAAACACAAGGACTCTTAAACAGGAAATCCTCACATTTAAGGAGCTGAAGCTGGAACAGCAAATGATTAACATTTTTACCTGATAAATGACTAAAACGATTCATGGATTATCAAAATAGTTGGAAATTATTTTGATAATCGTTGCAGCTCTAGTTCAGACCGACAGCCGATTTGGTTTGTTTGCACAATTATCCCAAGTTTCTTTCTCTATCCTTTCTAATCCACATGTTTTGAACCACAGGATCACCATTCAGCAAACCTTGTGTCAATGCATAATGCCACATTCAAGGTTTGACACTCAACTGAACACAAACTGATGCTAGAACCACTGGCACTGCTGCAGCCATGTGACGTTTGACTTCTTGAACTGATAAATTAGTGATTAGCGTAGATTTACCATACATTCAAACACAGATTGGAAAAGACAAGACACACTACCTGAAAAAATATTTTGTGTTTCTTCATAGAATATTGATTAATACCATAGTGGTTTTAGGAATACTTAGACTACACATATTTACTGGTTGTAAATGTCCATAAGTTGTCACATGCTGCTGTTTATCGGCACTAATAATCATCTGAACAACAATGTGTCAGTGTTAGGAAAGGCAAAACAACAGAACATGTACCAAATGTTAAAAAATGTAACCAGCCTGAAAAACAGAATAAAATTTGCATTTAAATTAAACTAATGGAAACCTGTGACTTACTGTAATGTTTCCTCTTTAGCCTCTGCTGTTCAAGTCACTTGTCTCAACCGAAACAGTGATAAGAACTGAGGTAAGACTTCACATGAAATGTATGTGAAGCATCCTATAGGCCCATCGGATCAGAAGGCTTTAATTAATTAGATAATCACCAGAACACTGTATTAAATCTAATCTCAAACTGTATTGAACACCCTATTATAGTCTCCTGTGATTGCACACACAGTCCTCCTGCATTTGAAACATGCTATAATGAGTTGAGAGTACCCTAAGAGAACAACTATCCTGATTGGTAGCTCATAACTTCAGTTCAAAAGGAACATTTCCCCAGTCTGCAGCCATGAGCTACAATACTACAATTCAATCACCAGCACCACCCTCCCCCCACCTTGGGGACATTATGTCAACTTAATGTGAACAAAACAGTCCAGTTTTAATTGTTGCATGTCTTCACAAAAGCACAATGGAAATTAAAGCAGCACCTAGACTGAGCTGAGGACATGCATGTGAATGTGAACGCCTCCCATCACTCTGCTATCACTGGAAATGGACAGTGTGGGGCATCTTCAAAATGAAAAAAAAGAAATCCTCCCTCTGCCTCTCTCGTACTGTCAGATATCACCAGTCTGGGATGTTCAGCGGAGTTATTTGCTAGTCAATACTTCTCTGATGTACTTAACTTTATTACAGAGTCCCAGAAGTCCCAAAGGATGATATTGTTTTTATCTTGTTTGCAAAAGATAACTAGCGCAGACAAGAACACCATGTTATCTAATATCTTGTGAGCACAAGATATAGATCTTGTGCAAGCACAATGCCAGATAATATCTTGTGCACACGTCTTTGCACAAGCCATTATCTTGCGTGAACAAAACATTAAATAATATCAAGTTCACACCAGTGATTATCTTACGCATATTAACTTGTACAAGCAAGATATTAAATATGTTGTGAGTGCAAGTTTGTGCAAAATACTTTCTTACATCAACAACAGATAAGCTGCGAGAACAGGACATGGATCACAGCCAACTTTGCGTGTATTAAACTTTTCCAGGCCTTGTCATGTCTTGTCAATTTCTACTTTTATAAGTAATTCCTACATTTCCCAGGGAGCCTTTTGATGGCCCAAAGAGAAGGAGAATGAACTTGCTGCGAGAACTAGCTGGCTAACTGTTAGGTGAACAGTGGGGTGTGTGTGAATGCAGCCTTATCACTGATTGAAAACAGAGCACACCACTGAACAAACTAACACTTGTTGACGGGCCTTTTCACAGCGGCTGGGCCCGCCTTGTTCTGAGCAGGAGACAATGCTTTGCTGTGGTTTTAGTCTCTGGCTGCGTTGCAAAACCAGCAAAGTGGAGCAACAGTGGCAGAGTTAATTATGGTTGACACATCGGGAGGGGGAGGGGGAGTCATTATCCCCTTCCTCCCTCCCTCCTTCCCTCCCTTCCTCCCTCACACTCTGTGAGAGGAAGAGTCTGACAGAAAAGGAGAAGTCGCTGATGCATGGACAATAATGTAACATTTGCTATGAGAGGTAAGTGATCAATAGGCGTGAAAAGGCTGAAGTTGGCCGGTGAATAAAAACATGCCCGATCTGCATAATAATGTATATTATGCAGGTAACTATAATGTGTGGGTGAAGACAGTATTTGTTTGCAGTACAGATAGACATACTGTCATTCCTGCAGACAAAATGCCAAACAGGTTATTATATAAACCAGTACAGATGGTTTGTCTCAAACAGCATGCAGAAGACTCATTTTTATATTTACTTTTTCATTTTCAGATTTGTTTTATATTTCATTTTGCAGGTAGATTTTCAATGTCCAGACCTTGAATATACAGTAATAACCACACACACACACACACACACACACATTTGGCTCAGGCAGGACTGTATCCAGGCTCTTAGAGACACTGAGGCCATGAGCCCAAGTCCCCCAGACATGCTCCAACGACATTAATTCATCGAATGGCTGCGACAACCATAAAGACCAAATTCGGCAGTGAGGCAAGACACTGCAGGGTGGTGCAGCAGTGTGTGAGTGTCACTCCATGGCCCGTGTGTGAGACGTGTTGTGAACATTAACCTCTTGTCTGCTTCAACTTTTTCACCACAGCCGGCTGTGTAATTTTTTGGAACCCCCTGCATCCACCACCGCCACGGCCAAAACGGACTACCCACTTTAAGATGAATGGGATGTGTGTTTTTGCCGCAGCTCCAGATTTGTAGCCTTAAGGTAACACCTGTTTTATTACATAATCGTGGGGCCACGTCTTCTAGAGGGCCCCAAGTACACTTAGATGATTTAGTCCTAGGAAATAGTAAATCCTTCATTAATTTACGCACGTTGTTGGCTTAAAAGTTGTAAAAGTTTAATCAGCCTATAAATTATATGAACCAGTCGATGTATACCAGTCTGTATACATACTCTTATATACATTATATTTTTATTTTTATGGTCATTTTTCTATTTTATTGTCTTGCTTTATCATCTTTTTCTATCACTCAATCACTTTTGTCCCTCTGCTTCTGACTCCTGAACAGCTAACAATTGAATTTCCCCAGCGCAGGATCAGTAAAGTCTAATCTCATCAGATTTATCTGATCTCTTAAAGTACCCTACACGAAAAGTTTTTAATAGTAGAATGTAGAGAAACGTACAAAAACTCTCTCTGCTAAAATCTCCAGAGAAAAAATATTGAGGAGGTGACCTCAGTGCCCTCAAAGGCAGCCATGCCCCTGGCCTCAAGGTCCCATATGGCAGAATTATGATTTAGGACTGAGACATGTTACCAGCTGTGGGGAGATGATATGGGAGGTTAAAGTCATTAGAAAGATTACAAATTCATTTTCATATTTTTCTGTCATCGTCAATGAAAATGAAATACAGCTAGTTATAATCCCCCCGCCAAATATCCAGAAACTTGTCTCTGGAGACGCTCAACCCCAGGAGACTTTCAAATTCAAAGAAAGTTTCAACTTATAACTCTGAACACTTTTCATGGCAACTGGAAACAAATTCATTTTTTCATCATTCCTTATGTCACATGAAGAAACAGTTACAGTAGCTAGTTCTAAACCCCCCTGCCAAAAATCCAGAAACTTGTCTCTGGAGAAGCTGGAGCCAATCCCAGGAGAGATAGCCACATGCTATGAAAATTTAATAAAAGTGCCACTTTATAACTCTGAACACCTTTCATGGCAACCACTTTGTTTAATGTTTATTTAACCTGCAACACATTTCACATGTCAGGCCACTTTATCAGCCGGTATAATGGCCTTTAAAACTGTCGCTCAGCTCTTGGTTCGCTCTGTTTTAGTGGTGGGTTGTAACTGATTTTATTACATCCAGCAATGAGTAGGCTTAAGCTGCACAAGGTTATACATTGTTTTAGTTGTCACATCACACCCTCTAAATATCTTACAGAGATGATTCAGCGTCTCAATGTATTTTATAGGCCACGGCTACATCATTTTCCTGAGATAGGCTTAACTGGTTAAAAACTGATTAATGCCGTTGTAAATGTTCTACTTTGAACAAAATTGTAAGAGGCGTTTAAACCTTGCCAAAATATGAGAATTTAGAAGCTAACCATCAATTTCCAACAGTTAACATGAACAAGAACAGAATGTCACACATGCGGCAGAGGTGTAGGTACAGTGTGAAGTACAATGCAGCCTATTTAAAGGGAAGGGAATGAAGGATTCTCTATAGGTGCCTTAAAGATCTGAGTAATTTGATGGCCTTTGTCTCTAATAGGTTACTGGTCTACACAACTGCTCCTGGCTCATGTTTCCATTCAACACAACACAACTCTATTGTTTTATTTAAGAAACTCCACCCTGACACCTCCATCTCTCTTTGACCTCTCTCTTCAAATCACTCTATGAATGATGTATCTCAGTGACAACGTCAGTCTGCTGCTGGACCAACACTTCCGGCGAGAAGAGGCACGCGTCCAGCGGTCTCTTCAACTTCTTGTTAACCGTTCACGATAATCCCGGAAAGTAGACTGTTGGACCCTGCAAAATAAAAGCGCCAAACCCGAACTCATGACTCAAGCTGCTGATCCCTTATCGTGCCCCAAAATGTACCCCTCAATGGGCAGCACTGTGGACACTGGGGTTTCAAAGCCAAATGGCATGATTTTCTGTAAATATAATAATTTTAGATTTTTTTATTTTTAAATTTTTTCAAAATGTGTATATTTTCATACAAGTTTCAAGCAATATCTTGAACAAACAGCACGCTATGTCCCATCAGCGATAATAATAACAATAATAATAATAGTTATTATTATTATTATCAATCATCATTATAATAATAATGATAATAATTATTATTATAATTAGCAGCAGTAGTAGTAGTAATTGTTGAGGGAAAGATGAAAGTATGACCTCATGATAAGTGGATGACAATAATTGGATCTGATCAATTTTAAGTTGAAGGTCAGGACGGATCCTACAGGTTTTCTGCACATTTTCTCAGGTTTTGTGCCTGTCTCGTCCTTACTTTGCTGTGCTATTTTGTGTTTAAAAACAGTTTGTAGTTAATTTTACAGTGTTTACCTTTTATTTCCTTGTTGCTCAGTTGTTTAAGGTTTCACACTACACCGCTTTTGTACTTTTGTACTGGTCTGACACTTCAGTGGTCCTGCATGCATCAGCCAAGTTAATCTTATCTACTTTGGTCTTACCTGTTTAATATACTATTGCCGTCTCCGCTTTCCTATGCTTTTATTTTTAAGATAATGACCGGAAGTGTAATCCGTCTTCATTGTATGTGTTTTGACACTGGTGCGTCCAGGCGGCGGAGGCACACACACATAGGCTGTGCACACACACAAAGAAAGGTATCAAATACTAAATATTTGTCTTCCAGCGCGTTGTGTTGTAGCAGTTTGTGTAACATGGTTCTGTTAGAGGATGTTGGGGCGACAGTTGTATCCGTGATACCGTCAGAGGATAATGTAGGAGTCGGTCCATCCTGTGACTGGCTGCACTGAGATCAGCTGCATGTCGACGGATATAGCTTTAAAAACGCGAGGAGAACCTTTACGTGGACGGCGTGTTGTATTTGTTTTGAATGTCGTAGTTGGGGTCGAACCCGTCGGAGGTAGTTTGACAGCGCTGTAGCATCACGCCGACTTCTTTAGGTGAAAGTTTCATTCGCCTGGAAATTGTTGAGGTGTAGTGTCGGGGGCTCCCTGCCGACTGCGACATCGCCCCGTCGATGTATTTCTGCTTTTCACGCCGACCCGCTCGACCCAGTCAAGAGCAGAGGTCTGCTGTGGTGTGTGCCGCTCCGTGGTGTCGGCCAGAACTAGGCCTTTAGCCGAACTATTTCACCAAATGATTTCCTTTGTCGCAGCCCGACAACGCTAAAAATAACGCCCGACTGCAAACACTAGCCGAGGTCAGAAATGAGCGTTATGAAAGAGGAAAATGCTCCGCCGATCAGCACGATAAGTTCCCCTGTAACAGCCAGCAGTGGCGATTTAAACTGATGGATCCAGTTAACTCGGGTCAACGTCTAGTCAGGGCCTGGTGGTTAAAAGGACGGAAGCGCTTATGGAGTCAGTGACTGCACCGTGGGATCCATAGTTACGATCTATAGCCTCGATATGCACCGTTTACGTATGAGGCAAACGGTATGCAAGACTCCTTTAAGAAATCTTACAATTTAAAGTTTCATCGTTCATCAGCATCAGTTTCTAATTGAGAACACGTGACGTGGGATTGTAATGGAATTGAAAGGATCCTCTGCTAAATTCGGTGTACAGGTGAACCAGCAGACAGCTGTACATTTCAATTAAACCCATGGGCATTTTTTAGTGGGAGTAACTGTATTTGCACTAAAGTATAAGTGTATTGGATGCATGCCGAATTTTGGAGTGCAACCTGAAGATTTTTTTTAAAGATCTCAAGTTTTGCACAGGTGTTATCAATTGCACTAAAGCAAAGCTCTACAGTTAAATGTTAGGTTATTTTAATGGGGTTAGATGCAGAGTAAATATGTCTGTGGTTTAGCTGTTGCATCTTGCTGAATGGTGTGTTTCTGTTCGTTTCCCAGGCTCGGTATGTCGGATGAAGATTCCCGTGCCAGCACCAGCTCTTCCTCCTCTTCCTCCTCAACTCATCAACAGCAACAGCAGGACGCAAACCCCTCAAAGAAACGAGAAACTAAAGCCAGCATGAGCAAGACCTCCAAACTCCTCTCTACTAGTGCAAAAAGGTGAGCTTACTTATGCCCGGAGTCAGGAAGGTTGTGCAGGAGGGGCCCACGTCTTGATGGCTTGTTCTGTAAGTTTTATTTTACACTGGCAGTGAGCAGTTTGAAGTTTTATAGCATCATTTTATCCTAGATGTACTGCCACTTACTCCCTGGACTGATATTCAATGCCTTTAGGGAGTATTAATCACTTTCCCCACAGCTGAAAACAAGTCAGGAGTTTGTCCTACTTATGTGTGAAGTCCAGGTACAAAGACAATTCATTAGAGAAGATGGACATTAAAAGACCTCAACATCACCATTCCCAAACTGGGCTATATATGTTTTTTTCTAGTTTCTAACTTAAGAGTTGTGGCATTTCAGTAATTGAGAGGTGTGTGAAATGTCTGTCAGAAAAAGCCTTTCATGAGTCTTGAAGGTTTGAGTCTGATACAGAGTGAGGTTATTTTACTTGGATTTACAGTATTTGACTTGAGCTTAGCTTTTGATGCATGCCTTTTATTTGCTTTTGCAGAATTCAGAAAGAATTGGCTGACATTACACTGGATCCACCGCCAAACTGCAGGTAGGTGACTGAATGTGTGGCGTCATTTCATGGAGCACTATGATGTGTCATTAGAAACACTTGGATCGTTGACGTGTGTGTGTCTGTTTTTTTTAAACGGGGACATTTAGTCTGTGTTGATGAAATTAATACAAGGAGTGCTTCATGTGGGCGTCTTGAATGTGATGGTTGAAAAGCCCCTCTTCTTCATCTGTATGCCAGAATATAAAAGATATTGGTGCTTCGCTGCCTTGCATGTCAGTTGAAATACAAAAACTTTCAAGGTAATGGTGGTCTGAATATTGCGCTTCATAAATCTAAAAGTGCTTTCTGTTTGCAGGTCTTTAGTGTTCTCAACAAATGATAGACACAGAGTAGAAGGTTTGTCCTTCAGTATCTATTAAGAAAAATCTCAGATAATAATCCTTTATAGCGCTATTTTCACATTTCAATGGAATATCATTGCTAGGACTGAGAACTGAACCTGAATGATTTATTGGTACTCCGAATATGTTGTTGGTGTCGAATACTAAAGGCTGACATCGAATGTCTGGTCGCAGTTGCATTCTGGTTTACTTCTTTTGAGAGAGAGTTCCTGATTTTCATTGGAATCAATTTTAGAACAGTTGTTGAAAACATTTAAAGTTCCCTCTGTAGTCAAAACATTTTTGGCTGGACCACAACAGCGGGGCCAGCTCTACCCTCCCCACACACACAAGTTTGCAAAGTGTTGCTTGGAAGAAAGGAGAAGGAGGTGGAAGATGATGCTTTATTAAACCTTCATCGAGAAGCATACTGTACAAGAGTTGTCGGGAGCTGTTTATTAAAACACTGTTAGAAGTTGGCACCCCACCTCAATGCAGGAAACAGAGAGAGACAGCAGCAGTGGTCAGTAGAGCTACAGAGTGAATGGAGACAGCGAGTGGTGGCATCTCGAAAAAGCAGTTAATTAGAGAAATAAAACATTATTTTGTCATCGTCTCACAGCTGTTGTAAAGCAAAATCAGTGCATCAATGCTGGTTTTTATGGTGCGCTCATACATTCAGTCAGAAATGGTTGTTCAGAAATTCACAGTTCCAGTTTCAGAGCGTTCGGAGCATGGCGGATATTTTCACTCATAATTAATATTTAATGTTCAAACAGACATTGAAATGTGTGACTCAGAAAGGGGAATAGTTGGAAAATGGTAATTTGTTATTACATTCTAGGTACAGATTGATTCCCCTTGATTTGATTGACTCATTCACGTCATTCCTTAGTTAGCTGTTTTTTGCCCATGAGCATTTAATGCAGTAATTATACTTTTTTACATCAAGTCAGACACATTACAGATTTTTTATTTGTCTGTTCCATTTACACTACATGAGACCACAGAGGGTTTTGTCCAAGAAGACAGACCACTCTGTAGAACTTTGATGTTTTTAGGTTCTGTCTTTTTACGTTTGTTTGTTTTTTTTTCTCTCCAAAAATAATTGGGTGGTGAGTCGTGTTCTGTATAATCAAATCAGGTCAGGTGGACAGCTTGGTAATTGTTGAAGAACGCAAAAGAGGCCTGGAGTGGCCTGGTACAATGCCTATTACAAGGCATTGTACCAGGATTCTTAATATTTACTGACCGCGGTCCACCTCTGAACCGCGCTTGTGACAGTTGGGTACAAATACGTGTATTTTTACACCCCTAGTATTGACATATTCAGGCCCAGGTTGAACACCTGGAAAACACATCTTCAGAAACTGCTTTTTTGTTTGCCAAATTCTGTCTGTTTGGCCTTTCTTTGGAACAGGCCCGGCAGGTTTAGATGCGTGTCCTGAAAATGAATTATCACCATGTGTTACACTTGTTGGAGCTACTTGCATAATACATCTGAAACAGCCATATCTCTGTGTTTGTTATGTATATATGGGTGGGATGAATAGTATTATGTCACTGAAATGAAGCTGTTGCAATGTTGTGTTGACACATCAAGATCCAGTACAGAGCCAGGAGTAGAAGAGAAGTGTAAGGTGGTCAGAGGAAGCAAAGAAAAGCAGGTTTAATACAGTTTGACACAGTTGAGGTACCTTAAGGTGATGACAGGTCTGTTGCTGACTGTATGCAGTGAAGCCGGTGAGGTGCGTGTCTGAACTGCAGGTCATGATGTGAGACCATAAAGGCGAGCTGATTGCATGGCAGCGATTTCAAAACCACGAGTTACGCAGCAGAGACCCAAAACAAGCATTTAGAGCTGAACCCTGGCCACTCAGGAGCTACTTCATTCAACGCTCTCATAAACCTTAATGTTAGCAGCATCTGCACTGTAGCTTTGCCCCAAAACCTCTGATGGCATCAATGATGATCTCTTTACACTGCGCCCTGATTTGATGAATGCAGGATTGTTGATTTAAAGTTCTGTTTTTTACAAGGGGAAACAGTTTATGTGATGGTACGAGGTACAAGGTACAATGTAAATGTATCTGTCATTTTTTATTTTCTTGAGTCCTGCTTCATCTACTTTATGGAGTGTTGAGTGTTGTTGAGGATGAGTTCAGGAGTCTCACAGCCTGGGGAATGAAGCTACTTCGTAGTCTGGTGGTATGGCAGCGGATACTTCTGTATTTTCTGCCAGACGGCAGCAGAGTGAACAGACTATGGCTGGGGTGGGTGTGATATTGTGATTATGATATATATTATTAATCAAACTGAAATTGCTGAACCACAGATGTACCAAGAGGCAGGTTTCTCTTACATTAGATAAAAAATAGCTGGTTACCACCCAGATTTGACTTAAAAACCTTTAACTGTATTTCTTGATAGAACAGAATGACATCTTTGACCTGTGATCCCTCATTTTTATTTATGGATGTAAGTGAGAGGTATACAAGACAGTGGTGATGGTCTGAGCTGTGTTAGAGGGCTCTGACACACCAGGCTGACAGTTAGCGTCGGTTAATGTTGGGCCGTTGGTGAGTGTCCGTGGCCCTATTTTTTTGCTGTGTGTCCTGCACTGTTGGCACTAGTCAGCCTTTGTCAGTGGCTTTTTCGGCCAACTGAGCTTGTAGAATTGGCAGCAGAGCCCGTCAGTGACAGAAGTCACTCTGATTGATTGAAGCAAGCAGTCGCGACAAGAAAAACCAAAAAGAAAGGTAAAGCACCTTGAGCCTGTGGCTGTAGTATCCATTATTTCACCCATTTAGTATGGTTTCTCCTTATTTTTTGCCTCTTCATCAGTACCATTTGCAACTGTTCTTGGGATATGTTCTTGATTAGAAGTGGCTATAGTGGCGAGAGTAGTGTGAAAATGAAACACTATTTTATCATAACAACACACCTTTTGAAAGACTAATTCAGCCTACCTGCATCTGGTGGTATGGAGAGTTATTTCCTCTCAAGCTGAGTCATTTTCCCCCTCTGCTGTAGTCTTTGCGGTGTGTTCAAGTGCAGCTTTAACAGTCGGCTTTTGTCACTGCTAGTTCTTGGCCAGTTTGATGTGTCTGGGCCCTAGTTTCCAAGTCCAAGTTGATTTCAGTCAGTGGTGACGTACAAATTGTGGCACAAGTCTTCATAAACAATCAGCAGGTCTTTCTTATGTTTGTTTCTAAAATGATGACCTGTGAAATGACACTGCGTTTGAACATGTAAAGCCTCTAAAGCCGTTCATGTTTTGCATACCTGAGATCAAAGCCTGTCAGTGCACAAGCACACACCTTAACAATTAAATAGACAAGGTGTGTGTCTATGCAGGGCCTGTCTGTCACCTGCTTACATATTTGGTAATGTCCTGTCAGTCCAAACTTGAGAATCAGACTGGAACTTTTTCCTCCTTTTTAAGTAACGTGTGCTAAAAATGACTGAATGTTTTTCTGTTGTCAAGAAATGACTGAGCTCTTTTTTAAAAATGAAACATTTGTAGGATGGGCTGTGGCTGACTACCACAGACAGGGAGGGAAGTCAGAGTATTAACATATTGTCTTTTGTTTGTTACATTTTGGTAAATGTCAGTGTTGTCCTCGTTGTGAGTGGGCTGACAGAGATCTGCGTCTTCAGGCATCTCTGTCTTTGTACAGTGACTGTTAAAGAGACAATCTTCTCACCTTGCCAAATAAACCAAAAAAGGAAATGCTTCAGAGTTGAGATAAATGTCTCCAAACATGCGTGATGTGACCACACCCTGAGTTATTTATCTCTCTATTTCACCACCAGCGTGGAGACATGCCTCATATCCTCATCTTGTCCTGTTTCACTTGGTTGAAAACCCTCCGTTCGGCCCGACGTGCAGGAAGGGGATCTTTACTGGATTTTGGTTCACTCTCTGCTTCATTTAGCACATAATCTGCTCATTAGGGTATGAATGGAGCTGGCCAGCTACGCCTTGCAGATGCTCTTTAATGGATTACACATCGATGAGTCAGTTGGTTGTCGTCTCATTTCTCTCGAGGTTGTTTCGGGCCCCCTCGCTCTGAAAGTGGACACTGACTGATGAAGAAAAGTCTTGTCCTGACTACTTTCCATTATCATCAGCGCCTCTGTCGTAGCAAACTTTGTTTTATGAGCACTATAAGGCAGTCTTTCATCTGTCATTTATCAAAATCTAATTATGCTGCACACAGGGAATGCCGAGCAGGCCCTCTTTTATTTTTCTACTGCCTCGTTGCCACTCAAGTGTGAACTGCAGACATCACAGGCCTAGCTCGCCCCCTCCCTCCCTGTGTTGCCTTTATTCCCCATGTTATATTCCTTTTTCCTCTTGACCGGCTATTTTATTTATTGCTTGCTTCCTGACTCGCACTTCATTCTCTCTGTCTTTAACTCTGCCTTGTGTCCTCTTCGGCTGTTGTTCACTGTATCTCCTCTTGAGATGTTGCCCTTGGGTGTCAGACAGATTCCTAACATTCCAGGGTCAGCGCTCATGACAGCTAAGTAAAGTTAGACATTGTGTACAGTAGGGTAATTAGTGCTAAATAGGGTTGGACAGACACAGTGGCTTAAAGACTATTATAACATTTAGCTTAAACCATTGGGAAATTTTGATTTCTTTTGTGCCTTTTTTAAGAACTGCCGTGTGTGTGTGTGTATGTATGTGTGTGTGTGTGTGTGTGTGTGAGCTGCATGTGATCCCTCTGTTCAGTCGCTGCTACTAGCAGCAGTCTCTCCCCACACACCTTTGCAGCGTGTTATCAGCTTGCATGTTAGAGGCTACTGAGCTTTTCTCAACAGCTTCTTCATATCTATAAAAAGCCTCGTCCCTGGAGAGGAAGTGGCTGGCCTGCACACCGTTGTTACTTCGGAAAGCCCTGAAAGCAGCGCCGAACTGTGAGCTGCTGCTGCTGCTGCAGCAAAGGTGGAAGTTTCCCCTTCTGCTTGCCATGCTTTAGTTGGGCAGCAAGGGGAAGCTACATGTAGGGCTGAGTATCAAACCTCAATACTCATTTACACGGTACAGACTGAAATAAGTGTGTAGAACATAACAGATTTATGTTTCTCAAATTTGAATGTACTGTGGTTAAGAAACAGTCTAATTTTAATACTGATGTCTCGATTGACTTACACAAGCAGACAAGACCATCAGCGACAAGATTGGCTATTTCTTTTATCATTATAGTCATTCTAAGTACCTGTCACTGGATCGGATAAGTCATAATGTTATGACCAGGGCCTAGGGGAAACCCTGGCGCAACATGAAAATGAGACTCCCCTCTTCCCATCTCCCAAGCACCACCAGCAGCAAAGTATTTTTAAAGGTTTTATTTAAAAACACATCTAACACACAAACAGAAATGCTGGCAGTCTGTCTGAGAGTGGAGAGAGGAGAGAGGAGAGCCCACAGGAACTGGGAGGAGCCGGGCCCTTAAACTTCTGGCTCGGAGGCTGGAACCAGTCGGCTCCCTCAGACAACCTACACTCACACTTAGTCATCATTCACCCAACCAAACACACCTACAGTCAACGGATGAAATCAGAGGAAATTAAAGAACATACAATAGAAAAGTTAATACGACCTATAGGGTCCTAACACATACAATTAAAACATTTTTTTTATGGTTGAGTGCTGACGATGACTTGAAGAGTCAGCACATTTTTCTTTGTTTCACCCTCGATATATTTTGTCCACAGGGGCCGCCAGAATTAAAAAATACAAAGTTCCTTGTAGTATCTTGTGGTATCGAAAAAAGTCTAAATTTTGTTGTAATGTGGAAACTCGGATATTATATTAGGACTAGTAAGCAACAATTTTGATACAGTATATCCAGGCATTTCCTGTAGCGCCTCCACCAGGTCAAAATAACCAGTTGTACACAAGAAACATCGAATTCTAGTGAGGCTATTGCTGTTAAATGTCTGTGCACATTCATGCCCACAAGGGGACAAATGATTTAGAGATTGATGGCCCCATGACTTTCCCCGTAGCGCCACCCTCGGGCCAGACTTCACATTGTTAGCGCCAGGCTTTTAAGCCAATTTGAAATAGTGGCTAAACTGTGTAATTACAGTGGCACATGATGCACCGGAGCCCAAAAACACTTTTTCTTATAAACTTACACTGTAAAATGGTGAATAAACTTTTTTGAGCGTCACAACCACCAGGAAATGACTCAATTCACTATCAGAATTTGATCCATTCAGTCCAATAACATTTGGAAAGTCTAACAGCTGCACGATTAACTTATTTTGTCCACATTAAAGTTAGCGGAGGGCTAAACTAGAAGTTAGCCGCTTGAAACGTCTCTTGTGCACATGCCCCATGGGCCCAACAATATGGAAGCAATGCTGAAATACCAGTTAATTTTATACCCGGTCCAACTTTTATGGCTTCATGCACTGCTGAGCCAAGGCTGTATTCAGTTCTCGGTATACATCAATGGGTAAAGCTTTAAGAAATATAAAAAAAATCATCAAGGTGGTGTTTATTTCAGCTTTCTCACAGTGTGCAATAATAAACACTGTAGCCAGTAAATGGTGCTGATGGGGCTTTAAACATTAAACTGGCAATAGACAAGTTTTTGCTAACGTATCATTATGAAGTAAATGCTGATTGCGCAGTGTAACAGTTATAAAGTAATGATGCCATATGCATTTATGCATAAACCCTGCCTACACAATGCTATTTTGTATGCCACTGGGCACAAAATCTCCAAGGAAAATGAAGGCTGACTGGCGATCCAGTCAGGCTGGCACCATTTCTATCAGCTTTCACATCAATAAACAATAAACTCATGTTTTGTCCTGTGTTGTTGGTAGTTGCTTCAGTCAGAATAAACCGAAAGCAATCTTGTTGTCTTTGCGACAGCTGCACCACAATAATACAACTTTGAAACGCTAGAGGGCAGGGAAGCTGTCTGTTTCCACGTTAAATCAAGTTTTTATTTCATATGTATGAAAATCTGTCCAATGTATGTCATAACAACTTAATGTTATGAACATCAACATTTTCCTGCATTTGACTTTGTATGTATTAATATTAGAATCGGTTTCTTACTGATGTCTTAATATTGATTTCATCTGTTTCACTCAGCCTAATAATAAGTACAATCTATTTAAGGACATAGTGTATCAGTGTAGTGATACAAATGCTACCACATGATAGTCACCCTGCACCGTCCTCATAAAGCACCGAGAGAACATTTGCAGGCTGATTGCCATTGTATTAAATTGGTGGGGTGGGAGGGGGTGGGGTGTGTGTGGTGCCGATGCATGGAGTCTCTTCAGTACTCAAGTGAAGTGGAGTCATTATATTGTCTCAGTCAGGCAGCTTATTACAGTGTTTTTCCTTGTCATCACAATACCATTGCAAGCAGATAGTGATGATTGAAAATGAAGCTCAGTATGTGCTGATGGAAGAGTGTATGTTAAGGTATACAATGAAGAGATGAGACGCACACTGCAGTGGTTTGAGAGTAAAGACACAAAGTGTTGAGATGGTGGAAAATAGATGCATTGAAACATAAGCGATAACTTGACCTTGTTCATTACAGAGGGAAGAATACTGAGAGACAGAACAGATGCCTGTTGATCTTTCATGATCATTTGTGAGGCTTTCATGTTGAAGTTGAAAGCATTAAATTCGAAATATGTTTTGCTGAGAATTCAATATATCTCCTTCCTGTTTGGTTTGAGTTATGTTCTTATCTGGTTAAGAGGTCATATTGTGCAAATTTTCAGGTTAATACTTTTATTTGAGGGTCCTAGTAGAACAGGTTTACATACTTTAATTTTATAAAAACATTATTTTTCTCATATGGTACATTGCTGCAGCATCCCTTTTCACACTGTGTCTTGAACGCTTTGTTAGCATTTTGGCTACAGAGTGAGACATCTCGCCTCTGTTCAATCTTTGGTGAGAGTTACACATGCACATTACTTAAGGGGCAGGATGTAGCCAATCAGAAGCAGAGTAGGGCGGGTCATGCTGAGCAACGTAGTGTGATCTAAAATAACACCACTACAGCAGTAGCAACTGTACGTCTGCTGACTGACTGATATATTTCATAATAAATATATAAAAATATAAATGATTTTACATAGTAACACACGTAAGTTACAGAAGCAAAGGCTCGACACCAAACCAAGCATTTCAGGCAGTGCAGGAGCAGAGTTTCCTGTGGGAGAGAGTAATTCTCTTTGGTGTGGACAGGCTTTTTCACTCTGCAGACCTTTTACATGCACAAAAATGCTTCATAACACAAAGTCAAGGCAAAAACCCAAAAAGCATAATATGACCTCTTTAAAACTATGAAAGAAAAAATTCAAATGTATCCATTTTTCTTCTCTTACGATGTCATTACTTGAATTTGATTGGTGCATTATCTCTTAAGGGCAGATATTACTAATGAATGTTACATCACATTCATTTCAATAGCCTAATGCTGTTTTACTCATGTCTTAACCATGTAGTCGCACCAGATAGATATCCCAAGTTAGCTTAATTTGTTGTTTTATATTTTAGTAGCAGTTTGCTTACTGTGAAAACCATATACTTTTTCATTAGTGTTAATATTTAATTTTATTCAGGTGTAGCTGCAATTATAGTTGGCTTCGCTTTCAGTGGTATATTGTCATTTTGTAGTTTGTTTTGGCTAATGTGGAAGTAGAAGTCGGAGGCTAACCTGAATGTTTTTTCCCACTCAGCTGATCATAATTTCAGTCTGAATTGTTTTTGTGGCATATGGGCGTTCAACCAGCTAATGTAACTCTGATACTTTGTGTGATACTCCATGTCATGATTTGAGTCTACTACCGTTACTGTGGGTCAGTCAACTGGTGGGTCAGTCAACAAGGTGTTTAAATAACATATACGAAAAATAACAACTAATGGGAATCAGCGGTTACATTAGCAAAATCTAACAACATGATGGCAACAACAAATTACTCTTCTAAAGGGACAAACAGCTTAAAAATACAATATGTAAAATTTCTGCACTGAAAAAGGAACTGACGTTTTGTTATATATTTTGTTGAATTGTGTGCTTTGATTATCCAAAATGTTTCCAACAGAGTTCAAACCCAAGAAAATCCCAATTTCATATAGGTCATGGTACATTTGGTTGCCTGTTGCTATGACTTCCTGGAGAGAGTCAGAGAGTGGGGAACGAATTCAGTGAATGAGACTAAATGTAATGTAAATTAATTATTAATCATTCCTGCCTTAGATCACGTAGATAGATTTTATTGACAATAGTGGTTGCTCAACACTGAAGACAACAACCCCTATGATCCCACACTACTTACTTCTTTTCTTTTTTGATCAAGAGACCCGAAGTAGCAGAAAAGACATACTGTGTGTTTAAATGGCTGATAAACAGTGTTGGAGGCAGGATGCCTGTCTCCCACCGGGAGTGTTTCCACATGAACAGTTTGTAAGAAAACAAAAACAAAACTGGTTTATCACTTTTCGAGAAATCTTTATAACATGCACAATAGCTGCAGTCTCATAAATTAAGTTTCCTTTGACTTTAAATAACCTACTTCTGTCCAACTCATTTATTAAATTAGTTTCCTTTCTGTATGAATTCAAACTTTTATGTTTTACTCGTGCTGTATTTGTACTGTGTGAAAAGTTGTATATTGAAGCTTTAAGGTCTACATGTTGGCTGCTGCAGACTGATTCTGTGGGCTAACAGAACATATTCACCCATTGTTCTCCTCTGCTGTGCCGCAGGAGTCCGTTTTGAGTAAACCGTCGTGTGTCTGTTTGAAAGGTTAAAAGCTTAGAAAAAATGAAACGGCTGAAATGTCAGCACTCTTCTTGCAGTGCATGTGTACACAGAGGCTGCAGAAGAAGCCCCCCTGATATTGAAGTGAATGACAACAGTGATAGCATAGCATATTAGTGCCTCACACAAAGCACTGGGCTGCCTTTGTGTGTGTCGGAGGCAGATGGGGAGGAAGCCTGGGCTCTCTCTGTGGCTCCTTCTGTGAATGAGAGACACCTCTGTTGTTGTCAGGCGAAACAAACCTCAGTCTGGTTCATTCAGTGAGAAATGATACAATGTCTATTCTCGGCACAGCAGCGGGTCCTGACTGAGGTTTTTGTGGTGTGACCAGTATATTAGCAGGTCGGGGCTCCCCTGTAGGAATGCTGCTAACACAGTGTAATGAACTGCATTCCTTTAAGGTACATGTGGTGTTTTTATACCAGGGGATGATTCTCCTCACTTACTTTCACATCTGGAGAGCACACTGTGGCTTTTCTATTAAATCTGAATATTTATGTCTACACTGAGACTGTCCCAGCAGTCAACATTCATGTACCTGCTAGATCATTGGCGTCATGCCAACACTTGCTCACAATATGTCTAATGTAGTAGTGATGGTAACTGAGAAGATTGCCTTTTTCCCGTTTTGTATTACAAGACCTAAAATCCATAAGATTGGGACATTCACAAACTTGGAGTCAGAAACAAAACACATTTACACAAGTCTACACAAAAATACATTTAAAAAAAAATTGTTATTATTTCAGCACTGACATGAAGCATATTGTAAATAATGTGTGCTTAATCAAGTGACTACTAATAGTTACACATTTTTGATTCATTTACCCACTACTTTCTTGATTAATGAAATACCTACCTATCAGAAGTTACTGGAGACTAAGATGATGATGTTGATGATCTTTTAATTGCTGCGTTTGTTCGACTAAAAGCACCAAACGAAAATATATCTAATCTAACCACCAAATTTATGGGTTGTTTTTTTTTTTAAATGACTTGTTTGTGGGACCTTGAGTGGGTTGATGTGGCCCTGCTGATAGCTAAATAGAAATTTTGGAGGTAAGGGCCCTGATGCACCAGGCCAACGGTCAGACATTAGCCAATGTCAAGACCATCAGAGAGCGTCCGTGGCCCTTTTGGAACGAGTCAACCCTTGGCTTTTCAGCTGTCGGTGAGAGAAGTCACTTTGACTGGCTGTTGAGCTAAGCGAACCAGTGCACGAGAAGTGAAACAAGAAAAGAAAGGGAAAGCCCTTCAGGCCTGTTGCTGTAGTTTCCATGATTTCACCCATTTTGCATGGTTTTGCCTTATTTATCGCCTCTGCCTCTTCACCAGTGCCACTTGCAACCTTTTATCAGACATGTTTATTGTTAGAAGTTTATGTATTAGTGAAAGTGGCGTACAAAAAAACCCCCACTGCTATACATAACAACAGTTTGTATATCCGCAGCCTTTGCGTTGTACTCAGGTACAGCTTTTTGGCCAAGACACCGGTGATGTGAGGCCTCGCCACTAGTTTTTTTGATGTCAGTCTGGTGTGTGTGGGCCTTAACCCTTAATACAGCTCATGACTCTGTCAAAGTCTTATTATTCAATAGCTTTACATTTTTCTTTTGTAGTCAGGTGGAAACAGTACAGTGAGTCATGTGGACTTAATAAAAGCTCTAGCAAGACATACTAAAGGACAGTATGAGCTATAGTACACGGTCTATAAATCTGGACTGTTGTGATCTCTTGGCCACTTGTTTAAGGCTGAACTTCAGGTGGCACTAACAGTAAATGTTTTACATTTAGCAGCAGATGGAAATGATTTAGCTGTCCGACATAGCAGTGATTTGAATCGTCAGCTACGACAAGATTGTAAAAAACATTATTGCTGGCAGTCAGCAGCTTGAAGCCTGGCCTGATACAGAAGTTCAGATTGTGGTACTTTGTCTTTTTGAGGTTCTGTCCCTCCCAGTCGTGACAAAAGAGTAGTAGAGGGTAGAGTGGAGCGTCTGCTTCACAAAGTGAGATTATTGTCTGACATTAACTTCTGCTGTCATCACTCAGAACAGACAGCATACAGGAGCTACTTATTATATCACAAGCACTGTGCAGAGTAACTGCTTATGTGCCCCAAATCTGATGTGTGCACTAGATTATTCTTGGAACTGCTGTGTCTGAATAATGGATTATTTTGTGTTTGTTTAGTTAAAGTATTCAAATTATTGCTATGTCTAAATATATTGCTGTACACATGCAGTTTTTTGCTCAGACAAGTCTTTTATCTTAATCGACAAACATGCTTTAAGAGCTCCGCTTGTGTAAAAATGAAGTGTCAAACTGAAAAGTGAAGTTTGGAGCGCTTCATCAAGCAGTCAATTATGTGAAAACGTGTCCACCATTAAAGCGCTGACAGAAGCTGCTGTTGACTGACTGTTGAATCAGGCGGCTGTAGTCATCGGCTCTGCCACTCTTCAGCTTCATCTCCACAGGCAAATAATGTCCTGTTGATCTTTTTCTTTTCATCACCTCCCACTCTGTTGGCTTAATGACTCACACAGGCAGTTACACTCTATTGTTTTAATGAATTACCAGTAAGATGACATGGAATAGAATTCTGCCTGCAAAGCAATTGAAAGTAATTATAAAGACTTTGTAGTCATTTAGGTCATTTAGCAGATGTCGAGTGACTTAGCCGGTGCAACAGTACAATAAGCCCCAGTACATACTGTAAAATAAGCCATAACAGACCGTCAGAATACAGAGGTTAAACCTGAGGGAACAGGTCAGGTGTAAGAAGCTAGGATTTCAAATCTTTTTCAGTCAGTTGAGGTTGAACTGAAAGAATTCAGTGTTCTGAGGAGGCAGAAGGAGAAAGTGAAACATGGATGTCTTAACATTTTGGGAGGCATGCATGAAGACGTAGGATGATTAAAGCTCTGTTAGGATGAAGGCTGGACTTGTCTGGCTGGGAGGGCGCTGCATTAATCCAGATGGAAGATGGATTAAGCGTGAGTCGAGTTGGGTTCATCTGCTGTGAGACTCGACTCACCTGAGACCTAACGCAAAAAGCTGAGGAAACTTGAGCGTAACTTGTAAAGATTAACAAATGCTGTATTGTGTGTATTTTTCCTGTTGAAGCTGTGCCAAGCTGTCATGAATAATTAATAACATAACCAGGATGAGGGCAAGGCTTCCATAACCTAATGCACAATTTAAGCTGCAGCTGCTGGCACCACAATAAAATTAAAACTTTAAAGGCAGATATACACAAAATAAATTGATTTCATAATAAAAATAATTATTCTTTACACAAGTAGAGTAGTAGTTGCTCCTTCTCATATCAAGCATGTGGCCTGTTTTACTCCCTGTAGCTGTGATCATCGTGAAATAATTATCAACTTATTTATGTAGTAGTTCCTTTCATTAAAGTTCATTCATGGATCATCATTAAGCTAAATCTTAGTATGTTTAAATTTTTCTATTGTATTAATTGTCTGGAATAGCTTATTTTCATGCCAGTCGCCTTGTTTTAAATACAATGGAGGGGTCAGCCACCTACTGTGTTTTGTGGAAGAAAAAAAAAGAGTTGTTCTTGTGGAAATGCTCCTACCGCTTAATGATAAATGATCTTCAGTTCTCTTAAAGTTAGTTTGAAATGACAGTAACATACCTGTCACTGTGCAGAATGGTTATTGCAGCTTGTTAACACACAGCCAGGACACCACGCTGCATAATCCTCAGAGTGATCCAAAACGTCAACATTGATAATTATTTATCATTTCTGTTGTATTTTTGTCGTTTTTTTAAAGACCAGGTGAAAAAGGCTTAAATTGACCCTCTTTATTTTGAATTTAACACAACAAGGAAAAACACACAAATATAATTATGCAAATAAATAAAAAAAATACTGCCATACCGGCGAGCTGACCTGTCCTTTTGTTTTACAGTTTCCTCTCCATCAGCACTCATTTTCTCACTCTGGTGTTAATGTGTTGTGCTTGGGTTTTTCTTGCGGTTGGCCTGTAAAACAGCAGTGGCGCTGATACCACGGATTGTGATTCGTAGTTGCCCCGATAATCACACCAGCCACTTTGACTGTCTCAATTGCAGTGTCTCTGGGCTCATAGGTAGAACAAACAGGTCGGGTGGCAAGGGCAGGGCAGCCTTGCTGACAGCCGGCCGGTTCACTCTACCTATCCAGCTATGAGACACTGAAGAGCGGCTCTGGAGTAGCAGAAGAAGACCGGGACAGAGGCCAAAGATGTTGTGGGCTTACCAGCAAAATTACAGCTCATAAGCTGCCGTATCAAACTGCAAGATGAGCAGATGTCAACAGAGCTTCTGTGTGAGTTAGCAGATTTGCAGACGGAGCATGGCTGGTCTTGTGAGAACTGCAGTGGAATCCACAATAACGCCTTACCACGCTGCTCTGTTATTGTCAGTCACATGGCAATGCTGCAACTGAACTACACACTTGTTAAATAATAAAATTCCCCTGGGGCCCAAAAAGCATTTCTCTCATAAACTGTCATTATAGAAGAGATGTCTGTAAAACTGTTTTCAGGACATCAAGAACTGCAAACAAGGTCGATCATGACTCTTTAAATTATTAATTTTTGATCCATGGAGGTTTCATATTTGTAAAACTTCCCTTAAGCTGAGAAAATTGATTTTTTTTTTTTTAAAGTCATCACAATGTAAAGTCTGTGGACCAAGCAGGAACTTGCGGGCGGGTCCAGCGGGGGAAAATCTACTGCACATACTCAATGGGCCGCAGAACCAGGAAGTAAATATGGAAGCCAGAAAACTTTTTAGCCGTAGACACTAGGTGAGCAATTCTCACTGGTTTAAATGGGCGCCATCTTCGTATCTGGTATCTAGCCCTTTTTATAGAAATCTATGGCTCGTAGCACCCAGGGATATGATTGGCTGTTTAAATGAGCAGGGGGCGCACACTTGGGATTGGTTTGTTAATCGATTGGCTGTTCGCGTGTCACTAGTAGCACACTCCTTTATCAAGAGGTATGAGGATCTGAAAATCAGTTTCAAGTCTAATTCTGACTTGTGCATTTCTCTCTCTCTGTGTGTCTGTGTCTGTGTGTTTTAATGTTCTGATTGATCTGTTTGATGCATGCAGATGATTTGATTCATTGCCAGGACTTGGAAGTTGTGTCTCAAAGACTCAAAACTCGAATTGGACTCGGTGCTCAGTGGAGTTGGAAATGAATCAAATCATCTGCATGCATCAAACTGATCAATCAGAACATTAAAACCAAATCATTCAGCTAAAGCTACAATAATTACCAATTGTGTTGTTCTGTTCTGTACATGCAACATCTATTGCATGTCTGTCCGTCCTGGAAGAGGGATCCCTCCTCTGTGGCTCTTCCTGAGGTTTCTTCCATCTTTCTTCTGTGAAAGACACTGTTTTTGTAACACTCAAATATTAATCAAGAGTAATGTTTCTTGTGTCCTGACAGCGCTGGTCCTAAAGGAGACAACATCTATGAGTGGAGGTCGACCATCCTGGGCCCTCCAGGCTCCGTGTACGAGGGAGGAGTGTTTTTCCTGGACATCGCCTTCACACCAGACTACCCCTTCAAACCACCCAAGGTGAGTTCTGCATGGTGGTCTGCTTTCAGCAAAGCCTTTTCTTTAACTCATAGCACAGATGGCTCTATTTCATCAGGCTGTTGTTTTCATATTTTCCACTAGAGGGCACCCTTGCACTTTGAAATGCAGCTTGATGAAACTAGCAGCTCATACTTCCAATCTTAATTCCTTGGGACTCTCTAATATATGTGTTCACTCAGTCCTGATACTTGGAGTTCTCTCATTTTTAAGGAGCAGCTGTCACAACCAGACTGCATTTTAAAAAAAAAGTAGAAATCTTCTCTGAGCTCCATGTTTCCAAACATGGACGCCTCATAAAATAGAACCTGATAGCTTTTCTAAATCATTAGCCACCACTCTACATTTCAGCGTTAATGCAATCTACATAGCAGCATTTTCAACAGTGATTGCCAATACTCATGTCCACATTCTACAGTGTATATGTGATGGAATATGGCAGTGAAAGTAATAAACAAATTCTGCATAGGATATTTGACTTGATGTTGACTATTCAGATAAGATGTCGAGTGGTACTTAATAAGACAAGAGGCATACAAGAGAAGAAACTATGTGGAATACAGACCCATGTCTTCTCCTGTGTGTGTGTGTGCGTTTGTCCAGGTGACGTTCCGTACGAGGATCTACCACTGTAACATCAACAGTCAGGGAGTGATCTGTCTGGACATCCTGAAGGACAACTGGAGTCCTGCCCTCACCATCTCCAAGGTCCTACTGTCCATCTGCTCCCTGCTCACTGACTGCAACCCTGGTGAGAGCTGCAGCACACACACACCTACAAAATCTGTCAACAGCTAATTAGGCTGTGTTAATATTGAATATGTTTATTTTTTCAGGTGTTTTTAAAAGCATTTTTTAAGTATAACAGATTTGACTTATAAGAAAGTTGAAAATTGTCTGGAAAAGCACCTATGTTAATACAGAGCACCATTACTTAATATAATAATACAATGAATGCATAATATGTGGTGAGAACACAATTTGGTTGCAGCTCATCTCATTAACTACTCAATACTCATCCTTAAAGTCTTAGCAGCAACTACTATTTCACCTTGGACATCAGAGGAGAGACCATAAGACTCTTAAATAGGCAGCTGCACATGAAAGGCAGGACAGTACTTATAGGATTTTATGTTCAGTTCATTAGATCTCCTCCTGACTACAGCTCATATTACGGTCCTTTATCTCCAGATGAAGCTCCCCTGACTGTTTAATGTTCAGACTGCCTGAGGAAAGCCTTGAGTTAATATATATTCTTGAGATTTACTGTTGCACCATGGCTCTTTAAGTTATCTTCTTATTTTAGTTGAAGGTTCCTTTAATTTAACAGTACATGGCATGGTGACTTCAACACAAATGTTCTGTAATTACACAGTTGCTATTGAAGGTATTTGACAGATGAAACCATAATGACCCCTGTTGGAAAGGGTTGGACAATGATTATATAAATGTGTCATCAGGGATTTTGCCGTAATGGTAATGCAGTAGTAGCTATCCCTTTAGTACCTTGTAGTTGTACATTGATAATAATCATGAAAATAAAGAAACAAATAAATAAATGAGCAGAACTGACCTAGTGGATCCTAGTGCTGGGAGGATGAGGCTCAGGTGAGCGTGAGGCGAGGGGGGATCCGTGAGATGGTTTGGCTGGTGGCTGAGTAGAGTGAGGCTGGGCGGCAGGGTGGCTGAGGCACTGGAACTCAGGGTTGGGCAGGCTCTAGGGATCGCGAAGAGAGGTACTTGTTAGTCTCAGAAGAAACAGAGTTAATCATAGGAGAGGTTGCTAGCAATAACGCTGAGAGAGAAGCCATCAATACCACAACGTGGAGTGAAAACAATCTGGCAGCCAGTGAAGAGAAGACCAGGGCTTTTGGGCTGGGGCTGATGAGTAGATGGCATTCAGGTGTGTGAGCAGCAGGAGCTCCAGCCAATGATGGAAGCCACGCCCAGCCTCTGCAAGGGCACTCAGACACAAAGATCGGCCGATAAATTATTTGTCCAATGTAGATATTATGCAGCCCAAAACAATTTGATGAATCATGTTTTATTTTTCATGTATTTGAGTTACTAGGTTAGCCAATAAACACACACATCCCATCTTATTTTACAGCTAAGGTATTTAAGGCCCATAATGACCACCCAGCCACCCACCATCTCCTCTAAGTTAAAGTACTGCACATGCTTCAAACTACTCATATATACTATATCTATAACTATATCTTCATTACATGCCCATAAACCACAAAACCTTGCTCCTATGCTGGAATTCTCCCTGGCTGGTTTCTGGTTTTCATTGATTAATATGGACCTACAGAATAAACTAACAGAGATTTCAAAACTCCATTTTTATAATAAAGGACAGTATTAGTTGATATTGTAGTATTTTTTTTTAAAACATAATAAAAATAACCAATGCTGAGCCAATCAGAGGCTTGTGGGGGACTGGGGCCACTCAGGCAGCTGCCTGCTTGCCCTGACTGCTAATATTCAGCCTTGTATGTGAATGTTACAATTCACCCATATTAGCAAAGAAACAATGTCTGCAAACCTCAATAATCATTGTAATCCAGAACAAAGAACTGATTGAAGACTGTTGTATTAAGTAACTTAAAGCAACAAAATCTAATTTCCTGAAGAAAGGTGGTGCTTTGAGAGACGACACTCAACAATCAACTATCTTTCTGCAGGAAGTCACATTTGTTGCTTTAAATTTGAATTAAAATGCATTTAGGTATTCATTTTTCTGTAATTGTATGAATGATGGAAAAACTGAAATGTATTCAAGTCTTAAATAATCCAGGAACGAATGTGAATGTGGAAAGAACAAGCCTCAAGAAACACTGATGTCATGTTGTGTTTATTTGTCGACAGCTGACCCTCTGGTCGGAAGCATCGCCACACAGTACACAACAAACAGACCCGAACACGACAGGATAGCCAAACAGTGGACCAAACGCTATGCCACATAATCACCAGAGGAGCTGCTGGTTGGACGACTTAGGGATGCGGGGGCGTCCACTCGGGGGGTGTGGCTCCCAGCGGAGGAGGGAGGCAGGGCAGGTAGAGGGGCGGGTGGATTTTTATCTCGGAATTGAAGTCTTAACTCCTGACATTTTGTTGTTTAATGTATTTTTTAAGTTATCTGCGGCCCAACTATAATCAAATCTGGCAATAATGCATTTAGTGTTTTCTCTTTGAATTTTTTAGCTTGTGCTTGAAGATGGACATTAATACTAAACCGCTAGATGAAATGTGTCACAGCATGAATCCCAGTCAATTATATCAGTGTAAATTCTCACATGTATTTAATTTCCAGTTGGTGTTTGCTTCCCCCTCCAAACCCCTGGTCTTTGAAAAGGTGTTTTACACATGTAGACATGTTTAGATATGGATGGATATTGGTTGTGATTTGTGTTCTGTACTGATAAAAAACTGTTCTGTTTCTCCCTTAAGAATTAAACATGACCAATTGAAGCATCTGACTTTGATCATTTGTCTCCTCAAACATGTGATCATCTTCAGGAAACATCCCCAAAATAACACAATGAACAGAGGATTAAATATGAAGAGACTACAGTTTATTCAGTGCATCTTAAGACGGAGTTACAGAGCAGAGAATAATTTATGGTCAGCACGATTACAGAGTGCAGGTCTGGATCTGACTAACTCTGTTCTACTAGCAGCACATTAAATGTTATTACTTTGAAACATAAAGGACATAAAACAGCGCAGATTATCCTTCAACATTGTTTCAACATTTTCAAAAGTGAAGGAATGTGGCTCATTAAAGTGACAAAAATAAATTAGTTAAAAAATAAATATTTCCTCTCAACACTGACATTTCTACTGTTAGAAAGGCTTTTACACACACAGCTTGAACTAGTAGCCCTATTGGATTATACAGGCTGGACGACACAGGAGTGCAACTAATGCCACACAGACATTATGGAATCATACATCACATGTAAAGGCGTACCATGGATATTATTGCTGCCAGGCCATATTTAATGAGATGGACTGGACGAAGGCTAGCTGAGTCCTGCCACAGGACAAGGAGTCATGCTGCATTCACTTCAGATGGGAAATAACATTATAGGTACACAATTCCAGATGGAAAGCACTGTTCCAGTGAGCGTATAGGACAGTGTCAGAGTTGTATTAACAATCTCACACCCTGGCTTAGAGAGTTACAGGTTGCTTTACATTTACCCTGTCTGAATCAACTTTGGAGAGATCCCGTCCTCGCACAAATCCACATTTTTACAGCTTCAGTTAGACGAGACAAATCATCTAATGTGGTGGCTCTAGACTGGGATCCCCTGGGACAGAGAGGAAGAATGATTACAACAACTAATGACTCTTTACATATAAATATGGGAATGTAAGTGCTGTTTTAACGCAACATAGACTTGTACAAAATCTGAATGTATCCTTTCACTTAATGATAAACAGATTTCAAATGAAAAGGACAGTTAACATTTCACAATAGCAGTTCAAATGTGTTTGGGTCATCTCAAATCTTTGGTACTAAAGTGCTCATCCACGCAACGGTGCACTGAAGAAAGGACTGACTACACACTGAAGTGTTCAACCGTGTACAGAAACGAGGTTTAAAAGATATGGATTTGGTTTGTGGCTCACGTTTATGATTGCTGCAGAAGATGAACTACAACATGCATCCTCATTGGATTAGTTAACATGCTGGAAAATATGCCTATTGGCTTTCTTTCTGTGAACAAGATGAGAAGATCAGTATCATGTCTGAGTGAAGTAAAGAGCTGGAGTCAGGACGTGGTTAGCAGGGCTTAGCATAAAGACTGGAGGCAGAGAAACAGTTAACCTGGCTCTATACAGAAATCTAAATAACACCTGTCTTGTTTGTTTAACCTTAACATAAACAGAAATACAGAAATGACTCTGTGATTTTAAGGGGAGTTAAATGTTAGACCATTTTCTTGACAAACATCAGTTCACCCAGCTGCACAGGTTCATGTTTTGGTCTCTGTAAAGGCATGATGATTACCAAACCTGACAACCTCACTGTGATGACAAAGGCTTCGGGAAGCTGCAAACAGCCACTACACCTGGGTGTTGTTTTCCACAAAAACACAAACAGTTCCACTACATTATGCCCTCTAAAGCACATATTTTTCTTTCATTTCTAAGCAAAAAACAGCTGGGAGCAGCAGCCCAATGTCTCATTATCACAGTGAGGTTGCCAGGTTTGGTCCCATCATGCCTGTGAAGAAAACGACACCAAAATCTAGAGTCTGGATGATTTATGGGTTGCCTGATATTACTGAAACACATTGGCCTATCACAGATTTATTAGTATTGGTGTATATGTTGTCCGATATGTGCAGTTATGAAAAATGACAAGTCACAAGTGTTTGAAAACATCATTTGAGGGATCATTGCAAAAACAAAACGTGTGTTTATCGCCCGATAGATCAATAGCGGAATTCTTTACTAATATAATATTGGTCCTAAATCTCGTGTGTTGGTCGGGCTCTACTAAAACCTGTGCTCACTGACTACAGCTGGAGACACTGCACAGAAATACTGGGCAGATGGATAAACTGTTGTTTGTCAGGAAGCAGTTCAGCACTTCAGTACCCCTAAAATCCAAAAATGTTATTTCAAACACTTCTGTTTGTGCACAGATTAAACAAATGAGATGTTCGATGTTCATCTATGAGCTTTAAATGTGTTGGTGGGTCGAGTTTTTCCACTTTTGATTGTACACTGCTAGCTGCTTCCCTGAGCCAACCCCAGCTCTGTGCCTACCACACAGATGTTTGAACCTTCTCCTCTCAGAAAGACAGCAAATATGCACATTTCCCAAGATGTTGAACTAGTCCCCTAAAACTACCACTTTGTAGAACTGTATATTTACACAGAATCAACCATGTTGCTAAACTAAAGGCCTGACCACGTTGTTCCCATATGAGGTGAATGCAGCTCACTAACAGGAGCAGAGGAGTTTCAGATGTCGTTGGATGGGGTGCCTTTGCTTTTGCGCCCTGGTAGAGGGAAGGCAGACTTGCTCTGAGGCTGTGTGAGGCGGCTGGTGAGCTGGGTGAAGGGTTCGATGAGGGAGTTGCGTTCGCTGACGCTCACCTCCCACAGCTTCACCTTCTCGCCTCGCGCCCACTGCTGTGCCACCTCCTGGTCCACCTGGCGACGCTCTCGCAGGTCCGTCTTGTTCCCCAAAACTATGACTGTCACCTGAGAATGCACACAATGACGCATTAATAATGTATATTCAACATTGTCCTGCTTTACACCCAGTATATCATCACTTACGGCTGAAAAACCTGTATCCCAATATTTAGAGAATTCTGTTGTGAAGTACATGGACGACACTACCATCAACCACATTACAAACAACGATAAGAGTTCATATCAGGAGGAAATCAGCAGTCGTGCAGAGTGATGCAGAGAACAATCTACTGCTCAACGTCAGCAAAACCAAGGAGCTGATTGTTGATTTTAGAAAGAAGGAGGCAAAGACACACACACCCCTCTCTACATCAGTGGAGCAGGAGGACAGTTATAGGTTCCTTCGAATTACCATCACTGAGAACCTATCTTGGTCATCACACATCACCACCCTGGTTAAAAAAAAAAGCACAGAAAAGGCTCCACTTACTGCAAAAACTAAGAAAGGCTACATTCTGGAGCCAGATTCTGGTCAGCTTTTACAGAGGAGCAACAGAAAGCATCCTGACTGGAAACATCACAAACTGGCATGGTTCATCACGGCCCAGGGCTCTGCAGTGGGTAATTAAAACCGGCAGGAACAGCTGTTACGACCAGGACTTTGGGGAAACCCTGGCGTAACATGAAAATGAGACTCCCTCTTCCCAGCTCCCAAGCACCGCCAGCAACAAAGTATTTATGGCCATTTTAAAGGTTTTATTTTAAATAAATCTGACAGAGAAATAGGATACTGGCAGTCTGGCTAAAAGTGGAGAGAGAGGAGAGCCCACAGGAAGTGGGAGGAGCCAGCCTTTAAACTGCTGGCTGGAACCCTGCTGCCATCTGACAACAGATACAGAAGTATCTGCTGCCAGACCACCAGACTACAGAGCAGCTTCATTCATCAGGCTGTGAGACTCCTCAGTTCATCATCAACACTCCATTTTCTATAATAGATGTAGCACAACGGACTAGAGCATAGTTTTGTTTTTTAAACCCTTGTGTTTTAAAAAGGGACAATAAAGTTGCCTTGTAACCTTGTAGTGAATTTTTTTCCACATAAATTGGGGTATTGCATGCTCCTCTAGAAACAGAGATTTCTTGGCCCCATACACCATTCTATCAGCCACATGCAGAAGTGAAAATGCTTTGTTGTCAAGCTAAGAGTTATCTAGCTCATCAACAAATACTGGAGGCAGACACAGATGTAATTGTTTTGGGTAATTGTCAGAATTCCAAAGAACTGAATTCAGCAGAAACCGCAAGATGTGAAAGAAAACATCTGTTCAGTGGAGTTGGTTTCAATACTTTTTGGTCGAAAACAAAAAAAAAAAACATCCCCAAATAGCATTCATACATCTTGATCTGATCAGTCACACACAGGAAGAAACCGCCACGTCAAGGTAAGAAAAAGTCCCCTTTATCTACTTTCTAGGTAATTCTGTCTTATGTTCAGTCGAATTTGTTGGGTTACGTTACTACACTTATGCAGAGTCTCTTTTCATGATCCTGTGTGGCTGATAAATACTTATTTCATCTTGTCCTGACATAGCTTCTTATGAGTGGATGTGTGCCTGTATAAACTGCAGTGTCTAACAGTTTTTCACAAATTAAATATTTTGATGGGAAAAAGCAGGAAATTCATGCATGATAACAATTCAAGTGTTAGGGGCTTCTTGCATGCACGTTGCCTTCTAAAAAATAATTTCACTGGTTTCCATCAAGTTGCCTTTTCTAGATACTTACTGGATAGAAAACATTAATGTGAAGTGTAAGCTCTAAAGCAGTTGTGGTGGTAAGTGTTCTGCACCTCTGCTGCACACACATCCTCAATTATGAGGGCCGACATGCGAAAGCTGTTAAACTGTATGAATTAAAGCAAATGATAATTTCTCAAACTGGCAACCTTGGAATTCTCATATCTGCATTTAGTGTTTCAATACCAATGTACGTCCTAATTCTATCTGTTCACACATTTACCTACCAGGCTTCTTGAGGCCTTCAGTTGGTACAGCAATGTACAGCTGTACAAACAGCATGGAAACCACCTGAACATGAACTGAAACCACACTAAGAGCTGTCAGTTAGAGGGGATATGCAGATGTCTCTGATGCTCTTCTATGTGCTGTGGATGTTTGCAGATATGAAACACAGTCATATGTTCTGGGACGGAGTCGAGTAAAACCTTGTCTGCAGAATGGGACAGTCGTTAACACAAACTTTGAACACCACACCTCTTTCTTATCTCTGGACTTGTCTATTTCCTTCTTCAGAATGTCCACCTTCTTGAAAGACTCCAGGCTGTCGACACTGTAGACGAGGACGAAGCCGTCCGCCACAGAGTAGTAGTGTTTGGGGAGGTCTTGTCCATCGTGGAGCCCCTTGGTGTCATACAGCCTGAGCTGCTCCTTCACACCGCGGTCCGTCTCCACCGAGGCCACGTACACGTCCTCCTGGGTCTCACTGGACTCTGAGCCTGACACACACAACAACTTCAGAGGAGACACTCTCCACCGAACAAGGAGAGTTCACTTCAACCAGATGCAAGGGACCCCGTTACGACCATTCACTGTTACTCACCGACAGAGTGATTTCCGTACAGCAGCTGCTCCAGTATGGCAGTTTTACCCACTGCTGCCTGGCCGCATACGACAACTTTACAGCCTTTTCCCATTTCGAGCCTACAGTGTACGAACACAGAGCGTCACATTAATTATAGTCTCGTCTGAAACATGTCACACATGCTATAAATCATGCTGTAATGACATTAATATGGACGAGAGCTCCTCTCAAACAAATCAAAACAACTCTCCCCTTAGCATTGACTCGCCGTGACAGCGTTTTGTTGTTTAGCCTAGCTAGCTATCAGGCTAGCTTTAGCAACTAATTCTGTGTCACGTCACACAAATGATCGTTCACTGGCGACTGGAAACTGTTTGTTATGTGCTGGTAGGTTCGGTTAAAGTTCCTTACTTGAATCGGGTGGATATTTAGCCGTCTATCAAGTCTTTAAATGCAGCATCCCAACCAGAGCATCCATCCTGCTCCACCAGCTTTGACAAGGCTTTTTTCTGTCACTGCGCATGCGTGACCGAATGAGTTTACACCAATAAACAGCAATAAAAACGGCAATAAAAATAATAATACACGGAGACGATCTTTTTGTTTGACTTTATAATAATCTTATGCTATCTAATATACTGTGTAACAGACATAACAGTTGCTTTATCTCTAGACTCTACAATGTGATTATATGTGATGAAATAAATTCTGATTTCAAAATAAATGTAATTTTGGGAGACAGCGCGTATTTGATTCTCGAAATCAACAGTAAAGTATCATCAAGAGTGTGAACAAAAAATAAAACAAACCTTAAAAAACACACGAAGACTACATTTCCCATGAGCATAACAAAGGAAATGCGTCACCGTCGTTTTCATAAGGCACGCTGGGTACGTACGCTCTCTCTTTCCGGCTGGTACGCCATCATGTAAGCGAGTATTTCTATACCTTTCTACCAAACGCAATCCATTAAAATCATTATGTGTATACGTTCATCTGTCTGTTTGACTCAGGGAATTGTTAAACGACTTAATAACCATCTATACGACATGATTATTTTTAGTACTAACATCGTTGAGAACTCTGATTATAGCCTTGTTGTGACGGGGCTGAGATGCATTCAATCCGGTAGCGACGGCACTGCTAGCCGCATTAGCACGCTAGTTTCTTACCATGCTGTCTTGTTGTTTGTGTAAAGTTACCATAATTTTAGTGATTTTTATGTAATTAAAACTGGCACATGAATTTATTGTATCTGCAGTAATGTTGGAGGCATCCCGGTGAAGCGGGAGTGATAAGCTATGAGGACGGTTTTAGCATGCTAGCTTTACTTCTAACTGCTATAGAGGAAGCATGGATGTGTGTGCCATTACACCTTGGATATTTTCACAGTATTCTCGCATACGTTAAGACACCTGGGTCACCATACCATGCGCTTCATGTGTATCGACTGTAGGGAATAGAGTATAAGGTGTAAAAACGTGACTCTGTAAATCGTTGCACAGAATGCCCTCAGCACTGTATGTATGGTGTCCCGGTGGTCTTGAATAATGTCATTATGACCCAAGTTACAGCCTTCAAATCGCTTTTGATCTAAAACAGACTTTCTAACCTGAGCTAGGCAGCAGAGAATCTGCAGTATTGACTGTGTTTTGGTTGTAAAGAACCTGCAGGCTCCCTAATGCCACATGAACTCTCCAATATGATCTAATGTTACTCTGATCAGTTTAATTAGAAATTTAACTGCATATGCTCTCTGCATGTTGTCCAATATTAACCCTGTATAGAGGATTTCTTGATCATACAAAAGCAATCTTTGAATTGATATAAAGACGTTCATGTTTTAAAGATGGATGTTTCTCTTCTGCAGATAAGTCAACATGGGAGCATATAGGTATATGCAGGAGCTATGGCGCAAGAAGCAGTCCGATGTGATGCGCTTCTTGCTCCGTGTCCGCTGCTGGCAGTACCGTCAGCTGTCCAACCTCCACCGTGCTCCTAGACCCACCAGACCTGACAAGGCCCGTAGGCTGGGCTACAAGGCCAAGCAGGGTGAGTGCCAAGCCCAGAGTTACACTTGCTCGTGTGTCATCCGTCATCATCTTTGCTAACTGTTCTTTTGATTCAACAGGTTACGTTATCTATCGTGTCCGTGTGCGCCGCGGTGGCCGTAAACGCCCTGTGCCCAAGGGTGCTACCTATGGCAAGCCAGTGCACCATGGCGTCAACCAGATCAAGTTTGCCCGCAGTCTGCAGTCCACCGCTGAGGTACGTTCACGAGGGTATTAGACTGTGGCTGTAAGGCCAGGAGAAACAATGGGTTCTTTGCTTTGGCAAAGATTCAAATGAGCTTTAGATGCAGTGTATATTGCACCTGAAATTGTTTGCATAAGTTATCCTTTGTAATGACAAAGGGTAACGCAACCCTTCTTTGCCTTGAAACTTGAAAATTTGAGGACCAGCCCTCATTTACAGTGTCACATAGTAAAAAGAAACGCCACCCAACAGTATGGTCCAGCTCTTTCCTGTATACTCAGTCTGTCACAATAACTATTATTGTGGTATCTGTAGAAATTGAAAGGGAAAAATGCTATCACTCTAACCTGGTTTACTGTTTTTTCTTTTTTGGCAAATTACTTACCAAAATTCAACTTTAGGGAGGTGGAGAGAGTCCAGCTATAACTGAAGAGGGTACACAAAAAGAACAATCACACTCAGTTAGTGAAAAGGCAACCAGATGAAGTCATTTGATTATTCAATGTTATGTGTGCTAACATGAACAGATTTTTCATGCACCTCGTCAAGTTCACTTACATGTTTATGTTGTAATGTATTATGTTTGCATTTGCCAGAGCGTCAAACCCCATGTTTAGTTTTGTATGGCAACTACAAATGTAAATGCAGCATACATGTGTGGAATGTAGAGTAGACCAAGAGTTTAATAATGTATTGCCCTAACTTATTAATGTGTTGCTGCTTTATAACTTACTGAAGGTTGAAGGCTTAACATAGGGTGCATTCATAAATGGTCACTTTGAGCACCAAAGCGCACTTAGCACAAGCTGGACAGTTTATGAATTTGATTTAAAACACCCCTCCAGAGTGCCAAGAGCTGTCAGTGTTTCATGAATTGTTGGAAGTGATGGGCTTAGCTAAATGTAGTAACCCAAATAATTCAGGACACATGAGAGTGAGCTGTATGTGAGTGTAACACTGGCTAACTACTAGCTAGCAGCCTGAGTTTCTAATATTTTTACACAAGAAACGCTGCTTTTTCTATTACAGGACATAGATATCCATTTTCTGAGAGCTGATCCGTTCGTTTAGTCATACACTTCATTTAGTAGCGCTTCATATTAGATTTATGAACACCCCCTTACAACTTGGTATTTGTGTTGATAAATGTTTCCCAAACATTTTGACGTGTTGCAGTAGGAAAAACACAGGTGTAATTGATTAAATAAATTGCATTTAGCTGCTTCAGTATAAGTTAATTCTGTCATGACTTGCTTGGTTATTTGAAGAGCACAGAACCATCGTTGATGTCAGTAACACATGTAGATCTGAACAGATTGGGTGATTAATCAGTTGACTGACAGAAAATGGGCATCTATTTTGATACAAACCAGTAAATTAAAAAAACTTAAGTCCCTTAAGAAGTGAAATGTCAGTTTTATATTCATTTCTTTTTCATGTTAAATTTCAGATCCTTGGTTTTAGGACTGATGGTTGAATAAAACAAGGAATTTAAGTTAAAGTTGTTTGATGGCTGCGTTGCATTTATGTACAATCCAGTTTCCTATAAAGATGAGTCAAAATATGATCTGTTATCACTTATCTCCTCATTTTTTATGAAAGCTGCAGTTTGTGGACATTGTCGGTCTACGAAGTGTATGATAGTGGTGTCACATTCATGTGGCTGCAGTAGTCCTGTCAGAAAATGTATCCCCCACTTCATTGTTCGGGCCACATTTTTGGAAAATTCTGTACAAGGTGATACTTTTGAGACTTTGATCACTTTATTAGACAATTATGATTTTTCAGTTGTTTTCATGAGGTTTGAATAAGGACTTGGATTCTTAAACTCATCTAACTGTCGTGGATGCCATTAGACCAGCAGTCTTTGGTAATGATTTACTGGCTTTTGCTAGTTAATATCATATTCAATAGCAGATGATCAGTCTTTACAAATACACAGAATTCAGATGACTTTGATGTAAGCTGCTAAATATGAGAATACATCAGACCAGCACATCTGTGAACTTCATCATTCAACAGGGTTCGAGTTCCTGCCCCCTTTTTTTGGAGGAAAACAAACCACACTCTCCATTGACTTAAATATAAAATAGCATTATGAAACGAAACAAACAGGAAACCATCAGTTAAATACTTTTGAAAAAAATCCAAAGATGCTGTCAAGTTTATATATGTCCACTCTCCCCACCGTAGAACGTGCTAGTACACAGAAATTTTTTAGGACAAACTACTCAGCAATTTAAACCAGCTTGTTTACACTGTTACTGTCTATGCAGGGATTGGGATTGTTTCCCTCAAACCGGGGTGTGGCGATGAGGGCCCACTCTGGTTGAGGTATTGCTGGTCTGATGTATGTTTTCTTCAGCTTACGATGCTACCTTTTTTGTAGGATTTCTTGGTGTTTGAAGATCAAATAAGTTGCAGCCAAAACAGTTAAATTTGCAGTTTTAGGATGGTGCCATATTACCTTGTCTATGTGTCGATATGCGTAGGAATTACACAGGACTGATTGGGTCAGTGAGAATCATTCACTCACTCTGTTTACTTTGTAGGAGCGTGCTGGCCGTCACTGTGGAGGCCTGAGAGTGCTGAACTCCTACTGGGTGGGCGAGGACTCCACCTACAAGTTCTTTGAGGTGATTCTGATCGACCCCTTCCACAAGGCCGTCAGACGCAACCCAGACACCCAATGGATCACAAAGGCTGTGCACAAGCACAGAGAGATGCGTGGCCTGACATCTGCAGGAAAGAAGAGCCGAGGCCTGGGCAAGGGCCACAAGTTCCACCTGACCATCGGAGGCTCCCGCCGTGCCGCCTGGAAGAGGCGCAACACCCTGCAGCTGCGCCGCTATCGTTAGAGCATACCACGTGTCTGTACATTCAAGAAATAAACATCCTTTTTATGGTGATAGTCCCGTCTGCCGTCTGGTTCATTCAGCCGTTAGAAGCATGCCATTTAATAATTTAAACAGGCTCTCAGACGGGCTTCACAGCTCATACATTAGTGTGAATAAAGTTTAGTGAGTAAATCGTTCATAGACTGTGGTGTAATACTGGATCATTTTAAGGCAAGTAATGTCACTTACAACTTGTTTGCTTACCCTCCATCACTTTCTTACCTCAATCGATGTGGCAAACATTTGGCTTTTTAAATTTTTGCTTTGTGAGTCCATCCAGTCAATTAGGAGATGTCAAACAGCTAAATATGAATGAATAACTTCTATTCTGGTCAGATATTTGAAAGATCTTGTATAATTTTTGGATTTTGAATGTTAGTCCGCTCGCTGTGGTTTCAGTCATTCATGCTGCGAGTCTGATCACCAGCTCATGCGATTGGCCAGCACACTGAGTTTGCATTTCTCCAAAAGTTTGAGTCGGTTTAGTTCAAATCAGGTGATGCAGGGAAAATGTCAATGTAGTTCACAACTAAAAAAGTTACTGCAGATTTAAGAATGAATACATCTGACATTGACAGGGTCTTTAAATGAAATCTATGTAAAGAAGTTCAATAAATATGAAAGTTAAGTAATTAATTCTGTTAACTGTTGTAATATGTACAGTATACAGGATATTTAGTATCCTATGACCTGTCTCACAGCATCAGTTATAAACACTATGACAGCCGAGTCGAAGTTGGACCTGATTCCCTTCTTTATAATACATAAAATGTTACTCATTCAGAGTGAATGAATGTTCCTGTCACAGCCGGTCTCTCCTGGGAAAGGCTGCTAGAAATCGACTGGAGTGCAGCATCATGTCACTTCCTCTGCTGCTTCCTGAGCTTGTCCATTTTCCATTTGCAGCTAAATTAATCTCCAAGAGTCTAGTTCGACTTGTAGCTGAAAAAGCACAGGTGTTACTAATGACATTAACAACAGCTCTGATCTTTTTGAGCATCCCAGTGAGCCAGCATGAACAGTACCAAGGCCGTGAAACTGAAATGGCTTAATGGATTTCACATCAATCATTTTACTATTTACACATGTGCTTTCTTCTGAAGTAGTGGGCAGATCAAATGATGCATTGTGACAAATAATGGTTATAATGAACAGTTTTTAAATGTGTTGCAGTCATCCATCTTTGTCTGGAATCTATCTAATGTCCATATGGGGATCTTGATGGTTAAAAGATTCTTTCACATTATAATGTAAGCTGTAATTTTATTTTCACATTCATAAGTGCTCACTTACGTATTCCATATTGGTGGAACAGTTTTATTGTTTTGAAGCTACGCCTACATATGGACAGGAAGTAAAGTAATGTGTATGTATTGATGTATAATGTATCCAGTAGGGGGTGTTCTGAAAGAGTAACAGCAATTTCTGTATATATGAATATGAATATTTCCATTGTAAGGTTTACTCTTAATAATCTTGCCAACTACTTTGCTTTCATCAATATTTAATCATACACATACAGTATTCTAGCAGGTTATATGAATATAAATCAACCAGAATAGGTGGCCTACACATTTCAGAAGGTTTGCAAATAGTACAGTTTTTCTTTTCAGTTAAAGACGAGGAAATACTGCAGCCTGCAGTCCTCAAAGCGAATCAAGCTGAGGTTCAAATGGCAAAGCAACAAAACAACCCTTTCAAAAATGAATAAGAAATTATGTTTTAAATGTAGTTCTTCCTTTTAATTCACTAAGAAGACTAAGAATCTGATGAACTCAAGCATTTAAACACACTATGTAATTTCTACCTCCAGGGGTCTCTCAATCAAAGTGTTGCGGGGGTTAGGTCCAGGCGGAGCAGAGCCACTGTTCAGCTGCTCAGAGCCAGCGGGCCTGGAGGAGAGAGTCGGGGGCAGAGCCAGAACTTCTGGAGGCATAAACACAAAGAGTCACATTGGAGTTTGCTCTGATCTGGAGCTGTTTACTGACAGAAGAGATTACTTTTTAACTTTTGGCATAAACAGTGACTCAATTTAAGTGAACTTACCAGTACCATACCATAGCTATAAAATATCTATCTGTCATGACTATGGCACAAATGTTCACAGATGAGGTAATGTTGTAGTTGTTAGTGTTGCTCGCCGACATTCTTATCCTGGAAGACAGGCAACCAAATGAAACACACGGTTACACTGTAAACTTGTGGATTTCTCTGCATTTGAACATAATTGAAACATATAGATACTGTAAGTACACAACTCCACAAAATAATTAATAACAGTCTAGTCATTTTTAAAAGGTATAATGCAGAATTAGTACATATTTTATCTTTAAGGGTGAAGCAAATATGAAGTGGTCAGCTGACACTGGTCCTGAATGTGAGTGAGCATTTAACCCTTTTATTAGCCTGAAGTCAAACAAGGGAAGCATTTGTCCTCATTGTTATCTGTTATTCAATCAGTGACACATCACTGGCTGCAGAAATGCTGTTCACACTCACACAGTTAACATTAACACTATCAGGTCATTAGCCTTCTTCTCTAACCACCAGCGCCCTGCATGGCACATTGCACACTTTCACATGTGCACGTTTTATGGGTGAGAGAGTAAAACGAGGTGACATTTTATGGTTATGGTTTTGAAGCAACAGCGCCTCTAAAGTATTCCACTCAGCTAGATGTCAGGGCCCTGATACACCAGAGTGGATTCAAAGAACTAGCACAAATGTGTTGCTTCAACTCTTCTGCTAAAAGCTCCACTTGAATAAACCACAAACTGGCTCTCAACATGCAGGTGTGGTCTGTGCATGCTTGAGAGGAAAGAGAGTAAGATCACTGATTCACTAGATGGAACAGACAATCAGAGCTCTCTTTTGAGAACATTTTCTGTGACAATTGTAGAATTATTTCAAATGATCGAGAGAATATTGGAGATTGGCAGCGTCTTCTGGGGTCAGGTAGATTAAAGTGTATCAGCCTAAAACTCAGAGAAATACGAATATGACAGAAGACTTAAAATGTGAAACTCTGTGACCACCACACAGCTCTGTTTGCTAAACATTCTGTTTTTCAAAAAACAATTTTCGTTAAAAAAGGATAGGTGTCAGATCTGTGATGCAATGGAAATAGTTTCTTAAAATGTAAGGTTATGTGCTTCCACCATGTTTTGGTGCCATTTTAAGAATTTTAAGCATATTTTGATAATCTTGTGAGTCGCAATTATTTTAATCGTGACACGAAATTTTCATAGGCTGGATTGCACCAACAAGGATGAACTCTTAAACCTGATTAAATCATGGTTTAAGTTTAAATTCTGTTGCAGCAAACTTTAAAACTAGCTTAAAATTAAGAAGGATTCAATTCAAACCTCTTGGTGAACCTCCGTGTAATTGTTTCTCTGAATGTAGATTACATTTTATTCTGTTGCACCAAAACTTTAACTCCAATTTAAACTGTGATCTGGTATTAACTTTAAACTTACACTTAGGGAGGTTTAGCCTAACTTTTAACATGACTGTCTTTTTTTTTTTTAAATGAACTGAGTGAAATAATGAAGTTACTGGAATACATTAAGGGACAGACTCAAACCAAATGAGTTTTATGCTGCTGCTGAATTGAAGATACCAGTTCAGTCAGTTATGGAGCTGAACAGAAACACTGGACCATCTGTCAGACAGGGCAGTGAAAGAGATGCAGCTGGATAACTAATTGGGCATTTCCACATGTGCTAGCTTGGCCTTGTTTGACTTGGCACATCAGTCCAGCGCAGCTGGGATTTATATCTCCGTTACAACATGGCTACCTGCTTCAAGGTGTGTCTTTAACTAAACATCACTTTTCTTGAGCAGAAGACATTTAAAAGCAGCGGGCTGGTCCATGGCTGCAAACATTCTTCCTCCCTGCTGTCTTCACGCTAACAAGCTCCATTAGTTTGGTAAATGCAAATTTTATTTCCTATAACTTCTTCACAATTAAAGTCCAATGTCATTTAAAAGCTTTTATTAGCAGAACAATCAGGAAATGTTGGGTTATCACCAGCAGTAATTTATAATGATTCCTGAAACTACCTAACCAGCAAACAATGTGACATTTTATTAAGAAATACAGAGAAGCCTAAAGTTAACGGTCCTGTTAAACTCTGCTTGATTTCAAATCTGGATTCACTCATATTAAACACAGTTTTACTAAACTCTGATTAGAGCCAATCTTAGATTAAATCAAGCCTTGTTGGTACAGCCTGCCTGCATTTGACAAAGTGGTGAACCTGCCACATCCTTGCTTGTGAACCACTGAGCCAGAACAGGGTTTTTTTTGGAGCATTCAACAACTTTCCCAGTCTTATGTTCCCCCTGTCACAACTTGTTTGAAACACATTGTTTGCCATCACATTCACAATATTTTTACAAAAATCTATGAAGTCGATGAGGTAAAACATGAAATATATTGTCTTTGTACTGTTTTCAAATGAGTATGCCTATATGTCAAAAAGGATTTGCAAATGATTGTTGTTTTTAGATTTTACATTACAGTCACAACTTTTTTTAAATCAGGGTTGAAGAATTTCGAACACCTGTCCCAAAGAGAACGCAGAAGGATTTTCCCATTTGACTTTGTGGTACCACAGACAGAAAGGTGTGTTGTTAATACTATTTGTAATTGTAGTGCCTTTATTCATTTTGGTGACCGTCCCACAGGAATATGGGACTCTGGGTCAATGGAGTGTTATAGTATCTTACTTTGTTATGCTACTGAATTAACTCACTGGGTCATGTTGACAACATATTATAGTCCTTTCGCTAAAATAGTCCCTCCCTGACCTACAGAGTGAAAAAGGGTCAAATGAGAACATGGAAGGGTGGAGTGAGAACTACGGTCATCTCTCGCATTACTCCCTCTCCATTGTCTCTCCTCACATTAGTCTGTGGGGTAGCAGTAACCTCTGACCTGCTCTGTAAGACAAAAAAAAGAAAGTGGAGAACAAGATGCTACAGTGTGGGATTGTTTACTCCTAAAAGGATTCATTGTAGTAAGTGAGGAAACATTAGCTGGGATTCAGAGTGCCTTGGGAAATGCCTGTGTGGAGCCTGGGCCGTCTCCTGCCTGCTGTCTGGAGATGGAGAGGACGGAAGCTTCTCCATGTCATGTTAACCCAGTAAGAATGTAGTGTGGGGGTAAACGGCCTGAGAGTCTCGTGACCTTGTGCCTGAGAACTGGATCTACTAGTCTGATGTGTGTCTCATATTCACTCAGTATCCACCGCCAACTATACTGGTCTGTGTAAAGTTATCTCACAAATAACACAAACCATTGAAATATGTATTACTGTGCAATGCTCAGACAGAGAGCTTTAAAGCAGATCATTTGTATCCATTAAATTTTAAAGATATGTATTATTTTGCTCAGTCAGACTATACTGGAGGGTTTAAATGTTGGCTTCTGGTGCTCCATATGATGTTTCAAATAAGAACTGACCGATATGGTCTTTTCAGGGCCGATACCAATACCAACTATCAGTAATCAAGGACACCAATAACCAGTATTTGAAACCAATATACATGTTCAGTAAACAAAAAAATGTGACTGGATAACTTCCTAATTACTTTGCACATTCAGAATATTCAGTCAGTTATAACTTGTGACATATAATCAATCAGATAGGGTTGAGGGAAGGACATTGGGACATCTGGGCCCATTTCAATAAGACTTAAGGTTTGATGCACCCATTAGACTCAGCCACAAACACTACAATGGGAAAGTCTACAGAGCTCAGCATTGATCAGAAAGAGCACATCACTGATTTGAACAAGTCATGAAAGTCACTTGGAGCCATTTCAAAGCAGTTACAGGTCCCAAGATCAACTGTACAAACAACTGTTATAAGTATGAAGTGCATGGCACAGTTGTGTCACTGACACGATCAGGAAGAAAACACAAACTATCACCTGCTGCTGAGAGAAAACTGGTCAGGACGGTCAAGAGTCAACCAAAACCACCAAAAAGCAAGTCTGCAGTGAATTAGAAGCTGCTGGAAGACAGGTGTCAGTGTCTACAGTCAAGCATGTTTTGCATTACCATGGGCTGAGAGGCTGCCATGCAAGAAAGAAGCCCTTCCTCCAGACGCAGCATCTTAAAGCTTGACTGAAGTTTACTGCTGATCACATGGACAAAGAAAAAACCTTCTGGATGAAAACTCTGTGGTCACATGAAACAAAAACTGAGTTGTTTGGCCACAATGAGCAGCAATATGTTTGGAGGAGAGAAGGTGAGGCCTTTAACCCCAAGAACACCAGACCTACTGTCAAGCATGGTTCTGGTAGTATGATGCTGTGGGGCTGTTTTGCTGCCAGTTGATCTGCTGATCTAAAGAAAGTAAATGGAATAATGAAGGAGGATTATCTCCAAATTCTTCAGGAAAACCTCAAATCATCAGCAGAAGATTGGCTCTTGTGTGCAGTTGGGTGTTCCAACAGGACAATGATCCAAACACACATCAGAAGTGGTAAAGGAATGGATCAATCAGGCTAGAGTTGAGGTTTTGGAATGGCTTCACAAAGTCCTGACTTGAACCCCATCAAGAACATGTGGACTGTGCTGAAGAAACAAGTCTGTGCCAGGAAGCCAACAAATTTAGTTGAACTTCATCAATTCTGTCAAGAGGAGAGGTTAAGTATTCAGCCAGAGGACGACCAGACACCTTTGGATGGCTATCAAAGCACCTAATTGAGGTGAAAATTGCAAACTCCATGAATGTTTTTGTGACGTAGTGAAAAGTGAAGTAAGTGTAGATGTATTTGCTCCTAGTTCACATGTAAGAATTCTGACCTTATGTGGCATGCCATTCTACTTTTTCCAGTAGGAGGTTGGACATTTTTGAGTTCCAAGTAAAAAGGTACAACTAGAGACCATCTGCTGATGGGATCACATCAGCCGTGATGCAAAATAGTTATGTATGGGGCAATGGAACACATGACAGAAGTGAGTTCGTTGAAAGAGGTGAACTGTACCATGTTTAATGTTGGGCATCCATTGTATCAGACAAAGGAATATTTCAGAAAAGCACCTATATATACACTGCCCGGCCAAAAAAAAGTCACACTGATATGTTGTTGGACCGCCTTTAGCTTTGATTACGGCACACATTCGTGCCATCACATCTTCAATGACTGATTTTTTTCTGCCTAAACAAATTAAATAGATAAACTGTAAACAATTCCATACTGTTATACTCCTTATTTTCCTCTGAGAACAACTTGTTTATTCAGTTATGGAACAAATTAATATTTATAACTTTGTATTATTACCTCATTAATATTGTAAAAATATTTAAATTGTGACTTCTTCAAAACTCTATGTAACAATCTGTAGCAATTTACATTATTCATCATTTTTTTTATTGACCATATGTGAGCGGACTGTAATATGACGTGAAAAATAAGACCATCCCCGACTCCTGTACCAGTCCAAAGGATGTGTTGAGTGTCTTGTCTCAGTGCCCCTGTCTGCTCCAGAGAAAGAGAGCAGAAGTAGCTAACGTTATACCCTTTTTCCACTGGTCAAATATCCCACTACGATTGGGCTTTTGTGTGCAATGGGAATGTGTAAACTCTGCATTTACACCCAGTTCAACTGACTCTACTGGAGACCTGGGGTTTTTTTCACTTTGATCATAACGTAAGAGCGGGTGAACACGCTAAATTCCACCGCGCAAAGTGATGACGCGTTATCAACATCTGGTGGTGGCGCATAAATAAGGAAAGAACCTGGGATGGGGTCTATATAGGACGTTTTATTACTGGACACAGTGTTGGAGGTGTAGCACTGTTCATTCCTATGAAAGCTGCTCAGTGGTGTTTTGAAGCCAAAAAAGCTCGACTTCCCGGCTGTGAAAATACCTGGATCACTGACCGAGCCGGCTAACTTCCGGTTTAGCGCCCAGCTAACTTGAATGAGGATAAAATAATTTCATCGTGTGGCTCTTCTAGACTTTCCAAATGTTGTTGAACCGGATGGCTCAATTTATGATAGTGAAACGAGTCACTTCGCAGGGATTATGTCGCTCAAAAGATTTATCCACTGTTTTACAGACACTTATGGGTCTGTTGTTGTTTTCTCTTCTGTTACAATTGTTTCCAGCGCATTTGTGACGTGAAACGTGACGTCAGTGATGTACAACGTGACGCTTCAGATAAAAATCACAGACGGGCTGCCATGCCTGCGGGAAGTGGGAATGGCGTCAATAGGTGATTTTTAGCGGGTTGACATGCGTTTAAAAAACCTGTGTAGACTCGCTAATTTTAGTGGAGAAGCGGTATTAGTTTAGAAATACGGTCCGCTAACATAAACTAAAGACCAGCTTTCAGTACAAGACAGAAGTTTCACAGAGCCCCTTTAAGTTTTCTAATGAACTGAGTCAATTAAATATTAACATTTCCAAATTTTTTAAAATGTAGTCTTAGTCAGATTCATGACATCAGTATTTCGCTGGCTTGCTACCATGCAAGGGGTCGCAGTGCTTAAGCGCTGTTGCCTCACAGCAAGAAGGTCGTGGGTTCGAGACCCAGCTGGGGCAGGGCCTTTCTGTGCTGAGTTTGTATGTTCTCCCTGTATCTGCATGGGTTCTCTCTGGGTACTCCTCCTACAATGCAAAGTTAGGTTAATCGGTCACTCTAAATTGCCCGTAAGTGTGAGCATGAATGGTTGTTTGTCCCTATATGTCAGTCCTGTGATGAACTTACGACTTATCCAGGGTTTACCCTGTCGCTCGCCCAGTGACAGCTAGGATCAGCTCCAGCAGGAGCAATCACTAGAGGATGACTTTTATACAGGAAAGGAAGTTGCTTTTGCAATATATGAACGGTATAATGGCATTAAAATACATAAAGCAAATGAGTGGAAACTTTTACCTGTGTGCAGACATACCTGCCAATTAGTTTGTCAGGAGTTTACAAGTTTACCTTTGCCCTCATTTCACATAAAGCTCAAGAACTACTTTGCGTCAGACCAATCCATGTAAAATAAAATAACTACAGGCCAGCTATAGTACGTTGCAACATACTCGTGTTTTTTTTAACACAGGATGTACTCGCCAACTGTTTTGTTCACTTTGATTGGTGAAAGTATGTCAGTGGGTTACATTGACACCAGTGCAGGGCTGCAGGGAGGAGGAGCCGGTGAACTGGGTCACATGGTTGCACTCGCTACTCGAAACAGCCACTGCGAAACCAGTCCTCAAACCACTGGAGTTGCGCCTTCAACGCAGCTTTCTTCTTGTGCTAGCTTTGAATGGAGGCCGGTTTATTTCTAGGTGTAGCTCAATTACACTGAAAACAAACCCAAAAGACGAGTCGTGTCGTTTCTTTCAACCGACAAAAGAAATTCACCGCCGGCTTCGAGGACGGAAAACCTGCCCTTTTTGGCGTAGTTGAATCCGGGTCTGTGAAAACTTACTGCTTCGGTTTGATATGACATTTTTCCTCCCTGTGTAATTAAATCTTCGGTGGTCCGTCTGTCACTGACAACCCACCGTAGTTTTACGGTCTTTATCGGGCTCTGCTGTAAATGTTGTAGCTTACCAGCCAGTTTCTCAGCCGAGATTAATCAGCGACTTTTCAGTTGCTGAACACTAAAATAGAAAAACGGATTCAGCACTGAGGTAGCAGAGGAGGAGGAAAACCCCCAAACTCTCAGAAAATGGAGTCGACCAAAGCTGGTAAGTGAGCTTCAACTCTCATTTCCATGACAGTGGCTGCATCGTTACTTATGTGTTTTAACATTGAGCTATTGATCCAGTGAAATGTGTCGTAAAAGTAGCACGACTAGCATAACGAATGGACGCTCTCGTCTTTTATTTCAAACCGTCGAAAGCAGTTTAAATGTTGCAGGTTAAATGTCCACTGGTGTGTTCAGGTTTAACTGGGTTAGGAGTACCAGTGGGCTGTTGTTGTTACCCAAGTAGCTGGCCTCAGCAGCACTGCAGTCGTCTCCTCTCACATGGACCCATCAGCCTAGCCATGTGCACCTGTGTTTACGCTCCCCGTGCGTCGCCGCTCATTGGCCGAGCGGCGCCGTGACGTAGACATTGCATAATTCCTCCCATCGAGCTGGTGTGGCGTCTCGCCGCGGATACACGTGAGGCACCTCACAGCAGAGCGCGGTGACCCAGTTTTCCCGGGAAGGAACTCGCTTTGCTCCACGTGGGGGCGTGTTGAAGAACGCCTGAAGCTATGGTGCATTCATGGCCCGTGGGACACGACACACAATAGTCTTTGTATGTTACACAGCGTCACTCAGAGCGTTTGGGGTTGAAAAATATTTCTATAAATGACATCCATCTGAACCGTGGTTATAATGTTGAAATGACTGATTCAATGAACTCAGGACGGTAATAGAAACGGTTAGTGTAGAGTGTCACATTTCCCTTGGTTCAGCCCCAATAGGTTTCCAATCAATTGTGACAGTTCTCAATGAATGCAGCACATTTTTATGTATTCGTTTTCCAGCTTTTTCAAGTTAAATAGAATAAATCAAACAAAGACAACAAATTTGACGACTTGACTCAATATTTAACTTGGCAATACAGTTCAATGTAATTATATACTAAGCAGGATTAGTAATTGTTAAATTTGTAGCAGTATGTCTTGTTAATATCAAATGATTCATGATATTTTGACAAAGATTTTATTCTGAAAAATATGTTTGGAAGTTCTGTTTTGACAGTTTTGTCTGGCTTTTTCACATGCTCCATGTTATCTAACACATATGATGGGTATGTTCATTGGGACTTCTATGATGCAATGACACTCACATCTTGAAATGATATACGTAATTTTTTTCCCCCGAGGAGGTGGGCTTTCAATTGGGTCAGAGCTGATGACTAAAGACAGCGTTTTAAAGTTGTCTGTCCGTTTTTCTCTGGAAATGATGTTGTACAGTAAAACTATGTTTCCCAGTCCACATTCATGTCAGTAGTGTCATGTATTACTGGTCAATATTTGTCTGAAAATCATCAAACTAAAATGTAGGATGTCGTGTCCATTGATTTAAGATGAAATATATTAGCTATATCTGTACGTTTTGGGTGAAATAAAATCGATCCATTCAGAATGTGATTTGCCACTCGATCCATTTGATAAGCAGCCTGTATATGTGAATGGCTGCAGGGAGGGGCCAGACTACCTACTACACACACCCATGTGAAGCTGACATTATGTAATGGCTGTTACCTAATCACTGAGAATAGCAGGGGGAAGAAATCAGGTCAGCCTATGTTGAGGGGAAAAACTGGCTCAGCAGCAGCAGCAGCGACCTGTCTGCTCGGCTCCGACTGGCTGAGGAAGCTGTTGTCGTGTTATGATCTGCCCTCTTTATGTTGAGCTCGTACGTCCCACAGCAAAAGCATCTGGAGCTGGTGAGAGAGAGTTGAATTTCATTTGAGAGCAAGGAAGCAGCAGGGAGTCAGTCATAGCCTCCATGACAGAACAGACAAAGGATAAAGCGCCACCTACAGAAACTTGAATATTAAAGGATTGAATTAAAGTATTAAGAATGGACACAGTATTTGATAGACGTTGCTGATTAAAAAAGTAAAATTAAAGGATGAAGCTGGTCTTTTTGTATGTTTTTCTTATTTATGTAATGTTAACAGGAGGAAATAATGCATTTCTTTCTGGATTCATACACATTTGTTTATTGAGTATTTTGTGGCAGCAGGATCCTGTATGTGGGATTAAATGAAAATAAATCACAGCGTGTGTGTTAATGGTAATAAAGGAACTTGTCACACAGTGGGACATTGTGGCTATAAGATATATCAGGCGTTGGTACTCGCACAATAACTGTTAGTACGATCCATTCATTGTTGGTTTGGGTCTTTTAATGGGATTTGTTGACAGGAAGTAAAATATATAAAAAAACACCTTATCTATTAAAGATAAAAATGAAAGCTGTATTTAAAAAACTAAATCTAAATACACTTGACATGAATCTTTTACAGCACAAATCTCTGCACAGCGTTGTTGCTGCAGTCCGTGTCGTCATGACCCATTTCTCTCTGCCTTTGTCCACCAGGAGGTGTAATAGCCTACATCAGCTCCTCAAGTTCCAGCTCTAGCCCTGAGTCGTGCCACAGCGACTCCTCCAATGGCAGCTATCAGTCGTCATCCCCGCCTCGCGGATCCTCGCCCAGCTGCCACCAGCAGGGTCAGCCGGCTGACCCCGCCCTCCCCACCGCCAGCCAAAACCTTCCAGGGACTCAGAAAAGTGGACGTTCCTCCTCCACTGCAAAATGTGGCATCACTAGTAAGTCGGACAATCAATTATGTGTTAGAAAGGTAGCTGCTTTCTGCTCATTTCAATGAATGTAGAAACGGAGGAAACAGTCTCTATTCAACACTGCTTTAGCTGATGAGATGATTATTTTAAGTCATCATCGTCGTTCCTTTCTAGCCACTGCAAGTTGATGTAAACCTTTTACTGAAGTGAATTGCTAAAACCACCAAATTCACAGAAAAAACACTGATATGACAGGAAATCCCTCTAAATACTTAAGTTACATTTAGGGAAATGCTTGGTAGTAATGAAAAACAACAGTGTGTAGGTGAGGCATTAAAATATGCAAAATCACTGTTGTGTTCAGACACATTTTAAGAATATGTTTTTGTATCCATCAGAAATCAACGGCCTGGTGCTACTTTGCAAGGTGTGTGGCGACGTTGCCTCTGGGTTCCACTATGGCGTCCATGCCTGCGAGGGCTGCAAGGTGAGGAAGGCACACAAACACACACATGCGCACAACACCGAATGAGAATCACAGTGGTGGGTGTAGCAATGACTTTGGGCTGCAGTTGAAGTGGGTCACTGCCAGCGCAGCCATCTGTACAGCTCCATCCAGAGACGGAGGGAAACTAGTTCAGTCTCCCCATATTTAAATCAGCTATCCCTGATCATTGCTGTGTGGCCTAGTTAACTGTGGGGAGCCAACACACCACAGCACGCCTTAGAGTGGAAACACACACCAAACACACACGCACGTTTTAGACTGATATGCTGATGATCTCATATTATACAGTTTTACTGCAACTAAAGATAGCAACAATTGTAAATAATGTATTTTATTTATTGAACATAAAAAGGCTAAAATGAAATGGTGATTATTAGAATTAAAATAAACCCTATGTCGGTCTAACAGGGCTTCTTCAGGCGGAGCATCCAGCAGAACATCCAGTATAAGAAGTGCCTTAAGAACGAGAGTTGCCCCATCATGAGGATCAACAGGAACCGCTGCCAGCAGTGCCGCTTCAAGAAATGCCTGATGGTGGGCATGTCACGAGACTGTGAGTAAACATAGTATTCACTGTCAGCCTCAGTAGAGCAGCACTCATTGATTCAGTCTATCAAGAGCAGGGATTACTCAGATGTGTGTGTGTTATGTCAATTAACAGAGACACATTGTACCGTTGATGTCACTGTTGATGTCTTCATCACTAAAAGGCCACTTTCATTCAGGGAAAATGTATATTTCTGCTAACAGATAGCATTACATGTGCTGCAGACATTTAGAAGTATGGGTAACTTCTTAACAATGTAATTAGCACATAGAAATATATTTGAAGTAAACCACTACAGATGTTTTGCAAATTGTTTATTATTACTAAACACTCACACCAACATTGTAAGTGTTCAAAATTAAATAAGCAAATAAGAAATTTGTATCTTAGGAGTAAAAACTGAACACACAACTGACATTACTGTCTAACTTATAAGTCAGCACTTAAAAAAAAAAAAGGTGAATCATTCTTAAATGATTGTCTCCTCCCTGTTCAGCTGTGCGTTTTGGCCGCATTCCCAAGCGGGAGAAACAGCGCATGCTGCTGGAGATGCAGAGTGCCATGAACAACATGATGAACAACAACCAGCTGCACAGCAGCCAGACGCTACCTATCGGCAAACCGCTGCCAGCCATTGCCACAGAACCTACCTCTGAGGACACTGGCCCCGCCCCCTCCTGCTCACCATCCAGCCAATCGGACTCCAGCTCTGACCCTGAACCAACCGTTGCCATGGACACCAGCTCCAGCTCGGCCTCGCCCAGTGCGTCAGACAGCGGGGAGGAGGAGGTGATCGGCTCAGTGACCAGGGCCCACCAGGAGACATTCATGTACAACCAGGAGCAGAGCAGCCTGACAGCTGAGGCCCCGCCCACCACAGGGTCCCTGAGCAGTGGCTCTGCCCAAAACGCCAAAACCCACAGGATGGAGGAGGGGCAGGATGCCTGGAACCACCACAACAACCTGGTTACCATGGCAGTACAGGACCCCCCCACCAGCCTGGGGCCCCAGGGTCAGGAGGACAACACAGCCAACCACTGCCCCTTCAGACTGTCCAGGAGTGCTGCTACCAGCCACTGTCCAGCCTACAACCATGGAGCTGTCAGAGCTCCACCCACAGAGGGCCACAACGGAGCCTACAGTGGGCCCCTGTGGAGAGGAGGCAACAGAATGCATCTGGTAAGATAGTCAAAAGTCACAACACAAAGTCAATTTAACATATTTAATTAAAGAACTCAGGCGGATTAAAATACCATTTAGATGTTAATGAGAAGAGAAAAACTTAATTAATTAAAATAAATAATTAGATACAATAACATAAAAGAATAGTAGATAAGGGAAAATATAAATAAAAGTTGTAAAGCAATGTCAGAGCTGAAATAAGCCAAGACATGAACACAGAATTTCAGCATCAAATGACACTTTTGACCACTTGGGGCAGTAAAACAAACACAGGCAACACAATCTCTTCCTTTATATAACTGACGTGGCAAAAGCTTTAGCAAACAGTTTCTTGTATACACATCCCGAAGATAAAGTATTAGTACAGAGTATTAGTATTGGTAATTCAAAACTCTAGAGAAAGAAATCTAGTTTTTCAGCTGCTTAATGCTGTTCACCAGCTAGTCACCAACTGTATCTGTCTGCTGTATGGTGCTGGGCAGGCAGTATCAGTGGGTTTGTCAGAGCCTTTTCACTGGACAAAAGCTACCCACAGTCACAGGGGAGTTGCTGGGACAGAAAACAAAAACAATGATATGAAACAGAATAAAAGGCTCTCCAAAGCTGCGGGGAATTCAGCTAGTAGCTGATCAATATCTGTGGCCCCTCTGTGTTGCCCTCAGGTTTGTCCGATGAACACGTCTGCTCATGTGGACCCTCATAAGTCTGGCCATGAGGTGTGGGAGGAGTTCTCTCAAAGCTTCACCCCTGCTGTCAGGGAGGTGGTGGAGTTTGCCAAGAAGATCCCAGGCTTCAGAGACCTGTCCCAGCCCGACCAGGTCAGCCTGCTGAAGGCTGGAACCTTCGAGGTACATTTTGTTTTCCTAAACAACTTGCCATGGATCTTTGTCAGTTTCATATAAAGCTGGTGTTATAATAGCTGGCGTCAGACTGACAGAGTGGCGTTTGTGTCCTGCAGGTGTTGGTGGTTCGCTTCGCCTCTCTGTTTGATGTAAGAGACCGCACCATCACCTTTCTGGGTGGGAAGAAATACAGCGTGGACACTCTGAGAGCCATGGGGGCTGGGGACCTCCTCAACTCCATGTTTGACTTCAGCGAGAAGCTCACCAACCTGGGCCTCAGTGAGGAGGAGATGAGTCTCTTCACTGCTGTGGTTCTGGTCTCTGCAGGTGGGTTTGTTTACTGTGTGGTTTCTCTGG